>NW_027464639.1:0-1200000 GCF_043290135.1 Rhipicephalus microplus | reverse complement strand
TCTGCATCTGTCTATCTGTCTCTCTGTCTGCATCTGACTATCTGTCTCGCTGTCTGCATCTGTTTGCATCTGTCTCTCTGTCTGCATCTGTCTCTCTGTCTGTTTTTCTGCCTGCCTGCCTGCCCGCCAGACTGCCCGCCAGCCCGCTCGCCCGCGGTATGGTATGGCATGATTGCATGGGGAACACAAGTGACAGACCCTAACAAGAAAATCATGACATGCAGGTCATGTAACAACATGACTACATGCCACGCTCATGATGCGCTCATGGCCGTTTCGATAGGGTCACATATACCAAATTTGGTATTACATTTCGTAAATGGATGACGAAGGTATGTCACTGATGCAAACATGATAATCATGAGATGCGTGTCATGTAACAACATGACTACATGCCACGCTCATGACGCGCTGGGAGCCGCTTCGCTAGAATCACTTAAACCAAATTTGGTATTACGGGACGGGAACAGATGACGAAGGTATGATACTGGTGGAAACATGATAAACATGAGATGCGTGTCATGTAACAACATGATTACGTGCTACGTTCATGATGCGCTCGCGGCCAGTTCGCTAGCTGCACAACTACCAAACTCGGTATTACGTGATGCGAACGGACGACATAGGTAAATGACTCATGTAAACAGGATAATCACGACATGCGTGTCATGTAGCAACATGACTGCATGCCACATTGATAATGCGCTCGCAGTCGTTTCGCTAGCTTCACATATGCCAAATTTGGTATCATGTGACCCCAATGGATGACGACGGTATGTGACTTGTGCAAAGATGATAATCATGAGATGCGCGTCATGTGAAAACACGAGTACATGCCACAGTCAAGGCGCCAATACATTTCGGCGTGACGCAGTGCGCGTTCTTGCCGGCGTTCAATTCGTCGCGTCACGACGGCATTGTCACGACGGCATTGCCACGCCAGGCGCCGGTCCTGCCATATACTCGCAGGCGCACGCGGCATTGCATTTATTTGACCCATGCACGTTTCAGCGCATTCAGCATCCCCCCGTCACAAAAAAAGAAAGCGCATTGGCGCGAGATGGAGCATGTCGCATTTCGCGCCATTTGTCGTCGGGAAGCGCCGACGGACGCTGGTCGCGCCTAGCGTCAGACTATAGAGTGCTTGAGTTCTGCTAACATTGCGTCGCTGTGCTCAGCGTTCACGTGCATGAACGCTACATTGGAGTATGTCTGGCCCTTCATGATATGCTTGCGGCCGTTTTGCTAGCTCCACATATACCGAATTCGGCGTTACGTGACCTCAATGGATGACGAAATATAAGACTGGCTCAAACATAATTATCCTGACACGCGTGTCATGTAAGAACATGACAACATACCACGCTCATAGCGTGCTCGCGACCGTTTTGCTAGCTCCAAATATACTAAATTTGGTATCGCGTGACGTGAATAGATGACAAAGGTCAATAACACATTCAAACATCACAATTATGACACCGAAGTCATGTACGGCATTATTTACCTCCTTCTTGTAACGTTGTGCTGATATTAAAGTGACATATCAACATTTCTCATTTGTTCTTCGCATATCATAGATTCCTTCTGTACGTGGTATCTGCCTATTTTTTCACAGGTATTTTTCGCTGACAGAGAAGGCAATGGTAGGGGTACAAGATTTTCATTGCAATCCAGCGAATGAGTTGTTTAGGTGGCTTTGAAAAATGCCATTTGTGTTAAAAAAAGATATGTGAAAATAACTCGATGTGGCCCGCGTAATCTCATTGGTCAACACTTTGGCCCCCAAAACGTTTCTGATTATCTTTTGCAGGGCAATCTGCTGGCCCGCAATCATGTCTGCCTCGATTTCGGTTAACGTCTTGCTGCCACTGTACAACGATGACAGCGTCATCAGTGCTAGCGTCCACTCCGAGCTCGTTGGCTGTGTAGGTGCTGCCTCTTCAAACTCGGTGTCAGAGTCGTCAGAACCCCCCGTTACTTGACAAATGATTTCGTCAGCCGTCAATCCCCCACTCAGTTCGAAGTCCTACTGAGTGTCGGCGAAGCCCTCAAAGGTTATGCCGGCTAGAATTGAAACGCCAGCAGCATGCAGATCATCGAAGGCAATGTCCCCAAACAGAAGTTCATCGCACACGCTGTCTTTTTTAGGTGAGACAGCTTTCTTAGCACCGAGCGTAGAATGTGAAGCCTGCATGGCGAAAACAGTTACGAAGAGTCTCTTACGTAACCGCCTTTTATGAGTCTGCAAGCATGTCATGCTCAGACCTGAGGTCAACAGCGTAGCTTTTCCCACTGTCGGAGCACAGCAACAAGCAGCTGAGCATGCGTGATTTATAAAAATGCTTCAAGTTGCAAATCATGCCTTGGTCCATCGGCTGCAGGATTGATGTGGTGCTTGGTGGCATAAATTCAATCTTTATAGCCTTTAGGTTGTTGATGTGACCACGCGCAGTTGTGCGCAGAGGCAGTGTCGCATCCAATGAAGTGGCAACTGAGGAGTGACTATTTTTAGTTGACAACTTTTTTATTCACAAAAAGCAGCACTTTTGGGTGTTACTGCTCGAACCTTCTGTCCAGCTTGCGGGCATACGCTTGGAATAGCTGCTGGGTCACCCTGCCTTCTTGTTGGCTTCGTAGAGAACAGGCAGAGTTGCTGCCTTCTTGAAACATCTTTGATGCTCCAACTTCCCTATCGCAAGCTACGGAAGCTTCTCGCTGCCTGACATGTTCCTGCGAACGAAGACAGGGAGCCACTTCTTGCTCTTGTTTCCGCCGTAGCAGGCGTCACCAGCAAATGCAAGCATTTTCTTTGACAGGAGCTTCTAAAACAGTCCTGTTGCGTGGCAGTTGAAAATAAAGTCTGATAAAAACTACTGGAGCAAGAACCGCAGCCTTCCATTCCGATATTTGGAGACTACGGAATCGTTGACGGTACCGCTTTCCCTACAGATCTTGAATTTCAAGTCATTGTGACTCCCTCAATTGCAAAGCCATCCATCACTGAACTTGAAATCCTTCTCGTTCGTCTGGCGCCCAAAAACCTCCGCCGTTTGCTTCAGGATGTCACGTGACACCGGGATTTTCTTGCCGATTGTGATATTGAGCCACACAAGGAGCACTTCCTCGAGCTTCGGGTAAACACCCTGACCTGGATTCTTCTTTGCAGCCCTGGTTGACTTGGCACTCAGTTCCAAAATCTTTGCCTTGTTCTGCATAAAGTCCGAAACAGTTTGCTTAGAAATTCTGCACTCCTTACCCACCTCTGCCTGTGACTTGGCTGTTTTGAATTTGTTTGATGATGGCGGCTTTCTTTTTCATTGTAATCTTATGAGGTAGATTTGTGCGCTTTGAAGACGTGACCAAAGATGAAAGAGCAGTTGGTGCGGTCGCTTTTAACGGCGAATTCGCTTGAAAAAAGGCAGCACCAAACCGCTAAAAACTCAAGGCAAATGCGAACGCTCGGGAAACGTGAACGCTGAAGATACCACGCTGCAGCACACAATCTACCGTATAGCTGACAGAAAAACACGTGAACGAACACAGTGGTTTGACTGGGCTATGGCTGGCAACAGATTGGTATGCGCTAGGTTGTAGCAAAGTGCGGTTTCAAGAGTGCGGCAGCCACGGGGCTGTAGGCGCGGTGCTGCTGGCCGCACTTGGCCACACCTGCAATGCCGAGTAAAGTGTTAGGCTAATACAATGAAATTGGTGGCGTTTGGTGGCGATTTGTAGTCCGCGGCTAGCGGTGAAAAGTCTGGAAAATCGGATGGCAAAGGGTTTAAGTGTCCAGAATTTCGGACATTTCAATACATTGACTTTATGAGGAACATAATGGTGTCGGGAATGAGTCCAGGAAATCGGGCTTGGCCATGTCCGGAATTTTGGGCATCCAGGGAATCGGTCGTCGACTGTATTACGAGATGGCAGCTGACCAATATTTCCTCCCATACCACCTGAAGGTATCAAGTCTGCCAGAACGAGACCTTTGCTATGGATGAAAAAAAAAGTGGAAATTATAAGGGCTAGTGTTTGCTATGCAGAATATTTATCAGGACTAACAGACAATGCCAACCAAAGTATAGCTGCTGTTAGCAATAATTGTAATGTAAATGTGAACAAAAAAAGTGGGTGAACAGATAACTTGCCGCTAGCAGGATCTGAAGCTGGGACCTTCGAATAACGTGTCCGATGGTCTATCTACTGAGCTACAGTGACGATACCCCCCCCCCCCCCCCATTCACTATATGGGTATATGTGGTCATTCCCTGGTAGTGTCTACGTCTCTGTAGGCGTCGTTGCGGAGATTTGTACTTTGACTTTAGTATTGACTTGATTGATGACTGGACGCGGTGTCGCGCATTAGAGGTTAGAATTTGTGTCTAAATAATTTTTCATCACTTTTTCCTGATAATCATAAGTGAGGCACAAAGACAACAGGTCTCAACTTTAACCAAGGCTTACAGCTTCATACTGAATCATACTGAAGTATTGTTAGTTCTCGTAGATGGCAACCAAGCCATAGCCCTAGTTCCAGAGGAGTCCGCAGCGCAGCAACACAGTCAGCTGCTGCTCAACCAAAGCAACAATGGTCCTCGATCCAACTTCACACAAACCCTTCACTGTTAGATGGGGGCGCCACTAACCAACACCATACAGTAGCGAACTCTAGACTTGGCTTCAGTGAAAATCGTTGCAAGTGCTTTTTCTGTCATCGGCTAAGAAAACCTGGTAATGGTATGCCTTAGTGACAACGTCCCACTCTGCGCTCGTGTAGCAATTGTAGCACGTATGCACCTGCCACTTCTGTCTAGCTCTTCTGAATGGTGTGAAATGCACTGTTTAACTGGTGAATAACTGCAACAGCTACCACCGTTTTCTTTTGTGAGCTTTCTTTTCCCTTGGATATGTGAGTGCAGCTCCAGGAATAGAAGTGCTGCGCCGATTGTCCCATGCTGCGCCAATCTGATGTGCTGCGCCAAGCGGCGCCTAAACGGAAATTTGCACATGCAACTTCAAATTTAGTTGAGAGCTCCATCATTCACTGAGTTCACGTGTGTGCTACACAAAGAGCGTAATCATGTCTATAAAAAATTCCGCATTCATATCAAGCATCGTATTTCGGATAATGCATGAGCCTTGCACCACGTGAAAGCAATTCATGATTCTTGTTAAGGTGGCATTTGTGTGCGTACCTCACTATGCGACTCTATGTATGTTTTAACAGCGAAAGTGTTTTACAGGCTATGAAAAATATTCGCCGTACTAATGCCGAGACAACCACCGAGCGCGTGCTGTGCTTGGTGGTTGCTCGGCGACAGTGGGCCATATAAACTAAAAGAAAAATTAAAAATCAGTCTCACTGATGACTGCAACAGCAACAATTTGTAATGTTGTAATGGTGATGCCGCACACACTCCTTTCTAACCATTACGCGTGTAACACTGCCTTGCGCAAACCGCGCCCGAATGACTTGAGACTTTCTAGATAATCTTAGAATTGTCCGATGAGATTACGCGCACGATGGGTACACTACAGCTTGTTCTGGAACTTACATGGCGGCTAGCAATAATGCTGGAATTTTCGATAACACATGTATAAATGCTGCCGCACTTTATTTGGTGGCAGATTATCGACGGCGACGCTCTATGTCGGTGATATCAGTCTGCAGCATGTATAGCTTGTAGAGTGACGTTTCATTTTACTGGCACAGGTTAGCCCAAATAAAAAGTTCACTCATAAAAACAGCGACTGCTGCCTTCGTCCACTTCACGACCCCATGGTTATACGAAGGCTGACAGCTAACTCTTTTTAATCTGACATCACGACCCTTACAACTATACAAAATGCTGGTGTATTAGAATAAGTACGTCCACTTCAAGGAGAAATGCTCTTATCACGCAATTCATTCCTGTTAAGACCGCACCACATAACACGGTGTACGAGTCAATGTGCGATAATGCTTGCTGACATTGCGTGCGCCAGCTATCGTAACCTCACTCTTCATTAGAATCAAAGCTCACGGCTGCTGCTTGAGCGACCCTTTTTTCCCCAGCTTCTTTTCATGCTCGTTCAAGATGGGTGCTGTGTCTCCTTCCTGCTTGAGTATTCGACGGCAGTTCCAATACGCGGTGGGATGCTAAAGCGTGTGCCTTCTGAGCGACAAAGATTGGCTGTCTCCATTAATCTCGGCTTGAGCAGCGCCCATCACTCCAGCTTGTGCAATTTAAAGTGTGGGTCAAACGTACAATGTGCGGGGAATGGTACCAGCTTGTAGTGCGAAGCGTGGTGGCGACGGCGAGAACCCATTGAGTGTCCATATAATTCCTATCGTAATAAAAAATGTTCATTTAATTGCCTAGCAATGGCGCGTCGAGTGCATCTAAATTTACCCGTGGTTCTCATGTCGGTAGTGGCATTTCAATGACCAGAAGATAAGTCTTTTACATTTAATTTTATAGAGCCCCATGGCTTTAGTATGAAGACGAGTTTTAATACATAGTAGCTCATGTCTAGTCTTGAGTTTCTGTTCCTGTTGTATGTGGTGTTTTAATCACATTTTGTACATTGCAACATTTTAACACTAATTTTTTCTTCCTTTGAGTTCTAGTAGCTGTCCGGAACGCTGTTCATGTTTTTTCTTTGAATTGCTGCACTTTCACCTTTGATGTAAGCTTTAATATATATGAATTTCGAGTAAGTCTGGTAGCTTGATCAGCGCCTAGTGAAACCCAATGAAATGTTATGTGTTAACCAGAAAGCATAAATTTGAATTAACAGTGTTGTGGTCCAAGGAATCTGCTCCAAAACTCACCTTTTGTTGCTCCAGAGCTGCTCCGAAACTCGCTTTTCACTGCTCCAAAGCTGCTCCAAAACCGCATAATTTCTGTTCCCAAAGCTGCTGCAAAAAACTGAAGCTCGGTTCTACTCCTTTTTTATTTTGTGCAGGATTTGTTGAAGAGGAGAAAGTGACAGCGGCTATTCTTCACCCCCTAGTGCCCATCAGGAATAAGGCACACGGTGTGCTTCCGCATAGAAGCGGGTATCAGTAGGCATCGCCTGCTAAGAAGGCCTTCAGCAAGAGAAGCGCAAAACTGAGCCATGCTCACTGGCAGACGCTCCTTCTGAGGACACTTTTGATCGCAGTCTCTGCATCTTCATGAGCACGGAAGTCATTGACTTGCAAATGAAGTTCCTAAAGCAAAGTCCTGCGAAATTCTTACACACGTGGGGGGATAGCACAGAATGCGTGTTGGACATACAGCTCTACCTTTTGGACAACAGTTGCTGGTGGGTAGAGAGCATTAGGTAGCATGAAAGTGCCTGTGCGGTAGTCAGTTGTTTTTTGGGTGCACTCGATCTTGAAGTGATGCTGGAGGAGGTGAATTTTTAAGTGTTCAGAATGGGATGGCCTTCGTTCTGTTTATGTCTGTGCACGAGCAGTGTACGCAACTGGTTGGCGATCCTCTGATGGCCAGTTCTGAAGAAGTATGGCACACAGCGATAATGAACCTGCTCTTGAGTACACATTGAAGGCGAGAGTGCATCTGTTCACTTCAACATACTCTCAACTCCGAGCCACTGCAGTGTCGATGTGAAGCCGAGTGTTGCCTGGGTTTACATGAAGTCCCTGTGTGCATTTGTGCTGCCATCGACGATTGTCCAGCGATGAGCAACATATGCTGATTGCAGCATTTGGGCGTCTTCGTGGAGTCTTCATTGCACGAGCATCTTCGTGGAGTCTTCATTGCACAAGTGTTGTCGAGGGAGAGGCTTTGAATGAGGCACAGATTGTCTGAGGGCGAGAACCTGACATATCCAAACGTTTTTCATTGGCTGGTGACGAACAGTTGCAGTTGCGAACTATGCTTTGAAGGTTGTCTACAAAAGGTACTACATCGAGAGGCATTTGGATGTTTCTTTAAAAGGATCGACGTTCTACAAGTGCAGAGGTTTGTTGGCAAAAGTTATTTACAACTTTGTTTTATTCCTTAGTATCTTAGCATTGAAAGCACATGCTTTTTTTTTAGCTATGTGAATAGCAAAATCCAAAGTGCAAAGTGAATTTCAGTAGTGAAGCATGTGTGCCAATGCAATACAATGTTTTAAAATATTTTTCAAATACCTTGAAATGGAATTTCAAGAAAAAGTTGGACATGATTCCTAAGTACATTCTTATAATGACCGAGGAGTCATGTATGTTGATCCGATCTCACTTTGCCTTTTTGCTAATAGGCAGTTTTGTTTTGGAAGCCTGCCTCCCTGTTTGCAAAGTGCCTACAGGTGATACTAGGGCCCAAACAACGAAACGTTCCTTTCCTTTGACCGCGTCCTCTCCTTACGTGAGGCCTCCTTGCAACCAAGTACCGACGGAGGAAGCAAGCGTACTCTGAAAGCTCCCTTAACTCGTCCTCGCGGGAGGAATGGTTGCCGCGCTCCTGCGTTCGAGATTATCGAATATAAGCTTTGCTCACGAGCGTTTATTCTGTAAAAAAAAGTTGGGTCACCACATCACTTCCAAATTGAAGTGTTAATATAGAGACGCGTGTACGCTTTCTTCCAACTACGATTACTGAATGTGAAAAGCCACCGTAGTCGAGCGCAAAACGTGGTGCATTCTAGCAACACTGCGCGCCGTCGTGCCTGGCACCGTGCACGCACGTTCGCCGCTCGCGTCTCCCCGCAGGGGTGGGGTGGGAGGGTTGCCTTGAAAACGAAAACATCACGTGGGCTAGCTGTGAGGCGAAGCGCTCGTTCAGGGCAAGGAGCAGACCTAAGGACGCACGAAGGTAGGCCCAAAGCAACCTTAAGCTGAGGAAGCGCCAAGGAAGCCTTCACCGAGGGCTTCTTAGTGAGGAAGCTTTCAGAGTGACATAAGGCGACCTCACAAAAATGAAGGCTTCCTTACTGAGGAAAGGAACGTTTCGTTGTTTGGACCTAAGCATCCAAAGTAGTTTGAAAGGCCGAGCCTTCCTGAGGCATATTTTGAAAGTGTTTCTTGTGACGAAATTGATGAAAAAGGAGGCAATACAAAGGACGAATTGTATTTATGTACAATATTTGGCACCACCCAAGGGTTGCCCAAATTTGGGGTCTTAAACAGCAATAATTGGGCCCCTATCTTTCCTACCTCAAGGTTGGGACCAGTGTTATCTTGATTCAATACAGTTGGGACTGCAGAAGAGCCTGATAGGCAGCTTTGCCACAATTCTAGAGTGTGCTGGGCTGACACTAATAGACAGTTTGAAAGGCAAACTGTTTATTCGATGTTGACTGTATTTGTCTTCGAGAAGTTCGAATAGTAAAAATTTCATAGCGAGTCAAATAGCAAATACTGTTCATAAAATACTTGGCGTTTGATATGTTTACACACCTCTGTTTTTTCTTTTAATATTTTTATTTTCATATTATTACCCGTGTGTGTTCTCGCTGTCCTGAGTAGACAATTACCATCAGTCACCTGCGGCACATACCCGCCTGTGGGTATGTGCCACTGTTTGGCAGAGAGTATTATGCAACAGTATTTGAATAATAATCGTGTCATGACCAGCAGGCAATATTCTAACCTGTGCAAATATTCGAATGCTTAGAATATTCCTGTGAATAGTACAGTATTGGAATTCGCTTCGATTCGAATTTAAATTATTGATATTGTGAGGAAGAAGATGGACACTTGCAAAAGCACATTGCCATCGCCAGGCTCGCTCGACTGTTCGTTCCCTGGCTACGCTTTGCCTGCTGCTACTGCTATCTTCCCGTTCGCTGTGAACCTCAGTGAACCCCCGTAACAAGTGTTGGAGCTGCTGGGTTCGTGCCAACCTAGAACTTCGCAGCCGGAAACTCAAGCCAGCCTCTGGAATGCCGGATGAAGCACCAAATCAACCGCAGCAACAACCTGCAATGCCGGATGAAGCACCAAATTAACCGCAGCTACAACCTGCTGTCCTGGTGCCCACATTGGTCTGCCCGGGCCCATCGCGTCAACGCAACCCACCAATCTTCACCAATACGAATGGGTAAGCGTGATCAACCGCTGGGATGACGCTGTGAAGTTCAGGTACGTGCCATTTTATTTGAGTGGTGTGGCCAGCGTGTGGCATCGAAACCACCAACGTGACTTCTCGACGTGGCTTGCTTTCAAAACGCACGTGACCGAAGTATTCTGGGGCCCCGCTGTTCGCAAGCTTCGAGCCGAGCAACGGTTGCGTGGCCGCGAATGGTGAAACATTCACCAGCTACATTGAAGACGTTGTCGACCTGTGTAACCGCATTGATGTCGCAATGGCCAATGCCGACAAAATCAGGCATATTTTGAAAGGGATTGAAGACGACGCCTTTTAAATGCTGCTGGCAAAGAACCCGTCCACAGTGTCTGAACTTGCGAGTCTTTGCCAAAGTTTTGATGAGCTGCGCAAACAACGCACAGCCACGCGCCGTTGCCATCCACAGGCGACTTCAATGTTGGGATTGACTGTTGCTCCTGACAACTTATCGCTGCTGCTACAGATTAAGGATTTCGTTCGTGAAGAGGTCGCTCGCAAGCTTTCGCTGATGCAACTTGTTCACGACCAGTCGAATTCCCCGTTGGCGCCCCCTCTCCAAAACATCATCTGGGACCAGGTCGCCGAAGAGGTCTCGCCTTCGCTCCATCAGGCTCCGACTGCTGCTCCCCTGACGTAAGCCGCAGTCGCTTCCAGGCCTGTGATGCAAGGTTACAGCCCTCGTAGTCCGCCTATTCGCCCGCCAGTATCGCCGCCCGCTCGCCCAGTCGTACAGTACGCACGAGCCGAGGACCCTTGGCGCACTCCAGACAGCCGTCCCATTTGTTTTCATTGGGGTCTAGTTGGCCATGTGGCCCGTTACTGTCGCTTTCGTGCACCACCTATCTTCAACTGTGTGCGTCTACTATGAGTCACGTATGCACAGCATCAACCCCGCCGCAGTTACTCAGGCGACTACAAATCTGATGCTACCTCCCGGACCCCACCCTCCTCTCGCCGCTCGTCTTCTCCTCGCCACCGCTCCCTTTCCCCTATGCACCGACGGTAAAGCCCTGTGCTCCAGGAAAACTAAGTGGCGCAGTTCAGGAGGCGAGAACTGCGGTTCCGGCGAAATGCACAAGGCCTCGAATTTCTCCCAGCAACGTTATTGAAGTCGCTATAGTAGGAACATGGACGCTAGCCCTTGTCGACACCGGCGCTGCCCTTTCAGAGATTGATGCCCGGATTTGCCGTCATATCGGAAAAGTCACGACGCCTGTTTCTGGACTATCCTTTCATACAGCGAACGCACGGCACGTCAAGCCATCCGGTGCCTGCACAGCCCGTGTCGTCATCCAGGATGTTCTTTATGTGGTCGGCTCCCATGATAATATTTTTCCGACATGACAACAGGCATTGCACGCGATTACGTACAGCTAGCAATGTGAAGATCGTAGACTGCCTTATTTACAATTTTGTGCATGTTTGTTTGCCGAACGTGCTACACTGCATTTATTTACTTAAGGTATGTCACCACCTTTGAAAACGCATTTTTTAATTTTCATATTCCAAGAATCGCCAATCATTCAAAAATATTTTGCCGAAAGAATTATGTTTCTATCTTATTTAGTTCCGAAGTTATAGCCAATTTTCGAACATGTGGTGAACGGTTGCGAAACCGAAACTAGTGTTGTGTGCTAATAGAAACTGATAAGTTAGCGAACATCAGTGGCAAATGTTGTAATTTTTCTGTTATGTATTGGTTTGATAACTATAAACTTGTTTAAAGACAACTTAGAAGTCTTTGTTTTTTCAAACGTTGCAGTAAATATCCGTAAGGGGGACGCGTGAAGCTACGAGAGTCTCTGTTGTTTACTTTGCTTGCGCTTCATGCTGCTGCTGTTAATTCTGCGTAGTTTGTATTTTTTACACGTGATATCTTTAGTAGCAGTAGTACAAATATAGGCTGAACGTTTTTGTAAGCAGGTATGGCAAAGTTCAGGGTAAAAAGACGGCTGAAACAAAAGTTCATTGGCAATCGACACACTGTGAATGCTCCGACCGTCGGCCATGTGGACGGGGATGTATCGGGGAGTGGTGCGAAGCTTGCGAACTTGGACGACAACTGTGAAGTGCCGATGCCAGACCCTTTACTGCAGGGTAATAGGATTATTGACATGGCGATCCTTTCATCTGTTTTTGCAATGCTCACCTGCCCGGAATGCAAGAACACCTCGCTGAGCCTGGAGGAGTGCTTCCAGCATGGAATATCCTTCTCATATGCTGTTGTGTGGGGTGCACGCGTATATGTACACTCATTTGAATCATCAAAGAAGACAGGAAGTTCTATTGAGAACAACCTGCGTCTGGTATACGTAATGCGTCAGCTAGGCAAGGGGTATTCTGGAGCTGTGACACTTGCGAAAGTCGTGAACATGCCGCCGCCTTGGCATTCTGCCTACCAAAAGATATCTGCAAAGCTTTGTAAAGCTGCGGAGAATGTTGCACCTAAATCAATGATGAATGCGCTACTGAAGTGCGTTGTGTTGTGCGAAGTGCTGAATGTGGTGTGTCAGGTGACGGTACGTGGCAATGGCGAGGGCATTCCTCATTGAATGGCTGCGTGTCTTTGATATCGATTGATACTGGGAAAATTATTGATGTAGAAGGCATGTCAAGCAAATGCAGGGCATGTCATTCGAAAAGCAAGTTGAGCCCCACAAGTGCTGAATTTCTGGAGTGTAAGGCAAACCATACTCAGTGCCAAGCCAACTATACCGGTAGTGCTGGTGGTATGGAGGCAGTAGGGCTCTACCGGATGTTTGAGCGTGCAGAAAGAAGTCGTGGTTTGAAATATGTAGACTTCTATGGAGATGGCAACTCCAAGAGCCATGTGGCCGTAAAGGACATATATGGGCCAAATAGTGTGCGCGAACTTGAGTGTATCGAGCACGTGCAGAAGCGTGTAGGATGCCGCCTACGAAAGCTCAAAAAGACTGTTCGCGGACTTGGAGGGAAAGGAAAATTAACAGATGTTCTAATTGACAGGCTGCAGAACTATTATGATATTTCCATCAGAACAAATGTGGGAGACTTGCAGGCAATGAAGCAAGCCACATTAGCGAGCCTGTTCCATTGCAGTTCCACAGATGAAACTCCAAGGCATGGTCTGTGCCCTCTTGGCCCTGGGAGTTGGTGCGGTTTTAACCGACGGAACGCACTGGGAAGTGGATGCTACAAGCACAAGGGAGGCCTATCTAATGAGGTACTTAACAAAGTGAAGCCTATGTACGCTGACCTTTGCACGGATGAGCTTTTGAAGAAGTGCCTGCACGGGAAAACCCAAAACGCCAACGAGTGCTTCAACGGTATGATTTGGCACAACGGGTTCCCAAAGACGTTCACGTGAGCCTGCCCATCCTACTTTTTGGTTTATACGATGCTGTGTGCCACTTCAATGATGGTAACAGAAGTGTACTGGCTATTTTGAAAGAAGCAGGCATCGAACCTGGCCACTACACTATCGTAGAATGCTACACTAGGGACCAGCACCGTGTAAGAAAGGCCCAGCGTCGGTTGACTGGCAAAGCAAAACAACACCAGAAGAAAAGACGGGCAGCAACAAAAGCTAAAAAAGAGCTTATGGCATCTAAGGAGGGCCCTACCTATGTGCCTGGTGGATTCTAACTGTGTAGGGCGCCATCATCCTGTTGTACAAGCATTGAAAAACTTTAAACTCGTTTTGCTCAAAACTTGATTTTTTGCACTTTTTTGTTACGCCAGCAGTTGTGACTTCATGTCCAATAAATCTTTTTCAATGAAACTTTGTATGTTCGTTTCTTTATTACTGAACTGTGCAATGAACTAGGTTCAATAAAAACGATTGGTAAGTTTTTATGTAAAAATGCTTTAGTTAAAGCATTGCAGGAAAAAAACACCATTTTTTTTGTTTTCCTTGGTATTTTTACTGTAACTTGATTCCCAATAATCGAATGGCAAAGATCCTAGTTCATTGCACAGTACCATGAGTTGGCTACCTTTGTGCCAAAAACTTTATAATTCCGGCGCTCCGTTCTCAAGTTATGACTGTTTGCGTAAAGGCCAAGTTTGGGCAATGTTTTGTCAATAACAAATCCAATTCTGATTTTTTTCACCCTTTTCTGCATATGAACATCATTTAAAAAGATCCTTTATAAGCCCATTTTAAAATAATATTGTAAAGGTCAAAGTTTAAAAAAATTTACAAAAAGGTGGTGACATACCTTAAGATGGTGCTCCTCTACTTTCTCAAAAACATAAATCGAAGGGCCACCGAAACGCGGAGAATTGCACTCTTTGCCAACGGTGTACTTTCTGGTACCGTTCCTCTCAGGGCGATCATCTCAATGACTGCCATGTTGGATGAACAGTCGCGCCACCTATAGGTCGTGAAAGTTGCAAATAGCCTCCTATCTGCTGTTTGACGTCAAGCATATGGCACCGATTGCTCTGAAGAAAGTGGGCGCAGGCCTTTGTATTTTTGCTCCATTTTGGGATGCTCTCTACCACACACGACTGCAAGATTTGGTTGAAATATGCCGCGTGCTATAGTGTCTGCTTTTTGCAGGGTGTGTTTTCTCGTCAAGCCCAAGGGATAGTTCAAGACAAGATATTACAGCCACTACCGCAGATAGGCTTAAGTAGATTCGAAAGGGAATAGATTGTTCTACAAATCTATTGTACAAGGCAGTTCACTTGCATCAAATATAGCAGCAGGTATTGCCTAATACACTGCATAATGACTCTTGTACGAGTTATCTGCTAAACATGACATGCTGTTATGTTTGATTTGTGCCATTATTCGTGATTACTGCGAGTACCCTGTACTGTCCTCACTAAAAGATATTGCATTCTTTTGTATGAATTTTTCCGTTCTTCCAACATCCTATGTGGCAGTTGCCAAGCCTTCTGTTTTATTATCAAGTGAAAGAGAAACTTCCTTCTTCTCTTATTTTTCTGTGCAGGCTTGCAGTTTATGCAGAGAAATTGTGGCCGGGCGCCATCAAAGCTCCAGCATGTTCCCAGAGAATAACGCGAGGCTGATTCAGAGGCATGAATTTGTTCGTGGGCCTGCGAGCAAAATGTATGGTTTTTAATACTTTTTTATTTGTTTTTGCCACAAGAACTGTGGGCGACACTCAGATGCATTTGTGTCACGTGGTTTCCACTTTTTTTTTATTTACAGCTTTTTTACTGTTGTCTGCAAAAAAAGAATCTACAAATAATGCGTCACAAAGGTAACACTTTCTGCCAAGCAGTTTGCTGTTATAAAATCTAAAAAAAAAGTTTCTTGCTTTGAGGAGGCATAGTGGAATCTCACGTTCTATATATAATATCCTTGAATGACCATTGCATCCTTCAAGCTTGCATCTGGACGGTTCGGCTTGTTCTCGTTCCTAAGGCTATATTGTGGGTTTAGCACAGGCCCTTCAACAGCATGCCTTCTTTTCTCAAGGCATTGGAGACTGTACATTCTGAAGTTCTTGTGATGGCCTTCTTCGCTTTCTTGCATTTAGTGTAGATGTTATGAGTGTGCTTCTTCGATCTCAAGTCGGATGTGCCTCAAGTTCACTTCTTTAACTTCATTTTAATCTCTTAGAAGTTGAGAAGAAAGTTTTTTTTTTTTTGTGAACACTGCCCATATTTTTACTGTATTTTGCAACTACTTCCGGTTCTTTCACAGGGAATCCAGGCGCTTAGATTTCCCAGACTATTTCTAACTTCCTTTTCATTACTGATACTGATTCTTCTCGGAAGTGGTGTAAAAAAGACGCAGAGCTAAAGTAATTATCAAAATAAAGCTGATAATTACATCCAAGCGAAACTTTTTTGAACATTGGACCGCAGACTAAAAAATCAGTCAGACAGTATTTTTCACTCATCATTAATCATGCTTGCCTCATTGTGACATATTCTAATGTAATCAGAAAAGTTGTGCTACTTGTCAGCCAGATAACAAGTTGAATGCAGTCAACTTCTTTAAATCGAAACTTTTGACAAGTTACTGGGTTATAAGAATAAACAGCAATAGGTAAACAAGTTGAAAGAGCACTTGTTACCGTGAAAAAGTGTTGCTAATTTTTGGGCAGATAAAGGTAAACTGAAGCGAGAACTCCAGGTCTTCTTCGCACTCTGGCACTGGGAGGTGGGGGAGGAGGAGCAGTGACTTCACCCATGCTGACACTCCACACATGGCGAGGAGTTCCCGGAACCATTAGCAACCAAAGGCACCCCGCTGCTCAACAATGATGCCACGCAGAAAACTAAATGCTCACAGGCACTCTCATGCACACACACACAGAGCCCCGGCACTGTTCAGTGTGGCAAAGCGGGCAGCGCTTCTATAAGCTGTGCACTCTGTGTGTAGAACTAGTGTCAGCTTTCGTTGCTGCCATGTGAGGTGTCAGCTCCAGTTGAACACCACTGCAGATCATAGCTATGAGAACGTCTTCATAGTCTCATTTGTGACTGCCTTGACCACTATCTTTCACACCATTCCATCTTGACTGGGCGAACTTTTGTCACAACTCCTACTGGCGAGTCACTGCGGGCGGTCTGGTTAGCCTCTAAACAAAAAGACGTCCCCTTTCTGTAGGTGAGGCTTGGCCATTGCTGCTAAGTTGAGAGGAAGGTGATGTGCCAGTGTTTCTTGTTAGCAAGGCTGTTCACTTGTTGCCAGCGCTACTTGTACAGGTTACTAGCATTCGCTTCTACGTGAACTGATGTATTGTTTTTCTGTATGAAGAGCTGCTGGAGTGAGAATATGGGTATCTTTTGGGTCATGTGATAGGAGGGCTGAGGGCCTGGCATTGGTGATGAAGAGCGCTTATGTAATGAAGGTAGCAAGCCAGTCATGCATTAGGTGATTGTACTGGTTCTGAATGAGCATGGAGCCAAAAATGTAGCGTGTGATGCCAAGTATCCGCTTCCTAACTCATATGAGAAGCATGTGGCGAGTTAACTCCCCAAGTGCAGCCGCTCTCTCTAAAGAAGTTGCCAGTATCTGAACGATCGTGGCGCTTGGCAATAATTCTTGGTTCTCTGCAAGCTCTGACAAAATTTTCACAGTTGGGACATGACCGGCAGACCTTCCAAAGGACCGACTACCCCAGCCGGTCTTTTGGAAGGTCTGCCGTTTTCTGTTCTTGAAAACGTCCTCTGAGATTCTTGCATAAAACGCAACATCATGACCGAGCAGATGCACCTGTCTCCTCCAATTACCCAGAAACTAGTCATACGAATTGCGCCCCATTAAAGTGTCTACCTTAGTGTCGCACACAATCACGACAGTGATGCACAAGGTGTGTCGAGACATGGTGCCAGCCTGGGATTATCAGAGAGTTCCTTCTGTCAACTGGAATGTCTCCTTTGTACAAGCAGCCGCTGACAGGAAACAAACCGCATGTGCAGAGAAAGGGGTCAAGCTTTCGAAGGGAGCCATTTTGACTAGGAAGTGACTTCTCATGAATACAGTGTGTCTTTTGAATGAAAGCACCTTGGTGCACTGTTTCAGTTGTGACAGTCTTGGACCTCAATAGCACCTGCAAACCACCTGCCTCCAGCTGGGGCTCGTTTTCCTGCTGAGGACTGGCGACAGTGCTATGTAGTGATTGCCAGCTTGAAAACCCAGTGAAGTAATTGTATCCTGGATGTTTGTTACGTGCACATTGGTAACTATGCGCTGGTCCCAGTCCTCAGTTTTTTTCATGATCAAGATCCACGAGGACAAAATCCTTTGTGGGATCTGTGTTATGCCCCAAAAAATCTGGTGGCATGAACCAGTTTGTGCCAATAAGCTGCGTCGCTGCGACCATTCTCATGACATTGCTTGCTGGGTTTTCGTCAGCTCAGGCGCTCTTTCACTGTTCCAGCTCCATGCTCTTTCAAATGCCTTGGACACTGTTAGCTACATACACAAGAAGCCACCTGGCCTTAATCAATATATATATTCTAATACCACCTTGCTGTCTGTGTAGAATACAACAGAGTCCAGCTGAAAGTCTTAATAACTCTTGTAGGATAAAATCAGCCATTGCAACTGCAAATATTACAGCACACAACTCAAACCTTTATATGGTGCGATGTGGCTAGGGGTCAGTTTAGCCTTTCCCATAACAAATCTAATGTGTTTGCTTTCATCTATGTTTAACACATGCAGGGTGCTACGACTTTCATGAACACATGCGAAAAGACATGAAGTTGTGCTTCGTGTACAGCATTGGTGAATGTTCAGAGACGCCGAGTAAAGACATGAGTATGGCTTGTAACTTCAAGAAGCCCTTTATTCTTCTTTGCTCCCCACGCTATATACTTCATGTAAAGTGGCGCTTGCATGCTCACAAAGCACTTTGCGTCTACTACAATGCATACAATCATGCGATTCGAAGGTTGTGTAATGCATGAAGTGAGGTTTTCGAGCTCTTCCACTGTCACCACTTGTCCTCTGAGAGAGGAGTGTCTCAGTCATAGCCATCTGTAGTCATCTTGAGACGTTAGTGCTTTCCTTGCACTATGACTGTAGCTAAAGAACCATCAGGTCGCAGGGGCTATTGACTATTGACAACACTACTCTCCGAGCATACGGTCTGTGTAGAAGTGGTGCTTGAAAAAATAAACATACGTTCATATGTCACATACGTCTCAAAGCAAGCCATGGCTTCTCTGTGTGGGCAATGGGTCAGCTCTGGAGTTGGGGTGTTAAAAACATCTCGCGTGGTCCTAAGGCAAGAGTGAGAGTGAAACGTTTTGGCGCAGCAGTTTCATGCATATATTGTCTTTAGCAAGCCAGTGGCGTCCTCTATCATTGGAAGAGACTTCAAGGCGTCAACCACAAAAAAGTCTCTTTTGATAAACTTCTTTACGTCTTCTCAGAACTGCTGAGCAGCCTTGAAGGTGTTCGACAAGGACTACAGGTACCGTATATGGCAGATTGTACGAAATATGTTAGAAAGGTATCCGACCTTTTTTTTTTTTTTCGAGCACCCGATATACTTGAAACAAGCAAACTTGCGTCAGCCGAACTTGAACCTTCGTGCTCGTGCATGAATTTTTTCCTGCCTGTCAATAGCATCCGTCATTGAGACGCAGCGTTTGAGTGAGGTAGTGCGCAGTGCTCTCATCTGTTTTTCATTGCAAAGAAAATGATGGAGCGACTGGAGGAGGGCTACTGTATCAAATTTTGCCAGAAACTGGGTGACAACCAAGTGGAAACTATTTGGAAGGGCATGGCGGCTTTCAGGCAGGACGCTAGGAGCCGCACACAGATTAAGGGGGCACACTGGTCTTAGAAACTTTTTTTTGTGCTTTCCAACCAATTTTGATGAAACTCCATGGGCTTGTTCAGTTTTTTTAGCTGATTTCAAATATCCAATTAGTTTTGATGCAAGCTAATTAGTTCCCGAGATAATTAAAAATCTTTCGTGATTGTTCTTGAGAACAATAGAAAAAAACTAGTCAACAAAAATTTACCAGCATGGCATGAATAGATACTAGAAGTTGTGGAGTATGAAATGACGGAAGCAGTTTTTTTGTCTGGCAATCACACATGCAAGTTTACATCAATTCTAATTTCTCGGTTTAAAGTATGCCTGCTAACCAGTTATTTAAACAATTATTTAAACGTGAAATGCAAAATCTGTTTCCCTTACTTCAAGGTTTAAACATTCAGCTTGACAATGCAAAAGCTTTCTAGCTGCACCGCATGCCGAGATGTACCTCTCAAGAATTTCCTAAACGTCAAAAATATGCATTTTGAGAAAATGGCAAAAACACAACGGTGCCATGTTTAATGTAAACGGTAAAACATTCTGTACATTTTTGGAGCGAAATGACTAGTAGGCCCCAGAAGCATAGTCCCCTTGACTGCTGGCATCCAGGTGCCGCTTCTTGAGCGTCCGCTGCTTATTTTCTGCAGACGCACGCCTGAGGGTAGAGTCCCTGGTTCGGCGGCGGTCTTTTTCAGCCATGCGTTTGCTACTCAGTAGGCCGGGGTTCAAGCACAGCTCTTTGAGGATCTTGGATGATGTTACTTGACTTTCGGCATTAAACCTCATCACTGCCTCGGCGACCGCAGCTTCTACACTGTGCAGTGATGCATGGCGCTCCTTCGGGGCCAGCGACCAAATCACAGAGTGGAGACTTTCATTACTGTTCTGATTCTTGCTTCGCTGGCAGCGCTCCAGCAGCTTCTTGTCTGCCAAGCGCTCGTACACTGGAAGCAAGGCCTCACAGACATGCGGCGGCAGGTTGTAGCGGTGTTTGGGGGCCGGTTCACCCCTGGCCTTGGCAGCGTTCTGGCGGCACCACGAGTCAGGACCTGTAGGGCACAGGCTGTGGTTGGACACGGCATCGTTGGACGTCACATGGTGGTATGTGGCCATCACAGCATTGTGCATGGCTGGCACGTCCCCTTTGTGAGATTTGATGGCCCAGCCATAGTAAGAGGTCAATTTGTTAACCAGGTCACCAGTCAGCCGACCCCTACCACTGAGGCTCTCGGAGCCAGCTGGCCTCTGCTTGGGGAAATTGCGCAGTTGCGTGCCCATCCTCTTCTGGACGTATTCCTCTTTGGTTACCTTTATAAAACCATACACATCTGCTTCCTTCAAAGCAGGGTACGGTGCGGCAGTCACCATCAGAAAGAACTGTAGTGTATCTCAGCTTATGACGCTCCCACGACCTCTGAAACAGAATGAGCGCAGCTTCCACTTGCATCTCTCCAGCTTTTTTTTGTGCTGTTTTTCTGGCAGTGGTGGTTCGCTTTCCACTCGTCGTAGGACGGGTCACTTTCTTTAAGCGCCCGCTCGCAGTTGGCACAAAAATGGCAGAGCACGACATACAGTCGCCGACCGATTTTCCGGACTCCAAAAATTCGGACTTGTTGGATATTCCGGACTTCATAAATGCACCGTCAGGGATCCCATAGAGCTAATGCATTGTTTCGACCGATTTTTCGGGCGAATTTGCCCCTGAAAGTTCGATTTTTCGGACTAAATCGCTTGTTTTGTGCCACGCCCCAAGCCATTGTGAACGCCGCCATGTTGGATTTTCCGTCGGCTTGGCTAAGCTTGGTCTTCAGATGCCTTTCCTGCCTCCGAGACTGGAATGCGCACGCCATATTTTAAGTTTCGGAGGCCGTGTTTGCTTTTTAAAAGACGCGGTGATGGATGCCGTTTTTTCGTCTTCGGTCAGCACTATCGTCATCACATCGCACAGGGAGGAGGCGAAAAAAGGATTCTTTTATTGTCGTTGCAGCGTTTTTCAGTCGCCATTCAGCACGTGTTGTGTCGCGCAGCGTCGAGACGTTGTGTGCTTCGCAGCGGCTATCTGCGGCATTGAATTTTGTGTTCTCGGTGCCATGGCTCCGCTATCTGTGCCATCGCGGGAGCCAGGTGGTGTGAAGAAGCGTGGGAAGTATACGACCCTGACGATGGAGAAGAAAGCTGCCATAATCAAGCTAATAGAGAGTGGACGTTCGCAGCTAGATGTCGCTGGATGACGGTCGACGCCGGATGGCGGTCGTCGTTGTCGTCGGATGACAATGACGACCGCCCGCAGCCGTCGGAGATCGCCAACGCGGTGACAATTTTGTCGAGCGTTTACAGCGACGATGTCACCTTGGCGCAAATACGGGCAAACCAAATTGCCTCCAAGCGTAGTTTGAGGTAAGGCAGCATCAAGGACTTTTTTAAACCTGCCTGATGCAATAAACTTCAGATTTTTGGCAAAAACGAATTTTTCGGACTGTTCGATTTTTCGTACTTTTTTTCGGTCCCCGCCAGGTCCGAAAAATCGGTCGGCGACTGTAATCGAGCACAAGCCCCGTAAACAACTCGATAACTGTGCCGACTTCGATGTGCGACGAATGACCCCTCGTCATCCAGGAACCGTCGTACGACACAACGATGTTGCCCGGGTTGCCGAGGTCCAGTTCCGCGTACAGTTCCCGAACCGATCGCGCGCACTCCGCGGTCAGCTTTTCCGACGCACGAACAGCTGCGGGCGTCAGTTTCGTCTTCACGTAGCTCTGCCACGTTTTGTTGTGCAGGCCGCGCGAAGAAATGTTTATCGATGAAAAAACGTCGTTGAATGCCGTTTGCTGATTGCCAGTAGACTGCATAGCGCGCGCGCCCAAAACATTGATGGCAAACGGCTTTGCCTTGCTCTCGCCGGCAACGCGCGGCGAGCTCCATGCCACCGACACATCGCCGCAGGTCGCGCACGTAAGCACTAGCTTTACGGCAAGGCCGTACTTCCTGTCCTCTTTGCCAATGTTTACATCACCGGAGCACAATTTGCACTTCACTGCACGCATCAGTTCGTTCACCTGGTCCAAACTCACGATCAAAAACCGTGTTTCGTCCAGCGGCGTGGCTGCGGCATCGTCGATTTCGGCTAATAGGCCGCACTTGCGTTGTGTTGCTTTAGTTGAAGCGAGCTCTTGCAGCTTGTTTTTGGCGTTGCGACGAACCTCTGCCACTTCTAATGGGTGCAGCACTGCTGTGTCAAGACAAACGTGGCCGCTGCCGGATGCGTTATCTTGAGCGGGCGGCGGTGGAGGTGCTAGGCCTATGTTATCAGGGGCCTCGCCGCTGGCCACGGAAGGTGGGTTGCTTGCTCGTTCAGCGCTCCTCGCTGATGCGGAACGGCCTTTGAAGTTCTCGAGGAGCGACTTCTTTCTTTTTTTGCCGTACTGATTCCTTGTGTGGAATTTCCTTCCGGCTTTCCACATCGCGCGCGATCCTTGGCTAATCCGTCGTTCTCAGTCCGAGCAATATGGCGCCTGACTGCGCCGCCGACGGCGCGAAGCAGACGACACACGTCGCTTGCGGCCAATCGCGTTGCGCTGTTTAGTCACGTGCGCTCGCCGGCGAATAGGAACGCGTATTTTCGCTTTTTTTGGCGCGTGTTTTCTACTCTACCAATGAGCGGACAGGAGCCAGAGTGGCGGGAAATTGAAGACCGAAGACCGCGCTTTTTCAAATGAGACCTAGATCACTGGGATACTGCCCGTGGCGCAGCGGCGGGGAATTATTGAAAAATTGCCATTTTGGCGTCAGAATCTCGCCAAATCGGGCTCGTACGGCTTTTATAAGTAGCTGTTACTGTTCAAGCACCAACTTTTCGGAGGAAAAACTGAGCAAACTAATAGAAAAATACTTGTAGATTTCAAAAATGACATCTAAACAAAATGCGTTTTTGGGCAATATTTTTGGCCCCAAATACCCATGTGCCCCCTGGAGTGGTATTTTTTTTTGGTTTGTATAACACAATGTGAAGAACTCTCCATGTGAAGAAATCGCGCTGTGTTAGGCATTTAGTGTTTATGAGTAACACTTGAACGCTTACTGTCGCGATTTGATTGTACTTTTGTTCGCTTGATTTTGTCTGATTGCCCAAGTACTTTAATAAATACCATGGTAAAAAAAAAAAAGTGGTATAACCTGTTTAAAGAAGACAACACATTGGTGGAAAGTGAGCCACGCTTCGGTCTGCTATCAGCATGCCCAAATGACCAAGTCATTGCCAATGGCTGATTCCACGAGAGATCGACACGGGTCCAAAAGTTGATATTTTGGATTTCATTGAGTATTTTATATTTCGTGCACGTCTCGTCAGGTAGCCCGAAAGTCAACTTCGTTTTATGAATAACGGCATAACTTAAGAGAAAAAATATATCAAACTTCAGCAACGTGGAGGCACCAATTTCGTCACCTGTCACTTTCGAAAATTGCAGATGCTATAAAAAGACAAATATTTTCGTTTCAAGGAAGATATTTGTTACCTAAAATGTATGTCTGATGAAGAATGAATTCGTACGGTTTCAAGTTTGTAGACCGAAAGAAAATAGCTTTTAAAAATGTCTAATTTTGCGACAGTTCAAAATAAGTTACATATTGCCCATTTTTTTTCTTTGACAGTATTGCAAGCAGCATTTTCAAACTTGACATGTGTCAACAAGATCATTAGGTACATAAGACATGTGTCAACAAGATCATTAGGTACATAAATTATTGTTGCCGTAGGGCAAATGTAAATTTTTATATATTGCCTCAAAGTTCTCATATTGGCAAAAGTGTACTCCACTAAATTTTAAATAATAAAAAAAACCCCATCTTCGATTTTTCTTAAAATCTCGTAAATATACAACCGAAAGCCATCATAGAGTATTGTAGAAAAACATGTTGCATTATTTTGTTTTTAGTGACAATATTCGTAATACAAATCGGAGCTTTTCGAGAATGCGCTGATTAGTTGAGAAATCTAGAAATCGGAACGGAAAAGTGGCAAAGAGCTTCAAACACGAGTAAAAGTGACCGCATTTGGTGAAGAAAGACTGTTTTAGCAGATAAGAGTAACTATTTTGAACACGATATTCTACAGTATCTGAATTCACTCTTACACGTAGAGCACCGAGACTTCTAAATATGTGGTGCCTCTCCATTACTGACACACAGATGGAGCTGCTGTGATGGCCATGTGTTTTGAACACGTTGGGTATGAGACTTGATTGTTAAATGAGTTCATAAAGGATTCATAACAAATTTTTATCATTTGGGGCACGAAGACTGCTGTGTGCAAATGCATTAGACTGAAGAACACGCTTTAGGGCAAGTTGTCATCCGTCGTCTGCTCTACAGATGAATTGCTGTGCGCCGCATCTCGGAGGCAATGCTTTGATTATATGGTTCAAAGTAGGGACGAAAATTACGCTTCCCGTAATTTTATTGACAAAAACATTGTGAAATTCATTTTAACGTACTATACTTCAGTTTTGCATTCGCCCTGCGGATACTTGTGCACACTGTTTTACGTCTGCTCTCATTAAAAGTGAGAGACTTTGGAACAGGCGACAGATAGATCACTTTCCTGCTGCTGGTTTCACGCATAGTTGCATTGCCAGTCATTTGGGCCTCAAGGAGCATGGCGATTGCTGACCACTTCAGCCAAGATAGAGTTTTTTGTTCTGATTACAGTCAAATCTCGATAAAACAAATTAAGTGGGACCGCCGCAACTCGTACGTTATTTTGAAATATCGTTGTAATGAAAAACTTCGATTGTAAGCAAGAGGTCAAACTAGGAGCGAACATGACGTACCTTGGCAGTTGCCATGTGCGCCGACAAGCAAACACGCACACAAAAAAAACTACACACACTTCAAACGTTCTTTATTTGAAAAAATCTGTGATTTTCTTCCGACGCGTGGAGCACAAACGGCTGATTTAAGTACGCCTCAACACCTTCCACCTTACGTAGCACCTCATCGGGCACATCACTGCACCGACCAATGTAGGTGCGGACTTTGTTCATGTGCGCTAAAACATCCGAGTGCGATATGGTCTCATCCTCTTCAGTGTTCGGTGATACAGAGTCCTCTTCCTTCGGGTCGTCGTCGTCGTCACTGGAGACGTCGCGAACGCTGTTGACAATCTCCTCGGTTGTCATGTCCGCCGACGTTAGTGCTGCGCTGTCGCTCTCCACGTAGTCGTCGAAGGAAGAGACGTCGGGCAACAGTTCCTCAACCTCAGTCCACAGGTCTCCTGGGTTGCTGTGGTTCTCTTCCAGGTTGTCTTCAACTTGGGCAGGCTCCTTGATTAGGCCTGCTTTTCGCCAACAGTTACGGATTGTTGACGTCTTCACGTTCCACCAAGCTCCCGTCAGCATTTCCGCCGCTTGACGAACGTTGACTGATGTCGGCTGCTTTAAGCGAAGATTTATAATAAAACGCTGCACAAGGCGCTTGCGAAATTCCGCCTTAACACTCTTTATGATGCCTTGATCTAGTGGTTGCAGCAACGACGTGTTGTTCGGGGGCAGAAACTTCAGGCGAACGTGCGTCAAGCGAACATTCACAATGTGGGCTGAACAGTTGTCGACGATCAAAACAATTTTTCTATTTTCTTTCCTCGTTTGTTCGTCGAGTTTGATGAGCCACTTCGAAAACAATTCTCTAGTCATCCAGGCACGCTTGTTCGCACAATAGTCGAACGGTAGGGATACGACGTTCTTCATGCAGCGAGGCTTTTCGTATTTTCCAATGACAAGCGGCTTGATTTTCTTCGTGCCCGACGCATTGCAGCAGAGCAAGACCGTCACGCGGAGATGCGACTTCTTGCCTCCTTTACACTGCTGACCTTTGAAGTGCATTGTCCGATCTGGCAAGAGCTGGTAGAAGCACGCGGTCTCGTCCGCGTTGAAAATGTCGTCTTCGGAGTACGACTCTGCCACCTCTCGGAAACGATCGTTCCGCCAGGAATCTGCACCCTCTTTGTCCGCAGCCTTTTCTTCACCTGAGACTACCTGCCAGGTTATGCCGTTTCTCTGGAGAAAACGAAAAAGCCAACCTGCACTTGCATCAAACCCAGACTTCAAGTGCGTCGGCGAACTCGCGGGCTTTTTCTTGAAGCAGTGGGCCAGACACTGGGATGTTTTGCAGCCGGGCATCTTTAAACCAGGTCAGCACAGCTTGGTCGACATCTTGAAAATTTTCCAGGCGCAACCGTTTCCTCGTAGGTGCAAGTTGTGACTCTCGGTGAAGCTTCAGAATCTTTTCTCTGTCTTTCCAAATGGTCGCGACAGTCGACGGGGCAATGCCACGCTCCCTGCAGAGGTCAATTTGCTGTTTGCCCGAGTCAAGTTCCCTCAATAAATCCACCTTTTCTTGCAGGGAAAACTGCTTTGGCCTCTTCTTAGGGCTGCCACTTGGTGCATTCATCGTCGGGTCTCCAAACACTTTGCAGAAAGCTAAGAAAAAAAGAACGACAACAAAACGCAGCAGACTTCACACGTGCGTGGCACGAAGGACGCACGACGAAGGACGAGGCAATGAGGCTAGGCCTGCTAAGCTGCCACACATCAAACCATACCTGTGTGGTGGCGCTAGCAGTCGGCTCTCAACACGGTGATGATGATAGCTTCCGTGCATGGAAAAAAACAGCGGCTACTGCGCTACGTGAGAGTTGCGGTGCTGCTACTTTTAACTAAATTCGTAATACTGATGTTTCTTGCGTATAGGCGAGCAAATAAATTATGCACGTTATTCTGAAATATACATTGTACTGAAATTCGTTGTTCTGAAATATTTTCACATTGAAAATATATAGGCAATCTGGCGGGGATTTTCAAAATATTCGTAAATCTGAAAAAATCGTTAATTCGGTGTTCCTAGTAACGAGATTCGACTGTACCTCATGTTGCATAAAAATAAAATACCTTATCAAAGAAACTTCAGCAAGGTCGAAGACATCGGCCTGTTTGCCCTGCAGAAGCTTTTGCCGAAAGCTGCCTGCCATGCATATAACAACGACCACGTCTGCCAGAACTGCTTCAGACGCCTCAGAGATATGCCGTCTTCGTCTAATGGCTTCTCAGCTGAAACAGCTGATGAGTTTTTGCCCGAAGAAGAAAAAGGCAGAAGTCAAGAGCGGTGCATAAACACGCCTGAAGCAGTGTCACATATGCTGCATGCACAAAATAGTAAAGTTCATGCAGAGCCAAGACAATTTAGCAGCAATTCCATAGTAACCCTGAAATGCCACCGTAACGTGTGTAACCGCCACTTTCAACCATCAGATCTAAAATGCAGTGTGTGTGCTCAGTGGTTCAAGAACTTCAAGCAAGCCTATGAAGCGTGTTTTTCGTATGAAGAGCGCATGCGTTTGTTGACGCTGTTGCCGAGCGATATAGAGCGCCGAAAACTCCCGCTTTTACCAAACTTGTCAGCTTACATGATATACAGATCCCGACGCTGGTGCGCAAAACTTGGAATATGGTTAGCACCAAATGCGGTAAAAAGGACACGGCTGAACTCAATGGACGTCCAGGCAGCTATGGCTTACTACTCCAAAGATGAGTATAGCTGCTCTCGGCAGAGTGCCAACAAAAAATATGTATCTGTTATCATTGACGGAAAAAAGGAGCTTGTTTCGAAAAGGTTTATGACCCGTTCGGTGCGAGAGGCTTACTGTCTCTTTACAGAAGCTGATCCGAACACGTCTATTGGGTTCTCAAAGTTTTATTCACTGAGGCCGAAGTAGCTTCATCTTTCACCACACCAAGAAGTGTGCCTTTGTATATACTGTGCTAATGCCACGGAGTGTATTTCTGCCCTACAAGACGTCACCAATGGTGCCTACACGGCGCACTTCTTGAAAGAACTATGTCTTTGCAGCTCCCCTACAAGTGATTGTTCTTTAGGCCATTGTGACTATTGTGCTAAGGAGGACGCTCTGACAGCCACATGTTTTGGAATTTCTGAAGATATTGAGGTAGCCTATGCAGTATGTGAAAATGGCGATCTAGTAAAAAAAAACAGCCCAGGTAAGTGCTTTTCTGCGAGAGCTAAGTCTTTGGTTCGTGAAGAGGATTACTTATGATTACATAAGATACATTCAAGAATCAGCAATACGCCAGGCGAAAGAGAACCAAGAAAAAGAATCTTGCATTTTTCACTTGGATTTCGCCGTAAACTGAACAGCCATTTTACCGAAAGAGGCACAGTCGTATGACTGGCACAAAAGACAGGTGTCTGTATTCACGTGTGTCGTCACAAGGAAGCAATCAATTCAAAGTTTTGCCGTCATCAGTGATGACACATGCAATGATGCTGCACATGCCTGTTTTGCTCTACAAATAATTCACAACTATATGAAGGAACAACTTAAGCCTGACACGCATGTTATTTACTGTTTCTGATGGTGCCAGCAGTCACTTCAAAAACAAGTACAAGTTGTTCAAGTTATGTCAGAAAGATCATATATCGACAAAGTGGATTTTTTCGGCCACAGGACATGACAAGAACTTTTGTGACGGCGTTGGTGGCCTACTAAAGCATCATGCTACGCTCTACAACCTCAGAGCGGCAAGCTCAGCTGTGAATATGTCAGCATCCCAATTGGTGGCGCAAATGAGCGCAAAGCTCAAGAATGTCAAGCTGCTGTGTGGAAATGTAGACGAGCTAGAAACATTCCGTCAGTTTAAGAAGAGCCCGTGGAAATTGTTGCCACATGTTTCAGGCATACGTTCTAGGCATGTTTGGCTAAGCACATCTCAGGGCACTGGTCGTGTTTTGTTAGTGTCACGTACTGCTAAATGCGATCTGCAAAAGATGCAGCCATTTTGAGCGCATCTCTTGTTTCACGCAGTCACCACCAAAATACCAGTGAGGGTACTTCATGCGCATATGCTCTTTCTAGCGAAACACAACACTTGCGTTGGAACATTTTCATGTTTGAGTTAATCTGCAAATATAGACAGATGTTTTGCAACCTAGTTGCAGTGTCGAAGATTTCCTCTATCAGAGCTGTGTTATCAGGAGCATAAATGCGCCTTCATGGGTACGTATTTGTCACAGTGCTAAAACAGCCTTTCTTCACCAACTGGGGTCACGTTTACTTGCGTTTGAAGCTCATTTCTGCTTTTCCATTCCGATTTCGATTTCTCAACTTATCAGCGCATTCTTGAAAAGCTCTGATTTGTACCAGGAATATTGTCGCTAAAACAATAATGCAACATGTTTTTATATATTACTGTGTGATGGCCTTCGGTTGTCTATTTACGAGATTTTAAAAAAAATCGAAGATGGGTTTTTTTTTATTATTCAAACTTAAGTGGAGTACACTTTTGCCAATATGAGAACTTTGAGGCAATATATAAAAAATTTACATTAGCCCTACGGCAACAATAATTTATGCACCTAATGAACACACTATATTCTTAAAACGTGTCAAGTTTGAAAATGCTGCTTGCATTACTTTCGAAGAAAACAAATGTGGAATACATAACTTATTTTAAACTGTCGCAAAATTGGACATTTTTAAAAGCTATTTGCTTTTGGTCTACAAACTTTAAACCGTATGAATTCATTCTTCATTAGACATACATATTAGGTAACAAATATCTTCCTTGAAACAAAAATATTTGTCTTTTTATAGCATGCGCAATTTTCGAAAATGACAGGTGACGAAATTGGTGCCTCTATGTTGGTGAAGTTTGATATTTTTTTTCTCGTAAGTTGTGCCGTTAATCATAAAACGAAGTTGACTTTCGGGCTACCTGGTGAGAGGTGCACGAAATGCAATTGCTAGGTCTAGTACAGAACTGTTAATCATAGTAGCATCAGAAACAAATTGATTCAAAGAAAAAGTAAATGCAGTTAACAACAGTGATTCAGCATTTCGAGAGTCCTTGCCATCATGTGTAAGATTGGGCCAATTAATGCTGGGCAAGTTGAAATCTGCAGTTATAAAAATGCTTCAACGTGAATTTGTATTTTGTAGCAGGTAATCGTAGAGAGCTTCTAAGTATTCTGGGGGTGCATTTGGAGGCCGATAAACACCTCCCAAAATTATATTCTTACGAAAAAAACGAGTAAATTTAACATTGTTTTTAATCGCTACTGCAATGCCCCCTCCCCGTGATCCTCTGTCCTTACGGATAAGGGTGTAAGATGATGGCACTATTTCAGAATCTTGCACTTCAGAATGCAGCCAGGTTTCTGGGATCACCAAAACGTGTGGTTGGTAGGTGGAAATTATATCTTCAAGAAGCGGTATTTTATTTAAGACACTTCGTGCATTGAGTGAAATAATCCAAAGCGTTTTGTTAGCTTGTCACTTATTATCGCGTTTACTAGCGGTTGCCCGAGTGAAGCGAGAAGTCGACTTTTCGGGTTGCGCAGACGCAGTGGATTGAGACAGCTCTGTCCTGCGATTTCGAAGTGCGTCCCACACATACAGTTTGCCATCGACTTTTAGTTTATCGAAATGAAGCGAAACCTTAGAACCGGTCTTTCTTTCTTCAGTGGTGGAACGCTATAACTTTGTACGAGTATCGCGAATATTTTTAGAAAAATCTTCCGATATAGATATGTTGGTTCCTTTTAATTTGAAACAGGATGACAAAAACCTTAGTTTTATCAACGTAGTTATAGAGTTTCAAAATTACCGGACGAGGGCACTCTGCATTTCTTTGACCGATCCGATGCATTCGCTCTATGGAATTGATTTCAACACCAAGAATTTTTCTGAAGATATCGCCATTTACTTTCTGTTTTTTCGAGTCCTCCTCGTGGCTTTCTTCTACACCGTAAACTACAAGGTTATTACGACGACTCCTGTTTTCGAGATCATCGACTTTTGCCCTTAACTCAAGAATCATCTTGTCATTACTCTGACATGTTTCTTCCACCTTCTCCAATTTTCGCTCACACTTCTCAGTTCGACCGAGCTCTTGCTCAAGATTGGCAATCAGAGTTTGAATGTCCGGGACCGATGACTCTACCTGTTTCAGGTTAGTAGTTAACACGACAAGAGTTTTATTTGTTAATGTTTGCTCTTTCAAGATTTTTTTGAGTAATTCACTGTTTAAATGTGCCTCTGACTCTGAGTCAGAAGAGGGACCGGCGTTTAGTTCTATATCGCCGGAAGTTAGTAGCAGCAAACGTATTGCATCGTAACAGTCACACAATAAACCGAGCAGACACTGTGGGCTTGGAAACACTGCCAGTGTGAGCGAGTCGTCTTTGATAGAGGAAACTAAATATTTGTCACCAACCTGGACAAAGAAAAATGGCGTACGCATCCGTCTGCCTGCAGTGCCGCCAAGCCCACTGAAAGGATCCTCCAACGGGTCCCGGTATTTATGCTTGAAATTATCGGCACTGGATGATGTCACGGAGTCGATTCGATGATATGCCTGGCTTAAGTAAGGCGCAGGCTCATGATGAATCCATGGTAGTGCTGCGGTGGCGAAGACCTTCTGCGCATGCTCCCTGTCCTCCGGCACGTGAAAGTCAAAGCCCGCACGAAGGCATGGCCAGTTGATCCAACGGCGAGATGCACCCGCCATGCGATCTGGACAAAGAAAAACGGCGTAAGCATCCGTCTGCCTGCAGTGTCATCTGCCTGCAGAGCTGTGCAAATAGCGATACTTTGCAAGTACGAAGCAAATTCAAATATTGAGTGTCAGTGTGAATCGAATATTTTTGTAATATGTTGAAGTGAAATTGCAAGCAAAAAAAGGTTGCAGAGGAGTCTCAAGCATGGTGCTATCTCATATTCTTGCGAGGTAGCAACATTTAAATGTTTCCTTTGGCTAGGTTGATGAAGTGCTAGTAGGGTGGTGTTCATGGTTTTTGTCTTAAGATGCTCCTCTTTCAACTTCTGTCAAAGCCCAACTTATTGGGCAGACAAGGAAGTGCTCCCTTCGAGTCTGTAGATTTAAATCTGCCTCGTAGACATCATTATTCGGCTTGTTAAAATAGTGGATTTGAAGTTCAAAGAAAATTCATAGTGATAAGTGCTTTTGGTTGAGAAATTTCAAATTGAATTCTATATATAACATGCTATAGAAATGAGGGGCATATTTTTTCACGAACTGCCTAAACTGCGCAGTTTTTTTTTAATGGGAACAAGGCCTGTGCAAATGTTTTTTTTTTTTTTGTTTAAAGAAAGTGTGAACAAGTTTCAATAGTGTCCGGACTTTATTTTTGGTAGAATGCAAGTGATAAGCTGTAATATGTATTTATGCTTTAAAATGAACTATATTCAAAGCATGTAATTCTGCATCACAAGCTTCTTTAACTTGAAAAACGAAGCGATCTAAGGGTAATATTTTCGTTTAATCTTCAAATGAGGCTTCACAGCAGGACATTATTTTTTTACAGGTGTTTCATGACTTAGCATTGCTTTGCTGCGGTAAAACCATCTTTACAAGTAGCTTGAAGCATTGGTCTTGTGAGTTTTGCATTATGAAGTAAGAACAGCACAATACTATAAACAGAAACACACATAAGACAGCACTTGTCTGTGCTGCTTCTTTTGTGTGTCCCCATGCAGAACAATTTGCTCTTGCTACATCATAGCCGCCTCACACAGTGGTGAGTACTTTTCTAACATACAAGGTCTGTTGGAAAAGTATCTGATCTTTAGGGGAAGAAAAGCTGGCATAACTGGAGCGTCGGAAACCTAATCCTCCTTGAGACTCCACAGACTCCTTCCAGCGGTGCTGCCAGTGTAGGAAGCATTCTGAGAAGGCCTCTGTTGAAATGGAGTTGAGCTCAACTGTCGTTGCAGCCCTATTGTCCTCCCTACTCTCAAATCATTCTCCTTTCGATGGCCCTTCGAGTTTTTGAAACGGCCAGAAGTTGCAGGGGGCCATATCAGGAGTCTACAGGAGTCTGACTTTTTGCCAGAAAAGTCTTAACCAAGTGTGGAAAATGTGCAGGAGCATTGTCGTGATGGATTTGCCAGTTTCTTGTTGACCACAACCAACGTTACTAGATACTTTTTTCAGTTTGCAAACTGCGGCGCTGCGAGTGTCGCCCTTCCCTGTACCGGTCAAAAAGCTGCAAGCGCGCCTCCTCTCGGCGGTGTTCTCGTCATCTCGCGCATTTTATAGCCTTAAAAAGGCCAAATTTTTATTGAAGTAGTTCGGTATCTTCTAAAATAATGCGAATCATACGATTCAGTTATCTGGAACGAACAAGTCGATCTGTGCTTTACACTTTAACATATGCGGCGTCATTAGATGGCTGTAGTGCGTGGCTCATTGTACAATAATATCGAAGGTTCTACGGGCCAAAACCACGATATGATTATGAGGCGCGTCGTAGTGAAGGGCTTTGGAAATTTTAACCACCTGGGGTTTCTCTAACGTGCTCCTGAATCGAAGTGCATAGCCCTCTAGCAATAGACTTAATGCTGTGGCCCACTATCAATGGTTTTTTTTTACATAGGCGATCGAATTTTAAAGAACAGGAACGCAAAAGAGCTGTATGAACAGAAGTCCCGCAAGATGCGGGCATCGCGCTCACGTCTCTGCCGTGTGGCATCGCCTTAGCGGCTCAACTGGTGATTTACTTGCACACTCGTAATAACCTTCGCTCACCTTCTCGAGAAACAACTCCCATTACACGAAACTAACCGCGTAAATTCCGTTTAACATTGCGCGAAGGCTCCGTTACGATGCGGCGACCGGTCAAATGGCGTCAAAAGCGCCACCTAGAGAACGGGAAACGAAGGGGGCCGTGTTTCGCCGCCGCATCCCGGCGGAGTTTGCAAACTGAGGTAATCTAGTAACGTTGACCAGAACATAGGTCTCTTGCACCGCACAGCATCACGTAAGCAAGAGAGGACACCCCTGTAGTACTCATTGGTGATTGTTTGACCCTGTGGTGCGCACTCGTGGTGTACCACACCGCGGGCATCAAAAAAAGCACTCAGCATCACTTTAACGTTGCTGCGCACTTGGCAGGTCTTCTTTGATCATGGTGACTTTGAATGCTTCCACTGTGACCACTGGGATTTGGTTTCCAAGTCGTACGCACATACCCAAGACTCTTCACCAGTGATAATGGTGTTCATGAAGTTGAGGTCACTGCTTGTGAAATCCAGCATCTCCTGGGAGACTTCAACACAAAGTTGCTTTTGCTTCACCATAAGTAGTTCCAGCACGAATTTTGCTGCAACTTTCTTCATGGCCAAATCTTCCGTCATTATGAAATGTGCAAAGAAAGTTAATTCCTCTGATGATTTGCTGAAGCAGGAATTTTCCAAGGTAATTCACCGTATTCCTCGTTCTCCTGACCTCGCTCATCCTTGTCCTCTTCATTTTTACCAACGCAGTGCCCGAAGTTGACAGAATGTAGTGGCGACATTGTGTGCCTTTTCTTTTCTTTTCCACAGGGCAAACTTGGAATGCCCAGAAAAAAAAAAAAAACACACCATGGCTTATATTGCAAACTGGCAGTGCTCATGTTGTTACCATTGTGACGCTTTGTACATATTTGTCGCCATACAGTGATTACTGACAGCTTACTGTATGTGTTTACCCTAAATACCTCATTATGCATGCAGCTTTGCCAGTGACATGCCGTGTGGATTTGCAGACTCCAGTATCGAGCAAAAAAAAAAAAAAAGGGAAATAAGCATTCCGTTGGCACCGACCTTGTGCTCTTGCCATGGTATTTGTTTTGGTTTGCATTTCTTGCTGTCATCGGCATATGGCACCGAAATTGTAAGTTTTGCTATGTGCCCAAAGTTCTACTTACATTATCGAAATTTTGTTATTTTTGATGAATAATATTGAGCCTCTATTGAATGTTCATAATTGTTTGCATAGCTAGCATGTAAAAAAAAAAGTTTTAAAAATGGCTCTTCGCTCAAGTTAGGTTGCCTTTTTTTTTTTATTAGAGTTGATTTGAACTCCCAGATACCTATGTGTCTGTGTAGATTTGTGTAATAAATTGATCGATGAAAGCATGAAAACACACTCTTTAAAATTGCCATGATTTAGCTGGAGAGTTTTCAGCTTTACAAGGTTATGAAGTAGTAAATAGGTAGGACTAGGTAGGTAAATAGGTAGGAATAGGTAGGTAAATAGGAAATGTCTTGCCTTCCCCTTCAAACGTATCTATCCTACTGAAAGTAAGCATGGTTGTTCATGCAATTCCGTTAATCTTCTTTGCCAGTTTGTTACATGTGGCCAGACGTAGTGGAGTAGAGACCCGAGCTGACAGCGAACAGCAAACATCTGTTTATTCTCTTTCTAAATACTGTCCCAGCCCTGCTCTTGTCACTCAGTCTTCCACACACTGCTGTAGGTGACACTAGTAGCCAGCAGCGCTACAGCTGCTGCAGCACAACAGAATGAATTGTCACATACCTCCTTGCCAGGGGGAAGATACTAGGGGACGACGTCAGCTCTTGATCATTGTAACAGTGGAAGGAGGTACAAAATTTGCGCAGAATGGTTAGTGTGTTTGGTGAAATAAGCTTGACAGGAACAGGGCTCAGCCCTGGAAAAGTTTGAAAGAATGTGGAGGTGCTGTTCCCATTGTTTGAAATCAGGTGCACACATTCCTGCACAGCATTATAAGTGCTACTATGCACCACTTCTTATGGCTGTTTCATCCCAAATACTCAAAGATAAGATGGCATAATAGTACATTCATAAGTCAGTAAGACGTGAGTGTCCCACTATTTTTCGAGCAAAGTACTGCTTTGATTATGATGAAATTCGTTTTATTTATATAGAATAACCTCAGGGCCAATGGCATTACAGAGGGGTGGGGCAAAAATACAGAAAAGTGGAGGTATAGTTCAAAAAAGGTCACTAGACAAAAGAACAAAATATGCAAAAAAAGAACTCGCAACAATATCAAAGTACATTTCTAAAACATTACAAGTAGTTACAGAAATTATAGCAGCACAAAAAATTAAAAAAAATACAAGATACGTTAAGTATAAACGAGAGTCGAAATTCGGGTGCACGTTAAAGAACCCCAGGTGGTCTAAATTTCCGGAGCCCTCCACTACGGCGTCTCTCATAATCATATAGTGGTTTTGGGACGTTAAACCCCACATATCAATCATCGAGAATCGAAATTCGGTGTATGATTGAAAATAGACGCATGATATAACTATTACTGGTGGTGCCTAGTTTAAAAGAAAAAGAAAACTTGGAGAAATGTATCACGTACAGCTACTTTAAATTGTTTAGTATCCTTATGATGACAACATGTGGAGGAAGGTGATTCCACTCATCATTTGTGTGTGGCACAAATGAGTAAAGCAAAGAGGAACACCTACAAGATGGAATGCCGACATTGTGTAATACACCATTATTTGGTAGTTTATATTGTTACGGAAGAGACGCCGTATCGACGAGGCTGAGGATTAGATTTATTAAAAACCAGCGGTAATGGCGTGACCGGTTCATCAGCGATCAAGCGGAGACAACCCTTCGTCTTCCTCATCAGGCACACATGCGCATCGCCCCCTAGAATATCAATATGCATGCATGTAGCATAAACCCCGGCGATACAAGCGCCGTCTCTGTGCATATAAATGTCAACATCACTAGTAGAGTTGTAGGGTTTGCAGCGCGCAACATGTACAATATCGGTAGCCTGTTAAGCACATGAAGGCGACCGGATGGCATGACCTATTTCATGTTACAGAAGTACACATGAAGGACTTCGTATGGACCTGTGTAGTTGAGTAAGCAGTTTCTCTGACAAGCCAACTTGACGGGACAGAGGCCAAAGCAGGACCAAAGAATCGGGTGCAAAGTGTACGTCACGGTGTCGTTGTTCATACAAATGCCGTTGTTTCTCTTCAGAGGTCAGAAGGCGAGCAGAGGCGATTTCGCGTGCGTGAGCGGCCTGAGTGATAACGTCTATGGCATATTCAGTGGTCGGTACTGCAGGGGATGGTGTGACGGTGTCTAGAGGCAGTGTTGCTTGTCGGCCAAACAGCAGAAAAAAATGAAGAGTAACCAGCAGTGTCTTGGCGCGAAGAATTGTAGGAAAATGTGACGTACGGCAACCCGAGATCCCAGTTGCTGTGGTTGGTAGAAACGTACTTAGCGATCATGCCTGTAAGAGTTCGATTTAGACGCTCCTTAAGTCCATCAATTTGCGGGTGGTATGACGTAGTCGGCTTGTGTTTTGTTTGACAGGACTGCATGCTGTCGGCCATGACCTTCGACAAAAAGGTGCGGCAACGGTCTGTAAGCAGCTGCCGTGGGGCTCCGTGTTGCAAAATCGCGTACTTGAGGAGGAAGTCCACGACATCTGTGGCGCAGCTTGTTGGAAGAGCTCGTGTGATGGCATAACGCATGGCGTAGTCGGGGGCCACGGGTATCCACTTGTTACCCGAGGAGGACAAAGGGAAAGGGCCAAGTAGGTCCAAGCCAACACGGAAGAACGGTTCTGACGGAATGTCAAGTGGTTGAAAGCGTCCGGGGGGAAGTGACGATGGTGTTTTGCAGCCCTGACATTTCTCACAAGCCGCAATGTATCTTCTGACTGAGCATGCAAGCCCTGGCCAAAAGAAGCGATGGCATATTCGGTCGTAAGTGCGGGACACACCAAGGTGACCAGCAGTCGGAAGGTCATGAAGTTCATGTAGAACTTCCGAGCAAAGGTGTTTCAGAATGACAAGCAGCAGGGCCGGTCCATCTGGCTCAAAACTTTGGCAATATAATACACCATCGTGGAGCACGAATGAGCGATCGGACTGATTGGAAGATGGCGATTCGAGGCGCTCAATGGTAGCACGCAAGGATGCATCATGGCGCAGCTCGTCACCGATGCATGTCATTTGCAGAAGGGAAAAGACGCTAGGCTCGGTGTCGGCGTCAAGCATAGTGCTTGAATCGGCAACCGGGAAGCGGGACAGGCAGTCTGCGTCCTGATGTAGGCGTCCAGAATTGTACGTCACCGTGTAAGTATACTCTTGCAGTCGCAGAGCCTAGCGCCTGAGCCAACCAGTAGAATACTTCAGTGACGTAAGCCAACATAGCGCATGATGGTCAGTTATCACAGAAAATTTGTGCCAAATAAATATGGGTGGAGCTTTGAGACTGCCCAAACAAGAGCAAGACATTCACGCTCGGTAATGGAGTAGTTGCGCTCAGCAGCTGTGAGGAGGCGGCTAGCGTAGACAACTCGGTTGTGTCCCCATTTTCGTTCGGCTAGGACCGCTCCGATTCCGTAACCACTAGCATCGGTTCGGACTTCTGTCGGAGTGGATGGGTCAAAGTGAGCCAATATAGGTGGAGTCGTCAGTAGCGTGATCAGGTGAGAAAAAGCAGCAGCTTGGTCGGTACCCCACGTAAATGTGACGTCTTTCTTCAAAAGCTCTGTGAGGGGTCGAGCGATGGTTGCGAAATCTTTCACAAACCTTCTAAAATAGGAACAAAGTCCTACTAAATAAAGTTCGTACGTCTTTGACTGACAGGGGTACAGGAAAACTGGTGACGGCGCGAATTTTCTCGGGGTCCGGCTGCACACCAGAGGCGTTGACAAGGTGGCCCAACACTGTAATTTGCCCGTGTCCAAAGTGGCGAAAAAGTTTAATTGAAGGCCTGCAGTTCGGAATGTGTCGAGAATAGCTGACAGTCAAACACTGAAGGTGGTTTAGAAGTGTGGCAGCTTGGGCTAGTTGGTATGGCATGACGATAGTTATAGCGCGAGAACAAAACGACGACACAGAGAGAAGGACGTGTCTTTCGTGTCCTTCTTGTCTCTGTGTCGTTGTTTTGTTCTTGCGCTATAGCTGAAGGTGGGTCTCAAATGTTGGGGAATATACGACATCGTCAAGATAATAAAGACATGTTGACCATTTGAACCCTTGTAGCAGAGAGTCCATCATGTGTTCGAACGTGGCTGGGGCATTGCATAGCCCAAATGCCATAACATTGACTGATATAGGCCGTCTGGATTTACAAACGCAGTCTTCTCTTGTTTTTTTTTTTCGTTGACAGCAATCTGCCAGTAGTCGGAACGCAAGTCTATTGAAGAAAAGTATCGGGCGCCGTGGAGACAAGCGAGAGCGGTAAAGGGTTAACGTCCTTTTTCGTGATTCTATTCTGATGGCGATAATCCACGCAGAAGCGCCACGTGCCATCTTTCTTTTTAACGAGCACAGCGGGTTACGTCCAAGGGCTGGAAGTGGGTTCAATAATTTCTTTGGCTAGGATCTTGGTGACTTCTTGTTGAATTACTTTACGCTCGGTGGCAGATACCCGGTATGGTCACCGATGAATTGGATGAGAATCACTTGTGTTAATGCGGTGCTTGACGAGTGAAGTCTGGCCGAGTGAACGGCTGTCGATGTCGAATATGTTGTGGTATAAAGCCAGAAGGCGGCATAGCGCGACTGACTTCTCCGGTTTCAGGTCCGGGGCGATCATGGAGCCTAAGGTCGCATCGAGGCATGTGGCATCCTGCGACTGACGTGAGTGATCGGGGCATACGTCTGCCGAAATTCCTTGGGGTAGCACTTGTTTTATGAAACCGAAATTGACAACAGGTCAATATGTTCGGTTAGAAGCCATGGTTACGACGGAGTGCGGGATAGTAATGTCACACGCCAGGAGATTATCGGGAATCGGCGTCACGATATAATCAATGCCGAGCACGGGAGAGGGTGTTCCCGACTCAACGAATGTGAGAGCTTTAGGTGGTATTCACAAGAAGTCAATGGTGCACAGGCTGTTCGGAAGTTCAGGGTGATAATCCGCGAGAAGAGGAAGTTCGAGTACCCGCGGCACAATCGATCAGGGCAGAATGCGTCGATAGGAAGTCCATGCCGTAGATTAGGTCGTGAGGGCAATTTTCAAGCACCGTAAATAAAACGGGGACATGGCAGCCGGCAATGCTAACACGAGCAGTACACATTCCAGTGATGGTTACAGTTCTACCATCAGCTACACGGAGGGCTTTAGTCGCTGCAAACATGAGGACTTTTTTGAGTAGGCGACACAGGTGAGCACTCATTATGGACACTTGAGCTCCGGTATCAACTAACGCCGTCAAAAAAATACACTCCACATGCACCTCAATCAAGTTTGTATTAGTGGGGAGCGTCAACGGGGAATTTGGATCAGTCGCAATTGATGCAGCACTACCTCCCGGAGCTGCATGGTCTAGTTTTCCGTCCGAGAGGATCCCTAGTTGACCGTCGACGGGTAGCGACGTGGTTGTGGCGATGGGGATCGGCGGCGTTGAGGTGACGGCGAACGAGCGGTAGAGCGGGTGTTAGAGACGTCGGAAGAAGGGTACGCATGACTGGACGAATACCGACGGGAATCCTCGTATGAGTGAGAAAAGGAAAATTGACTCTAGTTTGAGGAAGTCCAAGTGCTGCTGCAGTAGCGGGAGATATGGCAAACTCAGTGGCAGCGGAAGCAGATCGGTTTGTCATCTGCAGTTTTTTATTCCATCGGATTTAGTGATTGGGGAAGAAATGTGAGTCATGGCGTGGTGCATTTATTGTCATTGGTCTGGAGATGGGTCGGGAGACAGAGCAGGCCACAGGAAAACAGAGCTTTGCAATTTGCTGCCTCACGACAGCTTGAATAACGGAGGCTGCCAGAGGCGTTTGTGCGGTACCATGGTCGAGCGGATGAGGAGGAAATGGTGCCGAACTTGACGCCTCAAGCTCCCGTCGAACTATACGTGTCATGCTGTCCTGCATGGGTGGTGCGGCACCGAGATCGGTGCAGGTTGATGTAACAGCCGTGGTTGGTAGCCACGTTAATTGAGGCAGAACGCGGTGGCATTCCTTGATAATCATATCTGCGGTCGTGACGTTGGTGTAGGAGAGCAAGTTGAAAGCGTCGTTTGCGATGCCCTTGAGTATGTGGCCCACCTTGTCACTCTCTGTCATTTGCCCGTCCACTTTTCGGCACAACGCGAGCACGTCCTGTATGTACGAGACATACGACTCGGTTGAGGACTGCACACGAGTGGCGAGTTCTTTTCGCAGTTCTATTTGGCGATCGGACGGGTCCCCAAAGATGTCACGTAGTCTTTCCTTGAAGGTATCCCAGCTGGTGAGCTTGGTCTCATGGGCGTCGAACTAGACACGTGGGGTGCCATCTAAGTAAAATATTACGTTCATAACATAGCGGGTTATAACATGTCGGCAAACTTACAAAGAGAACTTTCCCAACTTTTCGAAGTGCTTTCAGCCTCTCGAGGTGGCTGATCTGTTGGCTGCGAAGTTTGCACTGTTTAAGCAGCTGTGATCTTTTCCACTGCTATACACCCCACTGCTCTTGTCAACACGCTGCCCTCTTCCTTATTTTGAATGTTGTGTGCATGATGTTTGGCAGGAACTTTGTGGATTCGTCAGTGTTTTCCAGTGTTACTTGTATATGTGACGATTCCAAGTATTCCTTTGGTGCGGCTGCCTTTCATTTCCATGGCCCAAGCTTTCTCGAAGTTCATGCAATGGTCCAGCTACTTGCTGAGTCCTGTGAGAGTGTTTTATACTGTATTGAAGGTACGTACATTGTTTCTGTATTATGGTGTTCTTTCTAGACTTTTTGATCTTGCCAATGTAAGTGGGAGTGGCAACAAGTGTAAAGAACTTAATTGATTCATCACAGGACATGTGATCAGAGGCAAAGAGAGAAATTACTTAAAAAAGGCTTGAGGGAAGCTTTTCCCCTGCGCAGTCAGTCAGTAGTTGTCGTACAAGCATGTTCTGAACGCTGTTAACACATAGACGTTTTAAGCAAAGCGTGAATTTGAATGAAAAACACTGAAATATGCATCCATTGTTTTTTACCCTCTACAGAACGTCCCACTCTTATCTACATCCTGTTCACATCAGCATGATTCAACTGACACTCCATCGCTACTATGGTATTGCGTTAGTTATATTTTAAGTGTACAGTTCAATTTAAGACAAGCAATTTTAAACAAAGAGATTAACATAATAAGAAACTGTACAAGTCGGACAAATATACCGTACATTGCGAATAATAATCTGTTGTTGTAATCATTTAGTAAATGCGGAAGTTTATTACAATCCACTTGCTGAATGTAACCAGTTTGACAATGAAGAACAGTCTATGTCGCAGCTTTTGTATAATATATGATTAGTTTTGGGAATAGTAAATTTTAAGTTCGAAGTGGATAGGAAGTTTTCTAGAATTGTGAATCAAACTTGACGGGTGTATTCACATATCAAGAAAAGTGAGCTAGTTGATGAGCCCACTAATCTGCACAATATTATATTTAAATGTGCAAATTTGATTATTTTGAATCTAAGAAAATGGAAGCAACTTTGAATGATAGTAGAATTTAACTTTCAGTAGAATGTTAGTGGTATACTGCAAATTATGTTCTGTTTTAAAGTAGACTATACTTGCAGCATATAAGCGTGTATAACTATTGTTTAAACTTTAAAAATTATCAATCGATGAGAGGGTAACATGTTCCTCAAAGTAGGCCTTTGTGGTAGTGCAGATTTTCCCTGAAAATATGGCTTCATAGATCAGCACTGCACTGCACTGAAACCACCTTTATCAGGAGAGTTACATGCAAACTAATACACACCTATTCGTTAATTTAAAATACTCGGAAACTTTTAATATCTAAATTTGAATCAAGGCGAATTTGAATACTGTTGCAATAATTCGAAATTCTCTAATATTCACACAACCCTACATATCGCAATTCTTTTATTTATTTATTTATTTATTTAGGCACCCTCAGGGCCAGAGGCATTAGAGAGGGGAGTTGGTCACAATAGTTACAAACATAATATAAAACAGAGCAAAAAAAAAACGAAAAAGGTATAAACACAACAAAACCAAGAAAATGCAATGTATTTCAGTGTTACACGTTATACAATGTTAGCTAAAGCAGTTCTAAAAAGTTGGTGGTCCGAGATTGTTGCCGTCAGTGCGGGTAGGTGGTTCCATTCCTGTGATGTACGTGGTATAAATGACTGGGAAAAGGAGTTAGTTCTGCAGGACAGCAAGCCGACTTTATGGACATGATTTATGCGAGCTGAAATGTACCGAGGAGGCAGAATGAGTTCGTTTCGTAGCTGGCTGTGATAGAAAAGCTTATGGAAAAGACAGAGGCGAAGGATTTTCCTACGAGATGATAAGGAAGGTAATCCAAGGCTGGATTTCATAGTGCTTATGCTGGCAGTCCGGTTGTAGTTGGAGATTATAAAACGAACAGAGTTATTTTGAACCATTTCAAGTGAGTGTATTAGATTTTCTTTGTTAGGATCCCAAACCGATGCAGCATACTGCAGTTTAGAGCGGATAAGCGTCTTGTAGAGAGTTAATTTTAGTGTTAAAGGAGCCTGTGAGAAATTTCGACGTACGTAGCCGAGCATGCGATTAGCATTATTAATTACGTACGTGGTATGCACGGACCAAGTGAGGTCGGTAGTAATATGTATTCTGAGATATTTGTAAGTGCCAGTGGAGCATCGTTCAGATAGTAAGTGGGCAATATACGGTTAATTCTAGATATGCAAAGGAACTTGCATTTGTTAGTGTTGAGTTCCATTACCCATGTTTTACACCACACAGAAATAGCGTTAAGATCGGATTGAAGGGTTAATAGGTCATTGTCATTAGATATTTCACGAAAGAGGACGCAGTCATCGGCAAACAAGTGAATGTGAGAAGTTACAGATAAAGATAAGTCGTTAATGTAAATAACAAAGAGCAGGGGAGCCACGACAGATCCTTGAGGGACTTTAGAAGAGACGTTCGTTCGGGGTGAGGCGTTATCGTTAGCTAAAACAAACTGAGCGCGGTTAGAAAGGAAACATTCAAGCCAAAACAAGTTTCGGATCAAGATTAAGGTTTTGTAGTTTGTGAAGTAACAACTTGTGACATACTTTATCGAAAGCTTTAAAAAAGTCTAAAAAAATGCAATCAGCGATGGATGAATGATCAAGAATGATGTTTAATTCATGGGTGAAAGATGCAAGTTGAGTCTCGCATGAATAGTTTTTTCTGAAACCGTGTTGACACTTGGAAAAAAACGAGTTAGATTCGAGAAAACCTGCCAGTTTGGAATATAATATGTGTTCTAGTATTTTACAAGGTATGCTGGTTAGCGAGATAGCCCGGTAGTTAGACGGTGAATGTTTGTTATCAGTTTTAAATAGTGCAGTTATCTTTCCAATCTTAAAGTCAACGGGGAGACAGCTTTCATGAAGCGATTGTTCAAATATCTTCGTTAGTATGATTGAACAATAAGAGCTGGTGTTTTTCAAAAATTTAGGACTGATCGTATCACACCCAGGAGACGAGGAAGGCTTTAAGGACTTGATTATACTTTCAACACCAACGTAGTCAATAATAATAGGAGGAATGGGTGGGTAGTCACAATGGGGGGTGGTTGGAACAGGGGCGTCTGTAGTTGCTGAGAAATTTCTGGAAAAAGCATCATTAAGCACTTCTGCACACAAATGGGGGGGAATGGTGTTTCCAGCGCTGTCAATCAAGGTTAACATTTCGCTATCTTTGGGGTTAATAACGCGCCAAAATTTCTGAGGATCAGTTAGTAACATATTCGGAAGCGTGGTGTTAAAATAGCAATATTTCGCATTTTTTAGTGTGGTGGTGTACTCTTGGGAGGCTTTTTTGTAATCGTCCCATCGAAAGATGCAGGAGGATTTTTTCGCGGCCTTGCAAATACGATGCTTTTTGTTTAGGAGACGCTTAATCTGTATATTGAACCATGATGCATTTTGGTTGGATGTGATAGTGCGAACAGAAATGTGTTTATTTGTTAGTTGTTTCACCTTATCTACAAAAACGTCCCAGTTAGTTTGAACACTGCGACTATCAAACGTGGAGAGGAAACTATCAAGAAATGTGCAAAGTTCATTATTAATGGAGACAAAATCGGCTTTATCATAGTCATAAATTGTTTTAACCGTTTTTACACGCTTGGGACAGGATGCGTTGATGTTGAATGATAGCAGAGTATGATCGCTTAAACCTGGCAGATGGGTAATGTTCGAAACAAAATCGGAGTGGGACGAAAGCACAAGGTCTAGTGTGTTAGCTACTGATGCAGTCGTTCTGGTAGGTTGGTTTACTAATTGTGACAAGGAAAAAACGGAGAACAAATTTAAGAAATCATTTGCGAATGTGAAAAAGGGGCAGATGGTAGGTGGTTCCTTAGCCACTAGACCAAAGGGCCCTGCCACAGTGGTCTAGTGGCTAAGGTTCTTGGCTGCTGACCTGCAGGTGGCGGGATCGATCCCTGGCTGTTGCAGCTGCATTTCTGATTGAGGCGAAAATTCTGCAGGACCGTGTGCTCAGTTTTGGGTGCACGTTAAAGAACCCCAGGTAGTCAAAACTACGTGAGCCCTCTGCTACGGCGTCTCTTGTAATCATATGGTGGTTTTGGGGCGTTAAACCCCTGATATTATCAATTTGCCTCCATAGGAAAAATATGTAACATTGAGGTAAAACTCTATTCAGTGGTGCTGCTTCACCGTGCTGAAGTCGGTTCTTCAGAGTTCATCTTTCATTGGTGCAGCTTGCGCAGCAGAGAGGGGCATGGGCACACTTACGAACAGTAAATTGTCATCAAAAGATGAGAGACTCTCGTTACTGTGGAATATGAGTAGCTGTCTTCCATGCCAGTAGGGACAGAGTCCGGTGCAGGTGTTTGGACAGCACGTGTGGAGTGGGGATGTTATGAAGTCAAGAATTGGCGTAGTGTTAACCCTGGTTTGTGGCTCTTATGAAGGCCATAAAATCTCAACAAAGAGCCATATAGTATGTATATGAAGTGCAAATAGTGCTCTTGACTCCAGATGGTTCCTAAAAAATGCCAGATAACTTGTTTAGTTATCGTTTATTCCGGGTAGGGGGGTCTTTTGCGAGCTTAAAGTATTCGAGGTTATCCAGAAGAATTCCTGCCTTGTTTTCATGAGATTTTCGATTGATTATCATGATTGAGTTTGTCTGCTGGGGAGATGGTTATTGTTGGGACTATTCAAAGCTCTTGAATTGCTGCTTTTTCAGATTTTGCGATGTTGTCCTGTAATTGCATTAGTAGCTTTGAAGGAATCCCGCTGCATGGTTCACATGGATCCTTGAAAGTCCTTAAATTTTAAAATTCCACTTTCAAGGGCTTCAAAAGCCAGGAATAATGTTTTACTTGAACACCTTTTAGCTCCATTTATAGCACCTAATTTTTCTAGTTTTCTTTGTTTCTTAGGGACAATCATTGAAGGAACAAAGCCAAACCTCTCCAGATAATGATAGTTTTTGATAAGCACGTTCTTCCTAATACTTTTGTAGCACCTGGTAAAACAGCTGGAGATGCGTTCCCTACTCACTAATGACAGATTATTGGTGAGAGAAATGCACTGAAAGTTGCATGGCTAATCAGTTTAAATATACTTGCCGGTGTAATTCGTGTGTGTTTAGAAATAAAAGTGGGGTAAATGGCGGCTGCACGTCAGGGGGAGACTGGAGAGGAAAGAGTTGTCGCTACGTATATAAAAAAGTGTAGTGGCTTTGATGCTGCTGTCAGCAACTGGTCTCATTAGGAGAATTTGTAAGTTGGCTTCCAATCCTTGCCAATCTAAATTTTTTTGTGTTGTCCGAAATTTTTTAATGTTGCTTTTTTATATGTTCAGGGTGGGCATCTTTCATTGGGGATGGACATTCTGAGACCACTCATTTACCACCTCTTGTTCACTTAATCATAGCATTTGTCATTGCTTATAGACATTCTGAGACCACTCGTTAACAATCCTTGTTCACATTAGAGCATGCTTTATGTCTTGAATACTATAAGTGAACAGATATAAGTCTGTGCACAATGCCTGAAAATGCAATTTTCATTAATTGTGGCTTACTGGCGTTGAGTATCAAGACTTGGTGACTCTGGACCCCACGAGGCTGCATCATGCTATATGCAGACCGTGTGTAATTGTGTTTGATGTCTCTCTCCTCAATATAGCTCCGCTTCCGTGGTCTTGTGGCTAAGGTACTCGGCTCTGACCCGCAGGTTGTGGGATTAAATCCCGGCTGCGGAGGCTGCATTTCTGATGGAGGCGGAAATGTTGTAGGCCCGTGTGCTCAGATTTAGGTGCACGTTGAAGAATCCCAGGTGGTCTAAATTTCCGGAGCCCTTCACTACAGCTTCTCTCATAATCATATGATGGTTTTGGGACGTTAAACCCAGATGTCAATCAATCAATCTATCAATTTCTCCTCAATACTACAGTACGTAGTAAAGAGCTAATAGAGTAGTGTACAGCACAACCGCAACACAGACAACGCAGCAGGCAGCAACATGATAAAGCATGCGACGCCTTGAGAAAGTGGTAATTGTGTTTGACCAAACGCAGACCTCAAATTTCGAATACCGCCCCGCCGCGGTGGTCTAGTGGCTAAGGTACTCGGCTGCTGACCCGCAGGGCGTGGGTTCAAATCCCGGCTGCGGCGGCTGCATTTTCGATGGAGGCGGAAATGTTGTAGGCCCGTGTGCTCAGATTTGGGTGCACGTTAAAGAACCCCAGGTGGTCAAAATTTTCGGAGCCCTCCACTACGGCGTCTCTCATAATCATATGGTGGTTTTGGGACGTTAAACCCCACAAATCAATCAATCAATTGCTTCGATCGCCTCCCAGCGATCACGTGATATCGTGTCGGCCACCGTGGGGACCCTAGACTCGGCCGCCCAGTATAGCCGACTTCTTGGGAGTCGACAGATCGACATGAATGTGACGGTGCCGAGAAATTGATCTAGCTCATCACGAAACAGAGCAAGTCCTTTGTTAGGATTTTTCTGCGTCGCAAACACATTTCTCTGCTCAATGATGTGATCCATGAAGTTGTCATCAAAAAAGTCCTTGAAATATTCGATAGGAGCTCGTACAGTGTCAGCCTCAGGAAGAGCGCTTTCCCAGGGTGGTACTTCTCGCTGTTCTTGACAACCGGTTTTTTTCCATCGCACCGCACGCTTTCGAGAGGCACTTGGTTCATCTACCGCATCTTCGTCTTCATCCTCACTGCTAGATGAAGACACTCGAGCTTGTGTATGATGATAGGGAACAATATCATCGTCTTCGCTGTCACTGAGACAGCTGTCATCACTTTTGTCTTCAGGTGGCAAGCGCGTATGAAGCCCCCTTATCCCATAAAACGAGCGGGAGTCCATCTCCTGCCAAGAAATTAAAAACTAAATTATCATACCGTCAGTCACCACTTGCGCAAACGCCGGATGTCGCGAATTCGCGACATACCACGAAAGCAAGGATTGTGCAACAAAAGATGTACTTCAAAACGATGTAACATGTCATATTCAATTTCTTGGATGCGTGCACACCGAAAAAAATTTATAGTAGATTGAACTTACGTCACTCCAGCAGAAAACAACGAAGAAATGAGAGCTGTTGCACGTGCTTCGCGCTCACCGCCAACTCGTACACAACACTGGGTCCTAGCTTGGAATACCTTACGTGAGATGGCGCTAGATGTCTCGTACTGAAAGCTACGTTCGCCGCGAAGACGCGACAGCCGGCGCTGAAGGCAGTACGCGTGTGGTAAGTTGCTTGGTCGGCCTTTTTCGGTATGTCGCGAATTCGCGACAACCGGCAGTAAAGGGTTAACAGCCGGTGTTTACTTAAGTGTAATACTCTCTATACAATAAGAATGGTTTAGAATGGTTTTGTTCCTGCATATACGTAAAACTAAGCATTTGTCAGCATTTAGGAACATATTCCATTTTTCGCACCAGCCTGAAACTTCAGTGAGGGCTTTGTGGAGTGAGATTTGGTCAGCTGCAGATTTAACCGTAGTCTATAGAAAGCAGTCGTCTGCAAAAAGCTTGATCTTTACATCACTGGGTATAATACTTATAATATCATTTATATAAATATAGAATAAAATTGGGCTCAGAACTGACCCTTGTGGTACCCCTGATGTTACCTGAAGGGTCACCGAGCAGTACTTATCAACCTGGACGTACTGATACCTGTCTTGCAACTAAGCCCGAATGAAATCAATCAGTTTTCTACTTATTCCAAATGCATATAGATTATGTAATAAGTTATTATGGGGCACTTCATCGAACGCCTTTGTGTAGTTCGAAAATACGGCATCTATCTGATCTTTGTTGTTTATCGCAAGTGAAAAATCGTGGCATACAGTAAGAAACTGTGTCATTGTTGACAAACCACGCCGAAACCCATGCTGGGCGTCTGATAGCAAACAATTTTCTTCTAAAAATGTGGTCAAATGTCGGCAGATTATGTTCGAGCATTTTGCAGCTTGTTGAGGTCAAAGATATTGGGCGGTAATTAGACACACGCAAGCAATCGAATGACTTGTTTATGGGAATGATGCGGGCACCTTTCCAATCTAACGAGAGCGAGCACTGTGCTAGGGACATGTTATAAATGATCAACAAGTAATGCGAGATCCACTCTGCGTAACGCCGCAAGAAGACTGTAGGGATGTTATCAGGACCACCAGCTTTTTTAGCATCGAGCTCAAGAAGCAAGTTAAGAATACCTTCACGGTGCACAACAAGATCCTGCATAGAGGAAATGAAGCCTTCAGGCTCAGTAACAACATTAATATCTTTCTAGGTATACACAGAGTGGAAATATCTGTTAAACTCATCAGCTACTACTTTAGCCTCTGAGACTGGAGTACCGTTGACCATTAAAGATATACCACTGGTTTTGCTTTCGCCCAAAAACCTCCAAAATTTTCCCGGTGCCTCCTTTTAGCCTCTGAGACTGGAGTACCGTTGACCATTAAAGATATACCACTGGTTTTGCTTTCGCCCAAAAACCTCCAAAATTTTCCCGGTGCCTCCTTGAGGAAATTGCCTTAAGTGGTGGCGAAAGAAGTGTGCTTAGCTTTTTTTAACCTCAGTTTTCAATGCTGCGCTTAGTGTGTTGACAGTTGAGTCAACACACAAACTGCTCTGTGATGGAGTTATTGCGTTCAGGGGTGGATAGGAGAAGGTGGGGATATGCGATAATACAGTTGTGGCCACACTGTCATTGAATTAGCACTGCGCCGACGCCATGGCCACTTGCATGCGTACGGATCTCAGTCGGGACAACATGGTCAAAGAAAGCCAAAATCGAAGGAGTAGTAAGAAGTGCAATGAGAGTCGTGAACGCAGAGGCCAATTTGAGGTGTCATGGAAACGAAACTTTGAGGAGCAGCATAGGAAGCTCACTATGTCCGCAAATTTTTTCACGAAGCGGTGGAAGTATGTGCACGAAGCGGTGGAAGTATGTAAAGCTGCGTACATTCTTCCCAGATTGTGGCACACAGAAGTTTCTGACTGAGCTGATTTTTGCCGGGTCTGGTTGTCCACCGTGTCTACTAAATAGCCAAGGACTAAGATTTGGTGGTGGTCAAAGTGATGTTTTGATAAGTTCAGCTGCAGGTCAGTGCAACGAAAAATGTCTAAGACGGCTGACAGGCACTCTATACGAGTTTCAAATGTTGGTGAAAAATTGTCCAAGTGTCGCAAATAGGTAGGCCATATAAAGCCTCTGTGCAGGGAGTCCTTCATTCGTTCAGAGCTGGCAGGAGTGTTACAAAAACTGCAAACCATGACCTTGGACTGGTATAGGTCATTGGAGGTGATGAGTGCAGTCTTTTTATGATCCAGCTCATCTACTTCAATCTGCCAGCCCCCGGAATGGATGTCTTTGGAGAAAAAAATAGCAAGCCTCATGAAGGCAATCAAGGGTATCATCCTGTCATGTGAGAAGGTACACATTTTTGTCAACTTTGTTTAGGTGTCATAATCGACAAAGAAATGTTATGTGCTGCTTTTCTTGTGGACTAGCACAGCAAGGTATGCCGAAGGACTACAGGATGGCTCAATGATGTCTTAGCCAAGCATTTTGTCAACCGCACTGAGTAATTTAACGCTCAGCTGCCGACATCCAATATAGGCGCCTGTGAATAGAGGGATCAATGTTTATGTGGTGGATCACACCACCACTGCAATCGAAAATGTTGAAGTAGGACAGAAGAGCCTGGTGGAGCTGATCAGCTTGCTGCAGTGTGAAATTGAAAGCAATCACGGACCTAATTGCTTTGTCTGGGCGAGTATTAGATTGGCATTGAGCATACTGGTTGGAAGGAGTGTCCACTGTGAAAGCATCTATTGCGATGTCGTCCGAGGTGAAAAGCAGTGCCAAAGAGATGCCTTGTGGCATCACTCAGAATGTCTAGCTAAAGTTGACAACTGGAAGCCACATGAAGTTTGCTGCGATAGAAATAATGGTGTGTGGTAATGTAATACTATTGCTCATGAGGACATCATTGATAGGCATCAGTACATAGTCGCCAACAGCAACTTGAGGTATCGATACAAACTCGAGGCAGGTGAGTGTTTGGGTTTGAAGGCGAGTAAATCTGACAGTGCAGAGGCGACTCGGTCGTGGTTCAGCAAGGTCTGTTATGGGCAGATGGAGAGGAAGCGTACTAACCTAACAGTCAATGAGGGCAGAATGTGTGCACAGGAAGTCGATGCTCAGGTTTTCGTCATCGAAGCATTTTTCAAGGATGGCAAAGAAGGCAACTGTATGGCGATAAGTGATGCTTACATGAATGAATCACATTCCAGTGACAGATGCTGTTCTGCCGTCGACAACTTCAACGAGCTTTGTTATTGCAGGCTTGAGTACCTTCTTGATCTTGTGAGGAAAATCAATGGTCATAACAGAAAATGGAGCCCCAGTGTCAAGAGCAGTGGCACGCACACTGTCGACTTTTACATCAATAACGTTCCATTTGGTCTGTTCGGTCAATAGAGTATTATCGGTCAGTCCAATTGATGCAGTGCCATCTACTGGGGCTACAACATTGTTTTTTATAGCAGGACATCGTGGGAAGGTGGTCTGTGGGGCTGAGGAGAACGGGATTGACGACGTTGGGGTGACGGAGAGGGAGAGTAGTAGGAATCACTCGCAGGTTCCTGGTGGGATAAGTGATTTGGGCTGGTTGCGTGGCAATAAGCAGAACGGACATTAATGGAACACGGTAATGTTTGTGCAGTAGTGCCCCAGCGACTTTTGCAGTGGCGACAAATGTGCCCAGTACGGGGACAAGTGGAGAATATGGGCTTTTCATGTATTCACCATGCGAATGGATTGTGCAATGTTGATGAGCCAGACTGAGACGAGCGTGTAGTCGTGAATAGAGGCTGGTAGTTGGTACGACAATGCCTCGAAATTGAGCAGATATTCATGTTGGTGATCTGTCGTACAACTGCTAGGCCAAGGGAAAGGGCTCAGGGAACTGTAGCAGGAGCGGCAGCCTCAAGCGCATGCCGAACAAGTCATCTTAAATTATTGCTGGAATTTCGTGGACAATACATGTAGAGGCAAGACGAGATTGCCTCAGTATTCGGAAGACGCTGAAACTGATGCAAGATGTGCCTGCTTTTAGCTTGTTGCGGTCAGTGGCTTCCTTGAAATACAGAATCAACAGAAGAAATTAAACTAAACTCGAACAAGTTGAACACATTGTCGACAATACTCTTGAGGATGTGCACAACTTTGTGGCAGAGTACTATGACATGCTGAATGTAGCTGATGTACAACTCTGAGGAAGTTTGCACCCAAGTTGACACTTCATTCTTTGCCGCTCCTCGATGGTCAAAGTGATTTCGAAAAAGCTCACATATATAATCTTTTAAGCCATCCAAGCTTGTAATGTCATGCTCATGGATGTCAAACCAAACACCAGGAGTTCCATCGAGGTAAAAAATGACATTCGCGAACGTGAGGCTGGGGTCCCATCTGTAACTAGCACTGCCGCATTCGTACAGGCACAGCCATTGGTTGAATTTGGAACCTTAGCTGCTTGAGTGCATGTCAGGGTCTTTTAAGACTGGAAGCATGACAGAAGTTGTCGACCGGTGGGTTGGCAAGCAGGACTGGAGGAGTGACAATCAGAGTGGATTTAGGAAAGTTCTGGGAGGTCTTGTTGCCTGCCGCGAGCAAACAGTCACTGTAGAGTTTCGTGGTGACGACAGGGACCACACCGCTCAGCCAAATATGTTGTGGTAAAGACAAGAGTCTGAATAGACGGGCTTGAGAGAATACGCGTATATGTATTTACGTCTGGTTAGGTGAGCGTTTCTACCAATACGAACAGCTCGAGCCACTCTATCGTTCTTCTCTTTGTCTCGTGATCCTTATACCACTGGTATGCAGCTATCATTCACAGGCCAAGTGCTGCCACCAACTGGTCATGTATGTAACACCTACCCACCCCAGACAGATTTTAGGGAGAGTATCAACACACTGGTTTCTTCACTCGTGCTCTGCGGAGTAACAGTGAAGCAGCAATGGCCTGAGGTGCCAGTGGCACTAAGCATAGTGCTAAACAGGGGAAAGAAGACCACCACCCTTCATAGAATGAAGCCACAAGAAAATTCATATGGATTTCTCAGAAAGAGAATCTTCTTAGTTCATGAGAAATTCCTCCTGATCTGGTCTGGCTTAGTGCTACAAACGGGTGGTTGTCTTCTTTCCATTTTCTAACCCTTCCGCTGCCTTGTGGGTTTCCGCAAAACTCATTTGCAAGGTGCCATTGACACTGGCATCAGTTCAGCATTCACTGGAGATCCGCTAACTTATTCAGTTTCTGCGGCAAGTGATAGCTGCCTTGTTTGCATTCTTCCTGGTGAAACAGAATAAGGAGGCTGAAGACTGTCATTCGGTCTCATGTGGTTACCATGCCGATTGCTGCTATAATCATCAGCGAGTTCCTCATGCATGGGTGGTGAATAAAAGATAGCTGACAAGCCTGAAGGGCCCAGTCCGAATTTTTTACAAGCTTGTGTGAACATGGTTGTGGCAACTAAAATTGATGGCCAAGTAACACAGCCAGTCGCTCTGAGCTCAGCTGTTCACTAGGACCAAGTAAAGAACCCAACAGCCGAACAACGTGGCATTTTCGAAAGAAATATACTTTTTTAGTGCGCAGGAAACATTTCAGAAAGCAGACAGAAACAAAACAGTGTGATCTGTCTTCTTTTTGAAACGTTCCCTGCACAGTAATGGAGTATATTTCTTTTAAAAATGCAATACCAACCAGCCCAACTAGCCACTATTTTGGAGTAACAAGGCCTGTCTTCCTCTGCCGCTTCGTCTTTTCTCTGGCCACCACGCATCGCCCTTTTGTCCTCATGCATACTGCGGCCTTCTCAGATTGATGTAGGAACCATTCATGTTCATGCTTTTGTGCAAGTTTCGTCATCTCCTTCCACTTCATTTTGCCATCGCGGAACTACAAACACTTGGGCACGTCGCTCATACTTCACAGTAGCGTCTTTTCTCGTGTTTAGGATGCACTGCAGCACACAAGAGCTTGACGGCATCACATCACTGAAAATAAGGGTGCCTCACGGTCGCGCACCAAATAACCGCACTCAAGTACTTGAAACATGAGGCAAGCTTTCCCCCACACAGTCACACACACAAAAAAAAGACCAAACACTCATAAATCCCGAGGCGACTTCATCGTACACTCTAAGAAAAAGTGGAGTATTCAGGGAGTAGTTCTGCTACACAACAAGAACTATGGACTATCTTACTTGAAGAGAACCCTGATGGGACGCGAAGCAGCAGCGGTGCACACGGTGTTGATCATGTTGAAATGGGTGTCGACGCGTGTGCTGGAAAAACAGTTTGAAACGAAACTTTGTGTAGCATTTACTCAAGTAAACATTTGTTTGAAACGCTAAAACACGGGAAGCGTGACGCGTTGAAGACGCTTGCGCTTGGCTTCCTTGGCTCGCGTTTCGCAGGTGTTACCCTCACACTGCCTGTATTCTTGATTGCGATCAGTGTTCTTGACTCGCCACTTCGTCAGTGTCACTGGTCTTTCACTGCGGACGCTTGCATTCGGCTTCCCTGGCTTGCGCCCCATCAGTGTCGACGCCGTCATTCGCGAACACGATCGGCTTCGCTAACCCTCGCAATGCTGGCGACAGCTGGGAAAGGTATGCACACACTAGCATGAAGTATGTCGCGATGGCCTCCCGCCAGTCGGCACGATCGCGAGGTAGGCAGCAGCATGCTGTCCACATTTTCAGTGCCACGATATTCTCGAGGCGCGCGCAACGTGCACACCCGCCGGCTCGCGGCTTTTTCTCGCCGGCCGATAGAGAGGTGGCGCAGATAAGATGATGCCCACGTAAGAAGTGGGCTCAAACATTGCGAGCGGTGGAGAGGGTGAAGCGAGAGAGATGACACATGGCGAGCGTGCAGCAGGGGAGAGAGAAAGACGTCACCGCACACTGCTAGCAGGGCGTAAGCAACTTGGCACCGCTTTATTTTTTGGGGCGAGTGAGCGGTGTGGACGGAGGGACAGTGTTGCACGAGCTAGTCGAAGAGCTGCTTTGCATTTGATAATCGTCATCTTACTTGCGCACATTTCCGTCCTTAAAAACCCGGCTCCGGCCACTTTCCTGTCAGGAAATGTCACACGGATAACGTGTGTGTCATTCGTGACCGCAAACTACCAAAACTGTAGTATAGGGCGAGGAAAGTACTCGAAGTAGATGGCTATTACTGATGTGTAGCACAAACACTCCCCGAATACTCAATTTTTTTAGAGTGTAGCACAAACACTGGCGTCTGCTTTGTGCACTGGAGTGCCCTCATCACCATTGTACTTTAAGTCCTCACCAAAACAGCGGCCGCAACGGCCAACTCAACAAATACACACTCCCCCGTTGATGGCGATGTGATGCAACAGGCCGCATCTTCTTTTTCATGTAGCTAATGTGGTGGGAAAAGAGCTCTATCAGTGGGTGCCGGCCATCACACAGTTGCCACAGTTCATCCCTCCTAACAAACATCTTGTTATAGGGCATGGTAGTGGCCATTTTCATTGGTTTGGCCTGATGTACGAGCTATTTTGCCTTTGTGCCAAGCTGTGTCCCTTGTTGAATCCCTACTGTGGTGAGTGTAAGTTCACCTTGTCCCTGGCCAAACAGAGCTTCGGCAGGCTATCTCAAGTAACAACAGAACCACAATAGTTATGGGTAGCAGAAATCGGGCCATAATAATGCATATCACTACCACCAGTATTATTAGGATGCCGGATTTAGGGCAGACGCATCACATACACAGTGCTAGAGACGTATTGTCTTGTTGACGCACAGGTCCGTTGGCCATGCATGGTGGGGATTAACTCCCCTACCTGTGCGTGACAGGCAAGTATCGGAAATCCATCAAACGCACGGCCGTGCCTATTCCTTCAGGATTTCCGCTTGTTAAAAAACGCAGAAAATAGTCTTTCTTTCCAGCCAAGATGAATTTTAATTCTAAAAAATCTCCACATCCTCATCAAGTGAATGAGTGTATCAAACGTTGGGATCCTACACTGCTATTGTAAGTTATCCATGACATTCACCCATCATGCATTTAAAAGAGTGACAAAGTGGTAATCGATGTAATCGGTGATGCACATCTGCACATGTTTGCCTTGCAGCCAGTCAATCAATTTCGCACGCAGCTTGCAAAGCAACTCTACTTCGGCTTCAGCATTCTCCGGGCAAGAGAAGTTGCGTGCGGAGATGTCCAGCGTCGATACTTACTAAAGACAACGACAATAATTGCGTAGTGTAGTGGAGTCTCTCCGCTACGCAGCCGCAGCATGGCCTGCACGCGAGGAAAAGGGAGGGAGCGTCTCCACGTGGAGAGAAGCAGATCGGCATTTGAGAGAAAACCAACATTCTACGGCAGCTTTTTTTTTTTTTTTTTTGCTCTCTTCGCGCGTCGTTGAAAGGAGAAGGGCTACATGGCAGGGACGGAAAAGGGGGAAGCATGGCATTGGCGCGCGAGAGACCTCTCTTTCCTCCTCCTCCTCAAGGCACAGAGCCGTGCTCCCGCAAGAGGCAAGGGTTGCAGAAGATGGTGCCTTTTTTCTTTCCTTCAACCCACGGAGAAAGGAAAGATAGGAGAGGCCCTGACATCACTCGTCGTGAAGCCGGGATAAAGCCGGAAGTCGGTCATATTGACTGGGCAGATTCTGCTCTGTTACATTCGAATGTAAAGCAGAAGGCACGACTCCCTCTCAGGCTCGGAAAGCACGTGAGCTGTGTGTTATATTCAGTTTCGGTTTTTACTTTGTGTTCTATCACCCCCAGAGGGCGCGTCTGTCTTTTATGTATATATTCGATGTGTTGCGTATAATAAACGTCTTTTTGTACGGTGGTGCTGCCGGTGCTTCTTACGTCTTTCGCAAACACCACATTGGCGACGAAGATGGGATAAACACGTCAAGCTACCTTCAGCATCGAGTGTCGTCCGGGTCCGCCCCGCCATGAGTTTCTCCGGCCTTGCTTCGCCGCCACCTCGTCGAGACGCCACTTCCATGGGAGGAGTAGGAGCAGACGTTAACAGTCTACCTTCTAGCGTCCGGAGCAGCTGAGTTCCCACCAGCGCGACGCAAGGCCATTCTTCTCTGCATTGTTTGGGGGCGGAAGGGCAGCGTGTTTACCGGACTTTACCTGCAGGGTCAAATGCCGCAGCACCGGAAGTAGAAGAGAAGCCTCCCGCGGCCGCTACTGACGAGTACGAGGCTGCACTCAGCGCCTTACGGCAGCAGTTTTCTACGTCTTGTAACGTCGTTGTCGAGCGTCATCGTTTCCACCGCCGCAGCCAACACGCAGGCGAGTCCGTTCATGACTTTGTTGCTGCTTTACGGGAGCTCGTTTCGCATTGTTCGTTCGTTTCACAAGATGATGCTCTGCGGGACCAATTTGTTGCCGGCGTTGTTTCCAACCGCGTACGTGAACGGTTGCTGCTCGAGGGTTCCACCCTTTCGTTTGAGAGCGCAGTGCGCATCGCTCTTCAGTTTGAGCAAGCAGCTGAAGAGCTGAAGGAATTTTCTGCTTCGGTCGAGCCTGTTTCTGTACGGCGTCGTTCCCAGTATTCGCATTCTTTGCGAAAATTCAATTTCCAGCCAAAAGCGCATTTTCAGCAAAACTCTCCAAGCGCTAGCGGTTCGCGTGCGCCGCAGGGGCCCCGCCCCCCTCGGCGAGACAGAGATAGCCGGTCCGTTTTTACCACACTGTTTCCGATGCGGCTCGCGGAATCACCGCGCATCAGCGTCACAGTGCCCTGCGCAGGCAAAGAAGTGTTTGTTTTGCGGTATCAAGGGACACTTTCAGAAAGTATGCAACCGCAAGCGTCAAATGCAAGGCAGGATTCGTGAAGTTGGCATCGATGAGGATGCTTTGTCAGGGGGAAGTTCTGAGCAAGTTTTGACTGAGCAGCATCCCGCTCGCAGCGCAATTTACATACAAGTACGCGTAGCGGATGTCAAGTTGTTATTCCTTGTTGACTCAGGGTCGTCTGTTTCAATTCTATCAGAGCAAGAATTCCACAAACATTTTCAAAGCAGCTTGCTCCTCCCAGCCCCGCATGTCACTTTGTTTGACTATTCGAAGCGGCCAATTTTGGTGCTAGGCTGTTTCCAGGCAGATGTTCAGTTTAAAGGGCGCTCTGCACCACTTCTTTTCTACATCGTTCGCCAAAGAACTTGTCTGATTGGCCTTGACGGCATTGAGGCCCTAAATCTTCGAATACAGGGCTCCACTCTTGAGTGCCTGCACACGTCCGTTGCCACGCCGCCGCGTGTTAATGACCCGACACCTTGTCACATTCCGATGCAGTCAATAGAGCAACCCAGGCAAGCAAACCTTCCGCCAGCCTTGGAACACGACTTTGGTTCACTTTTCAGTCCCGAGTTGGGTCTTGCTAAGCGGTTCACGCATCGTGACAAGATTCGGCAAGGCGTGCAGCCGGTATCTTCGAAGCTGCGCCGTCTTCCATGTTCACTTCGGGAACCAGTGTCAAATGAACTTCACAGGTTGCTGCGCCTTGACATCATCGAACGCATCGATGCTTCTGAATAGGTTTCGCCCATTGTTGTCGTTGACAAGAAAGACGGCACCATCAGAATTTGTGTTGACCTCCGGGAGCCTAACAAGGCTATTGTACCAGACAGCTTCCCGTTGCCTCATACAGAGGAACTCCTTCATGCCTTGGTAGGCGCGACACACTTCTCAAAACTTGACTTGGCTTCTGCCTACCATCAGGTTCTTTTGCACCCTGACAGCAGGGACCTGACAGCAGGGACCTGACAGCCTTCATCACGCATGAAGGACTTTTTCGGTTCAAGAGAGTTTGCTTTGGGTTAGCTTCTGCCCCAGTGGCATTTCAGAAGATGATGGCCACAATTCTGGATGGCTGCCCTGGTGTGTTGTTCTACATTGATGACGTCATAGTCTTTGGGAAAAGTGCAGAAGAACATCTTTTGAACCTAACAAAGGTCTTGCAGAAAATCAAGTCCGCAGGCCTGAAATTGAACGACAAACGCCTCTTCGACGTTCCAGAACTTTCTTTCCTAGGGCATAAGGTCACTGCACAAGGTATCTCGCCGCTTCCAGAGAAAGTAGACTCGGTAGTTAACACTCCAGTCCCAACAGATGTTGCTGCCCTCCGTTCATTCCTGGGTCTTGTAGAATACTATTCCAAGTTTGTTCCCCGGTTGGCCCAGGTGGTCGAGCCTATGCGCGTTCTGCTTCGCAAGAATGAGCCATTCATCTGGTCAGCCGAAGCAGACAGCAGTTTCCGGAGGGTCAAGGAAATGCTTTCTTCAAGTGCAGTTCTCCACGTGTTCGATCCATCACTTCCAGTCATCGTGTCGACCGACGCTTCTGACTGTGGGCTGGGAGCCGTTCTGCAGCAGCAAAATGGCCATGAGCTCCGCACAGTGGCTTTCGCGTCTCGTATTTTGTCACCAGCGGAAAGAAAGTACTCGGTCGGCGAACGCGAAGCATTGGCATGCATTTGGGCGTGCGAATGATGGCACACTTACCTTTGGGGTCGCCATTTCAAGATTCGAACGGACCATCAGGCGTTGGTATCGTTGCTGTCTTTGCAAGGACGTGGCAGAAGGCCACTTCGAATAGCACGCTGGAATGCGCGACTCCTATGCTACAATTTCACTGTCGAGTACTGCAAGGGGTCCACCAACACGGTGGCAGATGCTCTTTCTTGGCTGCCAGCTCCTGCCGCGCAGGCACAGCTGGACAAGGATGAAGAAATTGTGTCGTTGGTCGAGTCGGCATGCGTGACGAAGGAAGAATTCAAGCAAGCCGTCCTCAACGATGGTTGTCTGCAAACGGTCAAGTCGTTCGTGCTCGGTTCTTGGCCACCACAAAAGTCCATATCAGAGGAGGCACAACCTTTCTACTCTGTGCACGAAGAACTTTCTGTTGCTGATGACCTTCTACTGCACGCAGAACGCCTCGTTGTTCCGTCCTCTCTCACGGCTCAGTTCATCGCCATTGCCCAGGAGGCACATCCGGGCATCACGAGCACAAAGGCGCGCCTTCGTGAGCTATTCTGGTGGCCACGGATGGACAAGCAAGCTGAATCTGCCGTGAAAAACTGTCACATCTGCCTGGAGGCAGATAAGTCTGCGAAAACATCGCCAGCGCCATTGCAGCCTATTGACTGGCCTGAAAGGCCATGGCAGAAACTGTGCCTAGACATTGTTGGCCCATCGGAACATGCACCTCACAATAGCCGATTTGCTATAACACTGGTCGATTACCATTCCAAATGGCCAGAGATATATTTCTGCAGCGAAGTGGCAACAAGCACCGTGAAAGACTTCTTAACCAGTGTTTTTGCCCGTGAAGGATACCCGGAAGAGATTGTTTGCGACAATGGGCCGCAGTTCACTTCACGTGAATTTGTAACCTTTCTTCAAAACTGAGCCATCAAGCTGTCTCATTCGTCTGTATATTACCTCCAGGCGAATGGGCAAGTCGAGAGGTTCAATCGAACTCTGAAAAACTTCATCCAGGTTTCACTCCTCGAGAGGAGACCTATCCGACAAGTAGTTACGGACTACCTCTCTATTTACCGCTGTACTCCACAGGCTACCACTTTTATTTTATTTATTTATTTATTTATTATTTTATTTTAACATACTGCAGCCCCTCTTGGGGCTATAGCAGGAGTGGGTACATCGCACAAAACCGCGCATCGAACAAGTTCAATAATGAAACAAAAGCAAAAAGAAAGAAAGAAAACATAGTAACGACGAAACCAGGTATTCGAAAGTCAACATAGAAGGAAGTGTACAGTTTTAGTGGCATGGTAAAGGGTTACATAAAATCGACCTAATACACACATCTAAGTACAAAAGTGCACTCGTACAAAGGGGGAAAGGAAACAAAGCGGTATATGTACGTAGTTTACAATAGTTGTATTTTAGAAGCAAATGTAAGCAAGTCAAGAGAGCGCACGTGGCCAGGCAACAAATTCCAACGCTCAATTGTTCGCGGAAAAAAGCTATATTTGAACGTGTCTGTGCGGGGATGATACGGGGAAACGTTAAGGGTGTGATTGCTTCTGGTCTGAGTGGGGCTTGCATATGTGACATATTTGTTTGATGATAGGCGATATGAACAGTGAATGATGCGGTGAAAAAAGGTTAGTGATTCAATTTCACGACGGGCAGCTAAGGTGGTTAGCTCTAGAGATACGAGGGCTGTGGTTGGTGAAAAAGCGCAGTCATACCTGCGACAGATGAATCGGATGGCTTTCTTTTGAACGGCTTCAATTTTGTTAATTTCGCCTTTTCGGTAAGGGTTCCACACGGAGCATGCGTAGTCGAGTGTCGGTCGGATTAGTGTTTTATACATCAGGAGTTTGGTGTCTTTCGGTGCTTGGCTGAGTGTGCGTCGAAGATAACCCAGTTTCTTAAGTGACTTTGTGCATACATATTCGATGTGTTTTGACCAGGATAGGTTACTTGTGAAAATAATGCCAAGATACTTATATTCTGTAACTCTTTGGAGGTTTATGTCAGCGGATGAGTACGTGAAATTAGACAGGGAACGCTTGTGAATAAAGGACATGGATACTGTTTTGCGGAAATTTACGGACATCTGCCACGTTTTACACCACGCGCAAAACCTAGAAAACGACTCGTTTAGTTTTTGGTGACATTGCGGTGTGCTAATGGTGTCATATAGTACGCAATCGTCCGCATAAAAACGGATTTTAGAATTGATGTTGCCAGGCAGGTCGTTTATGTAAATCAGAAATAGCAGTGGTCCAAGGACCGAGCCCTGGCAAACTCCAGAAGTTACGTTAGATTTACTGGATATGGAACCATTAAATTCTACGAATTGCGCGCGATCTGAAAGAAAGTTTTCTATCCACTTGACCAAGGCAGGGTTGTTTAATATGGCAGTTAGTTTGCATATCAGTTTAGTGTGAGATACCGTGTCGAATGCTTTGGAAAAATCGATGAAAATGGCGTCGACCTGCTCTCCGGAATCAAGTGAACAAGAAATGTCGTGAACGAATTCTGTTAATTGCGTAACCGTGCTGAAACCACTCCTGAATCCATGCTGAAACTGAGATAATAGGTTGTGTTGTTCTAAATGCTCCATGATGTGTTTATAAATTATATGCTCTAGTAGTTTACAAGAGTAGGAAGTCAGTGATATTGGTCTATAGTTAGTAATAATATGCTTTTCTCCGGACTTAAATAACGGAATTACTTTTGCCAGTTTCCATGAGCTAGGCACTATGCCAGTTTCAAGGGATTTCTGAAATATGACAGTAAGATATTTGGAAGCCCAATCGGAATAACGGACCAAGAACGCATTGGGAATGTCGTCCGGACCTTTGCATTTCTTAGTGTTTAAGTTTAATATTAGGTTCAGAACCCCCTCTTCGCTAATAATAATATCTGGTATTGATAAGAATGAGCTTGTACTATGAAAAAGAGGAACTTCAAGGTCGTCACGAGTGAAAACAGACTCAAAAAAACTATTGAAAGCTTCGGAAATTTCCGCAGGATCATTGGTTGTTTCATCGCCAATGGAAAATGACGCTGATGCGGCATCGCGGGGCAATACTGATGACCAAAACTTGCGTGGGTTATTGGATAACAGGCTCGGTAGTTCTATCTGAAAAAAATGGTTTTTTGCGGCGTTTATTTTGACCCGGAGTTCTTCCTTTGCCTGTAGAAATCTACAGTGATCATAAGAGGAACAGCGTGACCTTGCCTGCCTCATCCTACGTATCCGACGTGAAAGATGCAAGATTTCACGGTTCATCCAGGGAACATTAGTATTTTTCTTTTTTGTTTTGATCGGTACAAATTCCAGAGTGCAAGTTTTCACCAACTGTTCAAAGAAACCAACTAAAGCATCAACATCGTTGCGTGTGGCGAGTGCTAAAAATTGTTCAAATTTATCGGCTAAACAGTCGAGGACGGAAACGTCATCAGCGCGGTTAAAATCGTGAAAGGAAGTGACCACGAATTGCCGTTTCGCAATTGAACACTGCAAGGAAACTAGGACTGCCTTGTGATCCGAGATACCGTCGATAATCTCGCATTTACACACGTTATGTAACATATTTGAACTTACAAATACCAAGTCAAGGAGTGCATTATGCCGGGTGTAGCCAGTTACGATCTGGGTAAGCCCGAAGGATAACGAAAAATTTATAAGCTCACCACAAATATGGGAGTCGCGGCCGCTGTGAGTCAAGGAAGACCAGTCAACTCCAGGGGCGTTAAAATCCCCCATAAGAACAAGATGCTTGGTGCCGAAGTTGTGCGCGTTTGCGAACTCGTTAAGAGTGTGAAACATATCAAGGCAGGAATCCGGGGGGCGGTATATGACACCAATTACGATCTGAAGTTTGTCAATGTGAAGTTTGCACCATATTGATTCCATGCCAGAAGGACTAGGCAGGACTGAGAACCGTAAGTCCGACCGAAAGAGCAAGGCTACACCGCCGCCTCGGCCGATTCGTCGATCGACACGAACCACGACATATCCGGGTGGTGTAAATTCAAAGTCATATATAGCCTCGTGGAGCCACGTTTCAGTTATACCAATGATGTGTGGGGAATATGTCGAAACGAGAGAAAGGAAGTCGGGGAATTTGCATGTTATGCTTCTTGCGTTAAGGTTAATAATAGTTAGTTTGGGTGCAGAGCTACGGGGTAGTCAACGCTGAGTTCCACGGACGAGCGGCGCACTAGAACTACCGGAAGTATTCTGGGGCGGCGATAAGCCCTGTGAAGGAACTTTCGGGGAAGTCCCAGGTTTATTTGTAGCACGGCTATGGTAACCAGAGGCCACAACTAGAACATTCGATGCGTCGTTCCAGTTGTAGCGAACGTTGTCGACAAATACTGGGGTTGCCCCAGCAGTTCTGCTGCATGGGCAAATGCCCCGAACCAGATTGGATGTTGTGGGGTTTTCAGCACCAGCGTTTGCAAAAGACTCGGCAAAGGAACAGGCGCGACTGCGCCAAAGGGTCCGCCTTCAACAGCAAAGCAGTAAGGAGTACACTGACCGCAGGAGAGCTGCTAAAGAGCCAAAGATAGCTGTGGGCGATTTCGTTCGAATCAAGAAGTCGTCCGTTCGCTTCAAGGGGGATCGCTCTTTTCCTTCGCCAACTGAGGTGTTGGGGAAGAGGGGACCTGCCTCTTTCCGACTTGCATACGGCCGCACATGGAACGCCTCCAAGCTTTCCCGAGTTCCTGAGAGGGGCACGAGTCCACCATACCAACGTTCGGAGCTACCTGCGCCACAGCTTCCGGTTCAAGTGCCGCAGCCTGCCCTGCAGCCGCCGCCTTCTCCCAGGTCGCAGCCGCCGCCTCCTGGCGTACTGCAGTCTGCCGTACTGCAGTCGCCTGCTCCCGATCCGCAGCTGCCTGTACCGGAGCCTGCCATGCTGCAGCCACCTTCTCCTGGGCCGCAATCGCGGTCTCCTGGCGTACTATAGAGCTCTACAAGCTCATTACCATCTCCGGCCGTGCAGCATTCCCATCGGCCGTCCCGAGAGCGCCGGCCACCGGTCTGGCTCAAGGACTATCAGACCCACTAGTTGCCTGTGTGTATAGATAGCACAGTGTGTATGTAGTGTAAATATGTATGTGTATACAGCGTGTAAAATCTACAGTGCATGCATAGGGGTTTCTTACTAACACTTACTAACAACTAATCACTACATATAAGGGAGGGAGTATGTTATATTCAGTTTCAGTTTTTACTTTGTGTTCTATCACCCCCAGAGGGCGCGTCTGTCTTTTATGTATATATTCCATGTGTTGCGTATAATAAACGTCTTTTTGTACGGTGGTGCTGCCGGTGCTTCTTACGTCTTTCGCAAACACCACACTGTGCAGCGCGCATGTCGTGATGATCCGAAACTAATAGAACGGGGCTCAACACTCTGGGCCAGCGCGACACCTTCAGCGAAATCATTTTGTCCTAGTATTAACAGCAAGTAACAGCTCACCGACAACGAAGCAAGTACAAGAGAACGCGCACTAGATGCATTGACAACGGTGAGTGTTTTCACGTCATTAATTCAGCAACTGTACAGACAACACGATCGGTCGTGCACCTTCTACGGTTGCATTCCACCACGCGGCCTATGCAGCGTCTGGCCACTCTGTCCGTGTTTCGTGTAAACTCATCGGCGTCAGTATTCTGCGACGATGGTGACTTTGAGCACGGTGCAAGTGACACTTGAACGCGGTTGCTGTTACGTTGAGATTACATGCAATGCTTGGGGAGAGTATACGAAGCGGAAGAGAAAAGGTGTTTTAATATGCACATGCAAGTTGTTACTGTACACACACATGAAACTACGTATGTGTGCATGGTCCTCATTGCGTCTTGCTGGGCTCAACAGCGTCGTGCGCTGTCACAAGCTGGAGCACTGCCCAACCGTTACTGACCTGCAAGGCGTTCGTTGTCCTTCCGCTTTGTCATGGTGCCTAATGCAATTTCGCTGAACACCAATTGCTTCATCCGCGTCATGTATTGGCCCACCGGCTCAAAAGGACGATACATTCAAGCACGCTATGACAATTTATACCATACACTTCGACTTTGCTTATTTTATTGTTAGCTTATTTTCTCCCTTCCCCCGTTTGCATGCTCTTTAAAAATAGCATAGAGTTTCCCTGCTGAAACATAATAGTTTCATCGACGCTCTTTTTTCAACTCTTACGATAAGTTGAACCTTAATTTTTGCGGTCTTATCCCACAAGTGCAATAATCATAGTGTTTAGTACAGAATAAATTTACTCAAATTCACATGTGTGAAATCATTTTGGGGACATTTATGAAAAAGCTTAGGTGCATTATTTTAGAACATCCACATATGGAAATAACAGCCGTCACTTTCCTCACATATCGAGCGAATCTAAAACTCCCTTTCCATTGGATTCGCTACATATGGATGATCATTTAATACTGTGCATGTAATTGCACAAATATTTGATTCTGGTGGCAATTCATACCTTGTAGTCTTATAAATGACAAATAGCTACTATTTATTGGTTCTATAGACGACAAATGCATCTAACCTATTAGAGGGTATTGGTACCAATACACACAAATAGCTGTCGCCGATAGGTACCCTAATGGTGCCAATACGTGTATTGGTTCTATAGGTGACAAATAGGTACAACCTATAGGTCTTATTGGTGACAAATAGATGGGGTCAATTGACTTTTTATCAGTGCCAACAGAATTCAAATAAGACCTATAAAGTCACAATATAACTCTTATAGACCCAATAAGATTACTCTATAGGACCAATAGCTTTCTCTATTGGAATTTTTCCTAGAGAAAGGAAGCTTGTCCTCCTCTGTCACATGAGCGCCGAACAGCACTGTAAGGCGCTCATTGGTTTGTTTACATCCTGATGAAGTTCTGCCAAGAGCAGTGTGTGTGCACTTCGACAATGTATGTAAAAGAGTGTCGCCTCGTCCAAGTTTTACATGTCTATTTTCCTAGGGCGCTCAGCCATTGCTTGTGACAATCCGTCCACGACGTCGCGGTTTGCAGCTGCCCTGTCACCAACATTTGATTTTGAAGACACGCCATGCTCTCACTTGTAACGTTCAAGCCAACCGATGCTTCACTCAAAATCTTGCTTGCCCATTTGGCTGGCTAGGGCTTTGGCTTTGCGATCAATGCAGGCCCATCTACAGGAAGGTTTGCATTTCTAGCGTTCCATTCAAGGAGCACTCTTCTCACTTCATGGTACATAGAGTCACGGTTGCGCTTTGGTTTGGCTGAGAAATTCTTCTCCAAGCCGCCCAGTATGGAATTCTTTTATTCAGAAGAGTTGATAATGTTTATGGCAGTATTGCGAATTGTCTTGCAATTTCAGACTTTTGCCCACCTCCTTTTTTCCGCCTCACTTATCTGTTGAACTTTATGCTCCAATGTCATACACTTCCATGCATGCACCAGTGTTTTCATGTTCACTTGACAGTAACTAAACGCACACAAAGTGCACACACAACGTCACGGGCTCACACAGATCTCGCACAACAAATGCGCACGTGTGTCTTCCAAACATTGATGGAAAAAACTTAAGGGCCAGGGAGCACGCCAGTGGTGCCACGTGACACCACCGGCATGGCCAGCGGCGTAACGGTGAGCAGACGACATGCTAGCAATCGCCTCCATGCTAGAGTAGGGCACGAAGAGAGGTTGGGGTAAAATCCACGCCACGGAGACCCTCATGCCGTCTGCACCAGTCTGCACCGGTCATGGCGATGCTAGCACGAATGTCGCTCGCTTAGCCTAAAAAAAAGGCTGCTCGGCACGGGACATGGACATGTAAAAAAGCGCACATGTACTTCGGCAGCGTGGACGGTCGCTCGCCTGCTCTAAGCAGAGCAAGCTTTCGCCATGCTTCGAGTAATCTGGTCTAAAATACATGTGTTTGGGTCGGGACTGTGTGACACTTCGATGAAAGTAATGATTTGAATGAAGCGAGTTCGATGTAACGGGTGTTTAGTATACTGCACAAGCCAGTCGTCTGTGATGTCAGTGTTGGTTGAAATCTACAATGTGTATGAAGCGGCTGTTCTTGTACTTTGTTTTATAATCGTGCATGTCTAAATTTTCTACGTTGCCTTGGGAGGGATCTCGGGCCAAATACACTGTCATGACAACGATTTTATTCTATGGGTGTATTTCAGCGTGTGCGTCATTGTGAGATTGACTCATTTTTGATAGCAGCTTGTTCTTGGCTTTGCCGTTTAGCCGCTGCTTCCTGTGTCCTCAACCCTGAATCCACTGAGCGTTTTCGTAATTTTGCCCCCCACCTTCTATGCCCTCTATTTGTTTTCATTCGTGGGAAACAAATTGATGTTCTATAGTTATCATTGTCATCGGGTATTTTGCATCACAGTTTCCTATAAGTAGATGATTGATATGTGGGATATAACATCCCAAAACTACCGTATGGTTATAAGAGATGCCTTAAAGAAGGACTCTGAAAATTTCGGCTACCTGTGCTCTTTAAGGTGCACCCAAATCTGAACACACAGGCCTAACGGCATTTTTGCCTCCATCGGCAATGCAACCGTCGCAGCTGGGATTCGCTCCCGTGACCTTCGGGTCAGCAGTCGAGTACCTTAGCCACCAGACCCCCGCGATGGGGCTTGTTATTAGTAGACTACAGGGAACTCTGGCACTAGTGTCTGTAACAGTGATCAAAGCGCAGCTCCATGCTGCTCCAAACTGTAATTTTTGTTAGTAATTGCTTCAAACCTGCTCGGAAACGGCACTGAGCGATAAAAAATGAACTCTTACTGTTTGACCCACTCATTAGTCCTAAAAAACTGAAAGAAATCTGTACACTATCATCCCAGTATGCTATTAGTGTGTAGCATTATTCGCTCTGATTTCATTCGTGTGACAAAATCCAGCATATTAGCCATATGAGTCATTTTGCAGCTTTTTTTTTTTCGCTTTCAGCTCGACATGTAGGCCGGTGTGGTGAAATCATGTGAAAATGAGCAGGATTGATTTTAATTGATACTGGTTATCTATCTACTGCTTATTTGGCAACAGTTATGCGGGACTGCGGTTAGTTCTAAAATGTGGTGCTCAGCTTTACCAGCTTTATTTGATTTCTGCTACAAGTACTAGTATTTTAAATATGTCGCTCATTTGACAGCACTTTTTTTTATAACCAGCTATTTTTTAATTGTTTGCTTCTTGAAATTTACATTGCTTTTTTGTAAGATATATTTTATATTAAATAATAATTTTTACGAGATGCTTTGATGTGCTGCAGAAACACTTAAGACTGCTTCAAAACAGTACTTTTCCGGCTTCAAAGTATACTAAAAAAAAGTAAGTTGTCACTTTCTTCACTGCTATGGAAGCTGCAATGCTCGACACTTTGTTGAGCACGGGAATTGTGGGTAATACACAAATTTGCCTATTATTCATGCAATCGGCTCTGTCTGGCTTCACATGGGTTGAAGCTACTTTGTCACAAAACAAAAATCAGCGCATGTTCAGCAGTTTCATTTCAGCACATAGACTTTTTGGGCTCCTCTATTCAAATCAGGTCACAAGGCTCACAACAGTCCATTCTTTTGTTTTAGACAAAAGCAAAACAGCAACAAACAAAGCCACTAGTGCTTTCAAAGCTCGTAAGCACAAAGACTACGCTGATTTGTGTAACCAGGGTAAGGCAAAATCCGGCCAAAAATTACAAAATAGTGAACATAAGTTTTTATTTTACTTGTTCCTATTAACCCTTCAATGCCTGAATAATGAAACTGCGGTAGAAAATAGAAATTGTTTTAATTTTCCAGCCTTAATAGCAACTGTTGAATGATTCCACAGGTAAATTATCTGAAATGCATCTTTAATGCATACTTTTATGTATGTCTTGATTTCTCCACATGCCACAGAAGGGAGGACCTTGGAAGGAAAAACGTACTTCAGAATTATGCAACATGTCGTGTGCCATGTCTTGAGCGTGTTCACATGAGAAAAACAAAATATTGAAGATAGAACTCGCGTCATACAGGTGGAAAAGAACAAAGAAGTAAGCTCTCTTGCATGCGCTTTGTGCTCTCCACCATCAGTTACAAAACAATTGGTTCTAGCATAAAATATCTAACACAAGCTAGCACTACATTTTTCATGGCGACATATACGTTTCTCGTCAGTACTTCACAGCTGGCATTAAAAGCGGCTTGCATTTCGGGACTTCCTTGCTCGAAGTTTTTCGTTATGTTGCGAATTCACAACATTAGACAGTAAAGGGTTAAATGGTAGTGCAGGAACATTACTTTGGGTATAAGGCATATGCCACAGAAACATGATCATGCTGCCACAGATCGAAAGTTCTTCATAAAAAAGAAATAAAAATTTTACCAGGTATCTCATTTTGTCCCAATCTGTGGGGCAAAACAAGACAGTGTGAAAAATATTTAATTTTTCAGTTGTTCCAGTTGAAGCACTTGCAATGCACTTCGTGGGCGCTCACGCAATTTTCCTAAGCCCACTTCTTGCACTCCGCTCATTGGATCCAGACAGACCCCATTACTCCACAACTCCCTGCATATCAAATACCGTCAGTCTTTCTTTGTGCTGATGCCTTTTTGAACACTTGCACTTTGTTGGATTATTTAAGGATGCAATTCTAGATATGTTCTTACACCTCTTTATGCCAGTTTGGTACAGAACTGCACGGGCATTTTGAGGCTTTCAATTTCATCAGGCGAGCTTGGTGAGCTGATGAAATGCAGATTTTTTGTTGCTTGTTATTTTTAAATTTTGTTATGAAAAAAAAAACTCATCAAAACTTCATTCAAGGATGTGCTTGTGAATGACTTGACTTGAAGATTCTTCTAATTTTTCATGCGACTCTTAAGAACATGCTGCAGAATGCAGAACCTCGACACAGCGCGAATGGAGTGAGTCCTGTCCTCAACAGCATTCACAGGGTGTCTAGCAAATTATTATTTTCAGATTCCTTGACTTTTCCAGGTTTTCCCTGACAATTTCAAGTGAAATTCCCTGACCTCTGCATAGGTGGCAATACATGTAAGATCATTAGTGCAGACGACAAAACATTGATTGATTGATTTGTGGGGTTTAACGTCCCAGAACCACGATATGTATATGAGAGACGCCGTAGTGGAGGGCTGCGGAAATTTTGACCACCTGGGGTTCTTTATTGTGCACCCAAATCTGAGCACACGGGCCTACAACATTTCCGCCTCCATCGGAAATGCAGCCGCCGCAGCCGGGATTCGAACCCGCGCCCTGCGGGTAGGACAAAACATTGTTTTATTTAGAGCACAAACATAAATAATTCACCGCAAATTGTAGTTGCTGACTAGAGTATTATTGCACAAAGTCTATGCAAACACACATCGCCTTCTGCTGTTTGTGTCAGCCACTGCACAAGAGTTCTTGAAGCACTCATCTGTTACTTCTTAAGAGCATCTATTTTTTCTTGCAGGAGACTAGCTTTCGTCAGCGAGTCACTAAGCAGCCTTCGCTTCTTTTCTTCCTGTTCTTTGACAAGAGCAGCCACTCTTTTCTTGTTCTTCTGAACACCCGACTCCACTCGTCTTTCTGCCTTCTTTTTCTGCAGTTCCTCTCTGAAGACGCTGTAGGAATTCCGAACCATCTGCAGCATCTTGTCAGTAATTAGAACTTTTTCCACGCCGCCTGCCGCCAACACGGCATCATGAACCAGTCGTTGTGATATCAGCGAGTCTTCTTTCAAGTTTTCGACGAGGCATTCTTTGTTGACCGAGCAGCCTCTTTCTACATCAGCGTTGCCGTGAAACAAACAGAGGATGAACTTGATAAAAGACAGCAGCTCTTTGTGATCATGTGAGCAGAGATCTGGCCACAGAACGTCCAGCCTCTGCTCTTTCCTGTCAAAATTTTTCAATTTTTCTTGGTTGAGCTTTGATGAACAGACCTCTATGTAAGATTGATGGGCCCGCTCTGCTTGCAGACCAGTCATCCACTGCTGCTCTGACAGCACTTCAAGTGCCAGGGTCAATTGTTTTGGGCCAGCCTCTGGAGACAATGCAAATGTGGGGTCCAAACAGCTGGCACCCCTTGTTAGCTTGTACTTCAATGCTGACCTCTCCACCACCTTCTGACAGAACACTTTAACAAAGGAAACACAGTCTTTCTTGAATTGGTGCAAAGTAAGCTGTGGTATTTTGGGCACCTTGCGGAGCTGATTCTTTGCAGCGAACCCAATGTCGAAGGTATACAGTTCTCAAGCTTCTCTAAGTCAATCTTGAGCAACTTCGCGGGTGTGTCTGCAGCAACAAGCACTTCCTTCTTGCCAATCCTTGCAAGCAGTGACCGCAGTATATTGTGCAGTGCAGTTGAAAGAAAGGGCACCGTTAGATTGTCAGTCTGAAATTCTGCCAAAAATGGCTCCAGTTACTCACAAATTGACAGCATGAAGGCCAGTTTTACTGGCAACAGCTGATCCCTCACTGCGTTCGCAACAGCACTGTAGCTAGAGCATGTAGGCTGCTTCTTTGCCTTAACAGAGCCCTCCACAAACTTCACCAGGTTAGAAAGAAGTTCTAACGCCCTGGTGATTACCTTCCCATTTTCGAGCCACCTGACAGCACAGAATTAGAGGGGAAATAGTGCACTTCCCGTAAAGGTGACGTAGTCAGCATGACGTGCAGGCACACATTTGAACAAGTTGTAGCTGCTGCGAAGAAAGCCTATCGCATCCCAGCCAGTTGCAGCATGACCTGCCTTGTATGCTCCATTCATTACGTGCAGCCCGTAACTTCCAATATCTAGGATATTGTGACTCTCATCCAAATCCTCGAGTTCCTCCTTCAGTGACCACAGAAACTTCATGTTCACATTCGGCCCATTCATTGAAACTTGTAGTATCTTGGCTTGCTTGAGCTCTTCTGTGGCCTTCCTGAATGCAGATGCCAGGTCCTCCGCACACGTGTGCCCCAAGAAGCATGAAGTTAGGTACTGCGTTTTCATAGTGCCATCAGTAGTGTCATCCCAATATCGGACGAGCACATCCTTATGTTGCATCTGGGTCACTTTGTTCAGCGACTCGTCAAATGAAACAACTAAGAACGGCACACCGGCAAGGCTTGATAGACTTCATATCCCGGAAACATGAGAGGGAAGAGCGAGGCCGACGGCGCTGTTGACCGAAAAGATCCGTGAGTCGCTACCGCGGTTAAGCACCACATTATTCTGGCCTTTGTCACAGGGTTCTTCAGAAGAAAGCCGCTCATCGATGTCTTCGCACTTGTGGTGAGGGCAGGCTCCTCGGGCGTGACTGTCCGGTCTTCGCTACATTTGGCCGAAGCGTTCGTCGCTGGCGTAAAAAAGGACAACATACCAGTTTGCGAGGCGCTCGACCGACACTTCAAACCAGCGAGATGCTTCTTGCAGGATGCGTGACTGGAAGCTGCAGTTCCTCCCATGTTGCTTAAAGAAAACGTTTTGCAGCACAGTGTGCAATGAGCACTGTGAGGATCATTCTGCACGGGCTTAATCCAGCTTGCATATTCCGAAACGTTCGGGTTCGTCCAGTCCGAATTAAAGGAGCACTTTCTCGCCGCCGACATCGTCAGTGAGAAGGCTTCTCTTCAGAAAAAAAAAAAACTATGAAAACACACCGCCACAGGAAGGTTCCGTCGTTCAAAACATGGCGGACAGAAGAGGTGGTCCAAAACAACAAAACTGTATACCCAGTATGCCCAGCGCGCACTGCTCAAGGTTGCCAGGCCACAGAGAAAAAAAAGGCCAAACTTGTCAACGTTGGCGCCACTGCCCCACTGGCTTGCATTGGATCTGTCCCCGTTGGCTGTTTGCGCCAAATACAGAGAGCTGAATGCGCGCTCCGCGCCGGGGAACAAGTCGCGAGTCATTTTCCCTGACTGGGTTCTCTTTTTGGCAACATTCCCTGACGATTCCCTGATTTTTTCCGGCGTGTATCATTTCCCTGACAATTCCCGGTTGCTAGACACCCTGATTCAGTGCTTTTTCATGCCATTATCCTGCGAGGAAGCTATAAAATAATGTCTGTGCGTCTGAACCCTCTTACACAAAGAAATAAAATATATAATATATGCGAGTGTAAGTAAATGGTTCACTTGACCGATTGGCTACTGCTCTCTCCGTGGCCATTCCCGCCTGCTTTGCTGCTGGAACAGTTTTGTGCCCACCGGTGCCATGGGTCAGTGCACCTGAACCGCAATAAAATTCGCAACAAAGGTCATAAAATAACACACTTTGTTTTATTCGCTTAACAATGATCGAGTGCATCAGGTGCTTCAAGTTTGACTTTCGTGAGTGAAAAAGTTAAAAGCACACTGGCATGTAAAGAGAAGCCTCACATTTTTTACACTCCCATAGGCTCTCGGACTTTTTGCCCTGTGCCTTACTAATTAAGGAAAGTCTTGATGGATTCTGCTTGAAGAAAAAAAAAACAGCTAAAAACGTAAACTATATTCATCTAGCGGATAATATACCAAGCAAAGGGCAATCGCAGAACGCTGTGCTGCCATATATAAAGGAATGTCAAAATAAACATTTTCTGGGCGGCCAGCGATTTGCTGTTAGTGCTTTTGGCCTCGCCAACCCTGCCAGCGGATCGCCGACTGCAGAAGCCAGTTGTTTAATAAAATTTTCTCAATGGCAACTTGATGCCTTTTTGTCGCGTTTTGACCCTATGACAATATGCTAAAATAAAAAAAAGCTCTGCTTTGGCCTCAGGCACCACATAAACTAAGCTATTGGTGGTAAGTAGCTATAAGCATAAGGTAAGGTGATAAATACTTGCCTCGTCCCACTCACGCCGCAGTAGCGTCATGCATTAATCTAGAGATTTGGTTCACTAAAATTTCAGTCCTTTTTGACAAGTCACTAACACACTGATATTAGTCGCATAATTTTTCCTGTAAGACAGCTGCAAGCAATTGACTTTTACTCAAGAAAAGGGAGACAAGTACTAGTACTCATCACTAACAAAGAGAAACCAAGAAAATGGCATGCATTTCTGTGAAGTTGGTCAGCTAAGCACATTGCCTAACTGAAATGTATTGCGAAAAGGCCGGTGAAAAGTCACAATGATGCCAAGTTGGAAAAAATTCAAACTGATTCTGAAAGTTCAGTGGCCGCACCAACTATTAAGAAGTGCTAGGAGGACGCGAAACATATTGAACATGCCAAAAATGACTATTCGGAACGTTGATCTCTGGTGATTGATTTGAATAGGCGTGGTACTTCACTGCTAAAACAAAACTGTAGGTGGAGGGCTCTTTAAACTTTGCCATGAAGAGTTGAACGCAAAAGCAGCATGCTGTCCCTAGTGTGTACTTCAACTGCTTTGTGTATAATTAGAGAAGTTATGATATATTCACTTATAGTATGAAACAGCGACAAGTGTAAGCACTCTCGTAAGATAATTAAAATTCGTGATAGAGCTTTTTATGGATCCATGTTTAAAGCGTTAGATGCCCCATGAAATCGGAAGTCTAAAACGGTAGCAAGAAGAACAGTTTGAATAGCCACATGACCATACATTAAGACTTAATTTTTGACGCATTATTTTTGTCATCATATAATATGACATTACGCGACGGTTCTGACATATTATGAAATTATCACATGGTTAATGTGGCCGTTAATGTTGCAACAGTACAGAAATAAACCAGTTGCAGAAGGTTTTCAGGTGGTAGGAGCAAGGATCGACTGTGCAGGAAACGATGGCTCACAATGATACGAAGCTTACCAACACAGTACGATTGGCTCTCTCAGACCCTGAGTCTTTTTCTGCTCTTCCACCAGGTGTTGTAGCAGGAAAGCATAGACTGCACATAACATTCTCATTTACTGGGCAGTATTTGCAAAAAAGCTAAGTCAAGCATGTACTTGAATAGATGTAAATGATAGTGTCACGAGGTCGTGACGTGGACCAAGGCGGCAGACCCGATGATCAGATGGAACTCTTTATTCAGGCCAAACTTGTGTCCTGCCTGTGCATTCAAGCCTAATCGTAATGCATCTTTAAATTTGGTTTAGTTAACATAATTCCGAAGATATTTGTTTGTCAAATCAAGCATGCGTATTATTTCACACAATCTTAGAAGGTGATCACCATTTGTGGCCGATGGGATGGTGGACCAGGATGAAATGATACAACCTGAGTTTGAAAAAGTCAGGTCTATAACAGAACGCGATAGGCCACTACATAAGGAGGGGATCTAGAATTCACACACTGAACGCCATTCAGACTGGCCCATTCTAATGACCGTTTTCTACTTGCATTGGATCTATATCACCATGTTATGTGGTGTGAATCGAAATCTCCTGTGAGGATTATATTCTTTTTGCACGCAGCTACTGCGAAATGTGGCAAGCTAATATTCAAAACACCTGTGGGGAGTAACGCCTCCGCCCACAGACATGCTCGAGGATTCGTACCCGGAGCGATGGGCCAGACTTCAAACCACGACGGAGAACCAACAAACGAACCACTCCTCAACTTTCGCGACCTTCAGGGTTCTATCGCCTGCAGCTGGCAGGTCACCTACTTCGGGCAGCCTCTTGGCGCTTTAACCCTCACCTCATTCGTACAGTATGGACCCCAGGTCACTCGGGCCTGCCCAGCAATGAGGCAGCGAACGTCGCTGCCAGCGCTTTTCTCATCCCGGCCATTGTCTCTCCATGTCCTGAGTTAGAATATGGCAATACGAATCTGATGCGCTTTCACGAAATTCTTGCCTATTACCGGGCTTCGTGCCGCCTGTACACGTATCCCACAAGTGGTCTGGAGAAAGCAGATGAGCGAATACTGCGCCGCTTCCAGATGAATACCTATCTCAGTGTGGCCAGGCATTTTTTGCCGGAAATCAGTGGCATTTGCTCGATCTGTCAGGTCCAAGCTGACACCTATCATGTCGCTTCGTGCCCTTCTAACCCCCTTCCTTTTTCACCCCCTTTCCCACCCCAACTAGAGAGGCTTGAAAGGAGTACCTGCTCGGCTGCTCGACCTTGGATGCTTAACGCTCCTTGGTGAGGTGTGCTCGGGAAGCGGTCAACTCTATTGGCATGCCGAAATAGGGTCTTGCATTTCAATCATGCAATATTCCGCAACTCTCTGGTACATTTTCTGTAATAAAATGTTTAATAAAGTCCATGCTTATTTATGAAAACAGAACAACAGATGTGAAATCAAGGGGTATTGAATATTCCTGTGTCTCGTCATAAACACCCTCTCTCTTCCATCTCTACTTCCGTGAGGAGGATTAGTAGGCTACAAACGCACTTCTCGGGCCGACTCCTCCTGTGTTTATCAAGGGCAAAACTGCGCAGAAACCGCTAGGACACAATTTGTTTGACTAACTTCAGTAGAACTTGAACAAAGTGTATGTTTAGTAGGGCAAACTTATATGGATGTGAAAGAACGAGCAATTCATTGCAGAAAACATTAAAATTCATGGGTCAAAATAGTCCTTTCTTATTCATCACTGTCTAACACGCCGTCCCAATACCACCGTTTTTTTCTGTATAAGTGTGGGAAGTGGTACGCCTAAATATAATTCAAATCATCTTGTTTAACTTCAATCTGATTAAGAAATATGCGTGGTAATCCAAAATACATGTGTTTTCAAAGTACAATTAAGAAGGTGATAGAAGACAAAGAAAGATAAAAGGAAAAAAAAAAGAAGCAATGCGGTGCTTGTTTGCCAGCTCCGCTCTTAGGCGGAGACACGGGAATGGCCGTCCTACGGAGCGGACGCCCTCTCCAGCAGCCCGCAGCTCCTGCTACCGTGGCCATGGCACCCGACCTGGCCACCGCGGGTACCAATGGCCAGAGACGCCGTACATGCTCCCTTGGACTTCGCCTCAGGTACCATTCCTGGAGCAATGTCAGTACCGTCGCCAGAAGACAGGCGTAATTCCTGGCCTGTAGCCGCCAGGGAACTCTGCACGGTTCTGCAGGCCACCGCTACTTTGAGCCAGCGTCTTGCAGACGCCACCGTCACCTTCTCAGCAGCCTGTGCTCCCACCACGTTGCCTCCTCCGTCTGTGGCAGAAATTCCTGACTTTACTGGCATTAATCAAGACCCAACCCTCTGGCTGGATGAAATCCATTCTTTGGCCCGTCGACATGCATGGACTGACGACGCGATGCTATCGCTAGCCGTAAGCCGACTGCGCGAATCCGCTAAAGCGTGGCATCAATACAATGGCTGCAAGTACAAATTCTGGAGTGACTGGACTACAGCCTCCGTCACGCCCTTCACACCACTTCCATCCGCATTCGACGACCATTTTAAGCGCATGCGATCGCGTCGGCAGGCGTCTACGTCTACAATAAGCTCGGGCTTCTCGACAAATGTGGTATTACATGGATCTCTCCGGCTGCCCGCCAATATGTCGTTGCTGGCTTGGCTGACCTTACCCATGCTGCCATCTTATCTTGCCAGTCACCTGAAGCGTCACCCCAGGTTTACGCTCAAAAGGCAGCCGAACTTCAGCAGAACTCTCGTCGTCGGCTTAGGTTGGACTTATGCCTCCACACGACACGGATGCTTCAAGTGCGGTCGCATTGGCCACAACGCCAAGGAGTGTCGTCAACCTTTCCAGACCCGAATCCACTACCAAGCTTGTCAAACTCCTCGGATGTCCATTCACATTGAGGGAATAGGTGACCTATCTGCTCTGGTGGATACCGGTGCGAAACGAACGGCACTACACCGACGTCATGCTCCGGACACTATTCGACCGTGGACGCAACCTCCCCTCTGCGGACTTGGAGGAAGTGCTATGCTATTCGGAATGCTCGACATTTCAGTCCGGACGGCAACGGGCACTAAAGTTCTTCCAGCCATTCCCGTCTTTGAAGACCTCTCTGCCGACATGATCCTTGGTGCTGACTTCTTGCTATCTGATTACATTGAGCTCACCATACATCGCGGCCACGTTGAGCTCCGGTCTTTGACTGCTGGGACTACCGCCACAACCCTGCCACCACCGACAGGCGAGCCGTCCTCTCCTCCTACCTTATCTTCTATATTGGCTCGCCATCAGCCGGTATTCGCTAGCAATACAGCAGAACTGCCAGGCACTAATTTGCTGCTCCATCGCATACCAACGGGAGATCATCCGCCATTATGCATACCACTGCGACATTACGCTGAACAAGAACGGGCAGTGATCGCAGAACAAGTAGATGAACTTCTTGCCGCGGGCATTATTAGGCCGTCATCGAGTACGTGGGCAGCATAGTCGTCCTTACTCGCAAGAAAAACGGATCACTACGCTTCTGCGTGGATGGGCTACAGGCAGCTCAATAAGTGTACAATGCCTGACTCCTACCCTTTACCCCGCATTGATGACGCTGTTGATACAGTACGTCACTGCAAGTTCTTTTCGTTACTTGATTTACAAGCAGGGTACTGGCAGATTAACGTCGCGGAGGAAGACAGATGTTAAACGGCCCTTCGCACACCTTTCGGTTTGTATGAAATCAACCGCATGCCGTTTGAAGTAAGAAGGGTCTTAGCACTTTTCAGCGTGCGATGAATTCAGTGCTCGGACCATTGAAAAACCAAGCCTGTGTGGTGTACTTAGACGACATCCTGGTCGTTGGCAGGACGCAGGATGAACACCTTCGCAATTAGGACGAACTACTACAAAGACTCTATGCAGCAGGGTTTCATTTGATCCAAGAGAAATGCCAGTTTGGGGTGTCCAAGATTTCGTACCTGGGACATAATATATCTCCTGTCGGCATTCAGCCACTCCTGGAGCGAATAGCTGCCGTGTCGGAGTATCCCATACCAACCTGCTTGAAGCAGGTTCAGTCATTTCTGGGTATGGCGTTGTATTTGCGAAGGTTTATTCCTCACCTCGCTTTCATCGCAGCTTTCTTGAGGGGTCTTCTTAAAGAAGACGCGTGGTTTGAATAGGGCGTCTCACAAGGAAATGCTTTTTGAGCTGTAAAACGAAAGCTCACTTGTTGCCCCATACTAAGTCACTTCAATGAAGACTGGTCTACCGAAGTGCACACTGATGCCAGCCAAGTCGGCCTAGGAGCTGTGTTAGTGCAGCATGATCTAGATGGCGTGGAACGCGTGGTCGCTTATGCCAGCCGAAAACTTTCAGACACCGAGCGCCACTATCACTCCAACGAGCTTGAATGTCTTGCAGTGGTATGGAGCGTCGATGATAAGTTTCGACATTATCTTTTCGGGCGTAAATTCACTGTTGTGACTGATAATGCTGCTATAGCATGGATGTTCTCCAAGCAGCAACTTAAGCACGAATTCGCCCGGTGGATAATCACGCTGCGAGAATACGATTTTGACGTGCGCCAGCGCGCCGGGGGGCTAAACAATGTCGCCGATGCACTCTCACGGAACCACCTTGACTGCGCGCAACAAACCAGGCAAACCCACATTTTTTTTCGCCCAAACGAATATATCCCGAGCCCAACAGGAAAATAAAAGATTTGCCATCCATTATTGCATCTATCTCTGACCAGGGAAATTACAGTACTTTTGTGGTGTGCAATGCCGCATTGTACCGGCGTCACTGGTGAGCGGACAGATCCGAAGAACGTTACCTCCTGGTGATCCCGAAATCCCACAGGTCAGAAATATTACGAGCCATTCATGACTCCCCAGAAGGCGGACACGCCGGCTAACGAGCCACGCTCCAAAAACTACAAGAACGTTTTTGGTGGCCGAAGATGCAAAGTAGCATCCGTTCTTATGTCGGCAGTTGCAAAATCAGCCAGCAGTTTAAGCGACTGCCTGGGTGTCAACCTGGATTACTAACACTAATCCAGATACCCGAAACAATTTTTCACACGATTGGCATTGATTACATGGGACCTCTACCCACCACCACTGCGGGAAATCTTTACGTCATTGTACAGTTTACTACCTGTCAAAATACCTGGAAGTGGAGGCCGTGCCATCTCTTGCATCCACTTACCTAATCGACTTCCTCTAGCGCAGATTTGAATGGAGACATGGCTTACCAAAAAGTTAATATCTGATCGGGCTACAACGTTTCGTAGCGGGGAACTGAAAAAGTACCTTTGCACAGCAGGCGTGCAGCACCACTTCGCATCCGCGTTTCACCCTCAAGCAAACGGCCTTACTGTGAGAACCAACCAGAGCATCCAGGCACGACTCGCTCCATATACGAAGGCAGGGAAGAGAGGAGAGGCCGACTGGGACGTCCACCTTCCGTCAGCCACTTTTGCGATTAACACGGCACTGCGGATGTCTACCGGGAAAATGCCCTATGAAATTGTTTATGGGAAACTACCGCAGCTGAAAGCAGTCTTCAGTCTGGATGTTCCCATTATAATTCCACGTGCCAACGACCGCAAAGCGGCCTGTCAGAAGATCCGAACTGAGGCGATCAAGAAAGCCACCCATGCACAAGAAAATCAAAAGCGCCGCGATGACAGACGCCGTAGACCCGCTCTTGCTTACAACATCGGTGACGAGGTTTGGGTGCAAAGGGGCACCGGCAGGCCTGGCAAGAAGCTACTCTCTAAGTTCGACGGGCTATTCATAATTACTCAGCGTGTAGGAGAAAAAACCTGGCGTGTGAACACCTCAGATGCCAGGTTCACTCTCGATAAACGCAAAAGAAACAACTTTGCCGTGCATGTGTCGCGCTTGAAAAAAGCAGTCGGACCGCTGCAGGTGCAATGAACTGTAATTTCCTTTTTTTTCTTTGTCTGGTCCGCAGTGTGGCCGAATGTAACGAAGAGTGGCGCAGCAGCTGTGGGCCATGGGCTGAAAAGCGAGGAAGAGGCAGAATAAGAACAGCTGGCCCAGGATCCGGTGTTGTCTCTTGTTCTGTCTCACTCATTACAATATATATATATATATATATATATATATATATATATATATATATATATATATATATATATATATATATTGTCACGGGGTCGTGACGTGGCCGAAGACAGGAGACTTCGTGTTGGGATTCAACTGTTTATTTGGGCGAACCTGTGCCCGGTAAATGGAAAGTCTAATTACAGCAGCAGTCTCACACAGATAGCAGTCTCGGACTGATAGCGGCGAACGGAGCGTCGGCCTTCGATCAACAACTGAGAAGCGGTGAAGCGCGTTGGCATTTATACTCTTGCTGTCGAATGTTCTAGCGTTATCGCTGGCGGTGGCGTAGGTTCCAGAACAATCTGTACCGTTCGCACAGTGGGCGTGATCTTATCAAAATGATCTACTACAGTCCGGAACCTTCTGGAAAACTGCAGGCGCGGTTCGCGCTGAGAATCGTGTGGTGTTTTGGGACGATAACAAAAACTTGGGAAATGGAACGTAGCATTGCCCCCCCTCTGAAAAAAGGCATCGTCCCGATGCTTTAACTAAAGATGAAGGTATAATAATAATGCAAGAAAGTACAATGAATAAATTACGATACAACTATAATACAAAAAAACACTGTTTCAGTTTGTTAACGCGCATGAAACGGCTTGAGGCGCGCGACATGGACGACTTCAGGTCGCGATCGGCGTCGTTGAGAGTTCGTGATGCCGTCGGGGACAACCTCGTAATCAAGTGGGCCGAGACGTCGAACCACCCTGTACGGTCCGAAGTACCGTCGCAGAAGCTTTTCACTTAGTCCACGTCGGCGTATCGGCGTCCACACCCAAACACGTTCACCGGGCTGGTATTCCACGAAGCGTCGTCGAAGGTTGTAATGGTGGCTGTCGGTCGTCTGTTGATTCTTGATAGGGAGACGCGCAAGTTGTCGGGCTTCTTCGGCCCGTTGAAGGTACTCGCTCACATCGACGTTTTCTTCGTCGGTGACGTTGGGTAACATGGCATCGAGCGTCGTTGCCGGGCTCCTTCCGTAGACCAATTTGTATGGAGATATCTGCGTCGTCTCCTGCACCGCCGTGTTGTATGCGAATGTCACATACGGAAGAATGGCGTCCCACGTCTTGTGTTCGACATCGACGTACATTGACAGCATGTCGGCGATCGTCTTGTTAAGCCGCTCGGTGAGGCCATTGGTCTGTGGGTGGTACGCTGTCGTCCGACGGTGGTTTGTTTGGCTGTATGCCAAGATCGCTTGAGTTAAGTCGGCAGTGAATGCCGTTCCTCGGTCAGTGACAAGGACCTCCGGGGCGCCGTGACGTAGGACGATATTTTCGACGAAGAACTTAGCTACTTCGGATGCACTGCCTTTTGGCAGGGCTTTTGTCTCGGCGTAGCGGGTGAGGTAGTCGGTAGCTACCACGATCCACTTGTTTCCGAAAGCCAACGTCGGGAACGGCCCCAGTAGGTTCATACCAATCTGCTGGAAAGGTCGGCAAGGTGGATCAATTGGCTGCAGAAGTCCCGCTGGCCTTGTCGACGGTGTTTTGCGTCGCTGACAGTCCCGGCATGTCCTCACATAACGATTGACGTCGGTGGTAAGAAGTGGCCAGTAGTACCTTTCTTGTATCCTCGCGAGCGTGCGAGAAACACCGAGGTGCCCTGCCGTCGGCACATCGTGCAGGGCCTGCAGGAGTTCTGGTCGCAGAGCTGAAGGCACCACAAGGAGGTACTTAGCTCGAAGGGGTAAAAAGTTTTTCTTTTGTAGAAGACCGTTTCGTAGAAAGAACGACGCAAGTGCGCGCTTGAATACCTTCGGAACTTCGGCGGTCCTGCCTTCGAAGTATTCTATTAGAGCCTTAAGTTCCGGGTCGGCCTGCTGTTGTTCAGTGAAGTCGTCGGTAGTTATTGTTCCGATAAGCAAGATCAGCTCAAGGCCCTGCTCCTGCAATACGAAGATTGCTTTTCGTCGTCATTGAAAATTCGGCAGACCCCAATCACGAAACATCGCATCATAACCGAAAAAAATGCCAGACCACTCCGTCAGAGTCCGTACAGGGTTTCGACGCGAGAACGTGAGGCCATGAAGAGACAAGTTGATGAAATGCTGCGGGATGACATTACCTAGCACCTCCACCAGATGTCACGGGGTCGTGACGTGGCCGAAAACAGGAGACTTCGTGTTGGGATTCAACTGTTTATTTGGGCGAACCTGTGCCCGGTAAATGGAAAGTCCAATTACAGCAGCAGTCTCACACAGATAGCAGTCTCGGACTGAATGCGGCGAACGGAGCGTCGGCCTTCGATCAACAACTGAGAACCGGTGAAGCGCGTTGGCATTTATACTCTCGCTGTCGAATGTTGTAGCGTTATCGCTGGCGGTGGCGTAGGTTTCAGAACAATCTGTACCGTTCGCACAGTGGGCGTGATCTTATCGAAATGATCTACTACAGTCCGGAACCTTCTGGAAAACTGCAGGCGCGGTTCGCGCTGAGAATCGTGTGGTGTTTTGGGACGATAACAAAAACTTGGGAAATGGAACGTGGCAATATATATATATATATATATATATATATATATATATATATATATATGTATGTATGTATAATGCCTCTGCGGTATGGAATAATAAACTTGTAGCACACACACACACAAAAAGAAAAAAACATGGACAGAGCAAGTGACTATACAGGACGCTGCACCAAGTTCTCACATATCTTCAGGAAAATGGGCAGGACAAAGCGTATTGTCCTTTTGTCACTTGCTCTGTCTGTGTTATATTTTCTTTTTTTTTCATGCACTACAGGTTTCACAATTCCTCATTATTTTGAGTTTTTAGAGATATATATGAAACAGTGTTGGATAAAGATAAAATTGTTAACTATGTACTTATACCTACTTTCTGAAAAGTATACGGCAGTATATTAACACACTCTAAATTTCTTCAAATTTTGTCTCTGGAACCACGTGGCACCAAAATATGTAAATTTCAAAACATTGTACACAGCCAAATATATCGCACTTTGCAAAAAGATAGGTTATCGTATACTAGACTACCCCTAGACACCAATACATGCCTCTCTGTACTACTGCCCTCATTCTGTAACACTAATTTTCACAGCTCTTACAAAAAGAAAACTATTATAATAATGAAATGTTTCACAATCTTTTTTTATTATGTTATGTGGATTTTTAAGTCACAACACTCCGAGATGATTATGAGAGACACCGTAGTGGGGCACTTCAGAAATTTTGACCGTCTAATGTTCTTTAACATTCACTGATATCGCAGAAAAATCGGCCTCTATCGATTCGGCTACATCAAGATGCGATCGCTGTGGCCAGGATTGAACATGCCATCTTCGCACTCTTTTCGTTTTTTCTTCCTCTACTTCACCTCCTGCTTTGCTCTCAGGACACGTGCCCCGATTTGTTAGACCGAGATGTTAGGCATGAATTAATGCTGACAGGCGAAAGAACGAATGCAGGGAGAGAGAGAAATAAATACCATTAAATATACACAATCGATAGAAAGGTAGATATAAATAAGCAGGCAGAAAAAAGAAGATCCAGAGAACGGGTGAAGGGGCCAATTAAAAGGAAAGACAGAATGAGAAGCAGAAAGTGAAGAATAAAAAGCGAGAAACAAAAGAAAGAAGAGAAAGAGAACTAGAAAGGGTGAGAAAAAGAAAAAAATCGCAGCATATCCACTGAGTGCATTATGCACATAATGCCCCACGCAGCGTATTCTCGCAGCGTGGGGCAAAACATCCGTCTATTTGTGTGTCCATCTGCAGTGCGTTCATCTGTCCGTCCGTGCATCTGTCCGTGCATCCATTTGTTTTTGCATTCGTTCGTTTGTCCGTGAATCGGTCTCTCTGTTCGTGCGTCAGTCTATCTGTCCATCAATCTAGTGAACACTCCAAGCACCGCCAGCTTGCATCTTTTCATCATGTATTATCGTAGAGAAGCACCACTGTCCAGGGGTAATTTTAAGGAATAAACGAGAGGTGGCACTGCGGGACTAGAGGAGCAGCACGCGCTCACTTTCTAACGGCCTGTTCTTCGTTTTTAGTTCCCATCTTTCGGAGCCTCTAGCTCATAAAACTGTGGCCCAAAACGCGCTAAACTTTGCTAAAACCAAGAAGGTTGCGCCCAGCGATTTCAACGTGGCAACTAGATATTGCTCAAAGTGCATCCTTCTGATACTAGCTTTTTTTTTTCGCAAGCATCAATTTCAATGCAAATTTTATTGCAGATTAAGTCACCGATACTCGTTTTTGAAAGTTAGTTAATCAGAAACAACGATCTTTTTATTTGTATATAATTTACGTGGGTTTACCCCGCAATTCAAATGAGTGCACGCGTGCCGCTCATTTAGTCCGGCTGAGGAGGTGGCTACCTACTACTACGATGCACTACTAGTACTAATACGACGGCTACTACTATTATTTCTGCTACTACATACATCGCCGACGCACCACCTACAGCTTCAAGAGCTTCGCCTCTAAATACTAGAGATGCACAGAAATAGAAGTAATGAAAAAGCAAAATTGGCTCCGTATCTATCTGCGTGCTTCAGTTCATGAAAGCTGGAGTTCTGCGTGAGATAAGGCGCCATGTGGTAGACATTTAGGAAAAAACAAAACAAAAGTTAGAACGGAGAGTTGCTGGTTGGTAGCAGCACCATCAAAAAGGTAATACTAAAACTTCTAGAGTAGCAGTGGGGCTCTGTGGCTGAAGCCGACGCATTGCCATATTGCTCAGGGCAGGTTGATGGGCGCATTGTGGCGTACATAGGTAGCCTTCATGTTCTTTTTGCGCTAGTAATGTTGTGTGCGGTGCCTCTAATTGAACAGGACGGTTCTGAACATGTCTGTGATTTCTTTTCGGAACAACGATGGTGGGCTCTTGGGAAGCATTTGGCTTCGCGAATCAAGTGCACATCGGGCACAAATTTCGATGTGCAAGTAGGCTTGCTTCACTCGCTTGCTATTTCTCACATATTTTCACGACTACGACTGCATTCGCGAGTACATAGATTACCTTTTTGCGCCCGGGTGCACAAAAACACTTTGAATAATTGTTGCATGTTTCAGGATTCCGAAAACGTCATATTGCGCAGCACATTAGAGTTCGCTTTGAGGCGAGAAGCTTAAGCACCAAAAAAGAATGACGACTTATGTTCAGTTCACATGTTGAAGCAAGCTGCTTCGATGATACAGGGTAAAGAATGAGATGATAGGCTTGTAACATTACTACGGTGTTTGCATCGTTTCTATGTGAACTTACAAAAGCCAGTGCATGAGTGTGCGTAATACAAGTGAGCGCTTCATTTTTGAAAGGTATATAGTTAATGTAGCAACGTCTCTGCATTTCTGGAATTCGAGCTTCTTGTATGCGATATGCTTTTTTTATGTAGGAGAAAAATAAAAGCTCCTCTGAAAAGTTGGGGAAATACCCTTTCGCCTAAAGCGCCTTTCATTGATGAAACTGTCAAAATCCCACCGCCTCCAAACTAGAGTGTACTAGAACTAGGGTAGTGCCCGGGCCGAGCTCCGAAAGTGAAGTCCAAACAGGGTCAATCCGCTTGTGGCGCTGTGATCGGTAGTCTGCAATGTGTTGTTTTAAGAGCCGTGCGCGCAACTCTACTTAAGTGGTCAAGGGGTAGAATGCTCACTTCCCACTCAAAAGATCCAGGTTTCAATCGCAACTGTGGAAGATCAATTTTTTTTTCCTTAATTTTGCTTGCTCCAGTGTATTGGTTGGCTTTTTTTTTTAATTCTGGCTTCAGTTGCTACAAAAAGTAACGCGAAATATGAAGTAAAGAAGAAACAACTTGACAGCAAGGATGAATAGATGGATTGATATGGCTGTAATCTTTAGATCGGGCAGTGGCTAACGCCACCTAGCCGTAATACTTAGTGAACCAACAACTAGACTTATCTTTTTTTTTTCCTTTAAATAGTGACGTTGAAGACTGGTACTTTGCACTGAAGGATTTAATTTTCACTCATGCCTTGATTTTAGCCACCAATCAAATAACCTCCTCCTAGTTATTTCTACCCACTTGAAGTCTGATTTGCCCTCAAACCCCAGTGCTTTGAAAAACTCTGTGCGATCATCCTAAACTATAGGGTGAAGCCCTTTACAGAACATTATCAGGCGTTCAGCAGTTTCCTTCTCTTTTTAGCACGCTCTGCATACCATGTCTACCCCTTCGTATTCGGCCACATCAGTCTTTATTTATTTACGGATACTGTCAGCCCTTACATAGAGCTATTACAGGAGTGAAAAAAAAAATACATGAAAAAATAGCGATCCTTCAAAGAACGGAACATAGTTAACAAATATAATCAGAAGTAAAAAATTGAAGGACAAGAATGAAGTAATTAAAAATGCAACCAAGAACTTAATCATTGAATGCACTAGAGCATGCAGAGACAAATAGAGCATTATTAATTACAAACGAAGATATGTGCTAGGTGTTTTAAAAACATATCTATGGATGAGCTTCAAACGACTTCATCGCTCAACAAATTCCATTCATTGATAGCTCTTGGGAAAAAGCTGTACTTAAAACAATCGGTGGAAACAGCAGGTGCAGGAATAAACATTGAATGGAGATGTCTAGAAGTTTCAGTACGAGAAATATCGACATATTCAGCATATCTTATATATGAACACAGTTAATTAAAACGAGGTAAAGATACTTGAGTCTTTCGTGTTTTGTCCTAGCTCAAATTGCGGGTAGCTCTGCAAGTGCACACAGTTGAGATGGGAAATCTGTCCATAGATAATTAATAAATATGAACCGGACTGCTAAACGCAGAATTTTTTCAATTTTTAATGTTTGTAATCGTGAATAGATTCCAGACAATTTCCGCGTATTCAATTATTGGTTAAATAAGTGTTTTGTAAGCTAAACATATAGTTTCTTGTGTCGCAAACGGCAAATGGCGCCTAAGACTCCATAGGGCCCTAGTGGCTTTTGGGCACACATAATCTATGTGATTATTCCAGCTAAGATTGCTTGTAAAATTTAAACCAAGGTACTTACTTCATTTCATTTATTTTATCCTCAATCGCACATAGCTTAAGAGAGGAGAGTGGGGTACAAGAAAATAATAAACTATGAACAAGAGAAACATAGTGACATCAAAATGATAAAGATTACAAGACATGTAAATTTGATGTTAGGCAATACACTGGATGTATGTGTAAGTACCATCAGAAACATGGGGGAAACAGAATACAATAATATAAATGTACAATATACACTTCACGCGTCATCACGTAAGTGCTCCTGTATTGTGGAAGAAAACAAGTCATGATTTGACATGGAAACCATGTCCGAGGGAAGGTGGTTCCAGTCGTTGGATGTGCGTGGGACGAAGGAATGATGAAAAGTGTTGATGCGGCAGCCAATGACGTGTACCTTATGTTGATGATCTGAACGAGCTGAGTAATAGACAGGAGTGGTAATGAACTGAGCTTTCAAAAGTGGATGATTGAATATCTTGTGAAAAAGTATGAGACGAGATGCTTTGCGACGTGATACAAGTGACTGTAGTGAAAGGCTGTGTTTCATTGACGTAACACTCTAGTGCTTCCTCTTAGAACTTTTGGAACTTATGTTGTTCAACTCTTTTTAGTTCATGATTATCTATATAATAAGTATATTTTAAGTAATTTTTCTTCGTAGTGACTGTCATAACTACTGTTTTCATGGGGTTCAGCACCATTTGCCGTTAATCACACCATTTTTTAGTTTTTGTAAATTTTCAAGTAATTTGATCTTGTCACTAATTGTGTTGACTTGAATATGATGAAATCGTCTGCAAGTAGCCTAATAAAAATGCCAATTTCATTCGGAAGGCTATTTATAAATGAAAGGAACAGAAGTGGGCCCAGGACACTGCCTTGAAATACTCCCGTCTGTACAGCTGAAACAGGAGACTTTGTGCCATTTATTTCCACAAATTGCTGACGAGATTAAAAATAGTATGAAAACCACTTTGTGATGATAATTTTTTGGAACTTAACATCAATTTTCCTAAGTAATTTACTGTGAGACACTTTGTCAAAAGCTTTCGCAAAGTCCATGAAAATCATATTCGTGTGTGCATGTGAGTTAATATTTTTGGAAAGGTCACGGACTAATTTGATGAGTTGGGATATTGTAGACAAGCACTGTCGAAACCCATGTTGGCAGTTGGATAAAATATGCTCACTCATATAGTTTAATAGATGTTTCTAAATGGCATGTTCAAGCAGTTTTGAGCAAGTACTGATAATTGAAACAGGCCGATAGTTTGCTACATTGCCGTAACTACCGCTTTTTAGGAATTGGGATCACTTTAGTTAGCTATTTTCCACTCTTTGGGTAAGGAACCCTGGATAAGGGAAGATCTAAAAATTAATGCAAAAAAATTTGGAATTTCGTTCAGCGTATCTGCACAGAAATTCATTAGGGATAGTATCGGGCCCAGGGCTCCTATTTTTAAGTTCAAATTGAGGAAGAAGTTGAAGACACCCAGTTCGTTAAATTCTAAGTCCGGGTGGCCTGTGAAATGGTATTTCACAGGCCACCCGGATAGGTGGCCTGTGAAATGAGAAAACAATGTTCGGCAAAATGCCATTACTATCGTTAAACACTGAAGCAAAATATTCATTAAAACTCACAGCGATGGGAAACTACGTAACCTGGGTCATTGAGCGAGCTTTCGTAGATGGGTTAACATATCTCCAAAATTTATCAGGTGCCTCCCTTAAAAATTTTGTGAGTGTGATGCCAAAAAACCTTTGTTTAGATTTTTTATAGAGTAATTTAAGACCGTTTTCAAGATCACGAATGGCTGATTGGTTTAGCACACTAGGATTGATTTTACTGTTCTTAAATTTTTGTTTCAATTGCCTTTTTAAGTGAGAATTATTTGCCTTGTTATCCAAGGACTTTTTTCACTAGTCTTCTTGAGTCGCTTTGGTATTAAGCGTTCAATACAAGATATTGCTAAATTGGAAAAGTATTTCCAGAGATAATCTGGGCTCTGATTATGCTTATAGTACTCACAGAAATACTTATAGGAGTCTTCTAACAATTCCAGTACCCCAACATCATCTGCTCTAACAAAGTTAAAAACATATTTTGAGGAATGATTGACAGCAGGGGGGGAAACAAAGACAGCACTCCCAGTTTGTGATCGGAGATACCATCACAAATTTCGCAATCCCGAAGTGTGGGTAACAATTGATTAGACACTACAAGGTCGAGGATGGATGAGCTACGAGTACGGACTCTTGTATAGTCGTTCACTACCTGGCTTAAACCAAAGCAGAAAGAAAGCCAGTTCAAGGAGTGCTTCACTATTAGAAATTTCTGTCGCTCCGGGAGAGTAGTCACTCCAGTTTATGCCTGGCAGGTTGAAGTCACACAAAAGTATTGTACTATCACTATGTTGCATATTGCTGTCCATAAAGCACCGGAGACTAGAAAGAGCTTGGACTGGTGAATTTGGTTGCCTATATAAACAACCTATGTAGATTACGCGATTTATAAAAACCCCCTTAATCCACACTGCCTCTATGTCATAAAGAACAGGAAGCACGGTAAACTAGATATTGTCACGAATCAGCAATGCGACCCACCCCCACCTCTACTTTTCTGGTTTTTCTTATCTATATTATAAGATTTCGGAGTTATCTCACTGTCTAATGTGTCTTTACGAAGCCATGTCTCTATAACCATCATACTGTCCGGTTCATGTTAAAAAACTAGCACTTCAACATCCTCGACCTTATTTAAAAATGCTTCTAGCATTCACATTCAACATTTTGAAGCATTATTTTTTTCGAAATTCAGGCGGAATCACTCTGTTGACGAGCACGACACTCGTAGCGCTCATTCGTGTCTTCATTCCATGCGTAAAGGACATTGTTGATTTTAGTTTCATCGCGTACTAGTTTAACTTTCGCTCCCTTTGGCCGCTCCCCCTGCGGAGACGCCCAAAAACTTTTTTGTATTTCAACAATCCTCTTAGAATAATCCTCGCTGACTCTTATCTTCGATCCATCAAGCATGGAACAATGACCCAATATTTTGGTTTTATCTCGGAAGTCAGCTCATCTGATGACTATGGAATGGTCTCTACCTTCAGTTCTTTTACACAGGCGATGTATTCTTTCAATTGATTTTTTTTAGTTCAAGCATGCCACTAAACACACCATTATTCACCTTTTTTTATCAAAACTTCAATAGTTTCATGACCCTCTCCTCTAATGCCTCTTATTATTAGGTTATTTTGCGTGGATCTATTTTTAGGTCGTCTACCTTCCGGCTGAGCGAATCTATATTGCTGTCTCTTTCATTTAAATTGCCCTCAACGTCTGTTCTTGACAGCTTCAAATTCCTTCAGGTTTTTTTTTTCTATGGTTGACAGTCTAATATTTATTTCAACCAATCTTGCTTCAGAAGAGGCCTGTTTCTCCTGAATCTCAGAACTTTGCTCAAGGTTATCTTCTGCGTCTCAAGAAGTTCCTTAATCATTTGCGCATTAGTAAGCCCAGGATTTTTCAACGTCTCCCGATAATGATAACATTCCTACTGTAGTGGAGCATACATTCGACGTGGTCACAGACCATCATGCTCTATGTTGGCTGTCCACATTGAAAGACCCGTCCGGATGCCTGGGACGTTGGGCACTTCGATTTCAAGAATACGACATCCGTGTAGTATATCGTTCCGGTCGCAAGCATGCAGATGCCGATGCACTTTTGCGATCACCATTAATCCCAGATGTGGCTTCTCTGTCACCACTTTTTACCACCTTGTCACCAATAGACACCACTGACATGCTTTCGGAGCAGCGTAAAGATCCATACCTTGCATTGTTACTCGACTACCTTACTGATCCGTCTGCTGTCCCTTCCACGAGAGCGCTATGCCGACAAGCAGCCCGCTTTTCCGTGCGAGACAGCATTCTGTACCGCCGCAACTACATGCCTGGTGGTCGGAAGTGGCTCCTTGCTGTCCCAACTCATATGCGCTCTGACTTCTGCATGAATTTCCATGCAGACCCTCAAAGTGCTTACGCAGGTGTCCTGAAAATCTACGAAAGGCTGCGCCAACGATATTACTGGTGAGGAATGTATCGCTTTGTGCAGAAATACGTTCAGTCTTGCACCACTTGCCAACAGAACAAGACACCTCCTATCAAGTATTTACCTATCAATTTACTGGCTCGCTTCGTCCATTTTGTATCAACATTCATCATGTACAAGTAGCTGAATACCCCGCAGGGGCGCCTGCGCAAGTAGGCGTTTGGTGTGTAGCGACACCACGGACCTGAGCTAACGGGGGAGTTTCTACTCCCTCCCACGCCTAGCCGTGCGTGGCTTTGCCGTGTCCGGGGAAAAGGGGATCCTGGGGGTTGAGCTGACGCTGGGTGATTGGACCTTTAAGGCCCCCCGGCAGAGGCAACACACCCCTTTGGCCCCTGCTTCACGTAGACGGCACCCCTGGGCTGACCCACCCAGGGGAAATCGGCAGTCGCCTTTTCCTATCTCTCTCTTCCTACATCTTAGTCTTTTCTCGTCTTTAAATCTGTCCTGTCTTCTTCTCTCTTCCATTTACTTCCGATTTTTCATGGCGGCAAGGGTTAACCTTGTGTAATTACTCAACCTTGAGTAGTTATATTTGGTTATAGTGGCAATGTACGGCTGGCATCTGCAGCCTTATGCTATTAAGTGCTTCAGCGTCCCCTGGTTGGACTCCATGGTGGGTGGTCGCCATTGCTGCCGAACAAAAAGTACACTACTATGGGAACACCTGCATTTCCCCGTCTCCTAGATCGTCTCCCGCCTAAGAGGGGACGCACCGATGACATATCAATTTTCAGCCAACCCAGACAATGCTTTCCCAAATTCCATGTTGTGCACAGCGAAAACCCAACAAAACAAGCCAGAGTAATATCTCCATTTCTTGTTGCTAAATCCCTGACAGAGGTCTTTGGCCCAGGATACAAGGTTACAAAAATGGCTAGCGGAGACCTTCTCCTTGAGCTGCCTGAAAAACACCACTATGAAAAACTTGGCAGTCTCGTAGCATTTGGTAATATCCCAGTATCTATTTCACCTCATAGATCAATGAACACCTCACGCGGAGTTGTTTCAGAAGCAGACCTTCTTGAAATGTCTGAACAGGAACTGCTCGAAGGGTGGAAAGAGCAAAATGTCACAGATGTGAAACGAATCGTCATCAGACGAGACTACAAAGAAATACCTACCAAACATTTAATACTCACCTTCGCATCTAGCACACTGCCTTCATCTATAGACACAGGATACATCAAACTCTCTGTCCGTCCCTACATTCCCAATCCAAGACGGTGCTATAAATTTCAACGATTTGGTCATGGCTCGCAGAACTGCCGGGGTCAGGAAACTTGTGCAAGATGTGGTAGCCACGGCCACCCATCTGATAACTGTGTTACTACGCCTCACTGCGTGAATTGTGACGGGGAACACGCCGCCTATCCGCGTTCATGTCCTAATTGGAAGAAAGAAAAAGAAATAATCACTCTTAAAGTCAAAGAAAACATCACATTCAAAGAAGCAAGACGAAGAGTGTCGCCATTTTACGGCGCAACATATGCTGATGCGGCGCGTCAGGGGGCAACGCCGCACCAGCCCTCGCCACCCCTTCGGCCTGCGCAGAGCGAGCCGTCGGCTGTGGCACCTGCCCCCAAGGCGGCTGTAGCCCAGGCTACACCGCCTACTCCCAAACAGAGACCGGAGACTCCAGAGTCTTCGGGTCTCAAGGCCTCCCCTCACCAGGCGAGGCCCAAAATCCAAACTAACAGCCCGCACGTGCGGGCATCCAGTGCCTCCAAGGAGGCAATGGATACGTCGGCACCCTTGGTGCCGAAAGAGCGGCGTGGCTCCTTGGAGCGCGCCAAGAAAACAAAAAAGCAAATAACAGGGCCTTGTGACGGCCCTGTTAAGTGAACTCAAACTCCTCGTCTAAACAGCCACTCGCTTTTCGTACACACAGCATTATTTTACATTCACCATGAACACTCAAATTAAACAATGGAACGTCAGGGGCCTTCTCAGAAACCTTGACGACATCCAAGAACTCCTACACGAACACTCACTGAAAGTGCTGTGTGTACAAGAAACACACCTTAATTCAAAACACACAAATTTTCTTCGCAAATACGTTATTTTTCGAAAGGACCGTGATGATGCCATGACATCATCCGGAGGTGTTGCCATCATAGTGAATCAAGGAATTGCATGCACACACTTACAACTCCAAACATCCCTTGAGGCAGTAGCTGTTCGAGCGGTTCTTTTTGATAAACTGATCACAATCTGCACTATTTACATTCCTCCTAGCTATCAGCTGCAAAAACGTGATTTACACTCTTTAATTGATGAACTTCCGGAACCTTATGTTCTCCTTGGAGACTTTAATGCGCATAGCAGGCTATGGGGTGACTCTCGGTATGACGCGCGAGGTCGACTGATCGAACAGTTCCTTCTCTCGTCGAGCGCGTGTCTCTTAAATCGAAAAGAACCAACCTATTATAATCTCGCCGATAACACCTACTCCTCCATAGACCTAAGCATAGTATCTCCATCTCTTGTGCCTCTACTCCAGTGTAAAGTCGTCAGTAATCTGTACGGAAGTGACCACTTTCCCGTAGTTTTGAGCACAAATACATTAACTGAATGTCCACCACGTGTTGCCAAGTGGCTCATAAACAGAGCCGACTGGGAACGGTTTCTTACCCTCGCTCGTATAGATTGAAGTGACATATGTACTTTAAGCATTGATGTTGCTGTCGACTACTTCACAGCTTTTTTGATTGATGCTGCAACAAAATGCATCCCACAAACAAATGGGCACCCAGGAAAACGGCGTGTGCCATGGTGGAACTCTGAATGCCGAAACCCGTGCAAACAGCAAAACAGAGCTTGGAGGCTGCTTCGGAACTCACCGACAGCGGAAAATCTTGAAACCTTCAAGAAAATAAAGTCTCAAGGCAGGAGAACGCGTCGGCAGGCCAGAAGAGAAAGCTGGCAGAAGTTTTTGTCGGGGATCAATTCATACACACAGGAGGCTAAAGTCTGGAACATGGTCGGTAGGATAGCAGGAAAACAAGTACACACACTTCCACTCGTGGACACTCGGGGTGATACCTTGGAAGATCAGGCAAACTTCCTCGCTGCATCCGTCCATGAGAGCACCGCCATTACATCCATATCAATCCCGGCCCTTGATCTTAAGCCGTCTCTCAAGCGAAACCTCCGGGACTACTGGCAGAGCAAGTGGGATACACACACACAAAACAAACTACACGTTATCAAGCCACACCTTGGCCATTGGCCACCAGTATCAAAATCACGTCTAACAGAGGTAACACTAACAAGACTCAGGATAGGACACACATACACGACACACACACATCTTTTGTCCGGTGGTGATCCACCATTGTGTGATAAATGTGGTGAGACATTAACAGTTCTTCACGTTTTAATTCAATGTAAACATTTAGACACTCTAAGAAGACAACACTTCCCACTATCCTACCGACAACATATCCCTTTACACCCTTCAATGTTCGTCGGTATGGAACCGCTTTTTAGTCACAAATCATTATTAGCGTTTTTTAAAGAAATTCATAATTTTCATATCATTTACCCGGGCATACCGTAGCACGACCTCTCTAGAGAGGTTTTTGCTGCGGTGGCTACACAGGAAAGCACTTGCCTCACGGCCCTTGCACACAAGGGTACTAACGTGTGAGGTACTTGTGCTAATGCCATACATATCCACCATCGTCTTATTATCACCAACTTTTGTCATCATTCACACCACACACATCTTTCACGGCATGGTCATCATTTTATTACTTGTATGTTTTTACCCGCCTTATCGCGAAGAATTTTATGGCCCTTATACAGCCGCTTATCACAATCATTGTCCATATTTTCAGTAAGATTAAATGGCGCTCTTTGGCCAACAAATGGCCCTTGCGCCAAAAACACCATACATCATCATCATCAAGTAGCTCAATACCCCCCTATCCCAACGCTCTTCCCCCATTTCTCTCAATCACTTCTCAAATTTTATCTTGCTGCTAGCTTCCCTGCCCTCAAATGATGTCTATCCCATATCACCTTGTACTCTCCGATTTGGTGTATTCCTGTGAGCTCCTAAAACAAGCCTACCGATTGCACGTTCCTTAATTTCTATTCTTGCTTGAACTTCTGATCTCGTGCACAAGACCTCATTGCCGAAAGCCAAACCAGGAACCATGACCCCTTTCCATATTCCTCTCACAACATCATACGTATTGTGATTCCACAGTACCCTATTTTTCATCACCGCTGCATTCCTGTTATCTTTAGTCGTTACGTATATTTCGTGTTCCCTTAGGTTCTTGTCCTATTGCTTATCCGTACACCCAGGTATTTGTATTTATCTTTTATCTCTTGCGTGACCTCCTGTATCCTAAGCTTACTACCTTGATTATCAATAAAAATTATGACTGTTGATCTTTCCTTACTGAATCTGAAATGTAACCTATCTCCCTTATTACTGCAGATGTTCATCAATCTCTGCTAAATCGTCTTTGATGTCGGCCATTAGCAAGATATCATCTGCGTACATCAATACTGGTAGTGCCTGTTCAATGAGTTTTCCTTGTTTGACTAAAGAGAGGTTGAAGCCCAGTCCACTTCCCTCTAATTTTGCCTCTAATCCTTGTAGGTACATCATGAATAATAAGGGTGACAGGGGGCACCCTTGTCTAAGCCCCCGTTTTACCTCTGCAGGCTTAGATACCTGTTTTTCCCACTTTATAACTACCTTGTTACCTTTATAGATGCCCTTTAAAAGATTAGTGACTACATGTTCCACGCCTAGTGTGTCCAGTATTCCGCACAATTCCTCTTAAACCACGCTATCGTACGCTCCCTTGATATCCAAAAATGCTAGCCACAGGGGCCTGTGTTCCTTTTCTGCTATTTCCATGCACTGCGCCAGTGAGAACAGATTGTCTTCGAACCTTCTGTGTTTCCGAAACCCATTCTGCAGTTCCCCCAGCACCCCCTCATCCTCTATCCATGCCTGCAGTTTTTCCTTTATAATCTGCATCGCCAGCCTGTAGACCACTGATGTCACTGTTATGGGACGGTAGTTGTTTATGTCAGCTTTGTCCCCCTTTCCTTTATAGATCATGCTCTTTCTGCTAAGTTTCCATCCATCGGGAACTTCGCCATCGATTGTTATTTTGCTCACTGCCTCTCTCAAAGCCTGCTTAGACTTCGGACATAATGTCTTTATCAACCTAATCAGAATGCCATCTGGGCCTGTTGATGTACTACTAGGAACCATCTTCTCAGCCTTTTGTCACTCTCGTTAAGAAAATGGAGCAATTGCGCCACTTGATCCATCCTTGTCTATTGTGGTGCATAAGGCACTTCTTTGTTGAAATTTTTCTGTTACCCTTGTTCTTATATATTCGATAGCTTCGTTACCTTCTAGCCTAACACGGTGAAATGGAGTTATAAACCTCTGCTCATGGCTTGTCTTATTTCTTAGGGAGTTCAGATGGTTCCAAAATTTTGCAGCTGCCTATTTATTTTTTTATGTACTTCTGCCAGCCACTGAGCCCCCTTTCTTCTCATTTTTCCATTGATCAGAAGGGATGCTTCGCTTCTACAGCTTAGAAAGATGTCCCATTTTCTTTCAATGTCATCTGTTGGTTCACCCCGCTGCTTAGCATGCCTGTGTTTCCCAGAGGCTTCCTGGCGTTTTACTATGGCTCTCCTAACTTCCTCATCCCACTAACTCTTGGGTTTGTGTCTCATTTTCCGGGGTTTCTTGTCACGGGCCTTATCAAGTTTAGCTCAAACAGTCGTAATTAGATTCATGTACGTCTGCACTGTTTTATTATCCTCTGTGATTACATTCTCACTTTGTTTATTAGCTATTTCTATTTGCCTATCTGAAATAAAAATTCCCCTGTAGTTGCTCAATTTGTCTCCTTCCCACTTTCATTGCTATTCCCAAAACTTAGCTTGATGTGTTTGTGATCACTACCCAGACTTCTGGAGCCACATTCATCTATGTGCTTTCCCCTGAGCCTGTCATACACTCTATGTGACATCAGTGCATAATCTATTGTCAACTGCAGCCTTTCTACCTCCCTTGTTATTTGCCCTGCAAACTTCTCAGTACTGTCACAAATCATCAACTCATGCCTTTCACACATATCCATGATCATTTTGCCTGCTGGGTCAGCATACCCATTTATATCTTCTATATGTGCATTCATATCTTTCAGTGTAAATATCTCGCACTCTCCTCCTAATTCTTCAATGCTATTTTTATACACTCTACCATTGCTTGATTTTCCTCTCTGGCCTTTGCTCCCGTTCACAAGTACACAAAACCAAGGGGTGTCATCTGCCTAGCTACTTTCCCTTGTAACTATAAATGTTCCGTGCATCCCTGTTTGACTCTTTGCCAACACATACTTTTATATGTAAATGCCCCAGTTCCACCTCCCTTTTTGCTGCCTTCTGTTTTATTGCAATATTCCCATACGTGGTCGTGATTGCAAGGTGGTTGCTCCTTGTCACGAAGACGTGTCTCCACAACCCCATATACCATCAGCTCCTCCTGCCTTAACTGCTCTTCTTTCTCTTCCCACTTTAACCTATTCCTGCCAGCCTGCATGTCAATATAGCCTATGTCTAACTTAGCTCAGCCCTTGTGCTTACGTCGATTTCTTCTCCCACAGACCCTCTGTGGCTTGAATATTTTTGCCCCTTTAGAACCGTCTTTGGCTACACTGTTGGCCTCAGGGCTCTGGGTCCCCCTAAAAAAGCTGTGGCCTGATAACCCACCCTACTACCAACCCTCCTGCCCGTCGCACTACTGTAATGAATGTCATCCTGTGCAAAGGGGCGAGCGCCGGGCTCGTACACGTCTTGGTTCACCTCCATTACACAGTGTCCGAGTTTTTTTATTTATTTATTGTACCCTCAAGGCCCGAGGGCATTACAGAGGGGAGTGGTGAACGGAAAATTATACAAATTTGTGAAGTAAATAATAGAACAAAAACGTAATACAACAGTGCAATAAAACAAGCTAGAAATATCAGTACATACAATGTAACAAAAAAATGCTTTGCAAAAATATTAAAAACAAACAAAGTAACATGACGTTATTCCTGTTTATACAACTTTACAACAATAATAAGGTGCCATGAATTATAAGTTGAACAATGTTAGCTATAGCCTTTCGAAAAAGCTTATTATCAATGATGGTGACTATGTCATTGGGAAGGTGGTTCCATTGTCGAGATGTTCTAGGGAAAAATGAATGATTAAAGGTGTTGGTGTTTCCTGCTTGAATTCCGACTTTAAAGCGATGGTCTACACGGTGCGATAAGTAATGTGGCTGTGAAATAAGTTATTATGAAGAAATGGGTGATGGTATATCTTATTAAACAAAGTTAAGTGAGCTATTGATGATATGCTGGAAGTGCAGTTATAATTGGAAAAAATGAAACGAACAGAATTGTTTTGAAGGGGTTTTAGAGAGAGAAGATGAGGTTTCGTTGTGTGGGTCCCACACAGCTGCGGCGTACTCTAGTTTCGGGCGCACTAAAGACTGATAAAGTAGTAATTCAAAGATGACGGGGCGTTAGAAAATTTGTGACGTAAGTAGCCAAGCGTGCTGTTAGCTCTACTGGTTATGTATTCAATATGAAGGACCAGGTCATTACCAGGTTAGGTTTGAAGTTATATGAACGCCTAAGTATTTATATGAATTCGCAGGGTCTAAGGGGATATTATTCATATGGTAGAATGGAAGAGTGGTAGAGTTTCTATGAACACGTAAAATTTTACATTTGTTAATATTTAGTTGCATTTGCCAGGTATTACACCAATCACTTATAAAAGGTTTAGATCTGATTGAAGAGCATTAGAATCGTCAGTACTGATTATTTCATGGTAAATTATTCAATCATCAGCAAAAAAATTAACATAAGATGTCAATGTAGATGGCAAGTCGTTAATATAAATTAGAAATAGAAGTGGTCCTAGTAATGATTCTTGAGGCACACCAAAACACACTTCAGTTACAGGTGAGTCATGATTATAAGCAGTGACAAACTGATGGCGGTTACAAAGAAAATATTCAATCCATTTCAGTATGTTATTATCGAGGTACAAAAGACTTGGTTTAAAAAGAAGTGGTTGATGCGAAACCTTGTCAAATGCTTTACTAAAATCTAAAAACACACAGTCAGCAGATGAGGTGCAATCTAAAATACAGTTTAGTCCATGAGTAAATGATATTAGTTGCGTTTCGCATGAGTAAGTTTTACGGAAACCGTGTTGAGCTGTGGTGAAAAATGAGTAGTAGTTAAGGAAGTTAACCAGATTGGTGAAAATTACGTGTTCAAGAAGTTTGCAACAGGTGCTTGTCAGTGAGATTGGGCGGTAGTTCAAGGGTGAGTTTTTGCTGCCGGACTTGTGCAGAGGAACCACCTTCCCTATTTTTCATTGCGAAGGAAGCGTAGATAAGTCTATGGATTGTTGAAAAATTTTGGTCAATATGATGGAGCTGAAAACGCTAGTGCTTTTTAAAAATTTGCTGTTGATGTCTTCAAAGCCTGAAGCTGAGTTAAAGGGTAATTTATCAATAAGTTTAGCGATGCCGGATAAATGTACTGTTACAGGATTCATGATAAGATAGTTGCATGCGCTGGTGTCCGGTAGGTGAATGTTGCTTGGGACCGAGAAATTATTGCAAAATGCGTCATTAAGAGTGATCGCGCAAGTGTTACTTGGGATTATGTTGCCTTCTGTGTCTTTTAGAATGATAGTGCTATTGCAAGGGGGGTTAATGACGTGCCAGAATTTGGGAATGTCTGTTTTGATCATGTCTGGTAGAGTGTGGTTTAGGTAATAATTTTTAGCTTTCTTTAGGGCAAATATATATGTACGATTAGCAGTTTCGTAAGATTCCCTACGTGCTTGGTTTAACGATGATTTAGCTGAATGGTAGAGCCGTTTCTTTTTGTTGGATAGGCGTTGATGTACGAGTTATACCAAGGGGCATATGTGTTGGAAGTGATGGTACGATTAGAAATGTATTTTTCTGTCAACAGACGTACCTGACCTCAAAAATTCACCAGTTAATTTCGACAGAACGCGTTTTAAAGTTAATCAAATAACTGTCGAGAAATGAGCCCAATGCATTGTTAATTGCCTCAAAATTAGCTTTCCTATAATAATGAAAAATTTTCTTAACCTTAGTTGTTTTAGGAGCGCTACCGTTAGTAGCAAAACTTATTAAAGAATGATCGCTAATACTAGGCAGAAAAGTTATAGGGGAAGCTGGATCTGAACGATTGGTTAAGACTAAGTCAAGCGTGCTCGCAGTGGTGGAAGTGATTCTGGTTGGCTGGGTAATGAGTTGGGACAGGGAAAACAGAACAAAGTTTGCAAAATTTTTTCGCCTGAGTTGAAAAGGGTGTTATACCAGGTGGTTCTGTGTTCCATAACAGATTGCGAAAATTAAAGTCACCGAGTAAAAACAAGGGTGATGAGGAAAACTGAGATGAAACGAGGTTAATAGCATCATGTAAATTGTCGATGAAGGTGGCAGATGAAGGTGAGTGATAGCATACACCAATGATTATCTTTATATGACTGAGTGTTAGGCAAGCCCATGTGCATTTAAGCTTGGTTTTAATGTCTATATGAAACGACGGAACATCTTTAGAAATGGCAAGAACAACACCCCTCCTCGGTGCTCACAAGCGGTCACACCGGTAAACAGTGGAATTAAAAGCACCATGAAATATATCACAATCAAGCACGTGTGCAGGAAGCCAGGATTCGATAAGGGTGACAATTTTAGCGCTGCACGTGTCAATTGCTGATGACAACGAAAAGTATTTGTTTACAACACTTCTTGCATTTGTAAAAAGAATGGGCATGAAAAATGTGTCTGCATGAGGCGAACGGCCACTTCCCTCATCGTTTTGCTATTGTGCCGGAAACCGTGCAATCGCACGTTTTAGTCCAGCACCTGTTGCATACTGAATCAGTTCATGGACAGAATAACTAGTAGCATGGTACACGTAGCATTTATTGTTCAAAAATAATTTATTATAACGAAGCTTGAAGTTGGAAGAGCCAGGCTGGGCGGTACCGAATTCAAAGGTGTTTGCGGGCGGTGCGTGTAGGTAATGAAAAATTGGTTTCGCAGAGCAATTACGCTTTCCTTTGTTTTGAAGTGCGAAAATTTTGCGATGATGGGGCGGCACTTGTTCGGAATGAAGGAATCGAGACGATGTGCGCGTTCTATTGCACCATCGCGAAATTAATTGGAAACTGATCTTATTGCTGTGATTAGCTTGGATTCGGTTTCTTGCCACAATTCTTTTGTGTCAGGGATACCCCGGAATATAAGGTTATCATGGCATCATCGATCTTCAAGTTCAGCGAAACGTGAATCGAACATACCTAGACAACTAGCAGTTTCTTCAACCTGAGCCAGCGCAAATGTCATATCTGTCTTGCATGATTTTTTTTTGAGCAAGTCCAAAAGCGTTGTTGAAGACCATTAATTTTTGTCTCGATGACCTTCTGTCATTTTTGATTGCTTTGACATCAGAAGCCAGCTCAGATTGCACCTTGTAACCTTCAAGGGATCGAGTGTGCATATCCTTCAGCAGCTTGAATAATACATTCATTGGTTCTGAAGGGTCTGCGGGGAGTGAATCTATATTCAGCATCGATTCAGAGCGTGTGTTAGGTCCAGGGTTAGTCTCGACATCACCCGATTGTAAGAACAGAAGGGCAACAGAAAAGCAATCGCATATGGTATCCAATAACACCGACGGACACGGGAACAGTAGCAAACACCGATCATCAGTCTTTTTAGCGTGAAGAGATGCGGCTGTACGCACCTGCATAGCGAAGACAAGGTGGTTAGGCATGCTGTTGTGAACACTGCTACCTTGTCTACTGACGTTCAAGTCGCTTGGCATGTTGCTTAAATCTTCGTTTCCTGGTGATGGCTGCGTCGATGAGGCTGGGGGGCCGATGGGAGCACCAGCGAAAGTGCCAACACGATAGGTGGTGCGCAGTCGAGCGGCGCAGATGTGCTTGTGGCTGGTAGAAACGTTTGGAAAGGCGCAGGAATGCTTGATAAGGAGGACCACCATCCGAGGATGATCGTGAACAACAAACCTGCATAGCGAAGACAAGGTGGTTAGGCATGCTGTTGTGAGCACTGCTCCCGTGTCCACTGACGTTCACGTTGCTTGGCATGTTGCTTAAATCTTCGTTTCCTGGTGATGGTGCGTCGATGAGGCTGGGCGGCGGATGGGAGCATCCAGTGAAAGTGCCAACACGGTAGGTCGTGTGCAGTAGAGCGGCGCAGATGTGCTTGTGGCTGGTAGAAACGTTTGGAAAGGCGCAGGAATGCTTGGTAAGCAGCACGGCCATCCGAGGATGATCGTGAACAAAGCCTGCATAGCGAAGACAAGGTGGTTAGGCATATGCTGTTGGGAGCACAGCTCCCGTGTCCACTGACGTAGTTGCCGGCTCATACCCTTGATCACACAGTTGGCCTCCACTACCCTCCTTTCAATCCCACGAGACTGCCCCCAGACCTCTGGGACTGTGCATATGGTCACATGCACACTCCCAGAGGCGTCTTGGAGCTTACGCATGCCATCCTCTGTCTCTGAAGGTTGTCATCCTTGCCTTGCAACACATCATTGAGAGCAGCATGAATAATGACGAGATTTTCGCCCTCAATGCTGTTCTCTACAGCCGCCTGAGCTTTGGCCAGTGCATCCACCATGCTCTTCCCTGACTGAGCCTCCACTTTCACTCTCCCATCTTCCTCCACTGTTGTGAAGACGCCATCTCTAACCCTGGCCACGTTAGAGTCCCCCACCACTTGGACCTTTCATGCTCCAATCACTGGCTTCCTGCTTGTGATGGCGCCCCTGTTTGCTTGACCTCTTTTTCTCTCTGCCATCTGTCCTGTGTTCCTGCCCTGCTCGAAGACTGCCGCGCCACCGACGTGTATGTTCTCGGAGCCTCCGTACTGCGGCCCCCTGACCTCCCTTCTCGCCTGTTTCTTCCCACCTGATGCCGTCTCTGCTACCCACGCCTTCCATCTCAAACCGCTCGAGGCCAGGTCAAAGTGCCATTATCTCCTTTACCCGCTGCTTGACAGGGGAAAACAGAACGGGAAGGGCTCAGTCCGCCCTTCCCGTTCTTTTCGAAGGTCGCCCTCCATTTGCTCTAATAGGCTGGAGGTAGTCTCCTCTCACTCACTCGACGCTCCGAGCTGTTTTTAGAGTTCGTTCCTCTGCTCCCGTTGTGCCCTAAGCTCCCCTTGAAGCCCCTCGATGCTAGCCTCCATGCACTGCATGCCCACCTCCAGTGCCTTGCATAGCCTGCACACGAAGCTCGCCTTCTGCACGTCGGTCAAACTCGTGAATGCTGTCTCGTCCAAGTAGCACTAGCGCTTGCATTCTTCGCACAGCACCAGCTCACTCTCGCCCCATTATTTATCCGCTGTTGTGACTTCCCGTATCTCATGCTCACTGCCTTCGTTATCATTAAAAATTATGACTGCCGATCTTTTCCTGTTGAACTTAAAATTTAACCTATCTCTCTCACTACCACAGATGTCTATCAATCCCTACAGTTCCTTGTTGTCGGCTATTATTACTATATTATCTGCATACATTAATGGTAGTAATGACTGTTAAATGTGTTTTCCTTGCTTGGCAAAAGAGGGGCTGAAGCCGAGTCGACTCCTTCTAATTTGGCTTCTAGTCCCTGAAGTTACAGCATAAATAACAAAGGTGACAAGGGACGTCTCTGTTGAAGCCCGTGTTGTATATTTTTTATTTTTTTATTTATTTATAAATACTACAATCCCTAGTCGGGACTTTGGTAGGGTGGGAAGATGAACAATGCATGATCTGGTACTACGAAATGTGTGGAACAAGTGGTAGGCGTAACCAGGTCACATAATTCGTATGACATAAAACAGAAAGTGACCTATCAAAAAAAATGAAACGCGGTTACACATCTGAACAAAACACGTACGCATGCATACCAATACATATATAGCAATCCTCAATACAATTACGTGCACACAAGAACAAAATACCGAGTGTAGGTAAATAATATAGCAATAACGAAATGAAACACAAATACATGCATAGACCTTCAAGAATAAATGTGCACTCTTACTAAGTACGCATGTGTGCATATATACGAAATATAAATGAGATCCAGGTTCATGAACACAGACTAGAAGTAAAACTTGCCAATGAAGACTGTAACACTTGCTCATTTGTTAATAAATTCCAATCATTCACCGTTCTGGGGAAAAAAGAATATTTAAATGCATTATTTCGCGTGTGATGTGGTGTTAGTGTTCTATCATGCCGTAGTCTTGTGCTGTATCTAGAGGTGAGTGGCATAACAGAATATGTATCGACCTTAACATGCCCCATTAATATTTGGTAAAGAAACTTCAAACGTGAATGACGGTTTCTAGTGGATAGAGGTTGAAGCTTAGCTCTGGTTAACAGATCTGTTACTGATGTACGGTCATAGCGATTATATATAAATCGTACTGCTCTTTTCTGAATGGATTCCAGTTTATCAATATTTGTTTTGGTATATGGGTCCCAGATAATTGCAGCGTAGTCTAACCCGGGCAGAATAACGGATTTATACGCAAGGAGACGTACAGTGGGGGTGGATAGTTTCAGTGCTCTGCGGAGAAAAAATAGTTTACGTTGTGTGTGAGCTATGACTTGGTCGATGTGTTTATTCCACCGAAGGTCACTTGTTATTAAAAGGCCTAAGTATTTGTACTCGGTTACCTCACTGAGGTAATTGTTTTTGTAGCCGTAATAGTAAGTTATGACTGTTAAATGTGTTAAATAGGTTCAAGTACCTGTTCTTCTTAATTGAAACCACCTTGTTACTTTTATAGATATTCTTTAGAAGAATAGTTATTCCATCTCCCACATCTAGTGTGTCCAGTATTTCTCACAAGTCTTACTGAATCACACTATCGCGAGCTCCCTTGATATCTCGAAATGCCAGCCACAGGGGCCTGTGTTCTTTTTCCGCTATTTCAATACACTGCATCAATGAAAACAGATTGTTCTCCAACCTGCTTCGTGGGCTGACCCACCCAGGGGAAATCGGCAGTCGCCTTTTCCTATCTCTCTCTTCCTACATCTTCGTCTTAATCTCTCACTTTTTATCTGTCCTGTCATCTCCTCTTTTCCGTTTACTTCCGAATTTCCTGGCGGCGAGGGTTAACCCTGTGTAGTTACCCAACCTTGGGTAGTTATATTCGGTTATAGCGGCGATGCATGTCTGGCGTCTCCAAGTGTTCACTAGTCAACCTTGTAGCGTCCCCTTGTTGGGCTCGGTGGTGGGTGGCCACCATCGCCGCCGAACTTTATAGTATTTTTATGGCAAAAGCTTTTCCCCTCCTTCCTGATCGCTCCCTAAAAAGTGGCGCACCAATGATACTTTCCTGCTTAATACACCAAAGCCGACATTCCCAAAGTACCATGTAATCCACAGTCAAAACGAAAACAAGACAGTCCGAGCCATTTCACCTTTTCTCGTTTCCAAAACTCTCACAGAAGCAATAGGCCCAGGTTATAAAGTGACAAAGATGGGAAGTGGCGATCTTCTTTTGGAGGTTCGTGACAAAGCTCAGTATGAAAAGCTGTCTAAGCTTGTAGCCTTTAGGGAAACCCCTGTTTCGGTGGGCCCACACAGGTCCATGAACACTGTCCGTGGCGTAATTTCTGATGATGATCTTACTGAGCTTTCTGAAAGTGAGCTGCTCGAAGGTTGGCAGGACCAGAACGTGGTCAAAGTCCAACGAATAACAATAAGGCGCAACAACAAACTGACCCCTACAAAACACGTAACAATTACCTTCGGAACAAGTGACCTACCAGAATCAATCCAAACCGGCTATTGTAAGCCTCGTGTAAGACCATACATTCCCAACCCTCGTCGATGTTTCAAGTGCCAACGTTTCGGTCATGGATCGTAGAGTTGCAGAGGGCGTGCCACTTGCGCAAAGTGCGCATCCATTCAACACATATCAGACAACTGCACCTCAGAAACAACTCATTGTTCGAACTGTGAAGGAGATCACGCTGCCTACTCACGATCATGCCCCGCATGGAAAAAACAGAAACAAATGGTAGAACTCAAGGTTAAATTCAATCTCACATTCCAAGAAGCACGCCAACGTTTCGCACTACACAACCCATCTTACCCCTCCTTTGCAGATGTTACGCGCCGGGGCGCCGCGCCACATGCCTCGGCACCCGCGAATGTCGCACAGTGTGTGGCCGCGGTCGTGCCGCCAGCGCCCCCGGCTGGAGCAGCCTGTACTGCTCCGCCACCTGACAAACAGGGCCGGCAGACCCCGGTGTTTGCCGAACCTGGGACCACTGCAGGCGCAGTTAGGTCCAAAAGTTCAGTGAATGTGCCTGCCCAGCAGGCACCATCCACCACCTCACAAGAGGTGATGGATACAAGTCCCACTCCTCCGGCGTTTCAGACGCTGAAGGATAGGCGCAACTCCTTGGAGCGCGCTAAAAAAGAAAAACCTCGAATCACAGGGCCCTCAAAAGGCCCTGTAAAATAATGCAACACCTCTGTATGCACAGCACCACTCTAAATTAAAATGACACAAAAACTACAGTGGAACGTCAGAGGACTGTTGAGAAACCTCGACAATATCCAGGAACTTTTACAGAAACATACACCTAAGGTGCTGTGCGTACAAGAGACACACCTGAAACCGAAACACACCAACTTTTTACGTCACTACGTTATTTTTCGGAAAGACCGGAATGATGCCACTGTGCCATCCGGTGGTGTCGCCATTATAGTCAATCAAGGGATTGCATGCACACACCTAACACTACAAACATCCCTTGAGGCGGTGGCTGTTCGAGCAGTTCTATCGAATAAGCTCGTCACCATTTGCTCTCTCTACATACCTCCACAACACCGTCTTGAAATGCATGAATTCGAGTCCCTCATAGACGAACTTCCAGAACCTTATATTCTCCTGGTAGATTTCAATGCACATAGCAATCTGTGGGGTGACTCTCGCTGCGATGCTCGAGGTCGCCTGATTGAACAGCTACTTTTTTCTTCCGGTGCGTGCCTGCTGAATCGGAAAGCGCCAACATACTACAACATTGCTAACAATACGTACTCAGCAATAGACCTCAGCATAATATCCCCATCACTCCTGCCTCTACTTAAATGGGAAGTTATTAATGATTCATATGGTAGTGACCATTTTTCTATCGTTATCAGCTCATCAATAACAAATACATGTCCTGTACAAGTTCCCAAATGGCTCACTGATAAAGCCGATTGGGAAAAGTTTCAAAAAATGACTTTATTATCTTGGACTGACATGGCGGCATTGAGCATAGAGGATGCTGTATGCTACTTTACAGCTTTTTTGGTTGATCCAGCAACAAAATGTATTCCCCAAACATGTGTACCGTCAAGCAAACGACGAGTCCCATGGTGGTATAATGAGTGCCGTGATGCTCGAAAAAAACAAAATAAGGCATGGAGGTTGCTTAGAGACTCGCCACAGCCGAGAATCTTGTAAACTTTAAGAACGTCAAGTCGCAAGCAAGGAGGACGCGCCGACAGGCGAGAAGAGAAAGTTGGCACAAATTTGTATCGGGCATTAACTCATACACAGATGAGTCGAGAGTATGGAGCATGGTTGGTAAGGTGGCAGGACGAGAAGCACATTCGCTTCCTCTAGTAAACACACAAGGGGAGAGTTTGGAAAACCAGGCAAACACTCTCAGAGCGCACTTTGAACAGGTCTCCAGCTCAACACACTATAGCGAAGCGTTCTGACGATAGAAAAATAGAAAATAGAAAAACAGAGATTTAGAAAAACAGAAAAACGATAGAAAATAGAAAAACAGAGATTAGAGCACAAGCCCAGAACACATGAGTCATACAACGAACCTTTCTGTTTGGCTGAGCTGCAGGCCTCACTTGCCTGCTGCAATAAATCTGCCCCAGGCCCAGACCGTGTGACATATGAAATGTTAAAACACCTGCCCACTGAAACCCAGAAAGCTCTCCTCTCTCTCTATAATGCGATATGGTCTTCTGGCGAGCTGCCCTCAGCCTGGAAGGAAGCTATCATTATCCCAATTCTAAAACAAGGCAAGGACCCGGCCTCAGTTTCCAGCTACAGGCCAATAGCATTAACCAGCTGTATTTGCAAAGTCTTTGAAAAAATGATTAACAGGCGCCTGATGCACTTCTTTGAAATTAGTGGCCTACTTGACCCATACCAGTGTGGGTTTCGAGAGGCTCGGTCCACCACTGACCACTTTGTCCGTATCGAAGCACAAATTCGCGATGCTTTTGTTCATAAGCAATTTTTTCTGCCTGTGTTCCTCGATATGGAAAAGGCATATGACAGTGCATGGCGCTTCGGCATATTGCGAGACCTGTCACATTTATGAGTGCGGTGTAGAATGCTGACAGTTATCGAAAGCTACCTGTCCAACCGTACATTCCGTGTCCAAGTTGGCACTGTCTTATCTCGAGTATTTGTCCAAGATACAGCAGTGCCACAGGGAGGTGTATTCAGCTGCACACTTTTCATAGTTAAAATAAATTGCTTGCACCTGTCTCTCCCACGAAATATTTTTTACTGCATATATGTCGATGATGTGCAGATTGGTTACAAATCGTGCAACATCTCAATGTGCCAACGTCAAGTTCAACTAGGGTTGAACAAGGTATCTCAATGGGCAAACGAGAATGGTTTTATACTCAATGCGCAAAAGAGCACTTGTGTCTTGTTCAGCCGAAAGAGGGGCCTCCATCCTGACCCCGACATTGACCTGCATGGTCAACCTCTGTCAGTGAAGACCGAGCACAAGTTTCTTGGTCTCATATTAGACACTAAGCTAACCTTCATCTCACACATCAAGTATTTATGGGACAGGTGCTTAAAAACAATGAACATTTTTAAAGTGTTGTCACGCACTACATGGGGTAGTGACAGGAAATGTTTAATTAACTTATATAAAAGCCTCGTACGCGCACGCCTAGATTACGGTGCTATAATTTATCAGTCGGCAACACCATCAGCCTTGAAAATTCTTGACCCTGTCCACCATCTAGGCATTCGCCTCTCTACGGGTGCTTTCCGCACCAGCCCTGTGGAGAGCCTGTACGTGGATTCGAATGAATGGTCGCTCCACCTACAAAGATGTTCCCTGTCCTTTTTGTACTTTTTGAAGGTGAAGGCAGACAAGAAACACCCTTCCCATTTCACAATTAATGATTTGTCTTGTTCTGGCTTGTTCGAGAACCGTCCTTCGTTTAGGCAGCCCTATGCGCTGCGTGTAAGGAGCCTGGCCGAAGAAACAGGTGTGCCTCTTGAACACAGTTTGATGGCTCCTGCAACATATCTGCCACCGTGGCAGTGGCAGCTTATAGACTGTGATGTCTCTTTTGTTGATGTCACAAAGCACGCAGCACTTGCACACATACATACATACTTCCTAGAACTACAACATAAATACACATGCCCTGAGTTCTTTACCGATGCGTCAAAGTCAAACACTTCTGTGTCATATGCAGCAATAGGCCAATCCTTTTCCGAGGCCGGCGTTCTTCATCCTAATGCAAGCATTTTCACGGGAGAAGCTTACGCAATACTGGCGGTCGTAAAACACATTAAACAGATAAAATTACAAAAGGCGGTAATATACACAGATTCCCTAAGCGTGGTCAAAGCCCTGAAAACTCCTAAAAAACACAAGAACCCCGTGCTGGTGTCACTCTACTCACTTCTGTGCACACTCTACACATCAAAACAGCATGTCGTTGTCTGCTGGGTTCCAGGGCACCGTGAAATACAAGGGAACGTTTTGGCCGACAATCTGGCTGCTTTCGCCAATGTCACTACTGCCAATGCATCAACACCAGTCCCTGCACTTGACTTAAAAGCTTTTATAAAACGAAAGCTCAGCTCAGGGGGTATTGGCAGAGCATGTGGGATAAACACACAGATAATAAACTCCATGCTATTAAGCCGCAACTAGGTTATTGGCCGCCACTATCAAAATCACGACACACAGAAGTAATACTAACAAGGCTTAGAACAGGACACACACATTCTACACATTCATTTCTTCTGTCTACCGGCGATCCACCATATTGTGAGAGATGTGGAGATCCCCTTACGGTTCTCCACATTCTCGTCCAGTGCAATGAGCTAGATGCTCTAAGAAAAAAGCACTTTTTACTGCCCTACCGACAGCAGCTCCCTCTACACCCTGGGATGCTCAGCGGTAGGGATCCGCTTTTTAAACTGCAAACACTTTTTACGTTTTTAAAAGATGTGCAAAGCTTTCACCCGATATTTCGAGGACATCCGTAGCACGACCTCTATAGAGTGGTCATGGCTGCGGTGACAATATCTTCATCATGGTTTTATTATCATGACATTTTGCCATCAGCTATGTCACATATGTCACGCCACTGTCATGATTTTATTACTTTCATGTTTTAACCCGCGTTAGAGCGAGGAATTTTAAGGCCCCTTTACAGCCACGTACCATATCATTGTTCATATCTGTAGTCAAATGAAATGGCGCTCTTCGGCCATCAATTGGCCTTTGCGCCACTAAAACCTACTCATCGTCATCATCATCATCCAACCTGCTTCGTAGTGGAACCCAATTTGTAGTTCTCAAAGCACCCCCTCATTCTGCACCTATGTCTGTTGTCTTTCCTTTACTATCTGCTACTACTTATGTCACTGTTATAGGACGGTAGTTGTTTATATCGTATTTGTCCCCGTTTCCTTTTATAGACCATGCTCATCCTGCTTAGTTTCCACCCATTGGGAGCTTCACCATTCATTATAGCTTTGCTCTCTGCCTCTCTTAATATTTGCTTAGAGTTTGGTCCTAGTTTCTTTATTGACGTGATTGGGATGTTGTCAGGTCCTGTTGATGTGCTATTAGGAACCCTTTTCTCTGCCCTTTCGTACTCTCATTGTTTCAGTGGAGTCACTGAGCAAAGTGGTTCATTCTCATCTGGTACGGTACATGCAGCACTTTTGTTTCATGCTTTTATAAACCTTTGTTTCATGCTTGTCTTATTACTCCGACAATTGAGATGGTTTTAAAACTTTGCAGCTCCCTTTCTATCCTTTTTGTATACTTTTCCCATTCATTGGGCCCCCTTTTCTAATCTTGTCACTGACCGAATCGAACGCTTCCCTTCTGCAGCTCAAAAAGTTACCCCATTTTCTTTTGACGTCATCTTCTGATTCACCCCTCTGTTTAGCATAACTATGTTCCCTGGAGGCTTCCTGAAGTCTTACTACGTCTGGGTTTGCATCTGCTTTTCGCAGTTGATTTTACTCGTTCCTTAGCAAGCTCTAACTCAAACAATCGAGTTAGATTTGTGTAGGTCCACTGTTTTTTAGTATCCTCGGTGATTATTTTCTATATCTCTTTAGTTGCTATTCCTATTTGCTTTTCTGAATAAATATTACCTTGTGGTTGCTTGTAATGGCACCTTTGCAATATCATTTCTCTTCCAAAACTCGGATTCATTCGTTTGTGATCACTACCTAAGCTTCTGGACCCATATTCATCTATGTTCATCATCCTTAGCCGATGATAACTCCTATGTGGCATTATTCCGTAATTTTTCGTCGACTGCAGCCTTCCCACCTCCCATGTTATCTGCCCTTCGCATTTCTCGGTGCTGTTCCGAATGATCAAATCATGCCTTTCACACATATCTATTAGCATTCTGCCTGTTGGGTCAATATATTCATCCATTTCTTCTATGTGCCCAATCATATCTTCTAATATAATTACCTCGCACTCTTCTCCTAGTTTGTCAATGTTTCTGTGCACTGCACCACTTGTTGGTTTTCCTCACTGGCTTTTGCCCCTGTTCACAAATATACAAAACCAAGGAGCGTCATTTGCCCTGCCACTTTCTCTTTTAGCCTAAATGTTCCTTGCACTCGTGCTTGACGCTTTGCCAGTCTGTACATTTATGAATGAATGCCCCAATACCATCCCCCTTTTTGCTGCCTTCTGTTATATTACAATATTACCATGCGTAATCCGGATTGTTTGGTGGTCATTCTATGTCTCTAAGATGTGTTTCTACAAAACCATATACCATCGTTCTCTCCTTCCTTAGCTGTTCTTTTATCTCTTCCCACTTCAGCCTATTCCTGCCACCCTGCATGTTAATATACCGTATGGCTGAATTGGCTCGGCCCTTGTGGCTACGACAATTTCTGCCCCGGACTCTACCTATCTTAGATACTGGTGCCACTTTGGAATAGTATCTGTCTATACCACCTGTCAAAGAGCCTCCCTGGTTGTTTTCCTCGTTACTAGCTATCCTGCACCCCGAAGGGCCCGCTTGCGCCCCAAAAAAGCTACTGCGCGTCCTGCAAGTCGCCAACCCACATCATGACCTATCCGCCCATCGAAGTGAATTCTGTCTCGTTGAAAACCACCCCGCCCAGGCACCTCTCTGTTTATATCTATCACCTCAAAGCCTTTTTCTCGACTCATCCGCCACATTTCTTGGTTTGCATTTACAACCGGTCTTTGCAGGTTGCTGTCACGCACCGGTACCTCCGGTATCGTCCATATCACTTACCTATACCTGAGGAGAAGTGGTGCGCATGTCAATGACCCCTTTTGCCAGTGTGGGCACTAGTCCTGCCGTATGTACATTTAAGACATTACTTAAACTGTCTGTCGTTATCACGAGGTTAGTCCATCAGCTGTAGTTTTCATTCATTCATTCATCCTTTATTTCCAACAAGTCTCTCACAACCAGTTGGGGGGTCCCTCAGGCAAAAAGCGGTTGAAAAACCTTTTGAGAGTGCCTGAGGCCCCACGTACATGGCAGCAGTTTTGAAATCAAAGCTCTTAAAAATTCGCTGTAATGTAATTATGCAATTAGAACAAAAAGTTAGACTAATATTCTACAAATACAACAGTAGAACAAATAGACACAGACCAAACTGATAACTTTGTATCTGCACTCATGAATACACTGTACAGTATCAAAATAAGCTTGACAGAGACTGAAAAAAAATGCAATACATCGAGTAATGATAACATAGCATGATAAAAAGAAAGATACTAGGCCAGGGTGAAGAAATATTCTCGCATTTCTTTTTTTGTGAACATTAAAAAGTTGGGCTTATAATTTATATATTCCATAAGTAGGGATGGTAATGTATATCTAAGGGACTGTAGAAAATAATTCATGCGAGAACGAGTAACGAGCTACCTGTGTGTGTTGAAGACTTATGTTTGATAAGTCCTTAAGAAATGTTCGGAAGTGCTCTTTCGCAAAGTAGTTCTTAATGAGTCAAAAATTGTACATGTTGAATGCTGAATTGTGCATGTTGAATGCTGATTATTTTGTAGTGGTGGAACAAAGTACCAGCGGAAGTACTGAGTGGGACATTCGCAATGTAGCGCAGTGCCCTTTTTTGCAATGAGTCAATATTTTTTACGTTGCCTAAGGTTGTGGTGCCCCAGACAAGAAGGCAGTAGTTTATGTGCGAGGAAAATAAAGCATCGTAGATTTGCGCTTTAACTTTTTCCGGAAGAAAGTGCCGACCTTGTGACAATACTCCAGCAGCACGCGATAATGATTTAGTCAATGATTCCACATGACATGACCATGTCATATGAGTGGAAAAAGTTACATCTAGAACTTTATGTTTCTCCACTACTTCTACGGGTTTCCCTCAAGCGTTGACGATTGGTGAAGATTAGTTTCCATGCCCCTGAATCTGAAAAATACAGCTTTCATTTTTTTCGCATTTATTCGCAAGCCATTAGTAGTAGACCACCGCAGTACATATGATAATACATACGCTTTGGGCTTTGACATTAATCTCAGCTGAATTTTTTCCCGAAACAAAAAGACTGGTGTCATTCGCGTACAGTAAAAATTCAGCATCGTTATTTATGTCGATCGTATCATTTATGTAGATATTGAAGAGCATTTGCCCTAAGATGCTTCCTTGAGGCACACCGCAAGAAATGGTTTTAGAGGAAGGAAAACAGATTGAAACACAGTTTTTTCTCGGACAAATATAAACAAAATAAGGAATTAGCTACACCATGTACCCCATAGGCGTCTAACTTGCCGAGTAAAATGTGATGATTAAGGGTATCGAATCCCTTGCTATAGTCGATGGAGACACCCAGCGAAAGCTTTTTCTCTTCAATGTTTTGATTATCAATTCTTCTTGTGTTAACGCAGTCTGTGTGGATTCGCCACGCTGAAAACCATGCTGGTTTTTGAAAGTATGTTGTGCTTGTTAAGAAAACTACCCAGGCGACAGAAAATTATTTTCTCTAATGCCTTCGAGAATACAGGTATAATTAAAATTGTTCGGTAATTATTAGTATTTCTAACATCTCCATTTTCATATATGACAGATAATTTTGACATTTTTGAGAGATTTGGGACGCATCCAGGCAGGAGGACTAGAATAAACACGTAATTAAACAAGGAGCAAGGAGGTCAATCACGTGCTTAATCGCTTTACCTAAAGTTGGTTGACATCAATAGCTTTGCTGTTTTTTAAAGATTAGAATGTGCGCACTATGTCTGCTTCATCTGTGGGTGCAAGAAACATTGTGTCAAAATTCTGTTAAAGAATTTGAGTATGGGCAGTGCTTCCTAGTGGTTGTACTGCATTAGCAAATCGCTCACTGAAATGCTCGGCTGAAGGTACCCCGGATAGATTTTACTCGTTTACAGTTATTTCCGTTAAAGTATTCTGAACAGCATTGCGATTCAGGGCCTGATTTATTGCTTTCCAAACCTGGTTAGGGCACCGTAGATAGATCTCAGAAAACATGCGGTCTTAGTAGGAGCTTTTTGAGTGCCGAGTTTTGCGCTCGCTTGCCTCATGACTGCTTCCAGGTTGCATCCTGGGAACGTCCCTACTGCAACCCTCTTGTCACGTCTTACCCTCTGTTTGATTGCTTTTGCGCATCAGTTTAAATTCGAGTCCCCGGCGAGTATCACATGCTGCAACTTTTCAGCTGGAGTGTCCTGCACCTGGGGGTTTCTTGCACCTGTGACGCCGGCTGCTTTGTCCCCTTTTAACCCCAGTACAACTTCGCTGAAGCTGGATCTTGCGGCCATTGAACCGGCTGAACCTATTTTTTCCGAACTTGCTTGCTCTTTCTTCTCCGTCGTTCTGGTTGCCAGTGCCCTACTGTTCTCTTCGTCAGCCACTCTTTTGTTCATCTTCGCTACTGCCTCCTCGGTGGACCTTAGCCTTTCTCTCGTAGCCCTAGTTTTTTCTTGCTCTGTCGCCAATGCAGTCTCCTCTCGGTGATTGTCATCAGCAGGTCACTCTGGGCAACCATCATTTCCTCCATTTTTTTCTTGGCCTTACATTGCCTACACTTGGCATCAGCTTTCTCTTCATTCGCGTCTGCACTTGCGTTCATTTTCAAACCCACACCGCATCCTTAACATTTTAAAGCTTTTTTAATCATGTCTATTTGACACCGATTGTATATATAAATTGTCCCACTCGATAATTACAAAACATGGCGTATGACAAATTCTGTCCTACGAAAAAAAGAAAGTCTAAGCTCTACTACAAACGTTTGTGCGTTTGGTTACATGCACCTCTCCATGGGGTGGCAAAAGAAAAAAACACAAACATACACACACAAACAAGTAAATACTTCGTAACTGACCCCTGAAAGAGCCGTACATTGTAATTAATAAGTGCTACAAAGGTTTAAACTGCCGCCCTATTAATTATAAAAGCAAGCTCGAAGCATGAGAGGCCACTCATTTGTGCAGTTGATCGGGACTGCTAAAAACACGCGTCTATCCACCGTTCCATTTCGTTCTCTGAAGCACATTTATTTGACCTAGCGCATTTATTTGCAGTGCCACCGCACAGGATTCAACGAAAACTTAAAAGCATGGCTTCCAAGATTTTAACGAATAAGAGAGACGGTGTGCTTTCACTCACCTGTGTTGGCCACGCGCTGGTTCGCTTAAAAGAAAAACTGAAAGTAAATGATCTTCGGTCGGCGGGAAATCACGCAGGTTTGAATATTGTTAAAGCAGCGATGTTCTGTGCAAGTTTTCAGAGCTCCTCCTGACACTAAAGACGAAAGCTATTGGTGTTTAACATTACTCAAGCAATCGCGAGGTTTGCGGAAACAGACAAGTGAACGTATTAATATTTTGGATACATATGTAGTATAAGTTATATTGCGAACATGTATATCTTACATTCATGGCAGACCTAAGCGAAAATAAATGACGCAAACCAATGCTTGTGTTTTACGGGCACATAAGTGATCGACGCGCTTTTTGTTGTGTTTAGCTTTTGCTTCATTGGCGCCTACATTGTTTCCAACTCTCTCAACGGCCGCTAAACAGCAAAACTAGAGGGCGCCGGTTGCCTGGTGCTTTTGATGAAGTTGCATTGCGATACACCTGTACTTTGCTTGTTGTACAACTGATCTTTGTGAATGTATACGCTTTGTCTTTTGAAAGAATATTTAGTGGTGCACACTTTGCGCATACGACCGATGTCCTCTAGCGTTCATTCTAGGAATTGGGTGGCACGGAAGAGTGTCTAAGACGCGACGCAAAGTAAAAATGACAGGTACGACATGACCGTTCCATTAGTGTACCAACCAGACTTGCCTGTTACAGTTGTAGACGTAGTCTCCCGGAATCGTTTTTGCTGTCAACGGCACAGTGGTGATTGCTGTGCACGTGGCTCCCGACCGGCAGACCGAGGTCGCATTTGGATGGCGTGGAGGCCCGCGTTCTTCGATGTAGACGCTAATAACCACAGGTGGTCGTGATTTGCTGACTGCTACACTGAGTAGGGCAAGCCTCACGCGGTATATAGTTTCACCACGCAAATCCCTTGTTGTCGTTATTGTTGTTGTTGTTGCTCTGTTTTGTTGTTGAGAGTGCGTTGGTTTTTTTCAGACACGCGGCCAAAAATGAAGACATCAAATGATCCATAATTGCATGGGAGCAACAGGAGTTTTCCTTGTCAGGCGTAAATGTGAAGTCTCATAATTCTAGGTAGCATTCTATGCCCAAGGCAAGGAAGTGGTCGAGGTTTGTTTTGCCTTCTTAGCGACGTATGTAACGTAGCAAGGACATAGTACAAATTCATTCGTTGAACGCTTACTGCATAAGTTGTGCTCAACTGGTGAAGAAGTCGAAGGTATACAGCAAACAATGAATGAAAATTCTCTGTCAAAAGGTATGTGTACAGCCATGCGCCCCGTATATATGCCATGCTTGAAGACGAGAAGCTCCATCAGATTACTTTTTCTGTTTTGTTTATTATCAGCGGTACATTGGTACCGATTACAAGAAAATAACTCGATCTAAGCCACGTCACCAACCACCTATCGCGTTCTGTAGTCTGAGAAGTAGTTCAGTGCTTTATAAACATTTACACTGTTCAAACATGAAGCAGTCTTTATGTATGAATAATAACTGTGATAAAAAGGGTGGTGATGTGTGGTGACTGTAATGTTATTGTAAACCAAACTATGAAGGTTGTGTGTCACCCGATGTTACTTCAAGAGGCAGTAGTATGTCAATAAAAGCTATATTAGATGTGTTTTCAAATACAAGATTGTTTGCATATGGCGCGCTTCACCGACTTCACAAAAAGTAGCAATAATTGATTGATGACGTCAATGCCATATCTGTGCACACAGCAGGCTATTTAAATGTCAAACTGCCCTTCGCAGTTTCTATAGATAATTTGTTAAGATGTGATGATGAAGGATGTCAAAGGCATTCGAGTTTTAAAGAGCTATATAGCACAAACATCAAACACGCTCGCCGCATGTGGCCAGCGGCCCACACAAGACTGTCTCGTCTCATAATTGTTTCTTGTTTTCTCAATAAGTATACATGAGCCCAGTTGGACAATACTGCTCGCGAGCATGTTTTTCATGAGACATCACATGGTGTCACCATGCGCTGAAGCATAACAGGGGACCAAAAACTCTATTCTCATATTCGGCGCACTGATTTTGCTCATTTCGAAGATCAATATCAGTATTTTTTTTCGAATCCTGACAATAAGTGTCTTTCAGAAATGGCCCATATGGAATATATGTGAAATATCTGCTTTCTATCGGGAACTATAGATGACGTTTTGTTCAGGCCTCCATCCCCCCTCCCCCTTCATGTCAACCTGCTTCACTGCTGTGAAGACCTTCGCAGGACTAAGTATCCCGAATGCAGCCTGCTATGTGAGGTGCGTTTGAGATTCTTGCGATGTGGTCTGTAACCGTACTAAATCAGTCCCAGATGTACAAAATACACAGATCAGCACAATATCATGTTCGTAGAAGAACAATCGAAGCATTTCACGATGCACTCGTATATGTCGGTGGAGAAGCGCCGGACAAAGTATTCATTCAACAGAGAACAAAAAAAAGTATGCATAACGGTTGGGGGCCAGCAAACAACGCTGGAGAGATTTTCTGGGTCTTGTGCAGTCATATATGTCCGAAAGTTAGAAAAGAAAACTAAGTTTGTCTGAACAGTTCTGTTAGTTTGCTGCAAAATCATAACATCAGGAAAGTTTTCTTAAGTAATGGTTTGTCACAACAGTTGTCAACTTGTGTGACTGAAAAAGGAAGTTCATGCAACTCAGCATCAACTTCTAACTTTGCAGCTGTTCTTTTAATAAAATGCCGCTTGCAAAATATAAAACACACACTGCATGAGGACTCGCAATGCACATCGAAATTGAACTCTCATTGTGTTGTCTTCGACCTCGAAATAAAAAAGAACAGTTTACTAACACATAATAAAACACACACCACACAGGCTACTAAACGCCACACAGTCCAATGCCCATGAGTCTCTCTGTTAAGTACACGTCTTCTTTCACTAGCTCACAAAAGGGCACGTGCATTTCTAACAATCGGCAATCCTGAAGCAACTTAACGTTCTCTTTAAGGTTTTTTGGCCAGGTAACCCTTGCTTTTTTGCGCAAAAATTCAGCTGTCCTATTAAACTACTTTTTGAATGACACATGATAGAAACAAGATAAACAAGAAACAATAAAAGCACATGAAAATTTCTAGATTTATATATATTTATACAGTGAAGCTTTATGTTCTTCACGGAACGTGGAAGTTCGCCCTTTCCTAGCGTGAAACATTCAAGAAGATGTTGTATTTTCCGACCATCTTGACTGAGTTGACCTTGAGGAAAACCACAACACAAAGCGAAGAAACAAAATTTTTGTACCGTACAAAAACACCTCATTGCAATTCTCTACAGACGACGAGCCGCTTGCTTTCTTGGGTTCCGGCTTCATGATGCCCATGTCCTCATTTTTCGACTCTTTTCTGGCACTTTTTCTCGATTGAACCAGTGGCTTGACGCCAGTTATGTCTTCTTGGCTCGGCTTGCCTTTCCGCGTTTTGTCTTCTGCAACCTCACTGTCCTTTTGTTGATCATTATCTGGCGCCTTTTGTCCATTGCCTTATTCTTCTTACTCTTTTTTCTCGTTCATTCCTTTTTCGCCGCCTTTTCCTACTGTTTCTTTCACCGCTTGGAGTTTTCTCTTCACTCTCTCCACCTCGTTGTCTTTTTCTCACAGCACCTGGTTGGGAGTTCGTCTGATTTTCTTTACCATTTAGCTTCGGCCGTGTCCTTATCTTTTAGGTTTCCTGTTTCTCTGACAGACCTATTCGGCTTTGGTTCTTCACCTACGTTCGTTTTCGGAGCTTCGCTGTCTCTGAGAAGCTCGACACAAGGTGGGGCTTGTTTGAGAAACGAGATCACGTGTTCTTTGGGGGTCGCATCAAGCACGACTTCCAGTTCTTGTAGACTTGGGGCGTCGTCTGTTTTTGCTTGGGCGCATTCTGTTGAGAGGAGATGATGGCTAGCTGTCACATAGACTTCGGTCTCTGTGTTGGTCGACGGGCGGCAATGGTTGGAATCGTTCCGTTCTTTCGTTCACGTCGGTTGTCGATTTTCTTACCGTGGTAATGGGCAGGCAGCATTCTGAACCTGAAGGAGGTTTGAGGCTTCGTTCAGCTTCAACTGTTGCGTGTGCGGAAAACCTCCTGTCGTTCCCGTTCAATGCATTCGAGCTTCAAGATGCCGTGCAGTAGGTCGTCGACATCGTCATGCATTCTACCCAAAAGCATGGTGCATAGTTCACGAGTTTCAACCCCGAGATAACTTGTTCTCGCATATCTGTAAAGTCGAAATTGACTTCGTGGCACAGAATCACCTGAGATTGGAAGTAGGCGGCTGTACTCTCTTTACGCTGCTGCACGCGCTGTAGCATCCTGCGCCACTGTTCTGCAATGGGAGTCTGACCGATGAAGGTAAGACGGAAGTGCACCTTGAATTCTTTCCACGAAATGATCTGGGAACTTTTTGGGTGGTACCAGTCCTTGGCAGCTTCTACCAATTGGGTCTTCGCGGTTTCCAGCGTGTACGCAGCTGGCCACCCGTGAAGGTTAGACGTGGGACCAATATTCTCGATCCACTCGCGCGCCGATGGAGCGTTCTCGGAGCCGTCGAAGGCTCTGATGTTGTGACTCAAGTTGGGAATCACCTGTAATGTTGGCGCTCTTCGAGGTTGCGCCGCACCGGCTACAGACAGTCGTTCCAGCAGGGTTGATAGTAGCCGATCTTTTTTTTGGAGAACTTGGAATAGGTCACGAGCCGAGATAGTGTCTCTAAGGCCAACTCTGTACCTACTGCGCAGGTCTGGTTGTCTCTTCGTTTCATTGAAGGTTACGTTAACGAGCTACGTAGGCTGACCAAGCACACATTTTCTCTCTGTGACGATAGTATGGCAATCCCACTTCTGAAATGTTGTATTCGACCTCGTAATAAAAAAGAATAATTTACTAACACATAACAAAACACACGCCACACAGGCTAATAATTGCCACACATGCCAAACTGTGCGTAAGTCTCCTTGTGAAATCGCTGTCTTCCTTCATTAGCTCACAAAAGGGCTCATGCAGTTCTAACAATTGCATTTGTTTTGATGCCCACTGCTTTATTTATAAACAACGCTGGCTCCTTATGAGCACCTGCTCAGTTTTCTTTGTTGTGCAGACTTCCGCCTAAATGGTTGTGCACGGTTCAAGGCTTCGACGAAGAATCTCAGCCTTGTCAGCATATAAAAACCTACCATTCATTGTTCACGGTTCTTCTCGCAAGTTTCACTTTGTTCACCTTTTGGAGCTCTGTGAGATCCATGATGCTGTCATGGTGTACGCAGCGGGTGCTAAAACATTCGGTTAATGTGTCCTCAAGAAAACCAAGAAAGTCTAACAAGGTCGAAGATGGGTACAAAAGGCCCCCGTAATCGCACTGTTGGGTGAACTGCGCGATAGCGCTTTCAGAGTCTCGAGAACTCAACAAGTCATTTTCGCAACATAAAACAGTGCAACGGCATGATGCGTTTCCTCGCAACATACCCACGTATGTAATGGACCAGTCTGCGGTCACTTCTGACGGACACGTATGCTTCATGGTCACTCTCATATGTCACCACACCCCCGCAGGGGCGCCTGCGCAAGTAGGCGTTTGGTGTGTAGCGACACCACGGACCCGAGCTAACGGGGGAGTTTCGGCTCCCTCCCACGCCTAGCCGTGCGTGGCTTTGCCGTGTCCGGGGAAAAGGGGATCCTGGGGGTTGAGCTGACGCTGGGTGATTGGACCTTTAAGGCCCCCCGGCAGAAGCAACACACCCCTTTGGCCCCGGCTTCACGTAGACGGCACCTCTGGGCTGACCCACCCAGGGGAAATCGGCAGTCGCCTTTTCCTATCTCTCTCTCCCTATATCTTCGTCTTTTGTTCTCACTTTACATCTTTCCTGTCTTCTCCTCACTTCATTTTACTTCCGATTTTTCCTGGCGGCAAGGGTTAACCTTGTGTGGCTATCCAAACTAGGGTAAACCATATTGGGTTATAGTAACTGCGTACTGCTGGCGTTGCGCAGACATGCCCACATGCTCTGCCACGTCCCCTTGTTGGACTCCGTGGTGGGTGGTAGGCGCTGTTACCGAAAAATCCACATTTTCCCATGGGATCCTCGACCCCCTCTCTAACTGATCGTGCCTCGAAAAGGGTACGCACCGACGCAACTCTACTACTTTGGCCCAAAAACAGAGAAACTTTTCCAAAATACCATGTTCTCCACTGCGAACAATCATCTACAAAAGCTAGAACAATCTCACCCTTCCTTGTAGCTAAGTGCTTGAGAGAAACCATTGGAACCGGTTATAAGGCCACGAAGATGGCAAGTGGTGATCTGCTTCTCGAACTAAAAGACAAAGAACAGTACAATAAACTCTCGCACCTTGTAGCCTTTGGTAACATCCCCGTCTCGGTGAGCGCACATCGTACTATGAATACAGTGAAGGGCGTGGTATCGGACGAAGACTTGATGACACTGAGTGAAGAAGAGCTTCTTGATGGATGGAAGGACCAAGGTGTGATACATGTCCAGCGCATCAAAATCAGACGTAACAACAATGAAATAGCAACAAAGCACGTGATACTCACCTTCAATTCAACCACTTTACCTGAAAGTCTCGAAACTGGCTATGTAAAACTCCATGTCCGACCTTTCATTCCAAACCCGAGGCGTTGTTTCAAATGCCAGCGATTTGGTCATGCATCCCAGAGCTGCCGAGGACAGCTGATGTGTGCTAAGTGTGGCACAACCGGCCACAGCGCTGATGAATGTAGTCATGACGAGGTCCTCTGTGCTAACTGTGAAGGTAGTCATCCCGCATACTCCAGAGCGTGCCCAGCCTGGAAAAGAGAAAAAGAAATAATCACTATAAAAGTTAAGGAAAATATCACATTCAGGGAAGCAAGACAACGGGTCTCGTTATCATTAGCACTAAAAACACCTTTTGCCGAAGTGGTGCAACGAGGGGCGGCACCACAAAGGCCCTTGGCAGTTGCCCGGACCGCGCCTAGCGTGCCGAGGCAAACGCCACAAGCCCCCATGGGGGGAGCAGCCTCGGCTGCCCCACCCTCCTTGAATACAGCCCCACCGAAGGCTCCTGTGAACCTTGGCAGCAGCCAGGGCTCCACACAAACTAAAGAGGTCCCCTCGACCTCCAGCCCGGTGGGGTTTAAGGCTCCGTCTGTTACGATGAAGCCTACAACGAAAACATTATCTGTCGCCTCTCCTGAGGCGATGGACACTTCAACTGCACCGGCGCAGACTGCGCCAAAGGAGCGGCGGGGTTCCCTCGACCGCTCTAAAAAAGACAAAACGGTAATTACAGGGCCTTCTAAAGGCTCTGTAAGATAAATCACTTCTCTCTTTAGACACCAGCCACACTCATTTCGTACACACAGCACTTCTTTACTCCCATAATGGAGACACAAATTATACAATGGAACGTCAGAGGACTACTTCGAAACCTCGACGATGTCCAAGAACTTCTACACAAACATTCTCCAAAAGTGCTGTGTGTACAAGAAACACACTTAAAATCCAAGAATACAAGTTTCTTGCGTCAATATGTTGTCTTCCGAAAGGACAGAGATGATGCTGTGGCGTCATCTGGTGGTGTAGCCATTATAGTTAATCGAGGAGTAGAATGCAGTCATCTACCACTACTAACACCCCTAGAGGCAGTGGCTGTTCGAGCAGTTCTATTGAATAAGCTCGTCACCATCTGCTCTCTATACATACCGCCGCAACACCGCCTAGAAAAACATGATTTCCAGTCTTTAATAGATGAGTTACCAGAACCTTATTTGGTTCTAGGGGACCTGAATGCGCACAGCGGTTTATGGGGTGACTGCCGATGTGATGCACGAGGTCGTCTCATTGAACAGTTCCTCTTTTCATCAGGTGCTTGTCTGTTGAATAGAAAACAGGCAACATATTATAACCTTGCAAACAATACTTACTCCTCCATAGACCTCAGTATCGCATCTCCTTCACTTGTACCATTACTTCAGTGGAAAGTCATAAATAACCCATACGGAAGTGACCATTTTCCTTTAGTTTTGAGTACACCAATAACATATGAATATCCTCCACATGTTCCCAAATGGCTGGTGAACAAAGCCGACTGGGAACAATTTCAAAAGATTACACACCTAAGTTGGACCGACATATGCGGATTAGGCATAGATGAAGCTGTGCAGTACTTCACGGCTTTTCTTACTGACGCAGCAGCCAAGTGCATTCCACAAACATCTGGACTGCCCGGCAAACGACACGTCCCGTGGTGGAACACTGAGTGTCAGAATGCGCGAAAGGAACAAAACAGGGCATGGAGGTTGCTGCGCAACTCGCCGACAGCGGAAAACCTTGAGAGCTTTAAGAAAATAAAATCTCGTGGCAGGAGAACGCGTCGGCAGGCCAGAAGAGAAAGCTGGCAGAAGTTTTTATCAGGGGTCAATTCATACACACAGGAGGCTAAAGTATGGAACATGGTCGGTAGGATAGCAGGGAAACAAGTACACACACTTCCACTCGTAAACACTCTAGGGGATACCTTGGAAGATCAGGCAAACTTCCTCGGGGCACACTTTGAACGGGTATCCAGCTCGTCCCACTATACTGACACTTTCCAAAAATACAGAACAAGAATAGAAAAGCAGAAACTCGAACACAAATCCACTAGATACGAGGCATATAACCAAGCTTTCAGTCTAGCGGAGCTCCGAACATCTCTAAACTCCTGCAGCACTTCTGCCCCAGGTTTTGACCATGTGGTGTATGAAATGCTAAAAAACCTACCAGCCGAAACACGAAAAACCATACTTTGTTTGTACAATGCTATCTGGTTTTCTGGCACTATCCCTAGCTCCTGGAAAGAGGCTATTATTATTCCCATTTTGAAAGAGGGCAAGGACCCTTCTTTAGCTTCAAGTTATAGGCCTATTGCACTTACAAGCTGCTTGTGCAAAGTATTCGAAAAAATGATAAACTGCCGACTTGTACATATCCTTGAAACAAACAATTTGCTCGACCCATTTCAGTGCGGGTTTCGAGAAAGTAGATCCACCACAGACCATCTTGTTCGTATCGAGGCACAGATCAGAGACGCCTTTGTCCATAAACAATATTTTCTCTCTGTGTTCCTCGATATCGAAAAGGCGTATGATACAACATGGCGTTTTGGAATCCTAAGAGACCTGTCCCACCTTGGTGTGCGCGGAAGAATGTTTCATATAATCGAAAGCTACCTGTCAAACCGGACATTCCGTGTCCGTCTGGGCAGTGTGCTCTCTCAAACATTTGTCCAGGAAACAGGCGTGCCACAAGGTGGCGTGCTTAGTTGCACACTTTTTCTCATCAAGATGAATTCCTTGCACTTGTCCATCCCTCGCAATATGTTTTATTGTACATATGTCGACGATGTCCAGCTTGGCTTCAGATCTTGCAATCTGGTAATGTGTGAGCGACAGGTTCAGTTAGGTTTAAACAAGGTCTCCAAATGGGCAGAGGAAAACGGATTCCGACTGAACCCACAAAAGAGCACGTGTGTCTTGTTCTCTCGAAAGAGAGGCATGCACTCGGAACCTGACATTCGACTGAACGGGCAACGTCTGTCTGTCAAAGCCGAGTATAAATTCTTAGGCTTAATCTTGGACAACAAGTTGACCTTCGTACCGTACATCAAGTATTTAAAAACAAAATGTTTAAAAGCCATGAATGTTATTAAAGTGTTGTCACGTACTACCTGGGGTAGTGATAGGCAATGCCTCATGAACCTCTATAAAAGCCTCATTCGCACCCGCTTAGATTATGGGGCCGTTGTCTATCAGTCTGCTACTCAAAGTGCCTTGAAGATGCTGGACCCCGTGCACCATTTGGGCATCCGCCTTTCTACGGGTGCTTTTCGCACCAGCCCCGTAGAAAGCCTTTATGTTGAGTCAAATGAGTGGTCGCTTCATCTGCAAAGAACCTACATGTCCTTTGTATACTTCCTTAAGGTGAAAGCAGACAAGAGGCACCCCTCATACTCTACTATCAATGACTTGTCGAGCTCCATTCTTTTTCAAAACAGGCCTTCAATGAGGCAGCCCTTCTCGGTTCGCCTGAAGGGTCTAGCTGAGGACACTGGAGTCTCACTTGAACACAGTTTAATGGCTCCTTTAGCATACCCGCCACCGTGGCAGTGGCAGACTATAGACTGTGATGTGTCTTTTCTAGAAGTCACAAAACATGCGCCCATTGCTCATATCCGAACATATTTCCTGGAACTTCAACACAAATACACACGTCCTGAGTTTTTTACAGATGCCTCTAAGTCTAACTCCTCTGTGTCCTACGCTGCTGTTGGCCCTTCCTTTTCGGATGCTGGCCCTCTACATCCAGGCACAAGTATCTTCACAGCGGAAGCTTACGCGATACTTGTGGCAGCTAAACACATTAAACAATTACAAATACAAAAAGCAGTAATTTATACAGACTCCCTCAGTGTGGTAACGGCTCTGCACAGTCTTAAAAAACAAAAAAACCCTGTCCTTGTCTCACTTTACTCCATATTTTGCACACTCTACACACTCAACCAACATGTTGTGGTGTGCTGGGTGCCAGGGCACCGTGAGATCCAAGGCAACGTGAGGGCGGATCAGCTCGCTGCATCCGTCCACAAAAACACTGCCCCTACATCCATATCAATCCCGGTCCTTGATCTGAAGCACTCTCTCAAACAAAACCTCAGGGACTACTGGCAGAGCAAGTGGGATACACACACACAAAACAAACTACACGTTATCAAGCCACACCTTGGCCATTGGCCACCAGTATCAAAATCACGTCTAACAGAGGTAACACTAACAAGACTCAGGATAGGACACATATACACGACACACACACATCTTTTGTCTGGTGGTGATCCACCATTGTGTGATAAATGTGGTGAGGCATTAACAGTTATTCACGTTTTAATTCAATGTAATCATTTAGACACTCTAAGAAGACAACACTTCCCACTTCCCTACCGACAACATATACCTTTACACCCTGCAATGTTCGTCGGTAGGGAACCGCTTTTTAGTCACAAATCATTATTAGCGTTTTTAAAGGAAATTCATAATTTTCATATCATATACCCGGGCATACCGTAGCATGACCTCTCTAGAGAGGTTTTTGCTGCGGTGGCTACACAGGAAAGCACTTGCCTCACGACCCTTGCACGCAAGGGTACTAACGTGTGAGGTACTTGTGCTAATGCCATACATGTCCACCATCGTTTTTCATTATCACCAACTTTTGTCACCTATCCACACCATGCACACCTTTCACGGCATAGTCATGATTTTATTACTTGTATGTTTTACCCGCTTTACTGCGAGGAATTTTATGGCCCCTATACAGCCGCTAATCACAACCATTGTCCACATTCCTGTCTCATGAACTGGCGCTCTTTGGCCATCAAATGGCCCTTGCGCCAAAAAACACCATATATTTAGCTTCTAATAGCGCGGCACATATGAAAAGGAAAGAGGAAAGTATACAGAGACGTCAAGACAGGTAGGCGCTAAACTTCCAACTGTTTATTTCATGCCCTTGGCACCCATCTTATACATGCGTAGAAACACGACTCATCTTGCACGTGGTGACATCCCAAGAAACGTCATTTCCTTATCTGTCAAAGCAATCGAAGGTGAACTCACACACAAGTTTCCCATTTTTTCTATTGCCTCGGCTTCTTTGATCTCACGTGTCAGCTGATTGCGAGACCGGCTGATAACGGTGCAGCTATACAGATCAGGGGAGCACCCACACCCCTTGCAGTGCGCCGCCAAGAACCCTCCCGCTGAAAGTTTATTCCTCGCGTTGTAAGCATGTTCCCGCAGTCTATCATTAAGACACCGCTTAGTCTGTCCTATGTAATATCTTCCACACGATAACAAGAACACGTACACAACGCAACACACACAATCTACATATCTAACCTGATGTTTCTTATCACATACTAAGCGAATAGAACTAATTGGGCAGGTCAACTTGCAAAGCTCCCCTAGTTTTTTGGGGGCTGAAAACACCACACGTACGTGAGCCCGCTGGGCTACCTTCTTCAAGTTATGAGAGACAGTGTGCATATATGGGATTACGCCTATTCTGCTACCCGAACACTCCAACACTTGTTGCCTATCTTTCTGTGAGGCTTTGAGGATACGCTCAGCTACAGAGACCTGCAGCAGAACAGGGTACCCTGCTTCGGTGAGACGCTTACTCTGAGTCACGAAACTGTGTGCCATTTTGTGATGACACGATTTTGCTAGGGCGTTTTTAAAACACAGGTTTGCGATTCCTCTCTTTATAAGCTTAGAGTGCGCCGAGACAAAAGAAAGCAGAGGCTTATTTGCCCGTGGCTCATACGACCAGCAAGTGTGATTTCCTAGAAAAAACAACCGGATGTCCAAAAACCGCAGAGAGGCACCTTGGGGGAGCTCGCAAGTAATTTCAAGGGGTGCGAGACATTCCTTAATCGCTGGTAATACTTCTTCAACCTTCGCTTCTAGGTCAACTGGTGTACAGTCCATCAAAAACAGGAAATCATCGACAAAACGAAAAGATTTGCACACTGGAGTATCGTCTAACGTTGAGGACAAGGAAGTGCTAAGGCTGGATAAAAACAGATCACTAAGAATGGGTGCTATGCACGAGCCGATGCATACACCGTTTTTTTTGCAAATACAACGCGTTGTCCCATGAGATAAAAGTAGAGGAAAGGTAAAAAGATAAAAGTTCTAAAAAGTGACTCAACGATAATGAAGCTTCATTTTGAAAGCGCGTGACACCGTAATCATCTATGGCATGTTCAATAGCAGACAACAGAGCACCATGAGGTATCGAGTAATACAAGTCTTTTATGTCCACCGAGAAGGCTTGGTAACTGTCATGTGTGTGGTTATTCAAGAATTCAATTACCTGATCGGAGTTCCTAATCAAGAAAGGATCATTAACGGGTAAACAAGCAAGCTTGGCTTGAAGAAACAAAGCGACTGACTTTTGCCATGTGTCATTTTCTGAAATAATTACCCTCAACGGGACGTCTGGTTTGTGGGTCTTAGCGCTGAAGAGAACTTCAAGGTGACCTCGTCTGCTGTCATTGACACTTTTCTTTAGCTTATCAAGATTCAGCCTACTACACAGTTTCTTGGCCTGCGCCTTAACTTTTGTCGGAACGACCTGATCATGCACTTTGAAAACACTGGAGATGGCTTCCTTCGCCTTAGCACAAAACGTGGCTGCAGGCAAAACAGCAAAACCACCTTCCTTGTCGGCAGGCAACACACACAAGGAATTGCTTGTCAGATACTCCGAAACACGTTTTACAGAGTGTTTTGGACGCGGCATACGATTACGTGAAATAACATCTACACCTTCAGATACAACGCGGGACGCTTCCTCCTCAGGGACGAGTTTAGCAAGCTGTCTCACCATGGACAACAGTTCTTCCGGTGGCCTCCTCTTTTCGACCGCGAACTTCGGACCCAGTGAGAGCGCATCGTGGACGAACCCTGGAAGGTTCAGCTGCGAAGCCCCATGAACAGGGCTTCTCTGAGTCGGTCTCTTTCCCGGTAGACGGCTCCGGAGCTGCTTCAGATGACGCTGCCACAGCCACTCCGTTCTCTGGTCGACAAACCGTGAGAACGCACGAATCCTTCCAAGTGCACCCACAGGATCACTGGTGCAACGCAAGCTCGTGGTCAGAGCCTGTCGGTAGAGCCGCACTTGGCGGTACAGCTCCGAACGTAGGATCTTGCAGATCCTAGACGAGTGTCCTGGTGACGGAACGAAGCCTCCTGAGAGGTGAACTATTTCTTGCGGTATTATTTTGCGACGAGTGCAGAACGCAAGAGAGCGTGCTTTACACACCGTTTCTGCTATTAGCGAAACGATTGCATGAGGGTCACGAAGTGCGTAGAAGAACGGGCCCGTTGAACAAGAAATAAAGTTCAAAAGTGTTGTGGCTCGGGCGAGTTGGTTATCCATGAACTTAGCTTCTAATAGCGCGGCACATATGAAAAGGAAAGAGGAAAGTATACAGAGACGTCAAGACAGGTAGGCGCTAAACTTCCAACTGTTTATTTCATGCCCTTGGCACCCATCTTATACATGCGTAGAAACACGACTCATCTTGCACGTGGTGACATCCCAAGAAACGTCATTTCCTTATCTGTCAAAGCAATCGAAGGTGAACTCACACACAAGTTTCCCATTTTTTCTATTGCCTCGGCTTCTTTGATCTCACGTGTCAGCTGATTGCGAGACCGGCTGATAACGGTGCAGCTATACAGATCAGGGGAGCACCCACACCCCTTGCAGTGCGCCGCCAAGAACCCTCCCGCTGAAAGTTTATTCCTCGCGTTGTAAGCATGTTCCCGCAGTCTATCATTAAGACACCGCTTAGTCTGTCCTATGTAATATCTTCCACACGATAACAAGAACACGTACACAACGCAACACACACAATCTACATATCTAACCTGATGTTTCTTATCACATACTAAGCGAATAGAACTAATTGGGCAGGTCAACTTGCAAAGCTCCCCTAGTTTTTTGGGGGCTGAAAACACCACACGTACGTGAGCCCGCTGGGCTACCTTCTTCAAGTTATGAGAGACAGTGTGCATATATGGGATTACGCCTATTCTGCTACCCGAACACTCCAACACTTGTTGCCTATCTTTCTGTGAGGCTTTGAGGATACGCTCAGCTACAGAGACCTGCAGCAGAACAGGGTACCCTGCTTCGGTGAGACGCTTACTCTGAGTCACGCGCTTCACGCGGTGAGACGTCACGCGGTGAGACGCTTACTCGGTGTCACGCGCTTTCAAAATGAAGCTTCATTATCGTTGAGTCACTTTTTAGAACTTTTATCTTTTTACCTTTCCTCTACTTTTATCTCATGGGACAACGCGTTGTATTTGCAAAAAAACGGTGTATGCATCGGCTCGTGCATAGCACCCATTCTTAGTGATCTGTTTTTATCCAGCCTTAGCACTTCCTTGTCCTCAACGTTAGACGATACTCCAGTGTGCAAATCTTTTCGTTTTGTCGATGATTTCCTGTTTTTGATGGACTGTACACCAGTTGACCTAGAAGCGAAGGTTGAAGAAGTATTACCAGCGATTAAGGAATGTCTCGCACCCCTTGAAATTACTTGCGAGCTCCCCCAAGGTGCCTCTCTGCGGTTTTTGGACATCCGGTTGTTTTTTCTAGGAAATCACACTTGCTGGTCGTATGAGCCACGGGCAAATAAGCCTCTGCTTTCTTTTGTCTCGGCGCACTCTAAGCTTATAAAGAGAGGAATCGCAAACCTGTGTTTTAAAAACGCCCTAGCAAAATCGTGTCATCACAAAATGGCACACAGTTTCGTGACTCAGAGTAAGCGTCTCACCGAAGCAGGGTACCCTGTTCTGCTGCAGGTCTCTGTAGCTGAGCGTATCCTCAAAGCCTCACAGAAAGATAGGCAACAAGTGTTGGAGTGTTCGGGTAGCAGAATAGGCGTAATCCCATATATGCACACTGTCTCTCATAACTTGAAGAAGGTAGCCCAGCGGGCTCACGTACGTGTGGTGTTTTCAGCCCCCAAAAAACTAGGGGAGCTTTGCAAGTTGACCTGCCCAATTAGTTCTATTCGCTTAGTATGTGATAAGAAACATCAGGTTAGATATGTAGATTGTGTGTGTTGCGTTGTGTACGTGTTCTTGTTATCGTGTGGAAGATATTACATAGGACAGACTAAGCGGTGTCTTAATGATAGACTGCGGGAACATGCTTACAACGCGAGGAATAAACTTTCAGCGGGAGGGTTCTTGGCGGCGCACTGCAAGGGGTGTGGGTGCTCCCCTGATCTGTATAGCTGCACCGTTATCAGCCGGTCTCGCAATCAGCTGACACGTGAGATCAAAGAAGCCGAGGCAATAGAAAAAATGGGAAACTTGTGTGTGAGTTCACCTTCGATTGCTTTGACAGATAAGGAAATGACGTTTCTTGGGATGTCACCACGTGCAAGATGAGTCGTGTTTCTACGCATGTATAAGATGGGTGCCAAGGGCATGAAATAAACAGTTGGAAGTTTAGCGCCTACCTGTCTTGACGTCTCTGTATACTTTCCTCTTTCCTTTTCATATGTGCCGCGCTATTAGAAGCTAAGTTCATGGATAACCAACTCGCCCGAGCCACAACACTTTTGAACTTTATTTCTTGTTCAACGGGCCCGTTCTTCTACGCACTTCGTGACCCTCATGCAATCGTTTCGCTAATAGCAGAAACGGTGTGTAAAGCACGCTCTCTTGCGTTCTGCACTCGTCGCAAAATAATACCGCAAGAAATAGTTCACCTCTCAGGAGGCTTCGTTCCGTCACCAGGACACTCGTCTAGGATCTGCAAGATCCTACGTTCGGAGCTGTACCGCCAAGTGCGGCTCTACCGACAGGCTCTGACCACGAGCTTGCGTTGCACCAGTGATCCTGTGGGTGCACTTGGAAGGATTCGTGCGTTCTCACGGTTTGTCGACCAGAGAACGGAGTGGCTGTGGCAGCGTCATCTGAAGCAGCTCCGGAGCCGTCTACCGGGAAAGAGACCGACTCAGAGAAGCCCTGTTCATGGGGCTTCGCAGCTGAACCTTCCAGGGTTCGTCCACGATGCGCTCTCACTGGGTCCGAAGTTCGCGGTCGAAAAGAGGAGGCCACCGGAAGAACTGTTGTCCATGGTGAGACAGCTTGCTAAACTCGTCCCTGAGGAGGAAGCGTCCCGCGTTGTATCTGAAGGTGTAGATGTTATTTCACGTAATCGTATGCCGCGTCCAAAACACTCTGTAAAACGTGTTTCGGAGTATCTGACAAGCAATTCCTTGTGTGTGTTGCCTGCCGACAAGGAAGGTGGTTTTGCTGTTTTGCCTGCAGCCACGTTTTGTGCTAAGGCGAAGGAAGCCATCTCCAGTGTTTTCAAAGTGCATGATCAGGTCGTTCCGACAAAAGTTAAGGCGCAGGCCAAGAAACTGTGTAGTAGGCTGAATCTTGATAAGCTAAAGAAAAGTGTCAATGACAGCAGACGAGGTCACCTTGAAGTTCTCTTCAGCGCTAAGACCCACAAACCAGACGTCCCGTTGAGGGTAATTATTTCAGAAAATGACACATGGCAAAAGTCAGTCGCTTTGTTTCTTCAAGCCAAGCTTGCTTGTTTACCCGTTAATGATCCTTTCTTGATTAGGAACTCCGATCAGGTAATTGAATTCTTGAATAACCACACACATGACAGTTACCAAGCCTTCTCGGTGGACATAAAAGACTTGTATTACTCGATACCTCATGGTGCTCTGTTGTCTGCTATTGAACATGCCATAGATGATTACGGTGTCACGCGCTTTCAAAATGAAGCTTCATTATCGTTGAGTCACTTTTTAGAACTTTTATCTTTTTACCTTTCCTCTACTTTTATCTCATGGGACAACGCGTTGTATTTGCAAAAAAACGGTGTATGCATCGGCTCGTGCATAGCACCCATTCTTAGTGATCTGTTTTTATCCAGCCTTAGCACTTCCTTGTCCTCAACGTTAGACGATACTCCAGTGTGCAAATCTTTTCGTTTTGTCGATGATTTCCTGTTTTTGATGGACTGTACACCAGTTGACCTAGAAGCGAAGGTTGAAGAAGTATTACCAGCGATTAAGGAATGTCTCGCACCCCTTGAAATTACTTGCGAGCTCCCCCAAGGTGCCTCTCTGCGGTTTTTGGACATCCGGTTGTTTTTTCTAGGAAATCACACTTGCTGGTCGTATGAGCCACGGGCAAATAAGCCTCTGCTTTCTTTTGTCTCGGCGCACTCTAAGCTTATAAAGAGAGGAATCGCAAACCTGTGTTTTAAAAACGCCCTAGCAAAATCGTGTCATCACAAAATGGCACACAGTTTCGTGACTCAGAGTAAGCGTCTCACCGAAGCAGGGTACCCTGTTCTGCTGCAGGTCTCTGTAGCTGAGCGTATCCTCAAAGCCTCACAGAAAGATAGGCAACAAGTGTTGGAGTGTTCGGGTAGCAGAATAGGCGTAATCCCATATATGCACACTGTCTCTCATAACTTGAAGAAGGTAGCCCAGCGGGCTCACGTACGTGTGGTGTTTTCAGCCCCCAAAAAACTAGGGGAGCTTTGCAAGTTGACCTGCCCAATTAGTTCTATTCGCTTAGTATGTGATAAGAAACATCAGGTTAGATATGTAGATTGTGTGTGTTGCGTTGTGTACGTGTTCTTGTTATCGTGTGGAAGATATTACATAGGACAGACTAAGCGGTGTCTTAATGATAGACTGCGGGAACATGCTTACAACGCGAGGAATAAACTTTCAGCGGGAGGGTTCTTGGCGGCGCACTGCAAGGGGTGTGGGTGCTCCCCTGATCTGTATAGCTGCACCGTTATCAGCCGGTCTCGCAATCAGCTGACACGTGAGATCAAAGAAGCCGAGGCAATAGAAAAAATGGGAAACTTGTGTGTGAGTTCACCTTCGATTGCTTTGACAGATAAGGAAATGACGTTTCTTGGGATGTCACCACGTGCAAGATGAGTCGTGTTTCTACGCATGTATAAGATGGGTGCCAAGGGCATGAAATAAACAGTTGGAAGTTTAGCGCCTACCTGTCTTGACGTCTCTGTATACTTTCCTCTTTCCTTTTCATATGTGCCGCGCTATTAGAAGCTAAGTTCATGGATAACCAACTCGCCCGAGCCACAACACTTTTGAACACCATATATCATCATCATGTCACCACATCGTCCAACATTTCGTTTTCATATATTTCATACTGCATTTCACCTAGTGCAGGAGTGAAGCCGGGGTTCTGCTGTGGCGGTGACGGGGGCACGCACAGTCCAAGGAACAAAAGAGAGTCAAGTGTGTCAGGAGTCACATTGCCCTTGTCCAGCGAGTGCACAAAGTTGCAAAAGCTGATGCATGCCATTGTGTCCAGGAACTGCTGCGGTGTAGGATGATTGTTATTCCCGCTGCACTGCCGCACTATACCAAAAGTGTTCTCCAGGGGGTCCTGGTGGAGCCGGGCTGTCATCAGGTAGACATAACCTACTTCCATCGTCAGGTATTCCAGCAATAGCAAGGTACTTTTGATGGTGATTTGAAACCATGGTTCTGTGAACTGACTCAGGAAGCCCTGCTTGCCTTTTGCGTGCGACACCCATTTTGTCAAGTGCGCAAGAAAGGTGTAGAGGCAGTCAACCGCGCTCAGGTTTAACCGCAGCGCTACTCTGGCGTATCGAGAGGACATGATGATGATGCTGTTTATCATCCTGCATAAAAGAAAAGAAAGTAAGAAGAACTTTACTCTATGCACGCCGTTTTATATATTTGTACGTGTGCAAGGTAATTTTACCAGGAACACTGAATTCACATAACACTGTATGCCATATCGTGGGGATTCGCGCCTCATTATTTCAGGTGCATCAAGTTGTCGCAAAATTAGTACGGTAACATTATGCTGTTTGCTTTATGAACAGAGGTACACTGTTCTAGTACAACTTCGCACATGTAACGTTGTGAAATTTACAACTAATTTTACAAGAAACGGCGTGAGTTTGGGCAACAAAAAACGCAGTAATTGTCACGATAGATGTTCTTCGTAGAGAAAACTGTTTTATTCTTGGAAGCCTGCATTTCAGTAACATGTTCGAAAAACGTATAGCAACGTTTTATGTGGTTTCGGAAGAAGGACGCCGCAGGCTTTCCTTGGAGCATGTTCCAAGTGCCCTGCAATATGCCCTTTCAGGTGACTCTTGTGTATATACACACTCAGCACGGTACACTCGCTCTAGTGTATATTGCTTGCCCAAGTGCCCAGCTGCACAAACAAATATTTCCTTCTAGTTGAGTTTCCAAACATATCATAAGCTTTGCTGTTGAGGTGAACAGAATTAAGATTTAGGAAACACTTACTCAAAGAACCGCAAAGTCGCCTGTATGCAGTTGCGTCTTGATAAATCGACATCTTGTTGGTAGGAGCGCAGACCACGGGTCGCTTGTGGACCAAACAATTGGTAATCGTATAGGGCGCGCATCTTTTCAAAGTTGTGATGGAGGTGGGCCTCGCGTATGCCATTCATCACGTGAAGTGTCACAATATTTCCATCCATCATGTAAACGTCTATGACAGCGTCCTATGAGACCTGCAACATAAATCATATGCAATTAAAACTCTTTCTATTAAAGTGACGGGGACACCCGAATTATTTTGTAAAACCCGGAACCTTTTAAACTTTATGAGGAAGTAATTTTATGGCTCTTCAATTCAATGATGATGATGATGATGAGTGGTTTTTAGTGGCGCAAGGGCCAATTGATGGCCAAAGAGCGCCATTTCAATTAACTACAGATATGAACAATGATATGGTGCGTGGCTGTAAAGGGGCCTTAAAATTCCTCGCTCTAACGCGGGTTAAAACATGAAAGTAATAAAATCATGACAGTGGCGTGACATATGTGTGGTGATAGCTGATGGCAAAATGTGATGATAATAAAACCATGATGAAGATATAGTCACCGCAGCCACGACCACTCTATAGAGGTCGTGCTACGGATGACCTCGAAATATTGGGTGAAAGTTTTGCACTTCTTTTAAAAATGTAAAAAGTGTTTGCAGTTTAAAAAGCGGATCCCTACCGATGAGCATCCCAGGGTGTAGAGGGAGCTGCTGTCGGTAGGGCAGTAAAAAGAGCTTTTTTCTTAGAGCATCTAGCTCATTGCACTGGACGAGAATGTGGAGAACCGTAAGGGGCTCTCCACATCTCTCACAATATGGTGGATCACCGGTAGACAGAAGAAATGAATGTGTAGAATGTGTGTGTCCAGTCCTAAGCCTTGTTAGTATTACTTCCGTGTGTCGTGATTTTGATAGTGGCGGCCAATAACCTAGTTGCGGCTTAATAGCATAGAGTTTATTATCTGTTTGTTTATCCCACATGCTCTGCCAATACCCCCTGAGCTTTCGTTTTATAAAAGGTTTTAAGTCAAGTGCAGGGACTGGTGTTGGTGCATTGGCAGTAGTGACACTGGCGCAAGCAGCCAGATTGTCGGCCAAAACGTTCCCTTGTATTTCACGGTGCCCTGGGACCCAGCAGACAACGACATGCTGTTTTGATGTGTAAAGTGTGCACAGAAGTGAGTAAAGTGACACCAGCACTGGGTTCTTGTGTTTTTTAGGAGTTTTCAGGGCTTTGACCACACTTAGAGAATCTGTGTATATTACCGCCTTTTGTAATTTTACCTGTTTAATGTGTTTTACGACCGCCAGTATTGCGTAAGCTTCTCCTGTGAAAATGCTTGCATTAGGATGAAGAACGCCGGCCTCAGAAAAGGATTGGCCTATTGCTGCATATGACACAGAAGTGTTTGACTTTGACGCATCAGTAAAGAACTCAGGGCATGTGTATTTATGTTGTAGCTCTAAAAAGTATGTATGTATGTGTGCAAGTGGTGCGTGCTTTGTGACATCAACAAAAGAAACATCACAGTCTATAAGCTGCCACTGCCACGGTGGCAGATATGTTGCAGGAGCCATCAAACTGGGTTCAAGAAGAGGCACACCTGTTCCTTCGGCCAGGCTCCTTACACGCAGCGCGTAGGGCTGCCTAAACGAAGGTCGGTTCTCGAACAAGCCAGAGCAAGACAAATCATTAATTGTGAAATGGGAAGGATGTTTCTTGTCTGCCTTCACCTTCAAAAAGTACAAAAAGGACAGGGAACATCTTTGTAGGTGGAGCGACCATTCATTCGAATCCACGTACAGGCTCTCCACAGGGCTGGTGCGGAAAGCACCCGTAGAGAGGCGAATACCTAGATGGTGGACAGGGTCAAGAATTTTCAAGGCCGATGGTGTTGCCGACTGATAGATTATAGCACCGTAATCTAGACGTGTGCGTACGAGGCTTTTATATAAGTTAATTAAACATTTTTTGTCACTACCCCATGTAGTGTGTGACAACACTTTCAAAATGTTCATTGTTTTTAAGCACCTGTCCCTTAAATACTTGATGTGTGGGATGAAACTTAGCTTAGTGTCTAATATGAGACCGAGAAACTTGTGCTCGGTCTTCACTGACAGAGGTTGACCATGCAGGTCAATGTCGGGGTCAGGATGGAGGCCCCTCTTTCGGCTGAACAAGACACAAGTACTCTTTTGCGCGTTGAGTATAAAACCATTCTCGTTTGCCCATTGAGATACCTTGTTCAACCCTAGTTGAACTTGACGTTGGCACATTGAGATGTTGCAAGATTTGTAACCAATCTGCACATCATCGACATATATGCAGTAAAAAATATTTCGTGGGAGAGACAGGTGCAAGGAATTCATTTTAACTATGAAAAGTGTACAGCTCAATACACCTCCTTGTGGCACTCCTGTTTCTTGGACAAATACTCGAGATAAGACAGTGCCAACTTGGACACGGAATGTACGGTTGGACAGGTAGCTTTCGATAACTGTCAGCATTCTACCCCGCACACCTAAATGTGACAGGTCTCGCAATATGCCGAAGCGCCATGCAGTGTCATATGCCTTTTCCATATCGAGAAACACAGAAAGAAAAAATTGCTTATGAACAAAAGCGTCGCGAATTTGTGCCTCGATACGGACAAGGTGGTCAGTGGTGGACCGAGCCTCTCGAAACCCACACTGGTATGGGTCAAGTAGGCCACTAATTTCAAGGAAGTACATCAGGCGCCTGTTAATCATTTTTTCAAAGACTTTGCACATACAGCTGGTTAATGCTATTGGCCTGTAGCTGAAAACTGAGGCCGGGTCCTTGCCTTGTTTTAGAATTGGGATAATAATAGCTTCCTTCCAGGCTGAGGGTAGCTCGCCAGAAGACCATATCGCATTATAGAGAGAGAGGAGAGCTTTCTGGGTTTCAGTGGGCAGGTGTTTCAACATTTCATATGCCACACGGTCCGGGCCTGGGGCAGATTTATTGCAACAGGCAAGTGAGGCCTGCAGTTCAGCAAAACAGAAAGGTTCGTTGTATGCCTCATGTGTTCTGGGCTTGCGCTCTAATCTCTGTTTTTCTATTCCGGTTTTGTATCGTCGGAACGCTTCGCTATAGTGTGTTGAGCTGGAGACCTGTTCAAAGTGCGCTCCGAGAGTGTTTGCCTGGTCTTCCAAACTCTCCCCTTGTGTGTTCACTAGAGAAAGCGGATGTGCTTCTCGTCCTGCCACCTTACTAACCATGCTCCAGACTCTTGACTCATCTGTGTATGAGTTAATGCCCGATACGAATTTGTGCCAACTTTCTCTTCTCGCCTGTCGGCGCGTCCTCCTTGCTTGCGACTTGACGTTCTTAAAGTTTACAAGATTCTCGGCTGTGGGCGAGTCTCTAAGCAACCTCCATGCCTTATTTTGTTTTTTTCGAGCTTCACGGCACTCATTATTCCACCATGGGACTCGTCGTTTGCTTGACGGTCCACATGTTTGGGGAATACATTTTGCTGCTGCATCAACCAAGAAAGCTGTAAAGTAGCATACAGCATCCTCTATACTCAATGCCGCCATGTCACTCCAAGATAATAAAGTCATTTTTTGAAACTTTCCCCAATCAGCTTTATCGGTGAGCCATTTGGGAACTTGTGCAGGACATGTATTTGTTATTGATGAGCTGATAACGATAGGAAAATGATCACTACCATATGGATCATTGATAACTTCCCATTTAAGTAGAGGCAGGAGTGATGGGGATATTATGCTGAGGTCTATTGCTGAGTACGTATTGTTAGCGATGTTGTAGTATGTTGGCTCTTTCCGATTCAGCAGGCACGCACCGGAAGAAAAAAGTAGCTGTTCAATCAGGCGACCTCGAGCATCGCAGCGAGAGTCACCCCATAGATTGCTATGTGCATTGAAATCTCCAAGGAGGATATAAGGTTCTGGAAGTTCCTCTATGAGGGACTCGAATTCATGCTTTTCAAGACGGTGTTGTGGAGGTATGTAGAGAGAGCAGATGGTGACGAGCTTATTCAAAAGAACTGCTCGAACAGCCACCGCCTCAAGGGATGTTTGTATTGGTAGGTGTGTGCATGCAATCCCTTGATTGACTATAATGGCAACACCACCGGATGGCAAAATGGCATGATTCCGGTCTTTCCGAAAGATAACGTAATGACGTAAAAAGTTGGTGTGTTTAGGTTTCAGGTGTGTCTCTTGTACGCACAGCACCTTAGGTGTATGTTTGTGTAAAAGTTCATGGATATCGTCGAGGTTTCTCAACAGTCCTCTGACGTTCCACTGTAGAAGTTGTGTCATTTTAATGTAGTGTGGTGCTGTGTGTACAGAGGTGTTGCGTTAGTTTACAGGGCCTTTTGAGGGCCCTGTGATTCTATGTTTTTCTTTTTTGGCGCGCTCCAAGGAGTTGCGCCTATCCTTCGGCGTCTGAGGCGCCGGAGGAGTGGGACTTGTATCCATCACCTCTTGTGAGGTGGTGGATGGTGCCTGCTGGGCAGGCACATTCACTGAACTTTTGGACCTAACTGCACCTGCAGTGGTCCCAGGTTCGGCAGACACCGGGGTCTGCCGGCCCTGTTTGTCAAGTGGCGGAGCAGTACAGGCTGCTCCGGCCGGGGGCGCTGGCGGCACGACCGCGGCCACACACTGTGCGACATTCGCGGGTGCCGAGGCATGTGGCGCGGCGCCCCGGCGCGTCACATCTGCAAAGGAGGGATAAGATGGGTTGTGTATTGCGAAACGTTGGCGTGCTTCTTGGAATGTGAGATTGAATTTAACCTTGAGTTCCACTATTTGTTTTTCTTTTTTCCATGCGGGGCATGATCGTGAGTAGGCAGCGTGATCTCCTTCACAGTTCGAACAATGAGTTGTTTCTGAGGTGCAGTTGTCCGATATGTGTTGAATGGATGCGCACTTTGCGCAAGTGGCACGCCCTCTGCAACTCTGCGATCCATGACCGAAACGTTGGCACTTGAAACATCGACGAGGGTTGGGAATGTATGGTCTTACACGAAGCTTACAATAGCCGGTTTCGATTGATTCTGGTAGGTCACTTGTTCCGAAGGTAATTATTACGTGTTTTGTAGGAATCAGTTTGTTGTTGCGCCTTATTGTTATTCGTTGGACTTTGACCACGTTCTGGTCCTGCCAACCTTCGAGCAGCTCACTTTCAGAAAGCTCAGTAAGATCATCATCAGAAATTACGCCACGGACAGTGTTCATAGACCTGTGTGGGCCCACCGAAACAGGGGTTTCCCCAAAGGCTACAAGCTTAGACAGCTTTTCATACTGAGCTTTGTCACGAACCTCCAAAAGAAGATCGCCACTTCCCATCTTTGTCACTTTATAACCTGGGCCTATTGCTTCTGTGAGAGTTTTGGAAACGAGGAAAGGTGAAATGGTTCGGACTGTCTTGTTTTCGTTTTGACTGTGGATTACATGGTACTTTGGGAATGTCGGCTTTGGTGTGTTAAGCAGGAAAGTATCATCGGTGCGCCACCTTTTTAGGGAGCGATCAGGAAGGAGGGGAAAAGCTTTTGCCATAAAAATGCTATAAAGTTCGGCGGCGATGGTGGCCACCCACCACCGAGCCCAACAAGGGGACGCTACAAGGTTGACTAGTAAACACTTGGAGACGCCAGCCATGCATCGCCGCTATAACCGAATATAACTACCCAAGGTTGGGTAACTACACAGGGTTAACCCTCGCCGCCAGGAAATTCGGAAGTAAACGGAAAAGAGAAGATGACAGGACAGATAAAAAGAGAGAGATAAAGACGAAGATGTAGGAAGAGAGTGATAGGAAAAGGCGACTGCCGATTTCCCCTGGGTGGGTCAGCCCAGGGGTGCCGTCTACGTGAAGCCAGGGCCAAAGGGGTGTGTTGCCGCCGCTGGGGGGCCTTAAAGGTCCAATCACCCAGCATTAGCTCAACCCCCAGGATCCCCTTTTCCTCGGACACGGCAAAGCCACGCACGGCTAGGCGTGGGAGGGAGTAGAAACTCCCCCGTTAGCTCGGGTCCGTGGTGTCGCTACACACCAAACGCCTGGTTTCACAGGCGCCCCTGCGGGGCTTCAATTCAATGAGGTGACAAATAAGTACTATCAGGTCATCATTATTGACAACAATATAATCCTGCATATGTAAAAATCTGTTAGGGGGCTCTGACATGAAGCCTCCTCTAATGTTGCCCGGACATAAATGGAACCGTGTATGCGTTAGGTAGCAATGATGACGTAATTCTTGGCATGCAAACACCCGGTAAACGAATGAAGTTATTGTGTTAGCAGGGACGGATCCAGCCACTAATTTTAGCGGGACAGGGGTTCACATAAAGTAACACAGGAAAGGGAGGCGTGGACATGACTTATTTGTTTTTGCTAGCAGGAAAACCTCTTCATTGCACAAATTCTGTCAATGTGTGCTCACAGTACTTTCACTGATTTGTCCTAATTGATGACATGATGTGTACTACGAGCATTAAATTGAGAGGGAGAAGCGCAGACAGAGGTTTTTAATTTTCGGGGGGGGGGGGGATCGCTTTTACTCTCCCCAGCTCTGGATCCGCCACTGAGGCCGATGCACAAGGTTGGAAGGAGATGGTTATTGCCATGACAGCATGAAACCGACCATCGCCGTACGCTTTATACGTTACGTAAAAGCTCGACTACAGAGTCCAATACTCAATGCCTGTAGGTGGCGTGTGGCTTCGTTGAACGAAAGCTAACATAGTAAGAAGTATAGACTTTCTCACTGAAGGTTGCCTGGGCCCTGCCATAGTCCTCTCTGTGGGCTGTTGTTACCATGTGTCACCCCCCCCCCCGAAAAAAAAAGACTGCTGAGCTTGAGACGTCGGATTTAGTGCTCTTATGCAACAGCCCAGAAAGGACGGAATCCTCCTCTCCGTTAAAAATATGTGTGTATACGTTATAGTGTAGTAGCGCTAGAACATATGCTCAAAGAAGAAATTACACCTACAAAAAAATTCTCTGATAAATTCGTTAGTTGATTCTGGAACTTGAAAAGCGTTGAAAAAAAACTTGTTTTGTGCCTGTTCCAATCAAGTTTCTCCGTTTATCTTCTCCAGCAGTAGTGTGTGAGTTCTATCTTGAATTGACATTTACTCAATCAACCAACTGAACAAGAGGTATACATTTCACGACGAATTGTATCCCCATAACATAAACAGAAAAAGGATAGAAAAACATTCGTTCAAGTTCTATAACAAATACACAACAATAAAACAACAGACAAAAAAAAGAATAGAGGGGAGCTGCGAAACATACCAGGCATCAGGAGTGTTGAAGTCGTGGAGGAACAAGTTGTTGTGGAGACACTTTATGAGATGCAGAAAGTCTGAAAGGAAGTGTATGTAGCGACTGCTATCTTTAGGATGCCTCATTCTACATTGAATGTTATGAGACGTTGCTTCAATTCTCAGTACCTTCCATATTTTCCTGTTCTATGTTGTACCGTCGCAAGTGACAAAGTCCACGAAAAGACCTGCATCTTCTGCAAGCAATACAGCCTCCACCAAAATTTTCGCGAGGAGCTCTCTTTTAACGTTTTCGTGTGTTGCAAGCACTGCTAGGACTTGCGTCCAGTTGCCTGTGAAAGGTGCAAGCATAATCACCATGCCATGGTCGCATGGCTCACATCTATCTTTTAATGTAAAGTTGTCTAGATCAAACAACCTTCAATAGTAGTGGCGGATGTGACTGACAAGTGTTTGGCTAGTTTCAATTCGTCAGTTAGCAGCCCTCTGTGTTACCTAAAGACCTCCATCGACCTCATCTTTTTTTTAAAGCACTCGTAACCCTTGTGCATAAACAGAGCCCCGTCTTGTACGAGTTCAGATTTTTCTCAACGTGTCTTCACTTGGTAGGACTAAGACCTTGTTGGTTCTCATGTATTTGTATAGCTTTGGACTTTTCATTTTCAAGCGCAGACACTCTAATATATAATTCTCAGTGAATTTTAATCCCCTGGTACTCGCTCGCTTGGGAGCACAGAGAAAATCTAGTGCTACTTCTCTTTGCTTTGGAGGCATGTCACCAATACTTTTTTTAAAAGTGCCTTCCTTTACAGCCTTTTTCTGCTTCACCGTATCGCTTAGTTTTCATTTTAAGTCTGACACTTGTACAAGCAGTCGGCGATTTTGCCGTCTCCTGTTTTTTTTGTTTGGTGACAAATGGCTCACTTTGAAGAAGTGGCACCAGTAGCATCAGTGGTACGCATCACCTTGTATTTTTTTTTAATTAGGGACAGCCTTGCCTTGGCCTATGTTCGGCATTTTACACCTGCACAATTAAAAAACAAGCTCTGACTACATGTTTATGCACCACAGACAGACACACGCACATGCGTGCACACACAGACACCTGCCCACAAACCCTTGCATTAACGCACGCATACATATGCACACACACTCTCTCATTCATCAAGCTTTCTCAATTTGAGAAGAGTAATAGTAAGAACATTAACACACAGTATTGTTAACCTGAGATATATATTTCACACGAGTTCTTTTTCTTTCATTTTCGTGATATCAATGATATACTAGAAATATAAACTTGTGCGATCTTTTTTTATACCTTTGTAAGAGAAACATCCCTTCCCGTTAGCAATTAAAACATCCAAATGGAAATAAGATGTACATATAATGCAGTTTCGTTGCTTATATTTTGGCAGCTTGTTCGAAATCATACATTTTATCAAAACGTCCCTCTCCTATAGTTTTTAGTTTAAGCTCAGTCCGTATCGGTGAAGTATATTGACCTACTTACCTACGTCAGGTACCACACCTTCACAGCATCTACTGTAAAACGCCTCTCCATGGCATCTGAAGTTCCGTCCAGAGGCAAATGTCTCTAAAGGGCCATCATTAGGTTCATTTTTTTTATGGCACCAGGGCATAAAGAAACTACGTCCGTTTTGTTCATGTGTGCCTCTGCCTGAGATAGACCTTGTTTCTCATCGTAAGGACTGCTGTTTAGATGTTTTCGGCAGAGAAGGCCGTCTCCTTCTTGTTTCAGAAATATAACTTTGTCATGGGATATTTCTGAAGGCGGTATTAGTGTGGAGGTGACATAGAAGACACCATCAACATACGGGAACTGAAGGGCTATCCATCTGGAGGTTGATGGCATCTTCAGAGTAAGAAGGGCTCATCTTCCTTCGTTTGTGTTACCGCCTTGTGTCTCCAAATTGCAGTCCATCACGGAATGCGCTGCCAACTTCACTCACTTTTCATGCCTGTTTGTCAAGCTCGCAGCTCTGGTGGACGTTTTTTCTCTTCACACTTGCTTGTTTATGGCCCAGGGGCATCTCGTTTGGCGTGTTGAGGATTTGTCGTATCATACCTCTCCTGGTCACCCCCGTCAGGACGTTTTTGTCCGCTGAATATAGTATCACTGCTCCGACTGCAAGCTTTGACCTGTCACGCGGCAACCTGCCTTCTCTACCGCCTATAATGTGCACGAAGTCTCAAAGCACATGACGTGGCCCAAAATGTGCCTCGCAGACCTCTCTTGAACTTTTTATGTGCCTTCTTGGCAAGCGTAAGCTGTATTCCCATTTCTCTCTCTGGGTCAGACATATTGGAACGGCGAATAGTGAACACTTAGTGCCTTCAGTCAATCCTCTGTAGGGAACCCTGCAGCCGGGCACACAGTAGTTGCCCTGCCGCGTTGGTTTCATTTGCCAAAAGGTGTAACAGGACGTGAGACTCTCACTTGTAGAGAGGGGTCCACATTTGAAGGGAAACACGCGTGTCGTCTGCTCGGCTCCACCGCTGGCCCGCTGCAGCAACTATGAAGTTTCCAGCACGAGCACTGTGGACGGCGCTTTTTATCCTCTGCCACAAAAATATAAACACGTTCACCTGACTGTTTCCGCACACCTCGTAATCGCCTTAATTAATGTTACACGCCAATAGCTTTCGTTTTTAGTGTCAGGAGGAACACGGAAAACTCAGACAGAACATCGCTGCTTTACCAGTTTTCTAACCTTCCCGATTTCCTGCCGGTCGAAGATCGTTTACTGTCAGTTTTTCTTTTTTTTTAAATCGAGCCAGTGGGCGGCGATCGCAGGCGAGAGAAAACACACTGTCTCTCTTATTCATTAAAATCTCGGAAGCCATTCTTTTTAGTTTATGTTAAATCTCGTGTGGCAGCGCTGCAAATAAATGCGCGCTGTCAAGTTTTTTCTTCTTTACCTCATATTTTGCGTGATTTTTTGTAGCAATGTGTAGCAACTGAAGCCAGAATTTGAAAAAAAGGTATTGAATACACCTGCGCAAGTAAAATTAAGAAAAAAATCTATCGTCCACAGTTGCAAATCGAACCTGCATCCTTTGAGAAGGAAGCAAGCATTCTACCCCTCGAGTCGAGGTGTGCGCCATAGAGTTTCCCACAATACTTACTAGAGGGAACTCTGGCGCTAGTGTCTATGAGAGCTGCAACGCACGGCGCTTCACTGTTCAATGAGAATAGGGAAGTGTGATGAGCGGCAAGCAGCGCCTATGGAGCGCACTGAAGCCTCTGAGGAGGAGCCGCATGGGGGCGGGGGCAGTGAAATATACACGGAGGATAATAAGACAGTGTGGACATACACGAATCAAAATAGACTCTTTGAGATAGAACTTGCTAAGACGCGTGACAAGTCACCCCGGAAAAGAAGACACAAACCCAAAAGTTGGTGGGATGAGGAAGTTAAGAGAGCCATAGCAAAACGTCAGGAAGCCTCTAGGGAACACAGACATGCTAAGCACCGGGTTAAACCGACAGATGATGTTGAAAGAAAATGGGCAACCTTTCTAAGCTGTAGAAGGGATGCATCCCTTCTGATCAATGAAAAGATTAGAAGGAAGGGAGCTCAGTGGCTGGCAGAAGTACATAAAAAAGATAGAAAGGCAGCTGCGAAATTTTGGAATCATCTAAACTCCCTAAGAAATGAGACGAGCCTAGAGCAGAGTTTTATAACTACAGCCCAAGGTGCTAGGCTAGAAGGGGACGAAGCTATTGAATATATAAGAACAAAGGTGACAGAAAAATTTCAACAAAGAAGTACTTTATGCACCACAATAGACAAGGACGAATCAAGTGGTGCAATGACTCCATTTTCACAACAAGAGTGGGAAAGGGCTGAGAAAAGGGTTCCTAGTAGTACATCAGCAGGCCCAGGTGGCATTCCAATTAGGCTGATAAAGACATTAGGTCCGAAGTCTAAGCAGGCTTTGAGAGAGGCAGTGAGCACAATAATAATCGATGGTGAAGTTCCCAATGGATGGAAACTTAGCAGGATGAGCATGATCTATAAAGGAAAGGGGGACAAAGCTGACACAAACAACTACCGTCCTATAACAGTGACATTAGTGGTCTACAGGCGGGCGATGCAGATTATAAAGGAAAGACTGCAGGCGTGGATAGAAGATGAGGGGGTGCTGGGGGAACTGCAGAATGGGTTTCGGAAACACAGGAGCTTGGAAGACAATCTGTTCTCACTGACGCAGTGCATCGAAATAGCAGAAAAGGAACACAGGCCCCTGTGGCTAGCATTTTTGGATATCAAGGGAGCGTACGATAGCGTGGTTCAAGAGGAATTGTGGGGAATACTGGACACACTAGGCGTGGAACATGTAGTCACTACTCTTTTAAAGGGTATCTATAAAGGTAACAAGGTAGTTATAAAGTGGGAAAAACAGGTATCCAACCCTGCAGAGGTAAAACGAGCACTCTGTAGTCGAGCACTCTGTAAGCGAGCACTCTGTAGTCTGACGCCAGGTGCCACCGGCGCGATGGCGCGACCAGCGTCCGTCAGCGCGGCTCGACGGCAACCGGCACGAATGCGACATGCTGCGTTCTGCGCCGATGCGTTACCCAGACAACACAGCGTCTCCTCCCTTTTCGCGACAGGGGAACGCTGGACACGCTCATACGCGCATGCGTCATAGCAACGCAGCGCGGCGTGCCTGCGAGTTTATAGCAGGACCAGCGCCTGGCATGACAACACCAGCGTGACACGACGAAATGAACGCCGGTGAGTACGCGCACCGCGTCACGTCGAAATGTATTGGCGCATTGACTGCCGTGTGTAGTCATGTTCTCATATGACACGCATCTGGTGGTTATCATGTTTGCACCAGTCACATACCTTCGTCATTCATTGACGTCACGTAATACCAAATTTGGCATATGTGAAGTTAGCGAAACAGCCGCGAGTGCATCATGAGTGCGGCATGTAGTGAGTTGTTACATGACATGCATGTCGTGATTATTATGTTTGGATGTGTCATTTACCTATGTCATCCGTTCGCGTCGCGAAATACCGAGTTTGGTACATGTGATGCTAGCAAGACGGGTGCCAGCACATCATGAGCGTGGAATGTAGTCATGTTGTTACATGACACGCATCTCACTATTATCATGTTTGCACCAGTCAGATACCTTCGTCATCCATTCACGTACCGTAATACAAAATTTGGTATACGTGACGCTAGCGAAACGGCCACAAGCGCATCAAGAGCATGACATGTACTCATGTTCTTACATGACACGCATGTCATGATTTTAAGGTTAGCGTCTGTCGCTTGTGTTCGTAATGCAATCATGTCTTATTATACCAGTTTTGCAACATACCATGTGAACAAAATCACTGCAACCGCTGCAGAACCATTAAATGTAAATCATGACATTCATCACGTACATTTTAGGATTTTCGTGTAATGACAAATTAAATATGTTTTTCATTCAGTCATGTTTGTCATAGGAATTTCGGTACTGATATCATCATCGAAACGGCCAGGAGAGCTGAAAGTCGGAGGTGGCTAGATAGATAGATAGATAGATAGATAGATAGATAGATAGATAGATAGATAGATTGGCCGAAGTTAGCTAAGAAATTCTTCGGCGTTTATATCTCACTAAAATTCTGATGCAGAATCAAGCAGGAGTGCAGAAGAGAGCAGTGCGTCGATGAATCTCCAACACGGCTCGAGAAAGGAGCAAAGACAGGCCACAAGTGATACTCCCGTGTGCATGTATAACAGTGAAAACGCTCATGACCGGCTTTCGAGTTTCGCGGGGAGCTCCTCGCCGCATCTCGGGAAAGATCTAAACGCGTGGTTTCACCAAGTTGACTATTGGTTTAGAACCTTCAGCGTTCCCGAAGAGGTCGCCATACTGTTCATTATTTCAAGGTTCCCAGCTAAAGATATGAATGCGTAATCCCACGAAGATGACTAGTATCCGTACTTCGGCTGACATGGAGGCACCGTTCCACTGACGTTATTACGTATTTATTTACTTATATATTTATTTATTTCTGCTAGCCTGCTTTGCAAGCCATAAGCAAGAGTGGGCTTTACAAAAACTAAAAGAAATTTAAGTAGTGAACTGTACATACACATTGTGGGAAAAAGAAAAAAAATGTTAAGAAATCTGTCTTCAACAATATTTACAGCGTGTGAAATACTGGAAACAGTATAATATAAAAACGCAAAGTATTGCAGGTGACAATGCCGGCAAGCAACTACATGATTTAAAAACAACTGAACAAAATAAACAAATCGTAGCTAAAAATTAACGACAGAGGAACGAAAAAAGAAAAATATGACGAGACTGCGCAAAACAGCGCTTGATTACTGAGCGCTCAGCTCAGCAACAAAAAGAATATGTTTGTGTTGATACACCTTGTGTTATAGATTAGTAAGAGCATGGACAAAAGACGATATGGTTGGGCTTAGCAGTCTGCACTCAGGCAATGCATTCCATTTGTGGATGGCACGAAGACAAAAAGACCTTGAAGATGTTGGTTCGGCAAGAATATTCAGTTAATTTCAGCGAATGAGATGTGCGAGTAGGGCGCTAACCACATGATTTGATGTGCAAATCCTTGCCTACTCTAACGTGTTCGTGGTAAATTAGGTATAACATTTTAATTCTTTCTCGATGGCATCGTGTCTCCATAGGTTCGAGGTTCGCGTTTGTAGTAAAGCACTAACGGATGTGTGACGATGATAGGAATTGAAATTGAATCTGACTGATTTTCGTTGTATGATCTCGATTTCACTTAAGGTTGACTGGTTGTAGGGGCCCCAGACAGGGGCAGCATATTCTAACAGCGGCCTAATATATGTATTGTATGCCAATAAATTTATGTTACTGTGAATTTAGACAAGGTTCTCCTCAGATATGTAAGCTATTTCGTGGCTTTAATTTCAATGTAAGCTATGTGACTATTCCACCTATGGTCCGACGTGATTACTAGGCCAAGATATTCATATTCAGTAACAAACGATAATTTATGACCGCTGATGCTGTATACAAAGGGTAATGCATTCTTTTACCATGCACTGCGATGTCACATCTAAGCAGCGAATGTTCAGCGCAACGCAATGCGCAGGCGAGTGATGTAGAGACTTCGCATACCGAAAGCTGGACCTGATGGAGCAATGTAATTATCCTTTACTACAACAGGAAAAGTGCCAAGTTATCATAGCGGAAATAGCGGAAATAAATAGTGAACGTTGTTTCAATGAAGGCGGAAATGCTGTTGGCCCGCGTGCTCAGATTTGGGTGCACGTTAAATAACCCCAGGTGGTAGAAATTTTCGAAGCCCTTCGCTATGGCGTCTCTCATAATCATGTGGTGGTTTTGGGACGTTGAACTCCAGATAACGATCAAATAGTGAACTTTTGTGTTCGATGACAGACGAGCGATAAAATAATCAGCGCTTAGCTTTTGCATTCGAGTATTTTTTACGATTGTTTGAAGGGCCCTATCATTGTTCATATTGTCATCCAAAAACAAGAGTTTCATAGAATGGAGCACTGAAACGAGTTTAAACAGGGTCGTATTATATCTAGTATTGGTGTTTATAGCACTACAAACTTTAAAACCTCCTGGAACCTACAGGCTCATTTTGTCACTAGGCCAACCAACACGATTTGTTGCGTTTTCTCAAAGACACCGGCCTGTTTCATTGTTTGTGATGGCAAACTGTTACGCGTCGGCCAAGGCAGTGACCTTTTTTCTCCTCCTCTATAACTTAACTTCCCCATCTCCGCTCCTCCAGTGCAGGATAGTCTACCGGTGATAAACCCTGGTTAAGCTCCCAGCCTTTTTCCCTGTCTTCTCTCTCTCTCTCCTGAGATAAATTTGCTTGAAGCAACGTCTGTTTACAAATACCCAATACATTCAGAGCATGAATGAAGAGCAACAGTTTTCAATTAGTCACGTGAACTAGTTGGTACACGAAGTACCCACATGTCCCCGCAGGGGCGCCTGTGAAACCAGGCGTTTGGTGTGTAGCGACACCACGGACCCGAGCTAACGGGGGAGTTTCTACTCCCTCCCACGCCTAGCCGTGCGTGGCTTTGCCGTGTCCGAGGAAAAGGGGATCCTGGGGGTTCAGCTAACGCTGGGTGATTGGACCTTTAAGGCCCCCCAGCGGCGGCAACACACCCCTTTGGCCCTGGCTTCACGTAGACGGCACCCCTGGGCTGACCCACCCAGGGGAAATCGGCAGTCGCCTTTTCCTATCACTCTCGCCCGCAGGGGCGCCTGGTAAAGCAGGCGTTTGGTGTGTAGCGACACCACGGACCCGAGCTAACGGGGGAGTTTCTACTCCCTCCCACGCCTAGCCGTGCGTGGCTTTGCCGTGTTCGGGGAAAAGGGGATCCTGGGGGTTGAGCCGACGATGGGTGATTGGACCGTTAAGGCCCCCCGGCCGAGGCAACACACCCCTTTGGCCCCGGCTTCACGTAGACGGCACCCCTGGGCTGACCCACCCAGGGGAAATCGGCAGTCGCCTTTTCCTATCTCTCTCTTCCTACATCTTAGTCTTTTCTCGTCTTTAAATCTATCCTGTCTTCTTCTCTCTTCCATTTACTTCCGATTTTTCCTGGCGGCAAGGGTTAACCTTGTGTAATTACTCAACCTTGAGTAGTTATATTTGGTTATAGTGGCAATGTACGGCTGGCGTCTGCAGCCTTATGCTATTAAGTGCTTCAGCGTCCCCTGGTTGGACTCCATGGTGGGTGGTCGCCATTGCTGCCGAAAAAAAACTACACTACTATGGGAACACCTGCATTTCCCCGTCTACTAGATCGTCCTCCACCTAAGAGGGGACGCACCGATGACATCTCAATTTCCAGCCAACCCAGACAATGTTTCCCCAAATTCCATGTTGTGCACAGCGAAAACCCAACAAAACAAGCCAGAGTCATATCTCCATTTCTTGTTGCTAAATCTCTGACTGAGGTCTTTGGCCCAGGATACAAGGTTACAAAAATGGCTAGCGGAGACCTTCTCCTTGAGCTGCCGGAAAAACACCACTATGAAAAAATTGGCAGTCTCGTAGCATTTGGTAACATCCCAGTATCTGTTTCACCTCATAGATCAATGAACACCTCACGCGGAGTTGTTTCAGAAGCAGACCTTCTTGAAATGTCTGAACAGGAACTGCTTGAAGGGTGGAAAGAGCAAAATGTCACAGATGTGAAACGAATCGTCATCAGACGAGAAAACAAAGAAATACCTACCAAACATTTAATACTCACCTTCGCATCTAGCACACTGCCTTCATCTGTAGACACAGGCTACATCAAACTATCTGTCCGTCCCTACATTCCCAATCCAAGACGGTGTTTCAAATGTCAACGATTTGGTCATGGTTCGCAGAACTGCCGGGGTCAGGAAACTTGTGCAAGATGTGGTGGCCGCGGCCACCCATCTGATAACTGTGTTACCACGCCCCACTGCGTGAATTGTGACGGGGAACACGCCGCGTATTCGCGTTCGTGTCCTAACTGGAAGAAAGAAAAAGAAATCATCACTCTTAAAGTCAAAGAAAACATCACATTCAAAGAAGCAAGACGAAGAGTGTCGCCATTTTATGGCGCAACATATGCTGATGCGGCGCGTCAGGGGGCAACGTCGCACCAGCCCTCGCCACCCCTTCGGCCTGCGCAGAGCGAGCCGTCGGCTGTGGCACCTGCCCCCAAGGCGGCTGTAGCCCAGGCTACACCGCCTACTCCCAAACAGAGACCGGAGACTCCAGAGTCTTCGGGTCTCAAGGCCTCCCCTCACCAGGCGAGGCCCAAAATCCAAACTAACAGCCCGCACGTGCGGGCATCCAGTGCCTCCGAGGAGGCACTGGATACGTCGGCACCCGTGGTGCCGAAAGAGCGGCGTGGCTCCTTGGAGCGCGCCAGGAAAACAAGAAAGCAAATAACAGGGCCTGGTGACGGCCCTGTTAAGTGAACTCAAACTCCCCGTCTAAACAGCCACTCGCTTTTCGTACACACAGCATTATTTTACATTCACCATGAACACTCAAATCATACAATGGAATGTCAGGGGCCTTCTCAGAAACCTTGACGACATCCAAGAACTCCTACACGAACACTCACCAAAAGTGCTGTGTGTACAAGAAACACACCTTAATTCAAAACACACAAATTTTCTTCGCAAATACGTTATTTTTCGAAAGGACCGTGATGATGCCATGACATCATCCGGAGGTGTTGCCATCATAGTGAATCAAGGAATTGAATGCACACACTTACAACTCCAAACATCCCTTGAGGCAGTGGCTGTTCGAGCGGTTCTTTTTGATAAACTAATCACAATCTGCACTATTTACATCCCTCCTAGCTATCAGCTGCAAAAACGTGATCTACACTGTTTAATTGATGAACTTCCGGAGCCTTATGTTCTCCTTGGAGACTTCAATGCGCATAGCAGGCTATGGGGAGACTCTCGTTGCGACGCGCGAGGTCGACTGATTGAACAATTCCTTCTCTCGTCGAACGCATGTCTCCTAAATAGAAAAGAACCAACCTATTATAATATCGCACATAACACTTACTCCTCCATAGACCTAAGCATAGTCTCTCCATCTCTTGTGCCTCTGCTTCAGTGGAAAGTCGTCAGTAATCTGTACGGAAGCGACCACTTTCCCGTAGTTTTGAGCACAAATACAGCAACTGAGTGTACACCCCATGTTCCCAAATGGCTCATAAACAGAGCCGACTGGGAACGGTTTCATACCATCGCTCGTATAGATTGGAGTGACATAAGTACTTTAAGCATTGATGTTGCTGTCGACTACTTCACAGCTTTTTTGATTGATGCTGCAACAAAATGCATCCCACAAACAAATGGGCACCCAGGAAAACGGCGTGTGCCATGGTGGAACTCTGAATGCCGAAACGCGCGCAAACAGCAAAACAGAGCTTGGAGGCTGCTTCGGAACTCACCGACAGCCGAAAATCTTGACACCTTCAAGAAAATAAAGTCTCAAGGCAGGAGAACGCGTCGGCAGGCCAGAAGAGAAAGCTGGCAGAAGTTTTTGTCAGGGATCAATTCATACACACAGGAGGCTAAAGTCTGGAACATGGTCGGTAGGATAGCAGGAAAACAAGTACACACACTTCCACTCGTGGACACTCAGGGTGATACCTTGGAAGATCAGGCAAACTTCCTCGGTGCACACTTCGAACAGGTGTCCAGCTCATCCCACTATACTGACACTTTCCAAAAATACAGAACAAGAATAGAAAAGCAGAAACTTGAACACAAATGCACTAGATCCGAGGCATATAACCAAGCTTTCAGTCTAGCTGAGCTGCAAATGTCTCTTAACTCCTGCAGTACTTCTGCCCCAGGTTCTGACCGTGTGGTGTATGAAATGTTAAAAAACCTACCAATCGAAACACGAAAAACCTTACTTTGTTTGTACAATGCTATCTGGTTTTCTGGTGCTATCCCTACCTCCTGGAAAGAGGCTATTATTATTCCCATTTTGAAAGAGGGCAAAGACCCTTCTTTACCCTCGAGTTATAGGCCTATAGCACTTACAAGCTGCTTGTGCAAAGTCTTCGAAAAAATGATAAACTGCCGACTTGTACATTACCTTGAAACAAATAATTTGCTCGACCCATTTCAGTGCGGGTTTCGAGAAGGTAGATCCACCACAGACCACCTTGTTCGTATCGAGGCACAGATCAGAGACGCCTTCGTCCATAAACAATATTTTCTCTCCGTGTTCCTCGATATCGAAAAGGCTTATGATACAACATGGCGTTTCGGAATTCTAAGAGACCTTTCCCACCTTGGCGTGCGCGGAAGAATGTTTCACATAATCAAAAGTTACCTGTCAAACCGGACTTTCCGTGTCCGAGTGGGCACGGTTCTATCCCAAACATTTGTTCAGGAAACAGGCGTGCCACAAGGTGGTGTACTTAGCTGCACACTTTTTCTCATAAAAATGAATTCCTTGCGCTTGACCATCCCCCGCAATATGTTTTATTGCACATATGTCGATGACGTCCAGCTTGGCTTTAGGTCTTGCAATCTGGCATTGTGTGAGCGGCAGGTTCAGTTAGGTTTAAACAAGCTCTCCAAATGGGCAGAGGAAAATGGATTCCGACTGAACCCACAAAAAAGCACGTGTGTCTTGTTCTCCCGAAAGAGAGGCATGCACTCAGAACTCGACATTAAACTGAACCGTCAACGTCTGTCCGTCAAAGCCGAGCATAAATTCTTAGGCCTAATCTTGGACAACAAGTTGACCTTCGTGCCGTACATCAAGTATCTAAAAACAAAATGTTTAAAAGCCATGAATGTTTTAAAAGTGTTGTCACGTACTACTTGGGGCAGTGATAGGCAATGCCTCATGAACCTCTATAGAAGCCTGATTTGCACCCGCTTAGATTATGGGGCCGTTGTTTATCAGTCTGCTACTCCAAGTGCCTTGAAGATGCTTGACCCCGTGCACCATTTGGGCATCCGCCTTTCTACGGGTGCTTTTCGCACCAGCCCCGTAGAAAGCCTTTATGTTGAGTCGAATGAGTGGTCGCTTCATCTGCAGAGAACTTACATGTCCTTTGTTTATTTCCTTAAGGTGAAAGCAGATAAGAAGCACCCCTCATACTCCACTATTATTGATTTGTCGAGCTCCATTCTGTTTCAAAACAGGCCTTCGATGAGGCAGCCCTTCTCAGTTCGCCTGAAAAGTCTAGCTGAGGAAACTGGAGTCTCACTTGAACATAGTTTAATGGCTCCTGTAGCATATCTGCCACCGTGGCAATGGCAGACTATAGACTGTGATGTGTCCTTTCTTGAAGTTACAAAACATGCGCCTATTGCCCATATCCGAACATACTTCCTGGAACTTCAACACAAATACACACGTCCTGAGTTCTTTACAGATGCCTCCAAGTCTAACTCCTCTGTGTCCTACGCTGCTGTCGGCCCATCTTTTTCGGATGCTGGCCCTCTACATCCAGACACAAGTATCTTCACAGCGGAAGCCTACGCGATACTTGTGGCGGCTAAACACATCAAGCAATTACAAATACAAAAAGCAGTAATTTATACAGACTCCCTCAGTGTAGTAACGGCTCTGCACACTCTTAAAAAACACAAAAACCCAGTCCTTGTCTCACTTTACTCCATTTTATGCACACTATACACACTCAAACAACATATTGTAGTGTGCTGGGTGCCAGGGCACCGTGAGATTCCAGGCAACGTGAGGGCGGATCAGCTCGCTGCATCCGCCCACAAAAACACTGCCCCTGCACCCATATCAATCCCGGCCGTTGATCTTAAGCCGTCTCTCAAACGGAACCTCAGAGTATACTGGCAGAGCAAGTGGGATACACACACACAAAACAAACTACACGTTATTAAGCCACACCTTGGTCATTGGCTGCCAGTATCGAAATCGCGTCATACAGAGGTAATACTAACGAGACTCAGGATAGGACACACATACACGACACACACACACCTTTTGTCCGGTGGCGATCCACCATTGTGTGACAGATGTGGTGAAGTATTGACTGTCCTTCACATTTTAATTGAGTGCAAACAATTGGACACTGTAAGAAAACAACACTTTCCATTACCCTACCGACAACATATACCTTTGCACCCTGCAATGTTCGTCGGTAGGGAACCACTTTTTAGTCATAAATCATTGCTAGCGTTTTTAAAAGAAATTCACAGCTTTCACATCATATACCCGGGCATCCCGTAGCATGACCTCTCCAGAGAGGTTTTTGCTGCGGTGGCTACACAAGAAAGCACATGCCTCACGGCCCTTGGACGCAAGGGTTTGAACGAGTGAGGCACTTGTGCTAATGCCATACATATCCACCATCGTCTTTTATTATCACCAACTTTTGTCATCTGTTCACACCACACACACCTTCCACGGCATGGTCATGATTTTATTATTTGTATGTTTTTACCCGCCTTACTGCGAGGAATTTTATGGCCCTTATACAGCCACTTATCACAATCATTGTCCATATTTTTAGTAAGATGAACTGGCGCTCTTTGGCCGTGAATCGGCCCTTGCGCCATAAAACATCAAACATCATCATTTCCTATCACTCTCTTCCTACATCTTCGTCTTTATCTCTCTCTTTTTATCTGTCCTGTCATCTTCTCTTTTCCGTTTACTTCCGAATTTCCTGGCGGCGAGGGTTAACCCTGTGTAGTTACCCAACCTTGGGTAGTTATATTCGGTTATAGCGGCGATGCATGGCTGGCGTCTCCAAGTGTTTACTAGTCAACCTTGTAGCGTCCCCTTGTTGGGCTCGGTGGTGGGTGGCCACCATCGCCGCCGAACTTTATAGCATTTTTATGGCAAAAGCTTTTCCCCTCCTTCCTGATCGCTCCCTAAAAAGGTGGCGCACCGATGATACTTTCCTGCTTAACACACCAAAGCCGACATTCCCAAAGTACCATGTAATCCACAGTCAAAACGAAAACAAGACAGTCCGAGCCATTTCACCTTTCCTCGTTTCCAAAACTCTCACAGAAGCAATAGGCCCAGGTTATAAAGTGACAAAGATGGGAAGTGGCGATCTTCTTTTGGAGGTTCGTGACAAAGCTCAGTATGAAAAGCTGTCTAAGCTTGTAGCCTTTGGGGAAACCCCTGTTTCGGTGGGCCCACACAGGTCTATGAACACTGTCCGTGGCGTAATTTCTGATGATGATCTTACTGAGCTTTCTGAAAGTGAGCTGCTCGAAGGTTGGCAGGACCAGAACGTGGTCAAAGTCCAACGAATAACAATAAGGCGCAACAACAAACTGATTCCTACAAAACACGTAATAATTACCTTCGGAACAAGTGACCTACCAGAATCAATCGAAACCGGCTATTGTAAGCTTCGTGTAAGACCATACATTCCCAACCCTCGTCGATGTTTCAAGTGCCAACGTTTCGGTCATGGATCGCAGAGTTGCAGAGGGCGTGCCACTTGCGCAAAGTGCGCATCCATTCAACACATATCGGACAACTGCACCTCAGAAACAACTCATTGTTCGAAATGTGAAGCAGATCACGCTGCCTACTCACGATCATGCCCCGCATGGAAAAAAGAAAAACAAATAGTAGAACTCAAGGTTAAATTCAATCTCACATTCCAAGAAGCACGCCAACGTTTCGCAATACACAACCCATCTTATCCCTCCTTTGCAGATGTGACGCGCCGGGGCGCCGCGCCACATGCCTCGGCACCCGCGAATGTCGCACAGTGTGTGGCCGCGGTCGTGCCACCAGCGCCCCCGGCCGGAGCAGCCTGTACTGCTCCGCCACTTGACAAACAGGGCCGGCAGACCCCGGTGTCTGCCGAACCTGGGACCACTGCAGGTGCAGTTAGGTCCAAAAGTTCAGTGAATGTGCCTGCCCAGCAGGCACCATCCACCACCTCACAAGAGGTGATGGATACAAGTCCCACTCCTCCGGCGCCTCAGACGCCGAAGGATAGGCGCAACTCCTTGGAGCGCGCCAAAAAAGAAAAACATCGAATCACAGGGCCCTCAAAAGGCCCTGTAAACTAACGCAACACCTCTGTACACACAGCACCACACTACATTAAAATGACACAACTTCTACAGTGGAACGTCAGAGGACTGTTGAGAAACCTCGACGATATCCATGAACTTTTACACAAACATACACCTAAGGTGCTGTGCGTACAAGAGACACACCTGAAACCTAAACACACCAACTTTTTACGTCATTACGTTATCTTTCGGAAAGACCGGAATCATGCCATTTTGCCATCCGGTGGTGTTGCCATTATAGTCAATCAAGGGATTGCATGCACACACCTACCACTACAAACATCCCTTGAGGCGGTGGCTGTTCGAGCAGTTCTTTTGAATAAGCTCGTCACCATCTGCTCTCTCTACATACCTCCACAACACCGTCTTGAAAAGCATGAATTCGAGTCCCTCATAGAGGAACTTCCAGAACCTTATATCCTCCTTGGAGATTTCAATGCACATAGCAATCTATGGGGTGACTCTCGCTGCGATGCTCGAGGTCGCCTGATTGAACAGCTACTTTTTTCTTCCGGTGCGTGCCTGCTGAATCGGAAAGAGCCAACATACTACAACATCGCTAACAATACGTACTCAGCAATAGACCTCAGCATAATATCCCCATCACTCCTGCCTCTACTTAAATGGGAAGTTATCAATGATCCATATGGTAGTGATCATTTTCCTATCGTTATCAGCTCATCAATAACAAATACATGTCCTGCACAAGTTCCCAAATGGCTCACCGATAAAGCTGATTGGGGAAAGTTTCAAAAAATGACTTTATTATCTTGGAGTGACATGGCGGCATTGAGTATAGAGGATGCGGTATGCTACTTTACAGCTTTCTTGGTTGATGCAGCAGCAAAATGTATTCCCCAAACATGTGGACCGTCAAGCAAACGACGAGTCCCATGGTGGAATAATGAGTGCCGTGAAGCTCGAAAAAAACAAAATAAGGCATGGAGGTTGCTTAGAGACTCGCCCACAGCCGAGAATCTTGTAAACTTTAAGAACGTCAAGTCGCAAGCAAGGAGGACGCGCCGACAGGCGAGAAGAGAAAGTTGGCACAAATTCGTATCGGGCATTAACTCATACACAGATGAGTCGAGAGTCTGGAGCATGGTTAGTAAGGTGGCAGGACGAGAAGCACATTCGCTTCCTCTAGTGAACACACAAGGGGAGAGTTTGGAAGACCAGGCAAACACTCTCGGAGCGCACTTTGAACAGGTCTCCAGCTCAACACACTATAGCGAAGCGTTCCGACGATACAAAACCGGAATAGAAAAACAGAGATTAGAGCGCAAGCCCAGAACACATGAGGCATACAACGAACCTTTCTGTTTTGCTGAACTGCAGGCCTCACTTGCCTGTTGCAATAAATCTGCCCCAGGCCCGGACCGTGTGGCATATGAAATGTTGAAACACCTGCCCGCTGAAACCCAGAAAGCTCTCCTCTCTCTCTATAATGCGATATGGTCTTCTGGCGAGCTACCCTCAGCCTGGAAGGAAGCTATTATTATCCCAATTCTAAAACAAGGCAAGGACCCGGCCTCAGTTTCCAGCTACAGGCCAATAGCATTAACCAGCTGTATTTGCAAAGTCTTTGAAAAAATGATTAACAGGCGCCTGATGTACTTCCTTGAAATTAGTGGCCTACTTGACCCATACCAGTGTGGGTTTCGAGAGGCTCGGTCCACCACTGACCACCTTGTCCGTATCGAGGCACAAATTCGCGACGCTTTTGTTCATAAGCAATTTTTTCTTTCTGTGTTTCTCGATATGGAAAAGGCATATGACACTGCATGGCGCTTCGGCATATTGCGAGACCTGTCACATTTAGGTGTGCGGGGTAGAATGCTGACAGTTATCGAAAGCTACTTGTCCAACCGTACATTCCGTGTCCAAGTTGGCACTGTCTTATCTCGAGTATTTGTCCAAGAAACAGGAGTGCCACAAAGAGGTGTATTGAGCTGTACACTTTTCATAGTTAAAATGAATTCCTTGCACCTGTCTCTCCCACGAAATATTTTTTACTGCATATATGTCGATGATGTGCAGATTGGTTACAAATCTTGCAACATCTCAATGTGCCAACGTCAAGTTCAACTAGGGTTGAACAAGGTATCTCAATGGGCAAACGAGAATGGTTTTATACTCAACGCGCAAAAGAGTACTTGTGTCTTGTTCAGCCGAAAGAGGGGCCTCCATCCTGACCCCGACATTGACCTGCATGGTCAACCTCTGTCAGTGAAGACCGAGCACAAGTTTCTCGGTCTCATATTAGACACTAAGCTAAGTTTCATCCCACACATCAAGTATTTAAGGGACAGGTGCTTAAAAACAATGAACATTTTGAAAGTGTTGTCACACACTACATGGGGTAGTGACAAAAAATGTTTAATTAACTTATATAAAAGCCTCGTACGCACACGCCTAGATTACGGTGCTATAATCTATCAGTCGGCAACACCATCGGCCTTGAAAGTTCTTGACCCTGTCCACCATCTAGGTATTCGCCTCTCTACGGGTGCTTTCCGCACCAGCCCTGTGGAGAGCCTGTACGTGGATTCGAATGAATGGTCGCTCCACCTACAAAGATGTTCCCTGTCCTTTTTGTACTTTTTGAAGGTGAAGGCAGACAAGAAACATCCTTCCCATTTCACAATTAATGATTTGTCTTGTTCTGGCTTGTTCGAGAACCGACCTTCGTTTAGGCAGCCCTACGCGCTGCGTGTAAGGAGCCTGGCCGAAGGAACAGGTGTGCCTCTTCTTGAACCCAGTTTGATGGCTCCTGCAACATATCTGCCACCGTGGCAGTGGCAGCTTATAGACTGTGATGTTTCTTTTGTTGATGTCACAAAGCACGCACCACTTGCACACATACATACATACTTTTTAGAGCTACAACATAAATACACATGCCCTGAGTTCTTTACTGATGCGTCAAAGTCAAACACTTCTGTGTCATATGCAGCAATAGGCCAATCCTTTTCTGAGGCCGGCGTTCTTCATCCTAATGCAAGCATTTTCACAGGAGAAGCTTACGCAATACTGGCGGTCGTAAAACACATTAAACAGGTAAAATTACAAAAGGCGGTAATATACACAGATTCTCTAAGTGTGGTCAAAGCCCTGAAAACTCCTAAAAAACACAAGAACCCAGTGCTGGTGTCACTTTACTCACTTCTGTGCACACTTTACACATCAAAACATCATGTCGTTGTCTGCTGGGTCCCAGGTCACCGTGAAATACAAGGGAACGTTTTGGCCGACAATCTGGCTGCTTGCGCCAATGTCACTACTGCCAATGCACCAACACCAGTCCCTGCACTTGACTTAAAACCTTTTATAAAACGAAAGCTCAGGGGGTATTGGCAGAGCATGTGGGATAAACAAACAGATAATAAACTCCATGCTATTAAGCCGCAACTAGGTTATTGGCCGCCACTATCAAAATCACGACACACGGAAGTAATACTAACAAGGCTTAGGACTGGACACACACATTCTACACATTCATTTCTTCTGTCTACCGGTGATCCACCGTATTGTGAGAGATGTGGAGAGCCCCTTACGGTTCTCCACATTCTCGTCCAGTGCAATGAGCTAGATGCTCTAAGAAAAGAGCTCTTTTTACTGCCCCACCGACAGCAGCTCGCTCTACACCCTGGGATGCTCATCGGTAGGGATCCGCTTTTTAAACTGCAAACACTTTTTACATTTTTAAAAGAAGTGCAAAACTTTCACCCAATATTTCGAGGTCATCCGTAGCACGACCTCTATAGAGTGGTCGTGGCTGCGGTGACTATATCTTCATCATGGTTTTATTATCATGACATTTTGCCATCAGCTATCACCACACATATGTCACGCCACTGTCATGATTTTATTACTTTCATGTTTTAACCCGCGTTAGAGCGAGGAATTTTAAGGCCCCTTTACAGCCACGCACCATATCATTGTTCATATCTGTAGTTAATTGAAATGGCGCTCTTTGGCCATCAATTGGCCCTTGCGCCACTAAAAACTACTCATCATCAAGTACCCACATGTACAGCTGGTTTCGCTTGGTGTTGCGAGACGTAGCGTTATCAATCATTCAAGGATTGGAAGCAAAACTAGTGAAATGTAGTAATGTAATCTGAAGAGTTGTTTAGATGGCACCTAACACTTGCTATGTTGTCATGACAGAGGAGCAGCTTTGCGTTAAACGCAGGAAAGTGCAATAGCCTAGCCCAGAAATTGGTGCAGCAAAACAAATGGTACACTGGAAGTGACGTGCAGACGTACTGCTTGTAGTTTGCTTTATAAAGGAATGGTGGTGTGTCCTGCAAGAGTGAGTAGTCGATGATTGCCTTATTCTAGGTGAAGACTATTAATTACAGGATATTGAAGATGGGCAGTGTCAGTGAATGTTTATGTCCCTAGATCTGCATTTTCGCCATATTTCGGCTATAGTAAAAGAACCTGCTAACGGATCAGTAAAATCCACAATTAACTTGTGTAGAAAGGGCATTGTACTAAAGAGTGACCAAAGCGAACCGCCTAGTCGAATTCAGCTCGTGGTTCTTATAGGCGGGGCTCCGGCTTATAGCTCGTGCGAAACGCGGTAGATTGACGGCACGTTTAGGTCATCGTATGGGTTTTAATTTTCTTCTCATACTGCAATCAACCATGCCTGAGGGCTTTAGCTTTCCTGACCGCGAGTTCATTGGCATGTTTAAAGAGAGACTACGGGACCCTCAACAGCGCGGCCGAAATTGATTATCTTGATATGCGATATCGCACCCTATTCAGTGCTACGAAGCCGCATGCTTTAAGCGCAAAACATTTATTTCCCCACTGTTCAAATAGAATTAGCAAGGAATCATTAAGTGTGTTTGCTCGAGCTTAAGCTGCCAGGTCTTCTCTAAGCTTGAACTGCTAGGTGTACTGCTTGGCATACCGCCGAGTTTTTATTGGCTACTTTTAACGTAAGTTTAGGTGCATGAGTAGCCATTGCTAATGTTATTTGCAGCTGAAACAGACTGTTTTCAAGCTGTTTTATTGTACCAGCAGGCAGGCGCGGCTGGTACCTCAAGTATCTCAACGAAAGGCATGGTGCGTCAACAAACACGAAGTGTGGAGATCACATAAATGTTAGATTGATTGATTGAAATAACTTGATTGAATTGAAATAAAGACGCGTAGATAAACACTGTGCTCGAGTTTTCCCACACAGATTTTGATGCTACGTTCAACTTCCTAATTTCTCAGCGCATTTTTTGTGCGATTTTGTCAAAGTCCAAGATTCACTTTGAAATAAATCTTGACCATTCATATAATGGATTTCGCTTTTTGGAGCTAGACCAGTTACGTGTGACCTGTATAATGTACTTCGACCTGCTTCTTAAAGTAAAACTAGCTTCAGCAGTGAACGTTTGTATATACTTGTTGACAGCACAATTCAGAAAACATTATATCCCGTAATCACGCTACTCTACATGAACTATATCTACGGTACGCCTAAACAAATTTTTAGTTGCAACGTCTTTATTCCTACAATAAGAAGCAAAATAAGAAAAGCTATGTTTTTATTTGAGAGCGCTTTTTTGTGCGAAATAGCACTATTTATAGCGCAATGAAGAATTATTTTTATAGTAGAGATTTTGTTTAATTTTGCTACAATGTAGCTATATAACTGTCACGAGGCTAGTCAACCCACAAGCTCTCGTGTAGGTTCTTGTGCATACAAACCGATGAGAAAACCCACATCGGTAAAGAGAATACGAGACCGTTTATGCGCACAAGAAAAACAACTAAATATATTTTCAATAAACTAGATAAAGAGAAAGGAATAAGAGGAAAAACAAACAAAGCATACAAATTCGAGGAGAAATTAACCTAATGACCGCGAAATGCTAAGGATGCGTAAGTTCCGCAATAGCAAAAGCGACTGTCACCGTTCGGTCGCGGCACTCTTGTAGACGGCGATTGTTGATGCGATGGGGTGCAGACAAGGTAGATCAGAGGTCCAAGCGTTGCTCGTGGTTGAAGGTAGCTCCGGGCGCACCAAGGTCAGTGACCTCTCAGCGTTCGTCCTCCGACGCTGGGACGTAGCCCTGGTAACGGGACGAGCCTGGCCAAAGCCAGATGGTGAGAAGCCTGGCCAACGCCAAACGACGAGCAGCCTGGCCAACGCCAGACGACGAGTGGCCTGGCCAACGCCAGACGACGAGCGGCCTGGCCAACGCCAGACGATAGATGATGCTCGGGTGCCCGACCAGGTGGGAGCCCGCAGCAGCCTTGCCTCAGGAACTCGGCCGCCACCCCCGCGCCCTGGTAGCCTGCTTACCTCCGTCGCGTCCCGGCCACGTCTGCCCCGTTCTTCGTTCGAGCTTCTTCAAAACCAGCGTGGGGGCCTCTCATTGGTCCGAACTTCACGCGCCTCATCTGCCCATCGTCTTCCTTACCGAATACATCGCGAAAGCGCGCGTCCACACCATCGGTCGTCGTCGTCTTCTTTCCTATGCTGGTGCACTCGCGCACATTTTAAACCGAACACTGGTTGCACTCGCGCAGTTCACGAAACGCGCACTTCACTTATCACAACATGCCCCTTTTCGAAAAGTTTTTTCCCAACGGAAAAAACTGCCGGATGCGTGTTTCCCCACACAAGATACGTTCTTGGAGTTCGCATGAACACATGCACACTGGTATCACTGCAACAAGTCTTAAGGAGCACACTTACAGAAAAAAAATCCACATATGGTAAACAATATTCCGATGGTCGGTTGAAATGCTTTGCCTCCCATCTTTAGCAACACCTGAATTCGTATCTATGGCCGTAACCTGCTCATGAAGTCGGCACCTGCATTTTCAGAACCTTTGATATGTTGAATATGAAAAGTGTACTCTTGGAGTACTAGACTCCACCTTAGCAACCTACTGTTCATGTGTTTTGCCTTCGCTAAGTATTGTAGCGGTTGATGATCTGTCTGCACGATAAACTGTACTCCGTACAAAAAAATATGAAATTTTTCTACCGCCCATACTAGCGCTAAGCATTCTCGTTCAATAGTCGAGTAACTGTGCTCCCGAGGCAACAGCTGGCGGCTGGCATACGACACTGGGTGCAACAGCCCCTCGTGTTCTTGCATGAGGACTGCACCGATGCATGTGTCGGATGCGTCTGTACGGAGTATGAACACACGTTTTGGGTCTAGTGCCTTCACGATCGGCCCAAAAGCAAGGGCTTGCTTCAGCGTTTGAAATGCTCCTTCAGTTTCAGGAGTCCAACAAATCTTGTTTTTCTCCATATTTTGGTTAGCTGAGTTAAAGGCTGTGCTTTCTCCGCATAGCGAGGTATTAAATCTCGGTAATACCCAGCTAGTCCCAGAAAAGATCGGAGTTGCTTCTTGGTGTCAGGTAGAGGTGCGCTGGCTATCTTCAAAACCGTAGTTTCCACAGGTTGAATAGTCCCGCCTCCTAGACGATGTCCCAACAAGACTATCGACTCCACAGCAATTTCGCACTTCTGAGGCTTGATGGTTAAGGCAGACTCCCGTACTTTCTGCAACAAGCGTTGCAAAGTGTCTATGTGCTCTTCCCAGGTGTTCGTGGCTATGAGAACGTCATCGATGTAGTGGACTACCTTTTCAAGGCCCTGTAGGAGTGTTCTCATTAGACGCGTAAACACCGCAGAAGCTGTCTTTATGCCAAACGGCATGTATATAAATTGGAAATGACCGGATTGCGTTGAGAATGCCGTTACTGGCCTCGATGTCCGGTCAAGTGGGACTTGCCAATACCCCTTTGTGAGATCAAACTTTGAGAAGTATCTCTTTGTGCCCACCTCTGTAAGCATTAGGTCGGTCCTAGGTATGGGTTCAGCGTCGGAAATTTGTATCTCGTTGATGCGACGGAAGTCGACGCATGTGCGATAGGTGTTATCCGGCTTCTTAAGTACCAAGGGCGAATTGTAGGTCGAATGGGATCGCTCAATCACACCCAGTCTTAACATGCCCTGAACTTCTTGTTCTACTACTTCCTTCATGGCCAACGGCAAAGGATACTGCGGTGTGTTGATCGGTTCAGAGGTCGTCAATTGAAGTCGGTATTCCAACAAATTTGTCTTTCCCGGTATCTCAGAGAATACATCTTGGTAGGTGGTTAGAATCTTCCGAAGTTCTGTACGTTTGTCTTCTTCTAAGCTACTGCCGATCGGAATCGCTTCTACACCCACAGTCGGCTTAACTGTGCAAGCTGGTAGAGGGGTATCTGTCTCCTCCTCTTTCATAACCACAAAAGATGCTGTTTGTGGAATTGTGTCTGGTTGCCGGTCTTCATATCGTTTTAACATATTAATATGGAAAAGTTTGGCGTCATGCCCCAAGTCCAGCCAATAGTCGTAGTCGCCCTTTTTCCCAATGACCGGAAACGACCCTTTCCATTTCATCAACAACTTATTCGCTGTTGTAGGAAGCAAAATAAGAGCTCGGTCTCCAACTTTCAGCTGACGGCTCTTGCTCTTCCGATCATAGTGATATTTTTGAGTCGTTTTCGCTCGTATCAAGTTCTCATGGGCTAATTTTAGCGTTTTTTCCAGATGATCCCGGAGATCGAGGACATATCTATAGGTCGTTTTCACCTCCTCTTCGATCTTTTCTCCAGTCCACAGCTCCTTTAACAAGTTGAGTGGTCCTCGGACGTATTTCGCGTAAATGAGTTCGAAAGGAGGGAACCCCATGCTGGCCTGAGGAACTTCTCGATATGCAAATAGAAGTGGTGCATTTTGGATCCTCTTGGCATAGCTTGCGCAGCATTTGTTTCAAAGTCCCATTAAATCGCTCTACCAAACCATTGCACATGGGATGACAAGGCGTCGAACTCAGATTTTTGATTGCCAACAGATCGTTTACTTCTCTCATCAGGTCCGACGTGAAGCACGAGGCCTGATCGCACAGGATTTGGCGGGGAAATCTAACGCGGGAAAACATTTCGACCAACCCGTCTGTCACAGTCGCGGAGTCAATCGCCGGCAAAGCAATGGCGTCAGGATAGCGCGTAGCGAAATCGACCATGGTCAGTATGTATCTGTTGCTTCTATTTGAGACCGGCTTTAAGGGTCCAATAATGTCCCCGGCCACGCGCTCAAAAGGAGTGTCAATCAGGGGCATTTTCCCAAGAGGAGCCTTTCCTACTTTGTGCTTTGGATACATTCTTTGGCACGTGTCACAGGACCGCACGTATCTTTTAATCCCTTCCTGGACTCCTGGCCAATAGAATGAACTTAACACCCGATCAATCGTTCTTGTTACTCCTTGATGCCCGGACATCAAACTCTCATGGGCCATCTTCAGCACTGGACTTCGCAGCTTGAGAGGAGCTACGACCTGCTGTATCAATTTGCCAGAGGATAGTCGGTGATTTCGATACAACAATGACTTCTCCATGACAAAGAAATACTGGGTCGATCTTCTGCCATAAAAAACCTGCCCTACTTTGTCTCTGCAAGCTTCCAGGGTCTTGTCTTCTGCTTGGGCTCTCTCGAGCTCCCTCCTGTTCATCTTCAAACTTCTGACGCTAACTGCAGCTGAATCCGGCCGGGCGCTTGTGCTCTTCATACTACCAAGTGATGCCTTTAAACGATGGTCTTCTTTCTTCTTATACAAGGTCTCGGCTACGCCGTTCGGAGTGAAGTTCCTTTCAGCCAGTTTTTCTTTCCATTTCTTGTCAGGGTCATCAGCAGCACGAGATCCTGGCACATTGCCAACGATGATGTCATATAGCGGGGAGGACATGCATTTCACGATACACGTGCCTGAAAAATATGGCGAAAAAATCTCCACCTTCGCCTCTGGTACCGCGATCCGGCTCCCGTCTGCTAAAAACAAGGCCGTCGTGGTTCCTGTCAGTGCTTCATCTGGCACCAAAAAACGCCGAACCACCATTGCATTGCTTCCTGTATCCCGTAGGACGGAAGCAGCTTGGCCGAATGCCCTGCAGAACTGGCATCGGATGTTTTCCTGACTTTGGCTGCGTATTTACCGCACTGGTCATATTCTCCTCCTGCTTGTCCGCAGGTATATCATTCACTACTTCTGCCTTTCCCCCTGGCGACAAGATACAAGAAGTCCTCTTAGTGACGTTCTGCTTTCTGGTACACACATTAATATCATGCCCCGTTTTGCGACAGTAGTCACAGTATGGTCTTGTCCGAGCACGACATTCTGCTGCCCTGTGACCTGTTTTATCACAGACAAAACATCAAGTGGGAGACTTCCCCGCTGTACTTCCGCATTTTCCTGCGGCGCCGTTCTACGTTTTGTCGCGAAAAACCAACAAATTTGACTGTCGTTGGGCCGCTAGAGAATTGTCCGCAGCCTCGGCCATTTCATCTAGCTTACGACATTTTTTCTCACGTAGGAAAAGCGCCACGCGGTTATGGCATTGATTGATAAACTGTTCAGCTACTATGAGATCTCGAACAGACGAATATTATTTTGCTGTCTTGGACATCTCCACCCATCTGTCGAAAAAACTTGCCAACCTGGTTGCATACTGCTTGCCTGTTTCTCCATCTTGAGGTCTGCTATGCCGGATCTTCTCCCGGTAGCCCTCGGCCGTGAAACGAAAACGCTGCAGTAATGCTAGCTTGCCTTTCTCGTAGTCAAGTGCCTCTTCTGGAGACAAGCGACCAAATACTTTGAGAGCTTCTCCCCTCAGACACAGACTCAGTGCCGTGGCCCACTTATCCTTAGGCCATTCCTGACCGGTGGCCACATTCTCAAATCTCTTGAGATAAGCATCAAGGTCATCCCGGTTTTCATTAAATCCGGGTATGAAATTGTGCGGGTTAACGTTACACGGTTCTCGCACCTGTCGACCATGGTCCGACGCCGCGGATCCCCTGGCCCCCTCCACCTGTGGCAAGTTGAAGACGCAGTTGAATCGTCTTCTGGCATTCGGCCTCAAGCTTTCGTTCCAGCTCCGCCTGTTCCATCCTCTCCTTTCTTGCCTCTCGCTCAGCTGCCCTTTCTTCACGAGCTCGTGCCTCATGCTCATCAAGCCATGCCTTCAACTCAACGCCCTTTTGCCCCATGCGTATCGCTAACGCCGTTAAATCAGACGTAGTCATTTTCTCTCCTTCTGTAAAAACCTTAATTGCATATACATTGCTAGTCAACCCACAAGCTCTCGTGTAGGTTCTTGTGCATACAAACCGATGAGAAAACCCACATCGGTAAAGAGAACACGAGACCGTTTATGCACACAAGAAAAACAACTAAATATATTTTCAATAAACTAGATAAAGAGAAAGGAATAAGAAGAAAAACAATCAAAGCACACAAATTCGAGGAGAAATTAACCTAATGACCGCGAAATGCCAAGGACGCGTAAGTTCCGCAATAGCAAAAGCGACTGTCACCGTTCGGTCGCGGCACTCTTGTAGACGGCGAGGGTTGATGCGATGGGGTGCAGACAAGGTAGATCAGAGGTCCAAGCGTTGCTCGTGGTTGAAGGTAGCTCCGGGCGCACCAAGGTCAGTGACCTCTCAGCGTTCGTCCTCCGACGCTGGGACGTAGGCGTTTGGTGTGTAGCGACACCACGGACCCGAGCTAACGGGGGAGCTTCGGCTCCCTCCCACGCCTAGCCGTGCGTGGCTTTGCCGTGCCCGGGGAAAAGGGGATCCTGGGGGTTGAGCTGACGCTGGGTGATTGGACCTTTAAGGCCCCCCGGCAGAGGCAACACACCCCTTTGGCCTCGGCTTCACGTAGACGGCACCCCTGGGCTGACCCACCCAGGGGAAATCGGCAGTCGCCTTTTCCTGTCTCCCCCTCACATCTTCGTCTTTTCTCTTACTTTAAATCTTTCCTGTCCTCTACTCTCTTCTGTTGACTTCCGTGTTTCCTGGCGGCAAGGGTTAACCCTGTGTGGCTATCCTACCTTGGATACACCATATTAGGTTATAGTGGTGGTGTACAGCTGGCGTCTGCAGGGCCTGTGCTTCCAGACCCTGCAGCGTCCCCTTGTAGGACTCCATGGTGGGTGGCTGGCACCGCTGCCGAAAAGAAACCTTTTCTTATGGCTAGTTCCTTCCCCCCACTCCCTGATCGCCCTCAGAAAAGAGGGCGCACCGATGAAGTCTTCCAGTTTTATGGTCACCAAAGAGTATCCTTTCCCCGATTCCACGTTATCCACGCTGACACACCCGGCAAACCAGTGAGAACTATTTCACCTTTTCTTGTTTCGAAGTCTTTGACAGAAATCTTTGGCCCAGGATATAAAGCATCGAGAATGGCAAGTGGTGACCTCCTGTTGGAGCTCCGCGACCAGAAACAATATGAAAAATTGCCTAACCTAAAGAAATTTGCAGATACCAAATTAATAGTAACCCCACACCGAACCATGAACACCACCCGTGGCGTTGTCTCAGATGATGACCTGTTAGGGCTGACGGAGGCTGAACTCCTGGAGGGTTTTAGCGAACAGAATGTCATCAATGTGAAACGAATTAGGATGAGGCGCGATGGCAAAGAAATCCAGACTAAGCACTTAATACTTACTTTCAATTCAAGTGTACTGCCCGACTCTGTTGAGGCAGGGTACATCAAGCTCCGAGTGAGGCCATATATACCGAACCCTCTCAGATGTTTTAAATGCCAGCGGTTCGGCCACAGCTCTCAGAACTGCCGGGGCCGCCTAACTTGTGCGAAATGCAGTGCTGATGAACACACATCTGATGCTTGTGAAAACTCTCCTCACTGTGTGAACTGTAACGGGGAGCATGCCGCATACTCACGGTCATGCCCCAGCTGGAAAAAAGAAAAGGAAATTGTCACGATTAAAGTAAAACAAAACATTTCATTTAGGGAGGCACGAAGGCAGGTGTCCTACCTGCCAGAGACCAGCTTTGCCGAAGTGGCGCGTCAGGGGGCAGCGCCACGACGGCCCCCGGCGCCTGTCTGGCACACGTGTAGTGAGCCAGCGGTGACGCCATCCGCCCCCACGGCGGTTGCAGCCACTGCTGCTCCGCCATCGAAGAAGGACCCACCAACCTCCGGGCTGGGGGCCGCGAAGGCCTTGTCTCTAGAGGCGAGGCCCTCAAAGCAACCGCAGCGCTCGCAAGAGCGCTTGTCCAGTGCCTCGCTAGAGGCAATGGACACAACTTCGAGCGTGAGGGCGCAGCAAGCGCCTAAGGATCGGCGCGACTCCGTCGACCGATCCAAAAAAGAAAAATCTCGTGTCACGGCCCCTGGAAAGGGTCCGTGAGCTAATTTTCTATCCTTGAGCACACAGCACAAAACACATCTAAAATGGACACGCAGATTTTACAGTGGAATGTGAGAGGACTTCTCCATAACCTCGATGATATTAGAGAACTCCTTAATAAACACACTCCAAAGGTGCTGTGTGTTCAGGAAACACATCTCAAGTCCACACAAACAAATTTTCTAAAGCAATATGCTATCTTCCGCAAAGACCGTGACGACGCTGCCGCCTCGTCGGGCGGTGTCGCTATAATAGTTGATAAAGGTGTTGCCTGTGCGCAATTAAACCTCCGAACTTCTCTTGAGGCAGTTGCTGTCCGAGCAGTGCTGTTCGGGAAGCTACTAACAATTACTTCTATTTACATTCCTCCGTGCTATCAACTTTCATAGACAGAATTTCAAAGCTTCATTGATGAACTTCCTCCGCCATATATAGTCGTTGGTGATCTAAATGCACATAATCCTTTATGGGGCGACTCCCGTTTGGATGCACGAGGACGCCTGATAGAACACTTTCTGTTTTCGTCAGGTGCATGTTTACTTAACAAAAAAGAATCAACATATTATAGCACTACGCACAACACATACTCTTCTATAGACTTGAGTATTGTCTCGAGTACACTAATTCCTTATCTGGAGTGGTCTGTTCTCAAGAACCCCTTTGGGAGTGACCACTTCCCGATAATGTTAAAGTTAACAAAAGAAGATACATGCTCGCCAGACTTTCCTCGCTGGAACACCAAGTCAGCCAACTGGGAACTGTTTCGAGAAATTACATTTTTAGACGGAGATGAGATTGCTGATTTTAATATAGACGACGCTGTAGCATTCCTAACAGGTTTTATTATTGACGCTGCAGTGAAATGTATCAAGCAAAGCAACGGAATGACCAATAAACGTCGCATTCCATGGTGGATTGTCGGAAAGCGCGCAATAGACAAAATAAAGCTTGGAGACTACTCCGAAATTACCCAACAGCTGAAAACCTCAACAACTTCAAACAGGTTATGTCCCAAGCCAGAAGAACGCGTCGTCTTGCAAAGAAAGAAAGTTTGAATAGGTACATCTCCGGTATAAATTCTTACTCCGACGAAACGAAGGTTTGGAATAGGGTAAACAAGTTAATGGGTCGGGAGACACACCCGCTACCTTTGGTAAATAGCCGACGGGAGAGCCTGGAGGAGCAGGCGGACTGCCTAGGCGAACACTTTGAATACGTCTCAAGTGCATCAAACTATACAGAAACGTTCTTAAAATTCAAAGAACGCGAAGAGCGACAGCTCCTTAAATGTAAACGTCCATCCAGTGAGTCTTACAACTGCCCACTTACATTAGCTGAACTTAAGGCATCTCTTGCGTGCTGCAACAACTCAGCGCCAGGTGTTGATCGTATAACATACGAAATGGTCAAGTACCTTCACCCCGAAGCACTAAAAACACTCCTAACTCTCTTCAATAACATGTGGGCAGTTGGGTATATTCCATTGTCATGGAAAGAAGCTATAGTCATCCCAGTACTTAAACAAGGCAAAGATCCGTCTTTGGCCGCCAGCTACAGGCCAATAGCGCTAACAAGCTGTCTATGCATACTATATGAGAAAATAATAAACCGGCGCTTAATCCACTTTTAGAAAGTAACAGTATACTAGACCCCCTTCAGTGTGGTTTCAGAGAGGGGAGGTCGACAACAGACCACCTTGTTCGCATAGAGACATACATCAGAGATGCATTTATTTATAGGCAGTTTGTACTTTCCGTATTCCTAGACTTAGAGAAGGCGTATGACACCACATGGCGATTTGGGATTCTCCGCGATCTTGTCACCATGGGCATCCGTGGGAACATGCTAAACACAATTAAAAGTTACCTGTCTAACCGAACCTTTCGCGTAAAAGTGGGAAATGCTCTCTCTAGAACTTTTACCCAAGAGACTGGTGTTCCGCAAAGTGGCGTGCATAGTTGCACACTCTTTCTTGTAAAAATGAACTCCCTGCAGTCAGTCATTCCAAGTGCGATGTTTTATTCCGTGTATGTTGATGATGTGCAGATGAGTTTCAAATCATGCAATATGTCTGTCTGCGAACGACAAGTGCAGCTTGGAATGAATAAATTCTCTAAATGGGCGGATGAAAACGGTTTTAAAATAAATACGAAGAAAAGTACTTGCATACTTTTCTCCAACAAACGAGGGGTAATGCCAGAACCAAATGTTGCGATCAAGGGAGACCAACTCTCTGTAAGCAGCGAGCATAAATTCCTGGGAACCACTTTAGATTCTAAACTTACGTTTATTCCCCATTATAAATATGTCAAAATGAAATGCTTGAAAGCGATGAACGTCCTCCCCGCAGGGGCGCCTGCGCAAGTAGGCGTTTGGTGTGTAGCGACACCACGGACCCGAGCTAACGGGGGAGTTTCTACTCCCTCCCACGCCTAGCCGTGCGTGGCTTTGCCGTGTCCGGGGAAAAGGGGATCCTGGGGGTTGAGCCGACGCTGGGTGATTGGACCTTTAAGGCCCCCCGGAAGAGGCAACACACCCCTTTGGCCCCGGCTTCACGTAGACGGCACCCCTGGGCTGACCCACCCAGGGGAAATCGGCAGTCGCCTTTTCCTATTTCTCTCTCCCTACATCTTCGTCTTTTGTTCTCACTTTACATCTTTCCTGTCTTCTACTCTCTTCTGTATACTTCCAATTTTCCTGGCGGCAAGGGTTAACCCTGTGCAAATAGCCTACCTTGGTCTAGGCGCATTGGGTTATGGCAGTGTTGTACGGCTGACGTCTGCAAGCTTTCAGCACCTGTAAACTTGCAGCGTCCCCTTGTTGGGCTCCGTGGTGGGTGGCCGCCAACGCTGCTGAACAAAAATAAGACCGGCATGCAAGGCGCATTTCCTCTACTATCTGATCGTACCGGCCTAAAGCGGGTACGCACCGACGACATAAATCTCTTCAACCAGCCAATAGAAACTTTTCCCCACTTCCACGTCATTCACTGTGAAAAAACCGGAAAGCAAGCGAGGACCGTATCTCCTTTCGTAGTTGCCAGGTGTCTTACGGAAACTCTCGGGGCTGGATACAAAGTAACCAAAATGGTGAGCGGAGACCTTCTTCTAGAAATTCGGGACAAAGCACAATATGTAAAGCTAAACAGCCTCTCAACGTTTGGTGACGTACCGATCACCATAACACCACACCGATCCATGAACACCACTCGCGGAGTGGTATCTGATGCAGACTTACTTGAGCTCACCGAGACTGAACTTTTGGAAGGGTGGAAGAGCCAAAATGTCAATAATGTACAGAGAATCGTCATCAGAAGAGATAATAAGGAAATTCCAACGAAACACTTGATACTCACGTTTGCATCCAGTAAACTACCAGATTCCATTCAAACAGGGTACACGAAAACATCTATCAGGCCGTATATACCAAATCCTCGTCGTTGCTTCCAATGCCAGAAGTATGGCCATGGCTCTAAGACCTGTCGTGGTCGCCAGACTTGTGCACAATGTGGAATCCTAGGCCACGTGTCCGAGAACTGCAAAGAACCGGCACACTGTGTGAACTGCGAAGGAAACCGTGCCGCATATTCACGCTCCTGCACATACTGGAAAAAAGAAAAAGAAATAATTACATTGAAGGTGAAGGAGAACATTACGTTTAAGGAAGCACGGCGAAGAGTCGCTCCATTCTATGGACCTACATACGCTGATGCGGCGCGTCAGGGGGCACCGCCGCACCAGCCCTCGCCACCCCTTCGGCCCGCGCAGAGCGAGCCGTCGGCTGTGGCACCTGCCCCCAAGGCGGCTGTAGCCCAGGCTACACCGCCTACTCTCAAACAGAGACCGGAGACTCCAGAGTCTTCGGGTCTCAAGGCCTCCCCTCACCAGGCGAGGCCCAAAATCCAAACTAACAGCCCGCACGTGCGGGCATCCAGTGCCTCCGAGGAGGCAATGGATACGTCGGCACCCTTGGTGCCGAAAGAGCGGCGTGGCTCCTTGGAGCGCGCCAAGAAAACAAAAAAGCAAATAACAGGGCCTGGTGATGGCCCTGTTAAGTGAACTCAAACTCCCCGTCTAAACAGCCACTTGTTTTTCGTACACACAGCATTATTTTACATTCACCATGAACACTCAAATTATACAGTGGAACGTCAGGGGCCTTCTCAGAAACCTTGACGACATCCAAGAACTCCTACACGAACACTCACCAAAAGTGCTGTGTGTACAAGAAACACACCTTAATTCAAAACACACAAATTTTCTTCGCAAATACGTTATTTTTCGAAAGGATCGTGATGATGCCGTGACATCATCCGGAGGTGTTGCCATCATAGTGAATCAAGAAATTGCATGCACACACATACAACTCCAAACATCCCTTGAGGCAGTGGCTGTTCGAGCGGTTCTTTTTGATAAACTGATCACAATCTGCACGATTTACATTCCTCCTAGTTATCAGCTACAAAAACGTGATTTACACTCTTTAATTGATGAACTTCCGGAACCTTATGTTCTCCTTGGAGACTTTAATGCGCATAGCAGGCTATGGGGTGACTCTCGGTATGACGCGCGAGGTCGACTGATCGAACAGTTCCTTCTCTCGTCGAGCGCGTGTCTCCTAAACCGAAAAGAACCAACCTATTATAATCTCGCCAATAACACCTACTCCTCCATAGACCTGAGCATAGTATCTCCATCTCTTGTGCCTCTACTCCAGTGTAAAGTCGTCAGTAATCCGTACGGAAGTGACCACTTCCCCGTAGTTTTGAGCACGACAGTAACTGAGTGTCCATCACGTGTTCCCAAGTGGCTCATAAACAGAGCCGACTGGGAACAGTTTTATACTATTGCTAGTCTAGGTTGGAATGACATCCGTACTTTGAACATTGATGTTGCGGTGAACTACTTCACAGCGTTTTTGATCGATGCTGCAACAAAATGCATCCCACAAACAAATGGACACCCTGCAAAACGACGTGTGCCATGGTGGAACTCTGAATGCCGAAACGCGCGCAAACAGCAAAACAGAGCTTGGAGGCTGCTTCGGAACTCGCCGACAGCCGAAAATCTTGAAACCTTCAAGAAAATAAAGTCTCAAGGCAGGAGAACGCGTCGGCAGGCCAGAAGAGAAAGCTGGCAGAAGTTTTTATCAGGAGTTAATTCATACACACAGGAGGCTAAAGTCTGGGACATGGTCCATAGGATAGCAGGAAAACAAGTACACACACTTCCACTCGTAAACACTCAGGGTGATACCTTGGAAGATCAGGCAAACTTCCTCGGTGCACACTTCGAACAGGTATCCAGCTCGTCCCACTATACTGACACTTTCCAAAAATACAGAACAAGAATCGAAAAGCAGAAACTTGAACACAAATCCACTAGATACGAGGGATATAACCAAGCTTTCAGTCTTGCTGAGCTCCGAACATCTCTGAACTCCTGCAGTACTTCTGCCCCAGGTTCTGACCGTGTGATGTATGAAATGTTAAAGAACCTACCAAACGAAACCCGAAAAACCTTACTTTGTTTGTACAATGCTATTTGGTCTTCTGGCACTATTCCTACCTCCTGGAAAGAGGCTATTGTTATTCCCATTTTGAAAGAGGGCAGGGACCCTTCTTTAGCTTCGAGTTATAGGCCTATTGCACTTACAAGCTGCTTGTGCAAAGTCTTCGAAAAAATGATAAACTGCCGACTTGTACACTTTCTTGAAACAAACAATTTGCTCGACCCATTTCAGTGCGGGTTTCGAGAGAGTAGATCCACGACAGACCACCTTGTTCGTATCGAGGCACAGATCAGAGACGCCTTCGTCCATAAACAATATTTTCTCTCCGTGTTCCTCGATATCGAGAAGGCTTATGATACAACATGGCGTTTTGGAATTCTAAGAGACCTATCCAACCTTGGCGTGCGCGGAAGAATGTTTCACATAATCAAAAGTTACCTGTCAAACCGGACATTCCGTGTCCGAGTGGGCACGGTTCATTCTCAAACATTTGTCCAGGAAACAGGCGTTCCACAAGGTGGTGTACTTAGCTGCACACTTTTTCTCATAAAAATGAATTCCTCGCGCTTGACCATCCCTCGCATTATGTTTTATTGTACATATGTGGATGACGTCCAGCTTGGCTTTAGGTCTTGCAATCTGGCAATGTGTGAGCGGCAGGTTCAGTTAGGTTTAAACAAGCTCTCAAAATGGGCAGAGGAAAACGGATTCCGACTGAACCCACAAAAAAGCACGTGTGTCCTGTTCTCCAGAAAGAGAGGCATGCACTCGGAACCCGACATTGAACTGAACGGTCAGCGTCTGTCTGTTAATACGGAGCATAAATTCCTAGGATTAATCTTGGACAACAAGTTGACCTTCGTACCGCACATCAAGTATCTAAAAACAAAATGTTTAAAAGCCATGAATGTTTTAAAAGTGTTGTCATGTACTAGGTGGGGTAGTGACAGGCAATGTCTCATGAACCTATATAGAAGCCTCATTCGCACCCGCTTAGATTATGGGGCTGTTGTTTATCAGTCTGCGACTCAAAGTGCTTTGAAGATGCTGGACCCCGTGCACCATTTGGGCATCCGCCTTTCTACGGGTGCTTTTCGCACCAGCCCCGTAGAAAGCCTTTATGTTGAGTCAAATGAGTGGTCGCTTCATCTGCAGAGAACTTACATGTCCTTTGTTTATTACCTTAAGGTGAAAGCAGACAAGAAGCACCCCTCATACTCTACTATTAATGATTTGTCGAGCTCAATTTTGTTTCAAAACAGGTCTTCGATGAGGCAGCCCTTCTCTATTCGCCTGAAGAGTCTAGCTGAGGAAACTGGAATCTCACTAGAACACAGTTTAATGGCTCCTGTAGCATATCCGCCACCGTGGCAATGGCAGACTATAGACTGCGATGTGTCTTTCCTAGAAGTTACAAAACATGCACCTGTTGCCCATATCCGAACATACTTTTTGGAACTTCAACACAAATACACATGTCCTGAGTTCTTCACAGATGCCTCCAAGACTAACTCCTCTGTGTCCTACGCTGCTGTAGGCCCATCCTTTTCGGATGCTGGTCCACTACATCCACGCACAAGTATCTTCACAGCGGAAGCGTACGCGATACTTGTGGCAGCTAAACACATCAAACAATTGCAAATACAAAAAGCAGTAATTTATACAGACTCCCTAAGTGTGGTAACGGCTCTGCACAGTCTTAAAAAACAAAAAAACCCAGTCCTTGTCTCACTTTACTCTATTTTATGCACACTTTACACACTCAAACAACATGTTGTAGTGTGCTGGGTGCCAGGGCACCGTGAGATTCAAGGCAACGTGAGGGCGGATCAGCTCGCTGCATCCGTGCACAAAAGCACTGCCCCTACACCCACATCAATCCCGGCCCTCGATCTTAAACCATCCCTCAAACGAAACCTCAGAGTATACTGGCAGAGCAAGTGGGATACACACACACAAAACAAACTACACGTTATTAAGCCACACCTTGGTCATTGGCCGCCCGTATCGAAATCGCGTTATACAGAGGTGATACTAACGAGACTCAGGATAGGACACACATACACGACACACACACACCTTTTGTCCGGTGGCGATCCACCATTGTGTGACAGATGTGGTGAAGCATTGACAGTCCTTCACATTTTAATTGAGTGCAAACAATTGGACACTGTAAGAAAACAACACTTTCCATTACCCTACCGACAACATATACCTTTACACCCTGCAATGTTTGTCGGTAGGGAACCGCTTTTTAGTTATAAATCATTGTTAGCGTTTTTAAAAGAAATTCATAGCTTTCATGTCATATACCCGGGCATACCGTAGCATGACCTCTCCAGAGAGGTTTTCGCTGCGGTGGCTACACAAGAAAGCACATGCCTCACGGCCCTTGGACGCAAGGGTATGAACGAGTGAGGCACTTGTGCTAATGCCATACATATGCACCATCGTCTTTTATTATCACCAACTTTTGTCATCTATTCACATCACACACACCTTTCACCGCATGGTCATGATTTTATTACTTGTATGTTTTTACCCGCCTTACTGCGAGGAATTTTATGGCCCTTATACAGCCGCTTATCACAATCATTGTCCATAATTCTAGTAAGATGAACTGGCGCTCTTTGGCCGTGAAATGGCCCTTGCGCCATAAAACATCAAACATCATCATCATCAGCGATGAACGTCCTAAAACTCTTGTCACGTATAACATGGGGTAGTGATCGAAAGTGCCTCTTGAAGTTATACAAAAGCCTTGTTGGGTCGCGCCTTGATTATGCCTCTATAATTTATCATTCCGCAACGCCAAGTGCATTAAAAATCCTCGACCTCGTTCACCATCTGGGTATACGACTTGCAACCGGTGCTTTCAGGACAAGCCCGATCTAGAGCCTCTATGTAGAGTCGAATCAGTGGTCACTTCACCTGCAGCGATCCTATAGCAGTTTCACATATTTTATAAAGGTACGTGCAAACATCAAGCATCCATCTTATTCAACTATAAACGATATGACCGCTGCCACCCTCTTCCATAATCGACCCACAGTGAGAAAGCCGTTCTCCTTGCGTGTGAGAAACTTATGTGAGGAAATGGGTGTTTCGCTGCTGGAACTCTGTCCTACGCCCACAGGGATACTGTTACCGCCGTGGCAGTGGCAGCTTATACACTGTGACACCTCATTTGTTGAGATCACTAAACACGCACCAGAAGCACATATTAAAATGCATTTCCGAGAACTCCAGTCCAACTACTCATGCGTAGAGTTTTATACTGACGCTTCTAAGTGGCATGCAGGGGTGGCTTATGCAGCCGTCGGACCATCCTTTTCGGAATCCGGCGTGCTGCACCCAGAAACAAGTATATTTACGGCTGAGGGTTATGCACTATTGTCCGCTGTGAAGCATATACGGAAATCAAACATACAAAAATCAATTATATTCACAGACTCGTTAAGCGTCGTAAATGCATTAAGATCCCTTTTCAGATTCAGAAATCCGATAATAATTGAGCTATATTCCGTTCTGTGTACAGCGTATATGTCCAACCAGCATATTACTATTTGCTGGGTACCTGGCCATAGAAGTATCGAGGGCAATGTGTTAGCTGACCAAATGGCCTCGTCAAATATAATGCGCGCTATTAACCCCACCGCTACTGTCCCTGCAACAGATCTAAAACCCTTTCTACGAAAGAAACTGCGAAAGCACTGGCAACGCTTGTGGGACACAGAAATAAATAATAAGCTTCATTTGATTAAGCCGCGGTTGGGTTACTGGCCCTCCACTACAAGAACACGGCGAACTGATGTCCTATTCTGTCGCCTCAGAATAGGACACACTTATGGTACTCATAACTTTCTTCTGACTGGCGATGAACCTCCTACTTGCGGTAGATGTGGTGACAGGCTAACCGTCCTCCACGTCCTCCTGGAGTGTGCGGAAGCTGAAATGGAGAGAAAGAAATATTTTGCCTTAGCATACCGCTATAATCTTCCTTTCCATCCCATTATGTTTCTCGGTGAAGAGCCGCTTTTTAATACAAAATCAGTTTTAAGCTTTTTAAAGGAAGTAGTACTGAATGTGTTTAGTCCAACATTGAATGTTTTTAGCCCAACAGGTTCATAGCACATCCTCTGTTCAGAGGATGCTGCTGTGATAATCTTCCTTTCCATCCCATTATGTTTCTCGGTGAAGAGCCGCTTTTTAATACAAAATCAGTTTTAAGCTTTTTAAAGGAAGTAGTACTGAATGTGTTTAGTCCAACATTGAATGTTTTTAGCCCAACAGGTTCATAGCACATCCTCTGTTCAGAGGATGCTGCTGTGATAGCAGATTTATACGAGCCCAGGCCTCCATACTCTTGTTTTAAGGGCTCTGTCGAGGCACTGGTGCTCCATGCCAAGTTTTTATTTGACATACTTATCACTTTTAAATCATTTTATGTCTCCAAAGCTCACATCATTTGTCATTGCCATAATTTTACCATAAGTATATTTTTACACACCTACAGCGACTGTTTTTTAGGCCCATTTACAGCCACGTCACATTTGTTCCATCTACACTGCACATCCCACAATTCATTATCATCGCTCTGGCGCTCTTTGGCCATATCTGGCCCTTGCGCCAATAAACACCACTAATCATCTGGGACGTAGCCCTGGAAACGGGACGAGCCTGGCCAAAGCCAGATGGTGAGAAGCCTGGCCAACGCCAAACGACGAGCAGCCTGGCCAACGCCAGACGACGAGCAGCCTGGCCAACGCCAGACGACGAGTGGCCTGGCCAACGCCAGACGACGAGCGGCCTGGCCAACGCCAGACGATAGATGATGCTCGGGTGCCCGACCAGGTGGGAGCCCGCAGCAGCCTTGCCTCAGGAACTCGGCCGCCACCCCCGCGCCCTGGTAGCCTGCTTGCCTCCGTCGCGTCCCGGCCATGTCTGCCCCGTTCTTCGTTCGGGCTTCTTCAAAACCAGCGTGGGGGCCTCTCATTGGTCCGAACTTCACGCGCCTCATCTGCCCATCGTCTTCCTTACCGAATACATCGCGAAAGCGTGCGTCCACACTATCGGTCGTCGTCGTCTTCTTTCCTATGCCGGTGCACTCGCGCACATTTTAAACCGAACACTGGTTGCACTCGCGCAGTTCACGAAACGCGCACTTCACTTATCACAATAACTAGATCCCATAGGTATTTTTTCTACTTTTAGCTTGAGCTCTGGCAACTTTTTGAATTCAATCCCAGGCCCGGAACGTACGCTAACCTCGCCATGTCATTCACTCACAGCATTCGAAGTGTGCTTTAGGAGCTCTTTATTTTTTTTTCTCACGCAAGGCAACTGTGGTAGGGTTGGCACCACTTTTCTTCAAAAAGTCCTATGTTTTGACCATTTGCAAAAAGGTTCAGTACTCCTATCAAAACTACATCTTTCAATAAGTCCAATATCATGAACGAGATCAGCAGGACATTTCTAGATTTGTGAAAGCTATGCGTTCCTTACATAGGTAATAAGTGATTCAAAGGTACAAAGAATTATTGTGCTGTCGGGCCATAACAGGCTGTGTAATCACTGTGTGGCTCGCCCAGCGCAGAAATTTCTGCAATTTCTTTTGAGTGGAACATATAGGAAGAAACTGGTCGATATGCTCAAAATTAAAAAAATATTAACAGCACACACACGACTGCGAAAATTGCAGCCTGTGAATTTGTAACCAAAGTGAATCTAGTAAAGTGAATGTTGCTATAGTGAACCTATATATTGTCATTATTGTCCGAATTTAGTGGCTAAAGATTTATTGTGATGTCCAGTGTTTCTGTTTGCAACGAGTCTCAATATTTAATAATGTCGGTCTTAAAATTAAATCTCGCAACGCACAAAAAACTGTTTTAAGTAGCATCACGCTTGTTTCCTACGTAAATGCACTTGTCTATGAAGTAAACGAGTTCACGTAATTAGGTTTTGCGTGTGAAATCCTGTTTGTTAACTGTTATGTATACGAAACGCAGGTTTTTTCGGTGATCCAATGCTAGATTAGTCGAGTAAGTTGCTTGACCGAAAATTCTGTATGTGCCTTTTGCCCACGCGAGTGGTCCGCGAGGCCTCAGCATTGTTAAAGATCCATTTTTGTAATTTCTTTTCGCACTGACATCATGCTTTCAACGACAGATTTCTCGCAAGTATTAGTGAAGGTTTACACGCCGACGTGTAGGGAATGAAGATACGGAATAATTAAAGAGAACAGCAAAACGTCAACGCGCAGCCGCTTGAAAGTTCGTTAGAAGACCACGCGGACGGACACGTGGGCGGTGATTGTATTGATGGCTCCTGTGGAAGGAGGAAAAGAATAATAAAGCAATAAAAACATTGCTTTCAGGTCTGCCTTTATGGATGGGGTGGTCGACGTTCCGAACTCGTTCGGGTAAGTAGGTTCTGCTGCGTCCACTCGCCAAGAACGAGTAAGCCAGTGCTTTTCAAGTGGTAGCTTAGTTTACAATGCCTGCGGCATTTGAAACGAAAGGCAGCGTTTGGCTCGAACTCAAACGGGAAGTGAGACTTAGGGCCACAGCTGTTGTTTCACTAAGCTGTACTTTAAGTAATAGGCTGTATCACTTCAAGTTTTGTGCCTAGACAAATTTGGTTACACAAGAATAAAATGTGAAAAAATGGCGTTTTCGCAACGCTAAGCACATCACAAAGCACATTCGTTTAACTATGCGGTAATAGATACGTCGGCCACGCTTGCCAGTGCGTAAATAAACGTGTAAGACAACACCGCCACTCAGTAAAAGAGATGTTACCTCATTCGAACGATAAACCAGTGCCCCGTGTGGCCAACATAGCTCTTTCCACCCGATGGGAGTATTTTAAGAATCTTTTCAGTGGCGCTCTTCATGAACGGCCGCGCATACTCACAAGGTAAAGTGTAAGGACGGTGGGCATTGAAGCGCGCATGTCATTTCTTGTGGATGCACACCATGCTTCACACAGATTAAGATCCTCGGGACAAGTAAAAGCAAGCTAGCACTGGAATTTTCGGAAGACTATCACATAAAGATACGGGGTAGTAGTTGTGTAAGCTAAGCGTCACTCAACGTACTGAGTCAGAAGCACGTTATCTAGAGGCTGCGTCCTATAGCATAATTAGGTAGGCGACAGCCCGATCATGTTGCGCATTTGTTGACGAAAAGTGGGCTTAAGATAACCTGTTTGCGATCCTGCACTCAAATATTTTTACACCGTAAAAGGTATAAAACGGGTGTACGCATTAAAAGCACCCATATGAACACCCTTTTACACTCTATTTTTAAATTCAAGGTGTTCCTAAATAAAACACCTTCCAAACACCCCATATACACCCTTACATTTGGGGTGTTATGAACAAGGCCAGAAATTATTGATTGATATGTGGGGTTTAACTTCCAAAAACCACCTTATGAATATGATAGGTGCTGTAGTGGAGGGATTCGGAAATTCCGACCACCTGGGGTTCATTAACGTGCACCCAAATCTGGGCACACGTGCCTACAAGGCTACAAATGCACGACATTTTCGGGCAGTTTTGCTTATACTGTTACTATACATTAACCATCTTAATACCAGCAAGGCTCCTATTACTAGCTGCTTTCGGGTCTAGTAATGAATCGAAGCAGGAAGTTATGTGACGGAAACGCAGTTTTCATCGATAAAGCACGCTAACTACAATAAGACGGAAGATACAGTAGGAGTGCCGCTTGTTCAATAGAGTAAGGGCCAATTCTCCTGTATCTGTTTCTTTCATATGTGTCATTTGCATAATTAGTCAACACTCACAAAGTTCACTGATTTGCCTGAACAAGGTAACGTTTCGTACATTAATGTAGCCATGCATAAAACACTCCCATCCCCCCTCCCCTATAAGATCGAAGCTTTTAAAGCTGGAGATGAGATGTCTGACACCTGCAAAAAAACAACAGCATAGCTGTTTTGCCATAACCACCACGTCAGCAGGCCATCGGGTCCCTTAAAAACGAACATTGACGTCATGTATTTTTAGCAGGCACGTTTCATTTATTCACTGTAGTGAATGTTCCTCTTCATGTTTCCTTAAAAGTGCCTCATGGAAATTAGGAAGAGGACACCAACCATAAAGAAAAATGCAGAATAAAGACATTTCGGTGACATTGGCGCCGCCTTGCTCACAATAACGGTAGCCTTGTTGACTAAATTGCAAACAAAGCTCTCCTCAGGGGAGCCGAAATGCATTCTCTAGTTCTCTCTCTCTCTCTCTCTCTCTGTTTTTCTTGTGGATCCCCTTCTTTTATTTATGTAACTTCCTCCGCAGATGTGCTTCGGTCGAAGCCTTGACATTGTAGGTAGTGAGAAAACAACATTGATGAAATATTTTCAGCCGTGGTCTTGTTCCAAGGACTGCAAGCTAAGTACAAATGTAATGTCGCAACGTGAAGACAGAAGTAGTGATTTACTGGTTGAGAAAGTAGCAGCAGGTCAGTAGTTGTTGTTGTTGTTGTTGTTTCCCTGTGCAAATGGCTCGTACCCAAAGAAGGGGATTGGCCGATTATAAGGTGAATTTGCCCTAAACTTTCAGCATTGCGTCATTCCTACAAATTTTTTTTGTAACTTAATTTTGATTTGAAATACCGTTATCAAGTTTGAAGAAAAAAAGAAGAAAAATAGTGAGACAGCAATTTAGCAAGAAAATCGTTTAGTCGCAGTGATGTATTCTTGAACAGCGAATAAAACATCCCTGTGGCTGAAACCCAGTGTAGAGGCACCAAATGAAAGAAGATCAGGTTGTGATAGCGTCAAGCCCAGTCTTTAAGAGGTGGTGCTAGTATGCTTTGCCTGAATAAATCGAAACGGCGACAATGTAATAAAAAATGACTGTTCGTTTCTTCTTGATTACAGTAAATGCACATAGGGGAATTCAATATGCCTGATCTATGCAAGTAAAAATTGAGGGAGGTAACGCGGCAATAAAATTTCGTGATGACAACTTCCATCATCCTTGAATTAGTCAGTTTACTGCGCCAGGGAAATAACAAAAGTTTGTACTCTGGAGAAGCCATCAGTGCAGGGTCAGATAAATTTTGCCTGATTTTAAGTGTGCGAAATCGCGCCACCGTAACGTATACTGTATGAGGGAAAATAGGAATAATTGGTGTCGAAAGGGATGCCTTCGCAAGAGAATCAGCTATTTCGTTTAACAAACCTTTGTGCCCTGGTGTCCAGATTAAATGAATACTTCAGAGATGACAGGGGATCAACGATTTAAAAAGTTTTACTATAGGTGAGTGACCAGATGCGGACAGAGAAGCGCACACTGATAATGAATCAGTTATGACTGCTACGACTGGAATGAAAATATTTACCTTTCGCAAAGCTAACATTATTGCCATGAATTCAGCCAGAAAAACAGGAAGAAAGTCCGGTGAGCGAAGTGAAAATGACCAATCAAGTACGGGGCAATATATTCCAACGCCTGATTTTTCATGTGATTGAGATGCGTCCGTTGCTATAATGACATTTGTTGGCAGAGTACTTAAATGGTCCTGCAATAAACCATTTAAAATGCCTGTAGGTAATAGCTTAGCGTGAGTTGGGAATATATCATGGTAAACAATTTCTGGATAATTTTGTTGCTCAGTTAAAGGAATCAGATCACGAATGTGTACATTTAGGGGCTAAAGTAACGATTGAACAAATACTATTTGTGGTTTGGTAAATCTGGGCCAATGCACGGAGAAGAATAGGTCAGGGTTGGAAATAAAAATAATTTGTTCAGGGTTAAACGGTGCTTCATATAGTCGTAAAAAGGTCTGCACAGTAAGAATGTTAAAGCGACATAATAAGGTTGGTATTCGTGCTTCAAGGTATAACACTGCATTTGCAGTATACTTTGGAAGTCCTAAGCAGAGCCGTAAAGCCTCTCTTTCCAACAGAACGAGCGGCCGAAATTTGTAGGCTGGCGCACCAGAAAAAAGAATGCGGCCAAACTCCAACACAGGTCGGACATACATTTTATATATAATCAAAAGTGGCTTTCTTCTTATACCTGATCTACAATTGCTCAACCTCCGCAATACGCCCATCGCGCGTACTGCTTTTGTCGCGATGTATTCAATGTGAGGGCTCCAATTTAGATGTTCATTATACATAACTCCAAGATATTTCAATGATTGTACTTGTGGGATATCTTGAAGCTTGTAATTAATAGATATGTGCACGGGATCTTTGATTTGAAAAACGAGTATTGCACATTTACCGGTATTCAGGTTTAACATCAATCCATCCAGCCAATGTTCTATTTTATTAAGATATGCTTTCAAGATAGTGTAGAGACAGTGGAAGTCATGTGCCATAGAAAAGAAAGCAATGTCATCGGCATAAACATAGGTTTTCACATCTGGATGAACAGGGATGGTACTAAGCAATATGTTGGATAAAACCGGGGAAAGTACTGACCCCTGAGGTTCACCTCGGGTTTGCTTGTGCTTACAGGAAAAGAAACCGCCTTGATAACAATAGAATTCTCTTCTACTTAAAAATTCCGTCACCCATGCTACTATATAAGGTGGAAGTCCATGACTCCATAACTGATTAGTCAAGATAGAATACTCTACACTATCGTATGCTTTACATATGTCTAACGTTACTAAAGCCGCAAAGTGCTTTTTGTGACGGGCAATATGAATACGACTTTCCAGATCTACATGTGCATGCCATATGGAATATCCAGATCTAAAGCCAATTTGGGAAGAACTCAACAGTTGTTTCTCGTTAATAAACCTAATTATATGACCATGAAGTACCCTTTCAATAAGTTTTACTACAGTAGATGTTAAGGCTATCGGTCGTATGTTGTCTAAATTATAGCCTGCCCCCTGTTTCTTAAGCAATGGTATAATTTTCGCAATCTTCCCCGCAGGGGCGCCTGTTAAAGCAGGCGTTTGGTGTGTAGCGACACCACGGACCCGAGCTAACGGGGGAGTTTCTACTCCCTCCCATGCCTAGCCGTGCGTGGCTTTGCCGTGTCCGGGGAAAAGGGGATCCTGGGGGTTGAGCTGACGCTGGGTGATTGGACCTTTAAGGCCCCCCGGCAGAGGCAACACACCCCTTTGGCCTCGGCTTCACGTAGACGGCACCCCTGGGCTGACCCACCCAGGGGAAATCGGTAGTCGCCTTTTCCTATTTCTCTCTCTCTCTACATCTTAGTCTTTTCTCGTCTTTAAACCTGTCCTGTCTTCTTCTCTCTTCTATTTACTTCCGATTTTTCCTGGCGGCAAGGGTTAACCTTGCGTATGTGCACTGTCTTGGGCACAATACATTTGGTTATAGCGGCTGTGTACAGCTGACGTTGACATGCCTCATATTTATTTAGGACTTGTCATGTCCCCGTGTTGGGCTCCATGGTGGGCGGCTGGCATGGCTGCCGAACTCACATTTAGTTTATGGCTTTTTCTTTTCTCCCTCCATTGCATGATCGTCCTCTCCCGAAGAGAGGGCGCACCGAAGACTTTTGCAAGTATTTCAGCAAACCGAAAGAAACCTTTCCCCGCTACCATGTAATTCATTGTGAAACCGCTGAAAAGAACGCATGAACTATTTCGCCTTTCGTTGTTTCCAAATGCCTCACCACTACACTTGGACCAGGTTACCAGGCTACAAGAATGGCCAGTGGGGATCTCCTCCTCGAGGTAAAAAGTCAGAGCCAGTACGAAAACCTCTCAAAACTAGAATCGTTTGGAAACATACCTATCTCAGTTACACCACACCGCTCACTCAACACTTCCCGAGGCGTTGTATCTGATAAAGACTTGCTTGACCTGACTGAAGGTGAGCTCCTCGAGGGCTGGAAGGACCAGCAGGTGACACAAGTACAAAGAATCAAAATTAGGCGTGATAAGAAGGAAATCCCAACAAAACACATAATTGTGACATTTTGCACCAGCACCCTGCCTGAACATCTCGAAACAGGATACTTGAAGTTGAATGTGAGACCTTACATTCCCAACCCACGACGTTGCTTCAAATGCCAGCATTTTGGTCACGGCTCTCAGAGTTGCCGCGGCCAACTCACCTGCGGAAAGTGTGCCACCACAGGACACGCTACGGACGAGTGTAAGGTGGAGGATGGGGCCCACTGCGCAAACTGCGATGGTGCCCATCCCGCATACTCCCGAACCTGTCCAACATGGAAAAAGGAAAAAGAAATTGTTACAATCAAAATCACACAAAACATTACTTTCCGAGAAGCCCGCCAACAAGTATCTGGGCTTTTCACAAACAAACCATCGTTTTCCGATGTAGTGCAACAGGGGGCAGCACTACAACGGCCTGCGGCAACTGCCCATGCCAGGCACAGTGTGCCCAGGCGGTCGCCAATGCCCCCACCCACGGCAGGAACAGCCAAGGCTGCCCTGCCACTCGTCCCCACGGCGACAACCAAGGCCGCTGCAAGCTCTTGCAGCGGCCAGGGTATCCCAGCACCAAAGGAGGTTCCTTCGACCTCTAGCCCAAGAGGACCGAAGGTTTCGCCCCCCGAGGTGAAGGAGACCCCAGGGTCGGCCGATATGAAGGCCTCGTCTCACCAGGCGAGGTCCCAAGCCCAAAACATCAGCTCGCAAATGCGGGCATCCAGTGCCTCTGAGGAGGCAATGGACACCACGGCACCCCTGGTGCAGAAAGATCGGCGTAGCTCCCTGGAGCGCGCCAAACGAAATAAAAAGCCAATAACGGGGCCCGGCGACGGCCCTGTTCTTTGAGTCTTAACGCTTAGCTTAAGAAGCAGACACACCCATTGTTCCTTACACACAGCACTACGTTACCTCCAATATGGCAACACAAATAATACATTGGAACGTCAGAGGACTCCTCAGAAACCTCGATGATGTTCAAGAGCTCTTTTGCAAACATTCGCCGAAAGTGCTGTGTGTACAGGAAACTCATTTAAAATCTAAAAACACGAATTTTTTGCGTCGGTATGTTCTGTTCCGAAAGGACAGAGATGATGCTGCGGCATCATCTGGCGGTGTAGCCATTATTGTTAATCAAAAAGTAGCATGCACACATTTACAACTGCAAACAACACTAGAGGCAGTGGCTGTTCGAGCAGTTCTTTTTAACAAGCTCGTCACCATCTGCTCTCTCTACATACCCCCACACCACCGTCTTGGAAAACGAGAATTCGAGTCCTTAATAGACCAACTACCCGAACCTTATCTGGTCCTTGGTGACCTGAATGCTCATAGCAGTCTATGGGGTGATTCTCGCTGCGACGCACGAGGTCGTCTCATTGAACAGTTCCTTTTTTCCTCCGGCGCCTGTCTGTTGAATAGGAAAGAGGCAACATATTATAACCTTGCGAACAAAACCTACTCTTCCATAGATCTCAGCATCGCATCTCCATCACTTGTTCCATTACTGCAATGGAAAGTTCTAAATAATCCCTACGGAAGTGACCATTTTCCTGTCGTTTTGAGTACACAAACATCATACGAATATCCTCCACGAGTTCCCAAATGGCTTATACACAAAGCCGACTGGGAACAGTTTCATAACAAAGCTCACTTATCTTGGACTGACATATGTACGCTAAGCATAGATGAAGCTGTGCAGTACTTCACAGCTCTCCTTATTAACACAGCAGCCAAATGCATCCCACAAACATCTGGACAGCCCGGCAAGCGACACGTCCCATGGTGGAACACAGAGTGTCGTAATGCGCGAAAGGAACAGAACCGGGCATGGAGGTTGCTGCGCAACTCGCCGACAGCGGAAAACCTTGAGAGCTTTAAGAAAATAAAGTCTCAAGGCAGGAGAACGCGTCGGCAGGCCAGAAGAGAAAGCTGGCAGAAGTTTTTGTCAGGGATCACTTCATACACACAGGAGGCTAAAGTCTGGAACATGGTCAGTAGGATAGCAGGAAAACAAGTACACACACTTCCACTCGTAAACACTCAGGGTGATACCTTGGAAGATCAGGCAAACTTCCTCGGTGCACACTTTGAACGGGTATCCCGCTCGTCCCACTATACTGACACTTTCCAAAAATACAGTACAAGAATAGAAAAGCAGAAACTAGAACATAAATCCACTAGATACGAGGCATATAACCAAGCTTTCAGTCTAGCGGAGCTCCGAACATCTCTAAACTCCTGCAGTACTTCTGCCCCAGGTTCTGACCGTGTGGTGTATGAAATGTTAAAAAGCCTACCAGCCGAAACACGAAAAACCTTACTTTGCTTATACAATGCTATCTGGTTTTCTGGCACTATTCCTACCTCCTGGAAAGAGGCGATTATTATTCCCATTTTGAAAGAGGGCAAGGACCCTTCTTTAGCTTCAAGTTATAGGCCTATTGCACTTACAAGCTGCTTGAGCAAAGTATTCGAAAAAATGATAAACTGCCGACTTGTACATTTCCTTGAAACAAATAATTTGCTTGACCCATTTCAGTGCGGGTTTTGAGAAAGTAGATCCACCACAGACCACCTCGTTCGTATCGAGGCACAGATAAGAGACGCCTTCGTCCATAGACAATATTTTCTCTCTGTGTTCCTCGATATCGAAAAGGCGTATGATACAACATGGCTTTTCGGAATTCTAAGAGACCTGTCCCACCTTGGTGTGCGCGGAAGAATGTTTCATATAATCGAAAGTTACCTGTCAAACCGGACATTACGTGTCCGTCTAGGCAGTGTGCTCTCCCAAACATTTGTCCAGGAAGCGGGCGTTCCACAAGGTGGTGTGCTTAGTTGCACACTTTTTATCATCAAAATGAATTCTTTGCACTTGTCCATTCCCCGCATGATGTTCTATTGTACATATGTCGACGACGTTCAGCTTGGCTTCAAGTCATGCAACTTAGCCATGTGTGAGCGGCAGGTTCAGATGGGTTTAAATAAGGTCTCCAAATGGGCAGACGAAAACGGATTTCGACTTAACCCACAAAAAAGCATGTGTGTCTTGTTCTCTCGAAAGAGAGGCATGCACTCTGAACCTGACATCCGGCTGAACGGGCAACGTCTGTCCGTCAAAGCCGAGCATAAATTCTTAGGCTTAATCTTGGACAACAAGTTGACCTTCGTATCGCACATCAAGTATTTAAAAACAAAATGTTTAAAAGCCATGAATTTTATAAAAGTGTTGTCACGTACTACGTGGGGTAGTGATAGGCAATGCCTCATGAACCTCTATAGAAGCCTTATTCGTACCCGCTTAGATTATGGGGCCGTTGTCTATCAGTCTGCCACTCAAAGTGCCTTGAAGATGCTTGACCCCGTGCACCATTTGGGCATCCGCCTTTCTACGGGTGCTTTTCGCACCAGCCCCGTAGAAAGCCTTTATGTTGAGTCAAATGAGTGGTCGCTTCATCTGCAGAGAACTTACATGTCCTTTGTTTATTTCCTTAAGGTGAAAGCAGACAAGAAGCACCCCTCATACTCTACAATTAATGATTTGTCGAGCTCAACTCTGTTTCTAAACAGGCCTTCGATGAGGCAGCCCTTCTCAATCCGCCTGAAGTGTCTAGCTGAAGAAACTGAAGTGTCACTTGAACATAGTTTAATGGCTCCTGTAGCATACCCGCCACCGTGGCAGTGGCAGACTATAGACTGCGATGTGTCTTTCCTAGAGGTTACAAAACATGCACCTAACGCCCATATACGAACATACTTTCTGGAACTTCAACACAAGTACACATGTCCTGAGTTCTTCACAGATGCCTCCAAGATTAACTCCTCTGTGTCCTACGCTGCTGTCGGCCAATCCTTTTCGGATGCTGGCCCTCTTCATCCACGCACAAGTATATTCACAGCGGAAGCCTACGCAATACTTGTGGCGGCTAAACACATCAAGCAGTTACAAATACAGAAAGCAGTAATTTATACAGACTCCCTCAGTGTAGTAACGGCTCTGCACAGTCTTAAAAAACACAAAAACCAAGTCCTTGTCTCCCTTTACTCCATTTTGTGCACACTCTACACGCACAAACAACATGTTGTAGTGTGCTGGGTGCCAGGGCACCGTGAGATCCAAGGCAACGTGAGGGCGGATCAGCTCGCTGCATCCGTCCATGAGAGCACCGCCATTACATCCATATCAATCCCGGCCCTTGATCTTAAGCCGTCTCTCAAACTAAACCTTAGGGACTACTGGCAGAACAAGTGGGATACAAACACACAAAACAAACTACACGTTATCAAGCCACACCTTGGCCATTGGCCACCAGTATCAAAATCACGTCTAACAGAGGTAACACTAACAAGACTCAGGATAGGGCACACATACACGACACACACACATCTTTTATCCGGTGGTGATCCACCATTGTGTGATAAATGTGGTGAGGCTTTAACAGTTCTTCATGTTTTAATCGAATGTAAACAGCTAGACACTCTAAGAAGACAACACTTCCCATTACCCTATCGACAACATATACCTTTACACCCTGCAATGTTTGTCGGTAGGGAACCACTTTTCACCCATAAATCATTGTTAGCTTTTTTAAGAGATGTTAATTTTTGCCATGTATTATACCCAGGCATTGCGTAGCGTGACCTCTCAAGAGAGGTCGCTGCTGCTGTGATTACATTTACAAGCACTTGCCTCGCAGCCCTTGGACACAAGGGCACTGATGAGACAAGTGTGCTAGTGCCAAATATTTTTACATGTTTTTATTATCAAAACCTTTGTCACCCTTTTTAATATGCATATCACGCCACTGTCATGTCTTTAATACTTATGTTTTTACCCGCATTATCGCGAGGAATTTTAAGGCCCCTATACAGCCACGCAACATATCATTGACCACATATTTATACTCATTGAAATGGCGCTCTTTGGCCATCAATTGGCCCTTGCGCCATAAAACACCACACATCATCATCATCATCAATTTTCGCAATCTTCCATTCAGAAGGGATCCATGCTCTTCTAAGGGAATAATTGACAAGACTTAACAGATCATTCGGATATTCCCTGTGAAGTATTTTTAGCATTGTATTTGTTATTCTATCGGGGCCTGGTGCTGCATTTGGCAATCTTTCCATAGCCTGATTTAATTCGGAAGTTGATATTTCTGTGTAGTCATAGATTGTTGTTGTGTAAGCCGAATTAGGAAGATGCGTTGAGAACCTGTTTTGTAATTCTTTAGCCAACTGATTCAATGATTCCTGTAGTTCCTGTGAGGTGTAAACTACTGAGTCAACGTTTCCTGGTATAAGGGTCTTCTTCCTACCACGAAGGAAGTTGAACAAAGCACGTTTGTTATTTGATTTAGACAGGTACTCGAAATGTTCTTGGTCATATTGCTCTTTCGCTCGCGACACAGTGCGTTTAAATGTTGCCGCAATGAACTGATAATCCTTCCAATTTTTTGGACTCTGATTACATATGTCCCCGCAGGGGCGCCTGCGCAAGTAGGCGTTTGGTGTGTAGCGACACCACGGACCCGAGCTAACGGGGAAGTTTCGGCTCCCTCCCGCGCCTAGCCGTGCGTGGCTTTGCCGTGTCCGGGGAAAAGGGGATCCTGGGGGTTGAGCCAATGCTGGGTGATTGGACCTTTAAGGCCCCCCGGCAGAGGCAACACACCCCTTTGGCCCCGGCTTCACGTAGACGGCACCCCTGGGCTGACCCACCCAGGGGAAATCGGCAGTCGCCTTTTCCTATCTCTCTCTCCCTACATCTTCGTCTTTATCTCTTACTATTTATCTGTCCTGTCTTCTATTCTCTTCCGTTTACTTCCAAACTTCCTGGCGGCTAGGGTTAACCCTGTGCAAATAGCCTACCTTGGTCTAGGCGCATTGGGTTATAGTGGCGTTGTACGGCTGACGTCTGCAGGTTTCAGCACCCGTAAACTTGCAGCGTCCCCTTGTTGGGCTCCGTGGTGGGTGGCCGCCAACGCTACTGAACAACATACAATTAGCATGCACAAAGCATTCCCTTTACTAAGTGATCGTGCCTCCTCAAAGCGGGTACGCACCGAAGATATCAATTTTTTTCATCCGGCCAAGACAAACCTTTCCTCATTTCCACGTTATACACTGTGAAAAAACTAACAAGCAAGCCAGAACAGTATCCCCCTTCGTAGTGGCTAGGTCCTTAACCGAAACTCTCGGTGCCGGATACAAGGTTACCAAAATGGCCAGTGGAGATCTACTCCTTGAAATACGTGACAAAGACCAATTCAATAAACTGAACACCCTCACAACGTTTGGAGACACACCCATCAGTATTACGCCACACAGGTCCATGAACTCATCTCGCGGGGTCGTATCGGACGCAGATTTGCTTGACCTCACCGAAGCTGAACTTCTTGAAGGATGGAAGAGCCAGAACGTGACAAACGTACAGCGTATTAAGATAAGAAGAGACCAAAAGGAAATACCAACAAAACACTTAGTACTTACCTTTGCTTCGAGCGATTTGCCGGAAACAATTCAGACTGGGTATACAAAGACATCTGTGAGGCCATATATTCCCAACCCCCGCCGTTGCTTCCAATGTCAGAGATATGGCCACGGCTCGCAAAGCTGTCGTGGCCAGAAAACTTGTGCTCTGTGTGGAGTCGTGGGCCATGCGTCCGACAACTGCGAAGCACCTGCACACTGTGTGAATTGTGGCGGTAGTCATGCCGCGTACTCCCGTTCCTGTTCTTTTTGGAAAAAAGAAAAAGAGATCATCACTTTAAAAATAAAAGAAAACATTACATTTAAAGAAGCAAGAAAAAGAGTTTCGCCATTTTATGGCCCCACATTTGCTGACGCGGCGCGCCAGGGGGCAGTGTCGCACCAGCCCTCGCCACTCCTTCGGCCTGCGCAGAGCGAGCCATTGGCTGTGGCGCCTGCCCCCAAGGCGGCAGTAGTTGAGTCTACTCCGCCTACTATCGAACAGAGACGAGGGACTCCAGGGTCCTCGGGTCTCAAGGCCTCACCTCGCCAGGCGAGGCCCAAGCTTCAAAAAACCAGCTCGCATGAGCGGGCATCCAGTGCCTCCGAGGAGGCAATGGATACGGCGGCACCCCTGGTGCCAAAAGAGCGGCGCGGCTCTCTGGAGCGCGCCAAGAAAACTAAAAAGCTCATAACAGGGCCTGATAATAGCCCTGCTACTTGAGTTCGACCTTTCAGCTTAAACAAGTCACTTCCTTAACGTACACACAGCACTACTTTACTCCCAATATGGAAACACAAATTATACATTGGAACGTCAGAGGCCTGCTTAAAAACCTCGACGACGTCCAAGAGCTTTTATACAAACACTCACCTCAAGTGCTGTGTGTACAGGAAACACATCTGAAATCCTTCAATACAAATTTTTTACGCGCTTACGTCATATACCGAAAGGACCGAGAAGATGCTGTGGCGTCATCCGGTGGCGTAGCCATTATTATTAACCAAGGAGTAGCGTGTACACATTTACCACTCCAGACATCCCTTGAGGCGGTGGCTGTTCGAGCGGTACTTTTAAACAAACTCGTCACCATCTGCTCTTTGTATGTACCTCCCCAACACCGTCTTGAAAGACGTGAATTTCAGTCTTTAATAGACGAACTGCCTGAACCCTATTTGCTTCTTGGCGACCTAAATGCACATAGTGGACTCTGGGGCGATTCTCGCTGTGATGCACGAGGCCGTCTTATTGAACAATTTCTCTTCTCTTCCGGTGCCTGTTTGTCGAATAGGAAAGAGCCAACATACTATAACGTTGCCAACAAAACTTACTCGTCTATAGACCGCAGCATCGTATCGCCTTCACTCCTACCCCTACTGAAATGGAAAATCATAAATAATCTATATGGAAGTGACCATTTTCCTGTAGTGTTGAGTTCACAAACAACATATGAATGTCCCCCGCAGGGGCGCCTGCGCAAGTAGGCGTTTGGTGTGTAGCGACACCACGGACCCGAGCTAACGGGGGAGTTTCTACTCCCTCCCACGCCTAGCCGTGCGTGGCTTTGCCGTGCCCGGGGAAAAGGGGATCCTGGGGGTTGAGCTGACGCTGGGTGATTGGACCTTTAAGGCCCCCCAGCAGAGGCAACACACCCCTTTGGCCCCGGCTTCACGTAGACGGCACCCCTGGGCTGACCCACCCAGGGGAAATCGGCAGTCGCCTTTTCCTATCTCCCTCTCCCTACATCTTCGTCTTTATCTCTTACTATTTATCTGTCCTGTCTTCTACTCTCTTCTATTTACTTCCAATTTTCCTGGCGGCGAGGGTTAACCTTGTGTGGTGGTCCTACCTTGGGTACACCATATTTGGTTATAGCAACGATGTACAGTTGGCATGGCAGGGCTTGCTCCATCACAACCTCTGCCGTGTCCCCTTGTTGGGCTCGGTGGTGGGTGACTGGCATTGTTGCCGAACAATGTACTCATTTAATGGGATCGTCCAACATTTTCGCAAATGATCGTCCCCCGAAGCGGGGGCGCACCGATGTAACCGCTGAAATCCTCCAGAAAAAGAAAGACACCTTCCCCAAGTATCACGTCATCCACTGTGAGAACACCGACAAAAAAGTCCGTAACATTTCACCTTTCCTAGTGTCAAGGTGTCTCACTGAGACCATCGGAAGCGGCTACAAAGCCACGAAGATGGCCAGTGGGGACCTGCTGGTTGAAGTTAAAGATAAGTCGCAATATCAAAAATTGACGAACCTTGTAGCGTTTGGGGACCAACCGATAACTGTCACCGCCCACAGAACAATGAATACGGTGAAGGGTGTCGTGTCAGACGATGACCTCATGGACCTTACTGATGATGAACTCCTGGCCGGCTGGAAGGATGAGAATGTTGTACAGGTACAACGAATAAAAATCAGACGAGACAACAGGGAAATACTCACTAGGCACATAATCGTCACCTTCAACTCTAGCACACTCCCAGACGAAATAGAAACAGGCTACTTGAAGTTGCACGTCAGACCATACATTCCGAACCCAAGGCGCTGCTTCAAGTGCCAAAGGTTTGGCCATGCATCACAGAGCTGCCGAGGGCAGCTTACTTGTGCTAAGTGCAGCGCTACGGGACACTCTGCTGATGACAACTGCAATGCTGAAGCTCACTGTGCAAATTGTGATGGTGACCACCCGGCGTACTCGAGATCCTGCACAGCTTGGAGACAAGAGAAGGAGGTCATCACTATCAAATATAAGGAAAACATAAGCTTCCGCGAAGCCAGACAGCGTCTCTCACCATACCTTGCTAAAAAGTCATCATTCGCCGAAGTGGTGCAACGGGGGCCAGCACCACAACGGCATCAGGCGGCCGTCCAGGCCACGCGTAGTGCGCTGAGGCGACCGCCCCTCGCCCCCACGGTGGGAGCAGCCACGGCTGCCCTACCCTCCCCTAACGTGGCCACACTGGAGGCCTCTCCTAGACCTGGCACCAGCCGGGACAGCTCAGAGGCCAAAGAGGTCCTGCCGACCTCTTCTCTGGTGGGGTCAAAGGCCTCGTCTGCCAAGACGAAGCCAACACAACGCCATCATCGCTCGCTAGAGCAACTGTCCGACGTCTTGCACGAGGCGATGGACACTACTTCTGGCCCAGCGGTGCAGGCAGCGCCTAAGGAGCGGCGAGACACTCTCGACCGCTCCAAAAAAAGCAAAACCCCAATTACAGGGCCAGAAAAGGGCCCTGTAAAATAAGTGAACCTGCACCATTTTGGAACTCGCATTTTTTAGTTCTTTTAGAAGCAAGTCACCTCCATTCTACTATATCCTACTCACTTGTCCTTCGATTTTTAAACTTTTACATTCAACATGGCTTTTATAATTCATTGGAACTGTAGAGGGCTTTTAAACAATTTTGGTGACGTAAAGGAAATACTACACGACTTTTCTCCTGTAGCCTTGTGCCTTCAGGAAACCAACCTAGGTGATCGATATCAAAACATCCTAAAAGGCTTCACTGTTGTGCGGCGCGATCGTACGCAGGCAAGCCGACTGTCGGGCGGTGTGGCTGTTGTTGTTAAAGGTGGTATAGCAGTGAGAGAAATTCATATTAATAGTCATATAGAGGCCGCCGCCGTTACCATTGTAGCGCACAAAACCATCACCGTCTGTTCCCTCTACATTCCACCGCACACGCAATTCACCGTAAGCGATTTAGAATTAATTTTAGACCAACTACCCGAACCTTTTGTGATAGCAGGTGATTTTAATGCACATAACACGCTTTGGGGTAGTAAAACAGTTGACTCTAGAGGACAAACACTTGAAGATTTTATTTTAGCCAACGATGTTTGTCTTTTAAATTCTGGCGCTGCCACTTACTGCTCCCCAAGTTCAGGAGCTATGAGCTGCCTGGACCTTGCGCTATGCTCTCCAGCGCTGTTCACAGATTTTAAATGGAAGGTAATAGATAATCCATACGGTAGTGACCACATGCCTGCACTCATCAGTCTAACCACAGCACTTCCTACCATACCCTCCAGACCACCCCGCTGGCGACTTCATTTGGCAGACTGGGCTCTCTTTACCGATCAAGCCAGTCTGGATAAAGAGAGTCTAGATAATCTGAGCGTAGATGAAATGAATCAAAGGATTACAACGTGTATAATCGCGGCAGCAAAGAGAGCTATCCCTCAGTCTTCTGGTTGCTTAAAAAAGAATTTGAAGCCCTGGTGGACGCACGAATGTACAGAAGCCAAAAAACTCCAAAATAAAGCCTGGGGTATCTTCCGGAGGTACCCGACGTACGATAACCTCATCTCCTTCAAAAAGGCGAAAGCGAAAGCTAGATATGTTCGTAGGCAAGCCGAGAAAATCTCCTGGCAAAACTACGTTTCATCCATAAACAGCTCGGTCACATCCAAAAGAATGTGGGATCAGGTTCGCAAGTTTAATGGCAACTACGCTGCCTATACCATCCCCTTTCTTTCAACAACAGGTACTCAGACATCCCTACAGGAACAGGCAGACCTATTAGGGCTTCACTTTTACAACATATCTAGCTCAGCAAACTATTCAGAAACGTTCCTAAGGCACAAGCAATCTATAGAAAAACAAAAGCTTCCTACAGCAGGTTTCTTAGACTTGCCATACAATGCGCCTTTAACCATCCATGAACTGAACACAGTACTTTCCACAGGTAAAAAAACAGCGCCTGGTCCTGACACAATACACTATGCAATGCTCGCCCACCTGTCGCCAAAAACAGTCGAGGCCCTTCTGTTTTTCTTCAACGTTATTTGGCAAACTGGTCGAATGCCCACGGATTGGAAGAAGGCCATTATAATCCCATTCCTAAAAACGGGAAAAGATTCTACATTAGCAAACAGCTATAGGCCAATCGCACTTACAAGTTGTCTTGCAAAAACCTACGAGAGTGTCATTAACATCAGGCTTACGTACGTCCTCGAAACAGAAAACTCACTAGATATCCACCAATGTGGGTACAAAAAAGGTTGCTCAACAATTGACCACCTAGTTCGGCTGGAAAACACAATACGAGAAGCTTTCTTACACAAACAACACTGCCTAGCAGTCTTTTTTGATCTTCAAAAAGCCTACGACACCACTTGGAGGTATGGTATTTTACGAGACTTGGCGGATCTGGGAATCCGCGGCAGAATGCTTAACTGTCTCTCCGACTTCTTGTCCAACCGAACCTTCCAGGTCCGCCTTGGCGTGACACTCTCTCGTGTATTTACTCAAGAAAACGGTGTACCTCAGGGGTGCGTTCTGAGCACTACACTTTTTGTTGTGAAAATGAACTCTGTAAACAAAGTTATACCATCCACACTGATGCATTCTCTGTACGTTGATGACCTCCAGATTGCGTGCCGCGCGTCTAACATGGTGACATGTCAACGACAGACTCAAATCACGTTGAACAAACTAACACAATGGGCGGAGAAAAACGGCTTCTGTTTCTCCGGGGAAAAGACAGTTGCCGTAGTGTATTCTCAGAAAAGAGGCTTGCAGCCGGACCCAATTCTTGAACTGAATGCAACAGTCCTACCAGTTAAACAAGAGCACAAGTTTCTAGGAGTCATATTTGACAAGAAACTTAACTTTCTATCACACATTACCAGTCTAAAAATTAAAGCGACTAGGGCACTCAATGTCCTCAAAGTTCTGTCGCGGAAGCGGTGGGGCGCTGACCGTAAGTGCCTTCTGCACATATATCGTTCATTGGTGCGTAGCAAATTAGATTATGGAAGTGTAGTTTACGGGTCAGCGAGACAATCCTACCTCAAGAGACTCGACCCCGTACATAACAAAGGGATACGCTTGGCAACCGGTGCATACCGGACCTCGCCGCTTCCCAGCTTGTACTCCGAGAGTAACGAACCGGCACTGGACAGCAGACGAACGCAGCTAATGCTTACATATGTCCTAAGAGTTCGCTCATCGCCAAACCATATATGCTACAACATTATCACACACTGTGACAAACGACTCCATTACACAAACAAACCAAACGCAATAAGGCCACTTATACTCAGATTCGAAGAAAAATGTCGCGAGTGTAACGTCCCTACAGATGCCCTTTCTGTTACTAAAAGGCCAAGAAGGCTGCCTCCCTGGAAAAACTTTACGCAATTTCTTGACCTCTCATTGACACATCTCAAAAAACAAGGTACACCACGTGAACACATATTGCAAGAATTTCGCATCGTTCAAGAAAGGTACAGCACATACAAAGAATTTTACACTGATGGCTCCAAAACGGCTAGTTATGTCAGTAGCAGTGTCGTCCAAGGTGCGTGGGAAGAAACAGTCAGATTACCACGGTTTGTTTCAGTTTTTACTGCTGAATGTTATGCCTTGTGGATGGCAGTAAAAAGAATTGAAAGTGCTAGATACAAGAAAGCAATACTTTTTACGGATTCCTTGAGTGCATTGAAGGCCCTCCATATACGCTCTCAATACGAACCCTTCATCGGCGACATTTTAAGCGTATTATCGCGTCTAAGTGAAGGACAAAATATCCGGTTCTGCTGGGTCCCAAGTCACGTCGGGATACCCGGAAATGAAAGGGCAGATCAGTGCGCAGCAGCAGCAAAGAACTTAAGTATCTCGCAAGTAAATGTTCCCGTTAGGGATAGTATCCGCGCAATCCGTACAGCGCTAACATCTAAATGGCAACGGGAATGGAATATGACAGGCAACAACAAACTTCAACTAATCAAGCCATTCCTAAATGAATGGAAGTCATGTTACCACCAAGAACGTTTTATCGAAGTAATCCTGTGCCGTCTTCGAATTGGTCACACGCACATCACTCATAATTACTTGTTAAAACAAGAAAAACAGCCAACATGTGATAAATGCGATGAACCTCTAACAGTGTTGCACATCTTGCTTACATGCGCACATTTGGAAGCACATCGAAGAAAACATTTTTACACCTTGTACAAGTTACGCATTCCACGTCACCCCATGTTCCTTCTAGGAGATGACGCGCTGATACCCCTAACCGACGTTGTCAACTTCCTGGATGACACCAAATTTCTAAATAAGTTATAAGAAGCACGCCATCGTATTTGTACGGTACAGATCTGCAAGATTCACGAACCTGTGTGGCCACAGCACGGCCTCTTGCGAGAGGTCAGTGCTGTGACAGCTTCTTTTGAACACAGCACTTACCTCCTGGTCCTTGCGCACAAGGACACAGGTGAGGCGGGAGTGCTGGAGCGATCCCCTCACATTTTTTGACAAAATCACCTCACGCACATACCATACCCATTGACCACGCCATGTACCATGTCCATAATTTTAAAAGTATACACATTACGCGATTGGTTTTAGGTCTCTATACAGCCGCACAACATTATTCATTTTATTCCATTAGTCATCGTCAACCGCGCATTCATAGTCATGACCATTGTAAAGGAAAAATCACCTGGACGACGAAGCACATTTTCCCCTGACTGACGGATTTACTCCCTCAGAGAAAATAGTTTTTCAATCAGACTTTCACAGCACAATGTATGCCGAGCTAACTAGTGACGTTTTCTTTTGCTCTTTTTTCTCTCCTTTTTTTCACCATGTGGCTGGCGCAGCATAGCCTTAGTTGCTTTTGCGCCACTAAACCCAACATAACTAACTAACTAACATATGAATGTCCTCTACATGTTCCCAAATGGCTGATAAACAAAGCAGACTGGGAACAGTTCCACAACACTACACGTTTGAGTTGGACAGACATATGTAGGTTAAACATAGATGAAGCTGTGAAGTACTTCACAGCTTTTTTAACTGACGCAGCAGCCAGGTGCATTCCGCAAACATCTGGAATGCGCGGCAAACGACACGTCCCATGGTGGAACACGGAGTGTCGTAATGCGCGAAAGGAACAGAACAGGGCATGGAGATTGCTGCGCAACTCGCCAACAGCGGAAAATCTTGACACATTCAAGAAAATAAAGTCTCAAGGAAGGAGAACGCGTCGGCAGGCCAGAAGAGAAAGCTGGCAGAAGTTTTTGTCAGGGATCAATTCATACACACAGGAGGCAAAAGTCTGGAACATGGTCAGTAGGATAGCAGGGAAACAAGTACACACACTTCCACTCGTAAACACTCAAGGTGATACCTTGGAAGATCAGGCAAACTTCCTCGGGGCACACTTTGAACGGGTATCCAGCTCGTCCCACTATACTGACACTTTCCAAAAATACAGAACAAGAATAGAAAAGCAGAAACTTGAACACAAATGCACTAGATCCGAGGCATATAACCAAGCTTTCAGTCTAGCTGAGCTGCAAATGTCTCTAAACTCCTGCAGTACTTCTGCCCCAGGTTCTGACCGTGTGGTGTATGAAATGTTAAAAAACCTACCAATTGAAACACGAAAAACCTTACTTTGTTTGTACAATGCTATCTGGTTTTCTGGCGCTATCCCTACCTCCTGGAAAGAGGCTATTATTATTCCCATTTTGAAAGAGGGCAAAGACCCTTCTTTACCCTCGAGTTATAGGCCTATAGCACTCACAAGCTGCTTGTGCAAAGTATTCGAAAAAATGATAAACTGCCGACTTGTACATTTCCTTGAAACAAACAATTGGCTCGACCCATTCCAGTGCGGGTTTCGAGAAGGTAGATCCACCACAGACCACCTTGTTCGTATCGAGGCACAGATCAGAGACACCTTCGTCCATAGGCAATATTTTCTCTCTGTGTTCCTCGATATCGAAACGGCGTATGATACAACATGGCGGTTCGGCATTCTAAGAGACCTGTTCCACCTTGGCGTGCGCGGAAGAATGTTTCACATAATCGAAAGTTACCTGTCAGGGCGGACATTCCGTGTCCGTCTGGGCAGTGTGCTTTCCCAAACATTCGTCCAGGAAACAGGCGTGCCACAAGGTGGCGAGCTTAGCTGCACACTTTTTCTCATCAAAATGAACTCTTTGCACTTGTCCATTCCCCGCAATATGTTCTATTGTACATATGTCGACGACGTTCAGCTTGGCTTCAAGTCATGCAACTTGGCCATGTGTGAGCGGCAGGTTCAGCTGGGTTTAAATAAGGTCTCCAAATGGGCAGATGAAAACGGATTTCAACTTAACCCACAAAAAAGCATGTGTGTCTTGTTCTCTCGAAAGAGAGGCATGCACTCGGAACCCGACATTCGACTGAACGGGCTACGTCTGTCCGTCAAAGCCGAGCATAAATTCTTAGGCCTTATCTTGGACAACAAGTTGACCTTCGTACCGCACATCAAGTATCTAAAAACAAAATGTTTAAAAGCCATGAATGTTTTAAAAGTGTTGTCACGTACTACGTGGGGTAGTGACAGGCAATGTCTCATGAACCTGTATCGAAGCCTCATTCGCACCCGCTTAGATTATGGGGCCATTGTTTATCAGTCTGCAACACAAAGTGCCTTGAAGATGCTGGACCCCGTGCACCATTTGGGCATCCGCCTTTCCACGGGTGCTTTTCGCACCAGCCCCGTAGAAAGCCTTTATGTTGAGTCAAATGAGTGGTCGCTTCATCTGCAGAGAACTTACATGTCCTTTGTTTATTTCCTTAAGGTGAAAGCAGATAAGAAGCACCCCTCATACTCTACTATCAATGATTTGTCGAGCTCTATTCTGTTTCAAAACAGGCCTTCGATGAGGCAGCCCTTCTCAGTTCGCCTGAAAAGTCTAGCTGAGGAAACTGGAGTCTCACTTGAACACAGTTTAATGGCTCCCGCAGCATATCTGCCACCCTGGCAATGGCAGACTATAGACTGTGATGTGTCCTTTCTTGAAGTTACAAAACATGCGCCTATTGCCCATATCCGAACATACTTTCTCGAACTTCAACACAAATACACACGTCCTGAGTTCTTTACAGATGCCTCTAAGTCCAACTCCTCTGTGTCCTACGCTGTTGTCGGCCCATCCTTTTCGGATGCTGGCCCTCTACATCCAGGCACAAGTATCTTCACAGCGGAAGCATACGCGATACTTGTGGCAGCTAAAGACATCAAACAATTACACATACAAAAAGCAGTAATTTATACAGACTCCCTCAGTGTGGTAACGGCTCTGCACAGTCTTAAAAAACAAAAAAACCCGGTCCTCATCTCACTTTACTCTACTTTGTGCACACTCTACTCACTCAAACAACATGTTGTAGTGTGCTGGGTGCCAGGGCACCGTGAAATCCAAGGCAACGTGAGGGCGGATCAGCTCGCTGCATCCGCCCACAAAAGCACTGCCCCTACACCCATATCAATCCCGGCCCTCGATCTTAAGCCGTCTCTCAAACGAAACCTCAGAGACTACTGGCAGAGCAAGTGGAATACACACACACAAAACAAACTACACATTATTAAGCCACACCTTGGTCATTGGCTGCCCGTATCGAAATCGCGACATACAGAGGTAACACTAACGAGACTCAGGATAGGACACACATACACGACACACACATATCTGTTGTGTGGTGGCGATCCACCATTATGTGGCAGATGTGGTGAACCCTTAACCGTCCTTCACATGTTAATTCAGTGTAAACACTTAGAAACTCTAAGAAAACAACATTTTCCATTACTCTACCGACAACATATACCTTTACACCCTACAATGTTTTTCGGTAGAGAACCACTTTTTAGTCATAAATCATTGTTAGCGTTTTTAAAAGAAATTCACAGCTTTCATGTCATATACCCGGGCATACCGTAGCATGACCTCTCCAGAGAGGTTTTTGCTGCGGTGGCTACACAAGAAAGCACATGCCTCACGGCCCTTGGACGCAAGGGTTTTAACGAGTGAGGCACTTGTGCTAATGCCATACATATCCACCATCGTCTTTTATTATCACCAACTTTTGTCATCTGTTCACACCACACACACCTTCCACGGCATGGTCATGATTTTATTATTTGTATGTTTTTACCCGCCTTACTGCGAGGAATTTCATGGCCCTTATACAGCCACTTATCACAATCATTGTCCATATTTTTAGTAAGATGAACTGGCGCTCTTTGGCCGTGAATCGGCCCTTGCGCCATAAAACATCAAACATCATCATCATCATCATACTCACTTTCGCATCTAGCACCCTCCCAACTGAAATAGCAACAGGATATCTTAAACTGCCAGTTAGACCATACATACCCAACCCGAGGCGCTGCTTTAAGTGTCAGAGGTTCGGGCACGGCTCCCAGAGCTGCCGAGGACAGATTACCTGCGCAAAATGCGGCACCAAAGGTCATACCACTGACGATGACTGTCAGCTACAAGTGCACTGTGCAAACTGTGAGGGTGACCATCCTGCATATTCCAGGTCATGCGTGGCCTGGAAAATGGAAAAAGAAATTATTAGTACAAAGTTTAAATTGAACATAAGCTTCCGTGTAGCGCGGCAGCGCGTTTCCCCGCATTTTTCTGGGAACACATCGTACGCCGAAGTGGCGCGAGGGGGGTCAGCACCACTTCGGTTTTCGGCAATGCCTTGGACCACGCCTAGCGTGCCGAGGCAAATGCCACAAGCCCCCATGGGGGGAGCAGCCTCGGCTGCCCCACCCTCCTTGCATACAGCCCCACCGAAGGCGCCTGTAAACCTTGGCAGCAGCCAGGGCACCACACAAACTAAAGAGGTCCCCTCGACCTCCAGCCCGGTGGGGTTTAAGGCTCCGTCTGTCACGACGAAGCCTACAACGAAAACATTATCTGTCGCCTCTCCTGAGGCGATGGATACATCAACTGCACCGGCGCAGACTGCGCCAAAAGAGCGGCGGGGTTCCCTCGACCGCTCTATAAAGACAAAACGGTAATTACAGGGCCTTCTAAAGGCTCTGTAAGATAAGTCACTTCTCTCTTTAGACACCAGCCACACTCATTTCGTACGCACAGCACTTCTTCACTTCCATAATGGAGACACAAATATACAATGGAACGTCAGAGGACTACTTCGAAACCTCGACGATGTCCAAGAACTTCTTAACAAACATTCTCCAAAAGTGCTGTGCGTACAGGAAACACACTTAACATCCAAGAATACAAATTTTTTGCGTCAATATGTTGTCTTTCGATAGGACAGAGATGATGCTGTGGCATCATCTGGTGGTGTAGCCATTATTGTTAATCGAGGAGTAGCATGTAGCCATCTACCATTACTAACATCCCTAGAGGCAGTGGCTGTTCGAGCAGTTCTATTGAATAAGCTCGTCACCATCTGCTCTCTATACATACCGCCGCAACACCGCCTGGAAAAACATGATTTTCACTCTTTAATAGCCGAGTTACCAGAACCTTATCTGGTTCTAGGGGACCTGAATGCGCACAGCGGTTTATGGGGTGACTGTCGATGTGATGCACGAGGTCGTCTCATCGAACAGTTCCTCTTTTCATCAGGTGCTTGTCTGTTGAATAGAAAACAGGCAACATATTATAACCTTGCAAACAATACTTACTCCTCCATAGACCTCAGTATCGCATCTCCTTCACTTGTACCATTACTTCAGTGGAAAGTCATAAATAACCCATACGGAAGTGACCATTTTCCTTTGGTTTTGAATACACCAATAATACATGAATGTCCTCCACATGTTCCCAAATGGCTGATAAACAAAGCTGACTGGGAACAATTTCAAAAAATTACTCACTTAAGTTGGACCGAAATATGCGGATTAGGCATAGATGAAGCTGTGAAGTACTTCACAGCTTTTCTAACTGACGCAGCAGCCAGGTGCATACCGCAAACATCTGGAATGCCCGGCAAACGACATGTCCCATGGTGGAACACGGAGTGTCGTAATGCGCGAAAGGAACAGAACAGGGCATGGAGATTACTGCGCAACTCGCCAACAGCGGAAAATCTTGACACGTTCAAGAAAATAAAGTCTCAAGGAAGGAGAACGCGTCGGCAGGCCAGAAGAGAAAGCTGGCAGAAGTTTTTGTCAGGGATCAATTCATACACACAGGAGGCAAAAGTCTGGAACATGGTCGGTAGGATAGCAGGGAAACAAGTGCACACACTTCCACTCGTAAACACTCAAGGTGATACCTTAAAAGATCAGGCAAACTTTCTCGGGGCACACTTTGAACGGGTATCCAGCTCGTCCCACTATACTGACACTTTCCAAAAATACAGAACAAGAATAGAACAGCAGAAACTCGAACACAAATCCACTAGATACGAGGCATATAATCAAGCTTTCAGTCTAGCGGAGCTCCGAACATCTCTAAACTCCCGCAGCACTTCTGCCCCAGGTTCTGACCGTGTGGTGTATGAAATGCTAAAAAACCTACCAGCTGAAACACGAAAAACCTTACTTTGTTTGTACAATACTATCTGGTTTTCTGGCACTATTCCTACCTCCTGGAAAGAGGCTATTATTATTCCCATTTTGAAAGAGGGCAAGGACCCTTCTTTAGCTTCAAGTTATAGGCCTATTGCACTTACAAGCTGCTTGTGCAAAGTATTCGAAAAAATGATAAACTGCCGACTTGTACATATCCTTGAAACAAACAATTTGCTCGACCCATTTCAGTGCGGGTTTCGAGAAAGTAGATCCACCACAGACCACCTTGTTCGTATCGAGGCACAGATCAGAGACGCCTTTGTCCATAAACAATATTTTCTCTCTGTGTTCCTCGATATCGAAAAGGCGTATGATACAACATGGCGTTTCGGAATTCTAAGAGACCTGTCCCACCTAGGTGTGCGCGGAAGAATGTTCCATATAATCGAAAGTTACCTGTCAAACCGGACATTCCGTGTCCGTCTGGGCAGTGTGCTCTCTCAAACATTTGTCCAGGAAACAGGCGTGCCACAAGGTGGCGTGCTTAGTTGCACACTTTTTATTATCAAAATGAATTCTTTGCACTTGTCCATTCCCCGCAATATGTTCTATTCTACATATGTCGACGACGTTCAGCTTGGCTTCAAGTCATGCAACTTGGCCATGTGTGAGCGGCAGGTTCAGCTGGGTTTAAATAAGGTCTCCAAATGGGCAGATGAAAACGGATTTCGACTTAACCCACAAAAAAGCACATGTGTCTTGTTCTCTCGAAAGAGAGGCATGCACTCGGAACCTGACATTCGACTGAATGGGCAACGTCTGTTCGTCGAAGCCGAGCATAAATTCTTAGGCTTAATCTTGGACAACAAGTTGACCTTCGTACCGTACATCAAGTATTTAAAAACGAAATGTTTAAAAGCCATGAATGTTATAAAAGTGTTGTCACGTACTACGTGGGGTAGTGATAGGCAATGCCTCATGAACCTCTATAAAAGCCTCATCCGCACCCGCTTAGATTATGGGGCCGTTGTCTATCAGTCTGCCACTCAAAGTGCCTTGAAGATGCTTGACCCCGTGCACAATTTGGGCATCCGCCTTTCTACGGGTGCTTTTCGCACCAGCCCCGTAGAAAGCCTTTATGTTGAGTCAAATGAGTGGTCGCTTCATCTGCAGAGAACTTACATGTCCTTTGTTTATTTCCTTAAGGTGAAAGCAGACAAGAAGCACCCCTCATACTCTACAATTAATGATTTGTCGAGCTCAACTCTGTTTCAAAACAGGCCTTCGATGAGGCAGCCCTTCTCAATTCGCCTGAAGTGTCTAGCTGAAGAAACTGAAGTGTCACTTGAACACAGTTTAATGGCTCCTGTAGCATACCCGCCACCGTGGCAGTGGTAGAATATAGACTGCGATGTGTCTTTCCTAGAGGTTACAAAACATGCACCTATTGCCCATATTCGAACATACTTTCTGGAACTTTAACACAAATACACATGTCCTGAGTTCTTCACAGATGCCTCCAAGACTAACTCCTCTGTGTCCTACGCTGCTGTCGGCCCATCCTTTTCGGATGCTGGCCCTCTACATCCACGCACAAGTATCTTCACAGCGGAAGCTTACGCGATACTGGTGGCAGCTAAACACATCAAACAATTACAAATACAAAAAGCAGTAATTTATACAGACTCCCTCAGTGTGGTAACGGCTCTGCACAGTCTTAAAAAACAAAAAAAACCCAGTCCTTGTCTCATTTTACTCCATTTTGTGCACACTTTACACGCAGAAACAACATGTTGTAGTGTGCTGGGTGCCAGGGCACCGTGAGATCCAAGGCCACGTGAGGGCGGATCAGCTCGCTGCATCCGTCCATGAGAGCACCGCCATTACATCCATATCAATCCCGGCCTTTGATCTTAAGCCGTCTCTCAAACTAAACCTCAGGGACTACTGGCAGAGCAAGTGGGATACACACACACAAAACAAACTACACGTTATCAAGCCACACCTTGGCCATTGGCCACCAGTATCAAAATCACGTCTATCAGAGGTAACACTAACAAGACTCAGGATAGGGTACACATACACGACACACACACATCTTTTATCCGGTGGTGGTACACCATTGTGTGATAAATGTGGTGAGCCTTTAACAGTTCTTCACGTTTTAATCCTCCCCGCAGGGGCGCCTGTTAAAGCAGGCGTTTGGTGTGTAGCGACACCACGGACCCGAGCTAACGGGGGAGTTTCTACTCCCTCCCACGCCTAGCCGTGCGTGGCTTTGCCGTGTCCGGGGAAAAGGGGATCCTGGGGGTTGAGCTGACGCTGGGTGATTGGACCTTTAAGGCCCCCCGGCAGAGGCAACACACCCCTTTGGCCCCGGCTTCACGTAGACGGCACCCCTGGGCTGACCCACCCAGGGGAAATCGGTAGTCGCCTTTTCCTATTTCTCTCTCTCTCTACATCTTAGTCTTTTCTCGTCTTTAAATCTATCCTGTCTTCTTCTCTCTTCTATTTACTTCCGATTTTTCCTGGCGGCAAGGGTTAACCTTGTGTATGTGCTCTGTCTTGGGCACAATACATTTGGTTATAGCGGCTGTGTACAGCTGACGTTGACATGCCTCATATATATTTAGGACTTGTCACGTCTCCGTGTTGGGCTCCATGGTGGGCGGCTGGCATGGCTGCCGAACTCACATTTAGTTTATGGCTTTCTCTTCTCTCCCTCCATTGCATGATCGTCCTCTCCCGAAGAGAGGGCGCACCGAAGACTTTTGCAAGTATTTCAGCAAACCGAAAGAAACCTTTCCCCGCTACCATGTAATCCATTGTGAAACCGCTGAAAAGAACGCCAGAACTATTTCGCCTTTCGTTGTTTCCAAATGCCTCACCACTACACTTGGACCAGGTTACCAGGCTACAAGAATGGCCAGTGGGGATCTCCTCCTCGAGGTAAAAAGTCAGAGCCAGTACGAAAACCTCTCAAAACTAGAATCGTTTGGAAACATACCTATCTCAATTACACCACACCGCTCACTCAACACTTCCCGAGGAGTTGTATCTGACCAAGACTTGCTTGACCTGACTGAAGGTGAGCTCCTCGAGGGCTGGAACGACCAGCAGGTGACACAAGTGCAAAGAATCAAAATTAGGCGTGATAAGAAGGAAATCCCAACAAAACACATAATTGTGACATTTTGCACCAGCACCCTGCCTGAACATCTCGAAACAGGATACTTGAAGTTGAATGTGAGACCTTACATTCCCAACCCACGACGTTGCTTCAAATGCCAGCGTTTTGGTCACGGCTCTCAGAGTTGCCGCGGCCAACTCACCTGCGGAAAGTGTGCCACCACAGGACACGCTACGGACGAGTGTAAGGTGGAGGATGGGGCCCACTGCGCAAACTGCGATGGTGCCCATCCCGCATACTCTCGAACCTGTCCAACATGGAAAAAGGAAAAAGAAATTGTTACAATCAAAATCACTCAAAACATCACTTTCCGAGAAGCCCGTCAACAAGTATCTGGGCTTTTCACAAACAAACCATCGTTTTCCGATGTAGTGCAACAGGGGGCAGCACTACAACGGCCTGCGGCAACTGCCCATGCCAGGCACAGTGTGCCCAGGCGGTCGCCAATGCCCCCACCCACGGTGGGAACAGCCAAGGCTGCCCTGCCACTCCTCCCCACGGCGACAACCAAGGCCGCTGCAAGCTCTTGCAGCGGCCAGGGTATCCCAGCACCAAAGGAGGTTCCTTCGACCTCTAGCCCAAGAGGACCGAAGGTTTCGCCCCCCGAGGTGAAGGAGACCCCAGGGTCGGCCGATATGAAGGCCTCGTCTCACCAGGCGAGGTCCCAAGCCCAAAACTTCAGCTCGCAAATGCGGGCATCCAGTGCCTCTGAGGAGGCAATAAACACCACGGCACCCCTGGTGCAGAAAGATCGGCGTAGCTCCCTGGAGCGCGCCAAACGAAATAAAAAGCCAATAACGGGGCCCGGCGACGGCCCTGTTCTTTGAGTCTTAACGCTTAGCTTAAGAAGCAGACACACCCATTGCTCCTTACACACAGCACTAAGTTACCTCCAATATGGCAACACAAATAATACATTGGAACGTCAGAGGACTCCTCAGAAACCTCGATGATGTTCAAGAGCTCTTTTGCAAACATTCGCCGAAAGTGCTGTGTGTACAGGAAACTCATTTAAAATCTAAAAACACGAATTTTTTGCGTCGGTATGTTCTCTTCCGAAAGGAGAGAGATGATGCTGCGGCATCATCCGGCGGTGTAGCCTTTATTGTTAATCAAAAAGTAGCATGCGCACATTTACCACTGCAAACAACACTAGAGGCAGTGGCTGTTCGGGCAGTTCTTTTCAACAAGCTCGTCACCATCTGCTCTCTGTACATACCCCCACAACACCGTCTTGGAAAACGAGAATTCGAGTCCTTAATAGACCAACTACCCGAACCTTATCTGGTCCTTGGTGACCTGAATGCTCATAGCAGTCTATGGGGTGATTCTCGCTGCGACGCACGAGGTCGTCTTATTGAACAGTTCCTTTTTTCCTCCGGCGCCTGTCTGTTGAATAGGAAACAGGCAACATATTATAACCTGGCCAACAAAACCTACTCTTCCATAGATCTCAGCATCGCATCTCCATCACTTGTTCCATTACTCCAATGGAAAGTTCTAAATAATCCCTACGGAAGCGACCATTTTCCTGTCGTTTTGAGTACACAAACATCATACGAATATCCTCCACGAGTTCCCAAATGGCTTATACACAAAGCCGACTGGGAACAGTTCCATAACAAAGCTCACTTATCTTGGACTGACATATGTACGCTAAGCATAGATGAAGCTGTGCAGTACTTCACAGCTCTCCTTATTAACACAGCAGCCAAATGCATCCCACAAACATCTGGACAGCCCGGCAAGCGACACGTCCCATGGTGGAACACAGAGTGTCGTAATGCGCGAAAGGAACAGAACCGGGCATGTAGGTTGCTGCGCAACTCGCCGACAGCGGAAAACCTTGCGAGCTTTAAGAAAATAAAGTCTCAAGGCAGGAGAACGCGTCGGCAGGCCAGAAGAGAAAGCTGGCAGAAGTTTTTGTCAGGGATCACTTCATACACACAGGAGGCTAAAGTCTGGAACATGGTCAGTAGGATAGCAGGAAAACAAGTACACACACTTCCACTCGTAAACACTCAGGGTGATACCTTGGAAGATCAGGCAAACTTCCTCGGTGCACACTTTGAACGGGTATCCAGCTCGTCCCACTATACTGACACTTTCCAAAAATACAGAACAAGAATAGAAAAGCAGAAACTAGAACACAAATCCACTAGATACGAGGCATATAACCAAGCTTTCAGCCTAGCTGAGCTCCGAACATCTCTAAACTCCTGCAGTACTTCTGCCCCAGGTTCTGACCGTGTGGTGTATGAAATGTTAAAAAACCTACCAGCCGAAACACGAAAAACCTTACTTTCTTTATACAATGCTATCTGGTTTTCTGGCACTATCCCTACCTCCTGGAAAGAGGCGATTATTATTCCCATTTTGAAAGAGGGCAAGGACCCTTCTTTAGCTTCAAGTTATAGGCCTATTGCACTTACAAGCTGCTTGTCCAAAGTATTCGAAAAAATGATAAACTGCCGACTTCTACATATTCTTGAAACAAACAATTTGCTCGACCCATTTCAGTGCGGGTTTCGAGAAAGTAGATCCACCACAGACCACCTCGTTCGTATCGAGGCACAGATAAGAGACGCCTTCGTCCATAGACAATATTTTCTCTCTGTGTTCCTCGATATCGAAAAGGCGTATGATACAACATGGCGTTTCGGAATTCTAAGAGACCTGTCCCACCTTGGTGTGCGCGGAAGAATGTTTCATATAATCGAAAGTTACCTGTCAAACCGGACATTCCGTGTCCGTCTAGGCAGTGTGCTCTCCCAAACATTTGTCCAGGAAACAGGCGTGCCACAAGGTGGTGTGCTTAGTTGCACACTTTTTATCATCAAAATGAATTCTTTGCACTTGTCCATTCCCCGCATGATGTTCTATTGTACATATGTCGACGACGTTCAGCTTGGCTTCAAGTCATGCAACTTAGCCATGTGTGAGCGGCAGGTTCAGATGGGTTTAAATAAGGTCTCCAAATGGGCAGACGAAAACGGATTTCGACTTAACCCACAAAAAAGCACGTGTGTCTTGTTCTCTCGAAAGAGAGGCATGCACTCTGAACCTGACATTCGGCTGAACGGGCAACGTCTGTCCGTCAAAGCCGAGCATAAATTCTTAGGCTTAATCTTGGACAACAAGTTGACCTTCGTATCGCACATCAAGTATTTAAAAACAAAATGTTTAAAAGCCATGAATGTTATAAAAGTGTTGTCACGTACTACGTGGGGTAGTGATAGGCAATGCCTCATGAACCTCTATAGAAGCCTTATTCGTACGCGCTTAGATTATGGGGCCGTTGTCTATCAGTCTGCCACTCAAAGTGCCTTGAAGATGCTTGACCCCGTGCACCATTTGGGCATCCGCCTTTCTACGGGTGCTTTTCGCACCAGCCCCGTAGAAAGCCTTTATGTTGAGTCAAATGAGTGGTCGCTTCATCTGCAGAGAACTTACATGTCCTTTGTTTATTTCCTTAAAAAGTGAAAGCAGACAAGAAGCACCCCTCATACTCTACAATTAATGATTTGTCGAGCTCAACACTGTTTCAAAACAGGCCTTCGATGAGGCAGCCCTTCTCAATTCGCCTGAAGTGTCTAGCTGAAGAAACTGAAGTGTCACTTGAACATAGTTTAATGGCTCCTGTAGCATACCCGCCACCGTGGCAGTGGCAGACTATAGACTGCGATGTGTCTTTCCTAGAGGTTACAAAACATGCACCTATTGCCCATATCCGAACATACTTTCTCGAACTTCAACACAAATACACATGTCCTGAGTTCTTCACAGATGCCTCCAAGACTAACTCCTCTGTGTCCTACGCTGCTGTCGGCCCATCCTTTTCGGATGCTGGCCCTCTACATCCACGCACAAGTATATTCACAGCGGAAGCTTACGCGATACTGGTGGCAGCTAAACACATCAAACAATTACAAATACAAAAAGCAGTAATATATACAGACTCCCTCAGTGTGGTAACGGCTCTGCACAGTCTTAAAAAACAAAAAAACCCAGTCCTTGTCTCACTTTACTCCATTTTGTGCACACTCTACACACACAAACAACATGTTGTAGTGTGCTGGGTGCCAGGGCACCGTGAGATCCAAGGCAACGTGAGGGCGGATCAGCTCGCTGCATCCGTCCATAAGAGCACCGCCATTACATCCATATCAATCCCGGCCCTTGATCTTAAGCCGTCTCTCAAACTAAACCTCAGGGACTACTGGCAGAGCAAGTGGGATACACACACACAAAACAAACTACACGTTATCAAGCCACACCTTGGCCATTGGCCACCAGTATCAAAATCACGTCTAACAGAGGTAACACTAACAAGACTCAGGATAGGGCACACATACACGACACACACACATCTTTTATCCGGTGGTGATCCACCATTGTGTGATCAATGTGGTGAGGTTTTAACAGTTCTTCACGTTTTAATCCAATGTAAAGATTTAGACACTCTAAGAAGACAACACTTCCCATTACCCTACCGACAACATATACCTTTACACCCTGCAATGTTTGTCGGTAGGGAACCACTTTTCACCCATAAATCATTGTTAGCTTTTTTAAGAGATGTTAATTTTTACCATGTATTATACCCAGGCATTGCGTAGCGTGACCTCTCAAGAGAGGTCGCTGCTGCTGTGATTACATTTAAAAGCACTTGCCTCGCAGCCCTTGGACACAAGGGCACTGATGAGACAAGTGTGCTAGTGCCAAATATTTTTACATGTTTTTATTATCAAAACCTTTGTCACCCTTTTTAATATGCATATCACGCCACTGTCATGTCTTTAATACTTATGTTTTTACCCGCATTATCGCGAGGAATTTTAAGGCCCCTATACAGCCACGCAACATATCATTGTCCGCATCTCTATACTCATTGAAATGGCGCTCTTTGGCCATCAATTGGCCCTTGCGCCATAAAACACCACACATCATCATCATCACGTTTTAATCCAATGTAAACTGTTAGACACTCTAAGAAGACAACACTTCCCATTACCCTACCGACAACATATACCGTTACACCCTGCAATGTTTGTCGGTAGGGAACCACTTTTCACCCATAAATCATTGTTAGCTTTTTTAAGAGATGTTAATTTTTACCATGTATTATACCCAGGCATTGCGTAGCGTGACCTCTCAAGAGAGGTCGCTGCTGCTGTGATTACATTTAAAAGCACTTGCCTCGCAGCCCTTGGACACAAGGGCACTGATGAGGCAAGTGTGCTAGTGCCAAATATTTTTACGTGTTTATTATCAAAACCTTTGTCACCCTTTTTAATACGCATATCACGCCACTGTCATGTCTTTAATACTTATGTTTTTACCCGCATTATCGCGAGGAATTTTAAGGCCCCTATACAGCCACGCAACATATCATTGTCTGCATCTCTATACTCATTGAAATGGCGCTCTTTGGCCATCAATTGGCCCTTGCGCCACAAAGCACCACACATCATCATCATCATCTGATTACATATGTCTTTTCCATGCAGCTTTTCTTCTTCTATAATCTCGTGTGCACTCATCATTCCACCATCTACTAGGTTGGGCACTTTTGGATGACGACGAAGCAATTACAAATTCTGAAGTGTTCTTGAAGATTTTTAAAGCAGAACAGAGATTTCTGCCGAGGTCTTCATTTTGACCACTGGACACTGCCCTAATGTTGGAACGCAAGCAGTCTTTAAATTTTTTGTAATTGATCAATGTTTTTTCTGTCCTTTCAATAGATTTCACAGCACATGAGATTTCAAAGTATACAGGAAGATAGTCACTGTTTGAAGAGAAATCAATTGTTTTCCAAGACTTTATTGAAACACTTGGACTGCAAAACGTGAGATCTAGTCAGGTAAGATTTTTATTAATCATCCAATCCCACAGAAGAGTACCAGTAGGGTCTGTTCGAAATACCCATGAAACATGATGTGACTTGAAACCACCAGTCAGAAGGAAATCATTCTTGCAATTAGCTAAGGCAGTATCTAATTGTTGAGTATTATGCAAACCCGTTGGAAAATATGCGTTTATAAGTGAAAAAGGGTGGTGACCTGGCAGACAGAGGTCTATTGCCAAAATTTCACAGCCTGTGGACATAAGCTGAAAAGCTATGCTCGCTGTGCGGCAAAATTTATTCGAGACTAGTATAATTAGACCACCTCCTAGTGATGGACGGTCTAACCGAAATGCTCTAAAATTGTTTAAAGGATAATTCTTAACGGGGTTAAGCCAGGTTTCTTGTAATAAGATTATATCCGGATATAACTGATTAATTAAGCAAAGTAAATCAGTAGAAGCAGAAATCAAAGACCTACAATTCCACTGTAGTACTTTCAAGGTATCTATGTTAGTATTTTTATTTACTGCGCGCCAGAGCATTCCTCTTCTTTCTTGTTATTACCTGCTGCATAAAATCGTGCAGATGCGCGTATGCGCTGTCGTCTTCGTCTTGCTAGCAGTACGCACGTGGCAATATGTTCTCATTGAATACTGTGACAGCCGATGCATGCAATGTTGCAATGCCTTTACCGGAAAGGAAAGTGCTGATAAAATATCGCCTGCGTGACCATGAATGAGCACTCCCTAAAGACCCATAGAGCTAAGTAAAAAGCATCAGCTTAGCTGTTTTACCAGTATTCACTAGACTAGGTCGGTAAAGGTGCGCTAAAAATTGCTCCTGAATATCACAAATGCGCGTTCTGTCTGGTAGCTCGTGCTGGCCGCACTGCACCATCACAATGTTCACTGCAATTCAGATGCACTGTTAAGAAATGAGTATACTGCAACAGATCACTGCCGCAAAAAAAGCAAAAAAAAGCAGCGCCCGCGCTATCAGTAGATGGCCGGAGCTAGCGTTAAACCGCACCTAGCCGGTCTGAGAGCGCACCGACGCCATGAGGTCTCGTCACCTTGACAACCGTAGCTACCCGGTGTTGCTGCTCACCCAGGCGCTGAGCGAGGGAAAGGGCCCGGCGTCGTTTCACGGTTCACTGCGTGCGCTGGCAAAAAACCCTCCCGTGTGTGTGCGTGTGGTGCACGTGACTTCTTGATCGGTAGAGTTAATTAGTCGGTGTTTAGTTTGAAATGTGCCTGCGCTCTGTGCTCGACCTGTGTGTTCTGTCAGTGCTGATTATTGCGAAGGTGCACCATCCTGAAGACTGGACCTGTTGATTCAAACTGTGGAGCACTCGAAGTGAAATAGTGAGTACCGCTCCCACGTTGTTCCGTTCAGCGCTTTGTTAAGTGCGTGAACACGAGAATAACGCCTTCAAACAATTTTGTTTTCAACTAGTTGATGACAAATCAGCATTTGTTTACTTAGCGAGAATATTTGCCCGAACTGTTTCACGGGGATGATGGCGAAGTGTGATTGTGGGCAGGTTTTTTTGTTTGTTTGTTTAGATTGTTTGGAGTAGAAAGCAGAGTGAGCGTGCGCCGCTGAGGTTCAGCGAAAAAATTGAACAGACTTTTGTAGTTCCCTTTGTTGGCAGCCGTGTTTAACGGGGCCCGCTCGTGATGCAGATCAATTTTAATTATTACATGTGTGGGGACGGCGCATGTTAGCTCTAAGCATCAACCGTATCTAAGACTCATATCCTTGGGCATGTTGGTAGTTCATTTACTCCCTTTTTTTCTTATTGCACAAAAAGACCGAGAACGGAAAACAAGGGCGTGGAGTCCATGTCGTTCTTTTCGGTTCTTTTTTTGTTTTGTGTGGTAACACTACCGTGATAACTCGGGTTGATGCATCGGGTGACAACACAGCACATTGCTTCGCGTTAGGTGCGCCTGGCGAAGTTTCCCTACTTGCTAATACATTCAATTTCGTTGAATTGGTCTTCACTGGCATTTTCGTTCACCCGCAACGTAGCGTGACACTCCCGACAGCCGTGCCTGTGTAGCGGATCGAGCACTGAAGCTGGACTTTTGTTTGAACAGACCTTTTGTCTGTGTGTGTGGTCGAATTGCCTACTTGAACACTGCAAACGCTTGTTTGAACATAACTGCTAACGTTCGAGCACATTTTACTCAGAATGTTTCCATCATGTGTATCTTTCAAAATATTCTTGTTATCAAGAGTTTTATTGTCATCGCCTCGCTTTGGCGTTTAACTTCGCTAACTACTTCAGATGTTAAAATATTTTCGCTATGTGAAGCGTTTATATAGTGTTTTTGTTGAAAAAAAACACTTTATATTGTACATACTGCACGGTATCTAAGCATGTGTTGCAGCCAAAATGTAAGACTGCGCAGCATATACTTATCTGGGAACACAACACGCACAGCCACTGAACAGCCTACGCTGCATCGGGAAGGAGTTATGCTTTCTCAGCCTGCCAGCATGATTGAATCAAATGACCCTAATTTATCAGTATGCAATGGTGATTGAGTCAAAGTAACAAAGGTATTTTATTCCAAATTTCCCGGCAAATTTTTTGGCTATGCAAATGTGTTTTCGGCTATGCAAAACGGTGAACTGCTTGAATACTTCGGAGAGAAAAAAAGTTTTTTGTCACGTGGTTGCCTTTTGAACTTTCCATAATGTTGTTTGAGTGTTGTTTGTAAAAAAAATATTTTACAACTACCGTTCGTTTTTTATACCAAGTTTGGTACATGCTAAGTAATGGGGCTTATGAAAGATGTTTGAAACTCAGTAATAGTAATACAAATTTTCGGGCACATACGTCTGCAAGAATTTAGCCAAATTTGTTATGTTTGCATTTTCTCATTGCGATACGGCACTTTGTATGAATCTCTGAGCTGTGAATATACTTACTTCACAGAAAAGATATTTTGATGAAAAATATTTTTAGACATCTGAAGCTGTTAACCTCTACGAGAAAAAATCACTCATTTCACAGAATTTATTTTTGTCCGTATTGAAACACAATTCGCACCATGTGGTGGTCCTATTGAAAATCACCTTTTGTCTGAATTGAAAACAAATAAACAGTTCTTTGTATGTGACAAGTTTCATTATTACAATTTCAATTTCAAGGAATAAAATAATTTTTGAATTTTCCCATCAACGGCAATAGGGAACTTCGAGGCGTCGGCTGCCGAATGACCAATTGGCGAATGGGTAACTTGGAACTTCAGAAATCATTTAGAGGCAAAGCTCTTGAGGCCGTGGGTCGTTCCCTCCTCTGTAGTCGTACTAGTATTATGTAGCCACTTTATGAGTTGCACAATAGATAGCGTTAGTGGTGTTCACAGCATATACTCGGACAAAATGATGATTCGTGGGGCGAAGCGCTCGTCCGTACATTTGTGCTTTCCTCCGTTCGTCTGTGCATCGATCCGTCCGGGCTTCCGTGTGTAGGTCTCTCCCAGAGTCCGTCCGTCTTTCTGTCCATCCATACTTGCGTCGGGCTGTCTGTCCATCCGTTTGTGCGTCCGGACGGATGAACACTACGCCCCACTTATCATCATTCACTCCGTGAATATACTGTGATCTTTTTCTCAAAACATAAATTGCCATGACAAAATTTGGCGCATGAAAAGAACTGTTTATTTGATTTCGATTTAGGTACAAAGCCAATTTTATTTCAACCACCACATGGTGCAAGTTGCGTCTCATTATAGACAAAACAACTATTTTGTGAAATTCGCGATTTTTTCTCGTAAAGTTTGACAGCTTGAGTGGTCTAAAATTTTTTTCCTCCAAATATACCATATGTGGATTAAGTATTCACTCCTCAAAGATTAATTGAAAGTGCAGTATTGATGTAGAAAAAATTCAGATATAACACATTTCGGCTAAATTATTTGAGGCGTATGTGGTCGAAAAATGGTAAAAATATTACTGAGCTTCAAACACTTTACGCATGCCCTTCACTTAACTTGTACACCAAATTTGGTACGGAAGAAGAAAAGGTACTTATGAAGTAATTTTTTTCACAAACATCCAGACGAGATTTCGGGAAGTACAGGAGGCCGCCAAGCGACCAAAAATTATTTGTCTGCGCAATACTCCAGCAGTTACCTTTGGCAGTCAAATCAGCGCGATCTTTTTCGAATACTTTTGAGGTGGTTGCCAAAATGGCTGGGACGTCTGACGTGGAATGACCCAATAGCCAATTCTTCCATCATATAAGCGTGTCAATGTGAGCTAGTTCAATAACACTAGTATCATTCGCATTTTAATACGTAACTGTACAGCACCTAATTTTACAAGTTACCTGCACTGAATACCTTCTCAATGCGCATACTGTCATGTATGCTCAGTGGCATTGAGTTTTTTGTGCAATACAGATAAAATATGTATATGTTGTTGCGCGTCGTACTATATTCCTTTTAATAAACTAATCGAATGACTACCATGGTAGATCTGCAGAAATACACATGCAGCTGCGTTGATGCACACTTAAGCGTAGAACTTGACATTCACTTAGATTGGTCGATGAATAAAGCTAAATAAACATTATCAACTTGGAGCTGCGCTTTTTTATTTGCCTGCGCTAGCAAGCTGAAAGGGTAAAGTAAGGTTCATGTGTACGGCACGAAAGGTATAATGATTCTGCCACAGTGCGCTTTTTATCGCGTTTATTGCTCAGCATATTTTTTCTAGCACATCTCACTGCAGTGGAGCCCGATGCCACTGAATATGCTTGCTATGCCCTCAATTTATACTTACACATAAGAAAGCAGTTAGTTATGCAGGGCACATACTGTATGTTGCAATCCTTGTGAATTTTGGTCATTGTTCCTTGTGGAGTTATTTTAGGTTTCCGTGATTGAATTTCCTGTACAAAAAGAACTGCTTCGCCCCACTTCTCTCTCTCTCGAGAGAGAGAGAGAGAGAAACGAGAAAAAAGGAAGGCAGGCAGGTTAACCAGATGCTAGTATCCGGTATGCTACCCTACACTGGGGTTGGGGAATCGGGGGTTGAAAGAGAAAGGGAGAGTTAAAAAATAAATGAGAAAAAAACCCGACACACACGCACACACAAAATCAGTCCACTCAGAGGCGTTCCGACAGGCCAGTAGTTCGTAAAAAGCCCAGTAGCGCTTGCGCGGCTTTCTTCTGTGACGATGAGTCATGACGATGGCACAGTATACTTTCTTCTGACAGCGGCTGCTCATCTAACCTGTTTAGTTTATTAGAAAGGTGTTGTCTTTCCAGGTTGTATTTCGGGCAATAACACAGGATATGTCGAATTGTTTCTTCATCTCCGCAGTGTGCACAGTCGGCGGTGTCAGCCGTACATATGCGGAACGCGTACGCACGGGTAAACGCGACTCCCTACCATAGTCTGCACAGAGAAGTAGCGTCGCCTCGTCGAATTTTTACCCCGCCGCGGTGGTCTAGTGGCTAAGTTTCTCGGCTGCTGACCCGCAGGGCGCGGGTTCGAATCCCGGCTGCGGCGGCTGCATTTCCGATGGAGACGGAAATGTTGTAGGCCCATGTGCTCAGATTTGAGTGCATGTTAAAGAACCCCAGGTGGTCGAAATTTCCGGAGCCCTCCACTACGGCGTCTCTCATAATCATATAGTGGTTTTGGGACGTTAAACCCCACATATCAATCAATCATCTCGTCGAATTTTTGTTGGAAGCTGCATGCTTAACGTTGGATCAAGGGATCGTAATCTTGCATGCGTAAAGAGAGGCTCATTACAAAGAGCCATGGAGCGTTGGTGAGCAAGAATGCGGAGCCTCCTAGCAGCGTCCGTCCTATAGAGAGGTATTGACTGGTCGTTGTCTTCTGTATGGGCCGAATGGGCAGCTTGATCAGCTCGTTCGTTACCGATAATTCTACAGTGGCTTGGCAACCACTGAAATATAACGTGGTGCCCTTTCTCTCTTATATGGTGTAGCATTTCTGCTGTTTCAAATACCAACTGCTCGTGTGGGCCACGGCGTTGATTTGACAGCAGTGACTGCAGCGCCACCTTGCAGTCGCAGAAAATCGTCCACCGTTGCGTGGTTTGGTTGTTAATGAAACGCAGCGCAGTGCGAAGCGCTGCAAGCTCTGCTGCCGTTGTTGTAGTTGCATGAGTTGTCCTGAATTTGGTGGTTGTGGCGTGCGTTGGAATAACGACCACCGCTGTTGAGATGTTTGGCAGAACGGAGCCGTCGGTGTAGACATGGGTGCAGTCTTCGTACTTCTCGTACAGCAGAAGTAAGGCGAGTTGCTTGAGGGCTGGTATTGAGAAAACTCGTTTTTTCTGGATGCCTGGTATTGTCAGGTTGATGACTGGCTGTTTGAGGCACCATGGGGGAATTGAAGGTCTCGCCGCGGGCGTCAAACCAGTTGGTAGGGAGTCACCACGTGTAGTTAGTGTTCGACAAAAGGAAGTATGAGGTCTATCCACTGGTAGAGAGGCTAGGTGGTGATGGGGAGTCCGGCCCACATGCCTTAAGTGTGTCCTCAAAGCTTCAATTTCAATATGGGTCTGCACGATGTGGTCTTTGGCTATAGCTATAGTCGCCATTGTTGAGGCACCCTGAGGCAGACCTAGACATATTCGAAGCGCCTGTGCCTGAACGCTTTGTATCACGCGTCGACTTGTTTTGCTGGCGCTTGATAACACAGGCAGACTGTATCGTAAAAAGCGAAGGAAAAGCACCCTGTACAGTCGTAACATAGCATTAGGCTGCATTCCCCAAGTCTTTGCAGCGAGAAACTTGAAAAGATGGCATATGCCTGTCAATCGCTTTTTCAAATACGACACATGAGGGCTCCATGATATGTCTCTGTCGACTATGACACCCAGGAATTTGTGAGATCGACGATATGGTATATTTTGACCGTTAATTGACACTGTAATTCGACATAGGTTTGCGCGTAAATGCCAGAACAACGCACTTTCCGGAGGAAATTTCCAGGCCTCAAATGCGTAGATACAAATCAGTTGCAGTAGCAGCTCTCTGTATTCTCGCTCGTAACTGCAGGCGAGTTACCGCAAATGTCCAGATGCAGATGTCATCAGCGTATGTTGATAGATAAATATTGTTTGGTAGGTGCGTATGGAGAGCGATTAGTGTTATATTGAATAGCACGGGGCTCAGTACACCACCCTGAGGGACGCCACGACAACTGAAATGTGTAGACGTGTTCCCGGTCTCTGTAGTCATAAAAAAGAATCGCCTTTGGAGATAACTGCGTATCCACTTAAGCATTCGGCCACCAACTCCAATTTCTTCTAGTGTGGTTAGGACGGCTTCGTTATCATAGGCTCCTTTGACGTCAAGGAACAGAGAGATGCAAAGACGCTTATGGCCTTACTCGTGTTCAACGTACGTAATTAGGTCGATGACGCTATTGATCGATGATCGACCACGTCGAAAGTCAGCCATGGCGTTTGGGTAGTGATACTCCAAACCATGGCGTTTGGGTAGTGATACTCATGATACTCCAAGTACCACTTGAGTCGGCCGAGAATCATACTCTCCATCACTTTACCCACGCAACTAGCCAATGCGATCGGCGATAGGAGGAGAGTTCCAATGGTGATTTGCCAGGTTTTAGTAATGGTACTAGACGACTAGTTTTCCAACTTAAAGGGACAGTGCCCTCTCGCCAACAATCATTATATAGCTGAAGGAGAGCTATTCTCGCCCGCTCACCCAGAAGACACAGGGCTCTGTAGGAGATTCCGTGCGGAGGTCCGTTTGCATGAAGCGAGTGCTGCTTTGAGCTCCGGAATGGGGAACGGGAAGTCCATACAGAAGTCACGTGGTGGCGGACAACTGCTCGAGAGTGGTGAGCTGTATATTGGTGTAGTTTGCCCTGATAATCCGGCACAGAACTCTTCAGCAACGTCCACATCTGGTCGATTTTGGTGAAGAACTAAGGCCTTAAATGGTGACTTTTGAATGGGCGATGACCGCAAACCTCTAACCGTCCTCCATATCTGCGATAAAGACTTACGAGGGTCGAGTGACTCACAGAAAGTAATCCAGCGTTAGAATTCTAGCTTGTCCAACCAACGTTTGATCTTCTTCTGCAAACGTCTAGCAGTCCGTAAATCTTCTATGTCCTTCGTGCGCCGGTACCTTCTTTCAGCTCGTCGTCGCAAGGCCCGAAGCCGCTCCCGCTCTATGTCGATAGCCATGATTCTTACAGGGCATGGGGTCGTACACACAGTCTCTTTTACAGTGCTATTGATGGCCTCTTGTAAATCGGATACGTGTTGTTGGCATTGGTCTTCCATACGGGACTGAAATTTTTTCCAGTCCACTCTTTTAACCATGTCGCGCACTTTAGGAGGCGACAATTCTCTGATCTTGACGTATGTTGGAATGTGATCACTCCCGTGCGTTTCTATATCCGTGAACCATTCAGTATGTTTCACTAGGCCTCGCGAAACAAAAGCCAAGTCGAGACAGCTACTGTATGTGGAGCCCCGTAAAAATGTAGGACTGCTATCGTTCAGTAACCAAAGTTGGTTGTCGGAGGCAAAAGACACCAAGCTTCTGCCCTTCATGTTGGTATTCTGACTTCCCCATAATTTATGATGAGCGTTGAAATCCCCAATGATAACACACGGGTCAGGAGTTAACGCTATGATGTCTCGTAGTCTTTTTTGATCGAAACGGCTTGATGGTGATAGGTATGCGCCAAACACAGTGATGTTGAGCCTCCTCTTTTTCACTCTTAAGCATACGTATTAGTTTCCGTCATGAGGTGGTACAGGTTAAAGGATGTAAGTGAGGTCTCGGCGAATGTACACCAGAACCTTGCTGCTTTCAGTAACAGTAGACGACATAAAAGGTTCGTACCCCGAGAGTCGTATTGCACTCGATAAGCTCGGCTCACAAATGACGATTACGGGAAACATATTGACGTACACAAATCGACGAAAGTCACCAATGCGCGATCTCAGTGCCCTGGCATTCCACTGCAGTATCGCTGCTTTACGAACCTCATCCCTGAAAGACAGTGGTGGGTTACCCATGGTCTACTCTAGGGCTGCTAGCACTGGACTAAGCGCGTCCAGTACTTGAAGGGCACTTTTGGCTGACGGTGTATTCATGTCGTTTAATAACATGCGAATGGTGTCCACTAATGATCTTAGCATCACCATCACGTGATGATCTGGCTTCCCGGTCGTTGCAGCATTTTGTGCTTGTTCTTGAGGCGGCTTCTGTTGAGGCTCAACAGGTTGTGTAGGCGGCTTCTGTTGAGGCTCAACAGATCGTCTAGGCTGAAGGGGTGGCCATTCCTTTGGAGAGAGAGATCTTCCAGCTTCTTCTCTTTCTGCGCAGATGTTTGCCATGCTAAGAGCCACGCCTGTCGATTTCCCTTCAGTTTATGACTTTCTCGTCAGATTTTGCACTGTCCTTCGTGAGGACCTTCGACGATGACGGCGCCTTCACCTTACTTTTTGCGCAGCTTCTCTGTGAGTCGAGTTGTCTCGCACCATTTGCCTCAGAATATAAATCTCTTTCTTAATCTGAGGACAGTCCTTGGAGGAAGCACTGTGAGCTCCTTGGCAGTTGGGGCATTTCAACGTAGTTGCATTACAGTCGGCTTCTGAGTGGTGTTCAGCGCATCGGGGGCACGCTTCGGAATTTCTGTAAACGCCCTTCACGTGGCCAATTTTCTGGCACTTGAAACACTGCATAGGCTTCGGAATAACGCCCGCAGGGGCGCCTGCGCAAGTAGGCGTTTGGTGTGTAGCGACACCACGGACCCGAGCTAACGGGAGAGTTTCTACTCCCTCCCACGCCTAGCCGTGCGTGGCTTTGCCGTGTCCGGGGAAAAGGGAATCCTGGGGGTTGAGCCGACGCTGGGTGATTGGACCTTTAAGGCCCCCCGGCAGAGGCAACACACCCCTTTGGCCCCGGCTTCACGTAGACGGCACCCCTGGGCTGACCCACTCAAGGGAAATCGGCAGTCGCCTTTTCCTATCTCTCTCTCCCTACATCTTCGTCTTTCTTACTTTTTTAGCTTTCCTGTCTACTTCTCTCTTCTGTTTACTTCCAATTTTCCTGGCGGCAAAGGTTAACCCTGTGCAAATAGCCTACCTTGGTCTAGGCGCATTGGGTTATAGTGGTGTTGTACGGCTGGCGTCTGCAGGTTTCAGCATCCGCAAACTTGTAGCGTCCCCTCGTTGGGCTCCGTGGTGGGTGGCCGCCAACGCTGCCGAACAACATACAATTAGCATGCATAAAGCATTCCCTTTACTCAGTGATCGCGCCTCCTCAAAGCGGGTACGCACCGAAGACATCAATTTTTTCATCCGGCCAAGACAAATGTTTCCTCATTTCCACGTTATACACTGCGAAAAAACTAACAAGCAAGCCAGAACTGTATCCCCCTTCGTAGTTTCTAGATGCCTAACCGAAACTCTCGGTGCCGGGTACAGGGTTACCAAAATGGCCAGTGGAGATCTACTCCTTGAAATACGTGACAAAGACCAATTCGATAAACTGAACACCATCACAACGTTTGGAGACACACCCATCAGTATTACGCCACACAGGTCCATGAACTCGTCTCGCGGGGTCGTATCGGACGTAGATTTGCTTGAGCTGACGGAAGCTGAACTTCTGGAAGGATGGAAGAGCCAGAACGTGACAAACGTACAGCGTATTAAGATCAGAAGAGATCAAAAGGAAATCCCAACGAAACACTTAGTACTGACCTTTGCTTCGAGCGATTTGCCAGAAACTATTCAGACTGGGTACACAAAGACATCCGTGAGACCATATATTCCCAACCCTCGCCGTTGCTTCCAATGTGAGAGATATGGCCACGGCTCGCAAAGCTGTCGTGGCCGGAAAACTTGTGCTCTGTGTGGAGTCGTGGGCCATGCGTCCGACAACTGCGAAGCACCTGCACACTGTGTGAACTGTGGCGGTAATCACGCTGCGTACTCACGTTCCTGTTCTTTCTGGAAAAAAGAAAAAGAGATCATCACTTCAAAGATAAAAGAAAACATTACATTTAAAGAAGCAAGAAAAAGAGTCTCGCCATTTTATGGCCCCACATATGCTGATGCGACGCGCCTGGGGGCAGTGTCGCACCAGCCCTCGCCACTCCTTCGGCCTGCGCAGAGCGAGCCATTGGCTGTGGCGCCTGCCCCCAAAGCGGCAGTAGTTGAGTCTACTCCGCCTACTATTGAAGAGAGACCAGAGACTCCAGAGTCCTCGGGTCTCAAGGCCTCACCTCGCCAGGCGAGGCCCAAGCTTCGAAAAACCAGCTCGCATGAGCGGTCTTCCAGTGCCTCCAAGGAGGCAATGGATACGGCGGCACACCTGGTGCCAAAAGAACGGCGCGGCTCTCTGGAGCGCGCCAAGAGAACTAAAAAGCTCATAACAGGGCCTGACAGTGGCCCTGGTACTTGAGCTCGACCTTCCAGCTTAAACAAGTCACTCGCTTAACGTACACACAGCACTACTTTGCTTCCAAAATGGACACACAAATTATACATTGGAACGTCAGAGGACTGCTTAAGAACCTCGACGACGTACAAGAGCTTTTATACAAATACTCAACTCAAGTGCTGTGTGTACAGGAAACACACCTAAAATTCTCCAATACAATTTTTTTACGTGCTTACGTCATATACCGAAAAGACCGAGATGATGCTGTGGCGTCATCCGGTGGCGTAGCCATTATTATTAACCAAGGAGTAGCGTGTACACATTTACCACTCCAGACATCTCTTGAGGCGGTGGCTGTTCGAGCGGTACTGTTAAACAAACTCGTTACCATCTGCTCTTTGTATGTACTTCCCCACCACCGTCTTGAAAGACGTGAATTTCAGTCTTTAATAGACGAACTGTCAGAACCTTATTTGCTTCTTGGGGACCTAAATGCACATAGTGGACTGGGGGCGATTCTCGCTGTGATGCACGAGGTCGTTTAATTGAACAATTTCTCTTCTCTTCCGGTGCCTGTTTGTTGAATAGGAAAGAGCCAACATACTATAATGCTGCCAACAAAACTTACTCATCTATCGACCTCAGCATCGGATCACCTTCACTCCTACCCCTACTCAAATGGAAAATCATAAATAATTTATATGGTAGTAACCATTTATTTGTAGTGTTGAGTTCACAAACAACATATGAAAGTCCTCTACACGTTCCAAAATGGCTGATAAACAAAGCAGACTGGGAACAGTTCCATAACACTACACGTTTGAGTTGGACAGACATATGTAGGTTAAACATAGATGAAGCTGTGCAGTATTTCACAGCTTTTCTAACTGACGCAGCAGCCAAGTGCATACCGCAAACATCTGAAATGCCCGGCAAACGACACGTCCCATGGTGGAACACAGACTCTCGTAATGCGCGAAAGGAACAGAACAGGGCATGGAGGTTGCTGCGGAATTCGCCGACAGCGGAAAACCTTGAGAGCTTTAAGAAGATAAAATCTCGAGGCAGGAGAACGCGTCGGCAGGCCAGAAGAGAAAGTTGGCACAAGATTGTATCAGGAATAAATTCGTATACACAAGAGGCCAAAGTCTGGAACATGGTTCGTAGGGTAGCAGAAAGAAAAGTACATTCACTCCCACTCGTAAACACTCAGGGTGAAACCTTGGAAGATCAGGCAAACTTCCACGGGGCACACTTTGAACTGGTATCCGGCTCGTACCACTATACTGACACTTTCCAAAAATACAGAACAAGAATAGAAAAGCAGAAACTCGAACACAAATCCACTAGATACGAGGCATATAACCAAGTTTTCAGTCTAGCTGAGCTCCGAGCATCTCTAAACTCCTGCAGTACTTCTGCCCCAGGTTCTCACCGTGTGGTGTATGAAATGTTTAAAAACCTACCAGCCAAAACACGAAAAACCTTACTTTGGTTGTACAATGCTATCTGGTTTTCTGGCACTATCCCTAGCTCCTGGAAAGAGGCTATTATTATTCCCATTTTGAAAGAGGGCAAGGACCCTTCTTTAGCTTCAAGTTATAGGCCTATTGCACTTACAAGTTGCTTGTGCAAAGTATTCGAAAAAATGATAAACTGCCGACTTGTACATATCCTTGAAACAATTTGCTCGACCCATTTCAGTGCGGGTTCCGAGAAAGTAGATCCACCACAGACCACCTTGTTCGTATCGAGGCACAGATCAGAGACGCCTTCGCTCATAAGCAATATTTTCTCTCTGTATTCCTCGATATCGTAAAGGCGTATGATACAACATGGCGTTTCGGAATTCTAAGAGACCTGTCGCACCTTGGTGTGCGCGGAAGAATGTTTCATATAATCGAAAGTTACCTGTCAAACCGGACATTCCGTGTCCGTCTGGGCAGTGTTCTCTCCCAAACATTTGTCCAGGAAACAGGCGTGCCACAAGGTGGTGTGCTCAGTTGCACACTTTTTATTATCAAAATGAATTCTTTGCACTTGTCCATTCCCCGCAATATGTTCTATTGTACATATGTCGACGACGTTCAGCTTGGCTTCAAGTCATGCAACTTGGCCATGTGTGAGCGGCAGGTTCAGCTGGGTTTAAATAATGTCTCCAAATGGGCAGATGAAAACGGATTTCGACTTAACCCACAAAAAAGCAAGTGTGTCTTGTTCTCCCGAAAGAGAGGCATGCACTCGGAACCTGACATTCGACTGAACGGGCAACGTCTGTCCGTCAAAGCCGAGCACAAATTCTTAGGCTTAATCTTGGAACACAAGTTGACCTTCGTACCGCACATCAAGTATTTAAAAACAAAATGTTTAAAAGCCATGAATGTTATAAAAGTGTTGTCACGTACTACGTGGGGTAGTGATAGGCAATGCCTCATGAACCTCTATAGAAGCCTCATTCGCACCCGCTTAGAATATGGGGCCGTTGTCTATCAGTCTGCTACTCAAAGTGCCTCGAAGATGCTGGACCCCGTGCACCATTTGGGCATCCGCCTTTCTACGGGTGCTTTTCGCACCAGCCCCGTAGAAAGCCTTTATGTTGAGTCAAACGAGTGGGTGCTTCATCTGCAGAGAACTTACATGTCCTTTGTTTATTTTCTTAAGGTGAAAGCAGACAAGAAGCACCCCTCATACTCTACAATTAATGATTTGTCGAGCTCAACTCTGTTTCTAAACAGGCCTTCGATGAGGCAGCCCTTCTCAATCCGCCTGAAGTGTCTAGCTGAAGAAACTGAAGTATCATTTGTACACAGTTTGATTGCTCCTGTTGCATACCCGCCACCGTGGCAGTGGCAGACTATAGACTGCGATGTGTCCTAGAAGTTACAAAACATGCACCTATTGCCCATATCTGAACATACTTTCTGGAACTTCAACACAAATACACACGTCCTGAGTTCTTCACAGATGCATCCAAGACTAACTCCTCTGTGTCCTACGCTGCTGTTGACCCATCCTTTTCAGATGCTAGCCTTCTACATCCCCGCACAAGTATCTTCACAGCGGAAGCTTACGCGATACTGGTGGCAGATAACACATGAAACAATTACAAATACAAAAAGCAGTATTTTATACAGACTCTCTCAGTGTGGTAACGGCTCTGCACAGTCTTGAAAAACAAAACAACCCAGTCCTTGTCTCATTTTACTCCATTTTGTGCACACTCTGCACACTCAAACAACATGTTGTAGTGTGCTGGGTGCCAGGGCACCGTGAGATTCAAGGCAACGTGATGGCGGATCAGCGTGCTGCATCCGTCCACAAGGGCACCGCCACTACACCCATATCGATTCCGGCCCTTGATCTTAAGCCTTCTCCCTTGATCTTAAGCCTTCTCTCAAACGAAACATCAGGGACTACTGGCAGAGCAAGTGGGATACACACACACAAAACAAACTACACGTTATCAAGCCACACCTTGGCCATTGGCCACCAGTATCAAAATCACGTCTAACAGAGGTAACACTAACAAGACTCAGGATAGGACACACATACACCACACACACACATCTTTTGTCCGGTGGTGATCCACCATTGTGTGATAAATGTGGTGAGGCATTAACAGTTCTTCCCGTTTTAATTTAATGTAAAGAGTTAGACACTCTAAGAAGAAAACACTTTCCTTTATCCTTTATATTTCGAGGTCATCCGTAGCACGACCTCTATAGAGTGCTCGTGGCTGCGGTGACTATATCTTCATCAAGGTTTTATTATTATGATATTTTGACATCAGCTATCACCACACATATGTTACGCCACTGTCATGATTTTATTGCTTTCATGTTTTAACCCGCGTTAGAGCGAGGAATTTTAAGGCCCCTTTACAGCCACGCACCATATCATTGTTCATATCTGTAGTCAATTGAAATGGCGCTCTTTGGCCATCAATTGGCCCTTGCGCCACTAAAAACTACTCATCATCACACCGACAACATATACCTCTACACCCTGCAATGTTCGTTGGCAGGGAATCGCTTTTTAGTAATAAATTATTGTTAGCGTTTTTAAAAGAAATTTATAATTTTCATATCATATACCCGGGCATTCCGTAGCACAACCTCTCCGGAGAGGTTTCTGCTGCGGTGGCTACACTGGAAAGCACTTGCCTCACGGCCCTTGGACGCAAGGGTACGAACGTGTGAGGTACTTGTGCTAATGCGCCCGCAGTGGCGCCTGCGCAAGTAGGCGTTTGGTGTGTAGCGACACCACGGGCCCGAGCTAACGAGGGAGTTTCGGCTCCCTCCCACGCCTAGCCGTGCGTGGCTTTGCCGTGTCCGGGGAAAAGGGGATCCTGGGGGTTGAGCCAATGCTTGGGGATTGGACCTTTAAGGCCCCCCGGCAGAGGCAACACACCCCTTTGTCCCCGGCTTCATGTAGACGGCACCCCTGGGCTGACCCACATAGGGGAAATTGGCAGTCGCCTTTTCCTATCACTCTCTTCGTACATCTTCGTCTGTATCTCTTTCTTTTTATCTGTCCTGTCATCTTCTCTTTTCCGTTTACTTCCGAATTTCCTGGCGGCGAGGGTTAACCCTGTGTAGTTACCCAACCTTGGGTAGTTATATTCGGTTATAGCGGCGATGCATGTCTGGCGTCTCCAAGTGTTCACTAGTCAACCTTGTAGCGTCCCCTTGTTGGGCTCGGTGGTGGGTGGCCACCATCGCCGCCGAACTTTATAGTATTTTTATGGCAAAAGCTTTTCCCCTCCTTCCTGATCGCTCCCTAAAATGTGGCGCACCGATGATACTTTCCTGCTTAACACACCAAAGCCGACATTCCCAAAGTACCATGTAATCCACAGTCAAAACGAAAACTAGACAGTCCGAGCCATTTCACCTTTCCTCGTTTCCAAAACTCTCACATAAGCAATAGGCCCAGGTTATAAAGGGACAAAGATGGGAAGTGGCGATCTTCTTTTGGAGGTTCGTGACAAAGCTCAGTATGAAAAGCTGTCTAAGCTAGTAGCCTTTGGGGAAGCCCCTGTTTCGGTGGGCCCACACAGGTTCATGAACACTGTCCGTGGCGTAATTTCTGATGATGATCTTACTGAGCTTTCTGAAAGTGAGCTGCTCGAAGGTTGGCAGGACCAGAACGTGGTCAAAGTCTAACAAATAACAATAAGGCGCAACAACAAACTGACCCCTACAAAACACGTAACAATTACCTTCGGAACAAGTGACCTACCAGAATCAATCGAAACCGGCTATTGTAAGCTTCGTGTAAGACCATACATTCCCAACCCTCGTCGATGTTTCAAGTGCCAACGTTTCGGTCATGGATCGTAGAGTTGCAGAGGGCGTGCCACTTGCGCAAAGTGCGCATCCATTCAACACATATCAGACAACTGCACCTCAGAAACAACTCATTGTTCAAACTGTGAAGGAGATCACGCTGCCTACTCACGATCATGCCCCGCATGGAAAAAACAGAAACAAATAGTAGAACTCAAGGTTAAATTCAATCTCACATTCCAAGAAGCACGCCAACGTTTCGCACTACACAACCCATCTTATCCCTCCTTTGCAGATGTGACGCGCCGGGGCGCCGCGCCACATGCCTCGGCACCCACGAATGTCACACAGTGTGTGGCCGCGGTCGTGCCGCCAGCGCCCCCGGCTGGAGCAGCCTGTACTGCTCCGCCACCTGACAAACAGGGCCGGCAGACCCCGGTCTTTGCCGAACCTGGGACCACTGCAGGCGCAGTTAGGTCCAAAAGTTCAGTGAATGTGCCTGCCCAGCAGGCACCATCCACCACCTCACAAGAGGTGATGGATACAAGTCCCACTCCTCCGGTGTTTCAGACGCCGAAGGATAGGCGCAACTCCTTGGAGCGCGCCAAAAAAGAAAAACCTCGAATTACGGTGCCCTCAAAAGGCTCTGTAAACTAACGCAACACCTCTGTACACACAGCACCACACTACATTAAATTGACACAAATACTACAGTGGAAAGTCAGAGGACTGTTGAGAAACCTCGACGATATCCAGGAACTTTTACACAAACATACACCTAAGGTGCTGTGCGTACAAGAGACACACCTGAAACCTAAACACACCAACTTTTTACGTCATTACATTATCTTTCGGAAAGACCGCAATGATGCCATTGTGCCATCCGGTGGTGTTGCCATTATAGTCAATCAAGGGATTGCATGCACACACCTAACACTACAAACATCCCTTGAGGCGGTGGCTGTTCGAGCAGTTCTTTTGAATAAGCTCGTCACCATCTGCTCTCTCTACATACCTCCACAACACCGTCTTGAAAAGCATGAATTCGAGTCCCTCATAGAGGAACTTCCAGAACCTTATATCCTCCTTGGAGATTTCAATGCACACAGCAATCTATGGGGATACTCTCGCTGGGATGCTCGAGGTCGCCTGATTGAACAGCTCCTTTTTTCTTCCGGTGCGTACCTGCTGAATCGGAAGGAGCCAACATATTACAACATCGCTAACAATACGTACTCAGCAATAGACCTCAGCATAATATCCCCATCACTCCTGCCTCTACTTAAATGGGAAGACATTAATGATCCATATGGTAGTGACCATTTTCCTATTGTTATCAGCACATCAATAACAAATAGATGTCCTGCACAAGTTCCCAAATGGCTCACCGACAAAGCTGATTGGGAAAAGTTTCAAAAAATGACTGTATTATCTGGGACTGACATGGCGGCATTGAGCATAGAGGATGCTGTATGCTACTTTACAGCTTTCCTGGTTGATGCAGCAACAAAATCTATTCCCCAAACATGTGTACCATCAAGCAAACGACGAGTACCATGGTGGAATAATGAGTGCCGTGAGGCTGGGAAAAAACAAAATAAGGCATGGAGGTTGCTTAGAGACTCGCCCACAGCCGAGAATCTTGTAAACTTTAAGAACGTCAAGTCGCAAGCAAGGAGGACGCGCCGACAGGCGAGAAGAGAAAGTTGGCACAAATTAGTATCGGGCATTCACTCATACACAGATGAGTCGAAAGTCTGGAGTATGGTTGGTAAGGTGGCAGGACGAGGACCACATTCGCTTCCTCTAGTGAACATACAAGAAGAGTTTGGAAGACCAGGAAAACACTCTCGGAGCGCACTTTGAACAGGTCTCCAGCTCAACACACTATAGTGAAGGGTTCAGACGATACAAAACCGCAATAGAAAAACAGAGATTAGAGCGCAAGCGCAGAACACATGAGGCATACAACGAACCTTTCTGTTTGGCTGAACTGCAGGCCTCACTTGCCTGCTGATAAATCTGCCCCAGGCCCGGACCGTGTGGCATATGAAATGTTAAAACACTTGCCCACTGAAACCCAGAAAGCTCTCCTCTCTCTGTATAATGCGATATGTTATTCTGGCGAGCTACCCTCAGCCTGGAAGGAAGCTATCATTATCCCAATCCTAAAACAAGGCAAGGACCCGGCCTCAGTTTCCAGCTACAGGCCAATAGCATTAACCAGCTGTATTTGCAAAGTTTTTGAAAAAATGATTAACAGGCGCCTGATGCACTTTCTTGAAATTAGTGTCCTACTTGACCCATACCAGTGTGGGTTTCGAGAGGCTCGGTCCACCACTGACCACCTTGTCCATATCGAAGCAAAAATTCGCGACGCTTTTGTTCATAAGCAATTTTTTCTTTCTGAGTTCCTCGATATGGAAAAGGCTTATGACACTGCATGGCGCTTCGGCATATTACGAGACCTCTCACATTTAGGTGTGCGGGGTAGAATGCTGACAGTTATTGAAAGCTACCTGTCCAACCGTACATTCCGTGTCCAAGTTGGCACTGTCTTATCTCGAGTATTTGTCCAAGAAACAGGAGTGCCACAAGGAGGTGTATTGAGCTGCACACTTTTCATAGTTAAAATGAATTCCATGCACCTGTCTCTCCCACGAAATATTTTTTACTGCATATATGTCGATGATGTGCAGATTGGTTACAAATCGTGCAACATCTCAAAGAGCCAACGTCAAGTTCAACTAGGGTTGAACAAGGTATCTCAATGGGCAAATGAGAATGGTTTTATACTCAACGCGCAAAAGAGCACTTGTGTATTGTTCAGCCGAAGGAGGGGCCTCCATCCAGACTCCGACATTGACCTGCATGGTCAACCTCTGTCAGTAAAGACCGAGCACAAGTTTCTTGGTCTCATATTAGACACTAAGCTAACCTTCACCCCACACATCAAGTATTTAAGGGACAGGTGCTTAAAAACAATGAACATTTTGAAGGTGTTGTCACACACTACATGGGGTAGTGATAGGAAATGTTTAATTAACCTATATCAAAGCCTCGTACGCACACGCCTAGATTACGGTGCTATAATCTATCAGCCGGCAACCCCATCAGCCTTGAAAATTCTTGACCCTGTCCACCATCTTGGCATTTGCCACTCTACGGGTGCTTTCCGCACCAGCCCTGTGGAGAGCCTGTACGTGGATTCGAATGAATGGTCGCTCCACCTGCAAAGATGTTCCTTGTCCTTTCTGTACTTTTTGAAAGTGAAGGCAGAAAACAAACATCCCTCCCATTTCACAATTATTGATTTGTCTTGTTCTGGCTTGTTCGAAAACCGTCATTCGTTTAGGCAGCCCTACGCACTGCGTGTAAGGAGCCTGGCCGAAGAAACAGGTGTGCCTCTTGAACACACTTTGATGGCTCCTGCAATATATCTGCCACCGTGGCAGTGGCAGCTTATAGACTGTGACGTCTCTTTTTTGATGTCACAAAGCACGCACCACTTGCACACATACATACACACTTCCTAGAACTACAACATAAATACACATGCCCTGAGTTCTTTACCGATGCGTCAAAGTCAAACACTTCTGTGTCATATGCTGCGGAAGGCCAATCCTTTTCCGAGGCCGGCGTTCTTCATCCTAATGCAAGCATCTTCACAGGAGAAGCTTACGCAATACTAGCGGTCGTAAAACACATTAAACAGATAAAATTACAAAAGGCGGTAATATACACAGATTCCCCAAACGTGGTCAAAGCCCTGAAAACTCCTAAAAAACACAAGAACTTCGTGCTGGTGTCACTCTACTCACTTCTGTGCACACTCTACACGTCAAAACAGCATGTCGTTGTCTGCTGGGTTCCAGGGCACCGTGAAATACAAGGGAACGTTTTGGCCGACAATCTGGCTGCTTGCGCCAATCTCACTACTGCCAATGCGTCTACACTAGTCCCTGCACTTGACTTAAAACCTTTTATAAAACGAAAACTCAGGGGGTATTGGCAGAGCATGTGGGTTATACACACAGATAATAAACTTCATGCTATTAAGCCGCAACTAGGTCATTGGCCGCCACTATCAAAATCACGACACACAGAAGTAATACTAACAAGGCTTAGAACAGGACACACACATTCTACACATTCATTTCTTCTGTCTACCGCTGATCCACCATATTGTGAGAGACGTCGAGAGCCCCTTATGGTTCTCCACATTCTCGTCCAGTGCAATGAGCTAGATGCTCTAGGAAAAAAGCACTTTTTGCTACATTCTCGTCCAGTGCATTGAGCTAGATGCTCTACGAAAAAAGCACTTTTTGCTGCCCTACGGACAACAGCTCCCTCTACACCCTGAGATGCTCATCGGTAGGGATCCGCTTTTCAAACTGCAAACACTTTTTAGGTTTTTAAAAGATGTGCAAAGCTTTCACCCGATATTTCGAGGTCATCTGTAGCACGACCTCTATAGAGTGATCGTGGCTGCGGTGACTACATCTTCATCATGGTTTTACTATCATGACATTTTGCCATCAGCTATCACCACACATATGTCACGCCACTGTCATGATTTTATTACTCTCATGTTTTAACCCGCATTAGAGCGAGGAATTTTAAGGCCTCTTTACAGCCACGCTCCATATCATTGTTCACATCTGTAGTCAATTGAAATGGCGCTCTTTGGCCATCAATTGGCCCTTGAGCCACTGAAAACTACCTATCATCATCATACTTGTGCTAATGCCATACATATCCACCATCGTCTTTTATTATCACCAACTTTGTTCATCTATTCGCACCACACACACCTTTCAGGGCATGGTCATGATTTTATTACTTGTATGTTTTTACCCGCCTTACCGCGAGGAATTTTATGGCCCTGATAGAGCCGCTAATCACAATCATTGTCCATATTTTTAGTAAGATGAAATGGCGCTCTTTGGCCAACAAATGGCCCTTGCGCCAAAAAACACCATATATCATCATCATCATCATCATCAAAATCAAAATCATACATTTTATCAAAACGTCCCTCTCCAATAGGCTTTAGTTTAAGCTCAGTCCGTATCGGTGAAGTATATTGACCTACCTACCTACGTCGGGTACCACACCTTCACAGCATCTGCTGTAAAACGCCTCTCTATGGCATCTGAAGTTCCGTCCAGAGGCAAATGTCTCTAGTGGGCCATCATTAGGTTCATTTTTTTTATGGCACCAGGGCATAAAGAAACTACGTCGGTTTTGTTCATGTGTGCCTCTGCCTAATATAGACGCCGTTTCTCGTCGTAAGGACTGATGGTTAGAGGTGTTCGGCAGAGAAGGCCGTCTCCTTCTTGTTTCAGAAATATAACTTTGTCATGGGATATTTCTGAAGGCGGTATTAGTGTGGAGGTAACATAGAAGACACCATCAACATACGGGAACTGAAGGGCTGTCCATCTGGAGGTTGATGGCATCTTCAGAGTAAGAGGGGCTCATCTTCCTTCGTTTGTGTTACCGCCTTGTGTCTCCAAGTTGCAGTCCATCACGGAATGCGCTGCCAACTTCACTCACTTTTCATGCCTCTCTGTCAAGCTCGCAGCTCTGGTGGACGTTTTTTCTCTTCACACTTGGTCTTTTATGGCCCAGGGGCATCTCGTTTGGCGTGTTGAGGATTTGTCGTATCGTACCTCTCCTGGTCACCCCCGTCGGGACGTTTTTGTCCGCTGAATATAGCAGACACTGCTCCGACTGCAAGCTTTGACCGGTCACGCGGCAACCTGCCTTCTCTACCGCCTATAAGTGCACGAAGTCTCGAAGCACATGACGTGGCTCAAAATGTGCCTCGCAGACCGCTCTTGAACTTTTCATGTGCCTTCTTGGCAAGCGTAAGCTGTATTCCCATTTCTCTCTCTGGGTCAGACATATTGGAACGGCGAATAGTGAACACTTAGTGCCTTCAGTTAATACTCTGTAGGGAACCCCGCAGCCGGGCACACAGTAGTTGCCCTGCCGCGTTGGTTTCATTTGCCAAAAGGTGTAACAGGACGTGAGACTCTCACTTGTAGAGAGGGGTCCACATTTGAAGGAAAACACGCGTGTCGTCTGCTCGGCTCCACCGCTGGCCCGCTGCAGCAACTATGAAGTTTCGAGCATGAGCACTGTAGACGGCGCTTTTTATCGTCTGCCACAAAAATATAAACACGTTCACCTGACTGTTTCCGCACACCTCGTAATCGTCTTAATTAATCTTACACGCCAATAGCTTTCGTTTTTAGTGTCAGGAGGAACACGGAAAGCTCAGACAGAACATTGCTGCTTTACCAGTTTTCTAACCTTCCCGATTTCCTGCCGGTCGAAGATCGTTTACTGTCAGTTTTTTTTAAATTGAGCAAGGGGGCGGCGATCGCAGTCGAGAGAAAGCACACTGTCTCTCTTATTCATTAAAATCTCGGAAGCCATTGTTTTAAGTTTTTGTTAAATCTCGTGTGGCAGCGCTGCAAATAAATGCACGCTGTCAAGTTTTAGGAGCGAAGCTCCTTAAGGCGTGGGCTGTGCGCCCCCTGTATGTAGCCACCTCTCGTTCAGTTCTTGCAGTGTTCACTAGATGGCGGTACTTGTAGCTGACGGCATTAGGTATTACGCTAGCCACCGCCCGATCTAAAGGGTACAGCCATATCCATCTGTCCATCCGTCCATCCGTCCGTCCATCCATCCATCCATCCATCCATGCATCCATCCATCCATCCATCCATCCATCCGTCCGTCCATCCATCCATCCGTCCGTCCGTCCGTCCGTCCAAAAGATGCAAGATGTTATAAACTAGATGGCGGTACGTGTAGTTGATTATGAAAGATGCGAGGAGTTATAAAATAGGAATGATGCCACATATGGCGCGTGTCATCGTTCGATATAGTGCGGGCAAATCGAGTGGGCAAAATGTACGGAGGATTCATGGTGTACCAGGTTTACCTCCGGAGCTTCGCCCACTCATCATCATTCACTTCGTGGATGTGGCGGCATTTTTTTTCCTTTACCTCATATTTTGCGTGATTTTTTGTAGCAATGTGTAGCAACTGAAGGCAGAATTTAAAAAAAGCTAATGAATACACCTGTGCAAGTAAAATTAAGAAAAAAAATCTATCGTCCACAGTTGCAAATCGAACCTGCATCCTTTGAGAAGGAAGCAAGCATTCTACCCCTCGAGTCGAGGTGTGCGCCATAGAGTTTCCCACAATACTTACTAGAGGGAACTCTGGCGCGAGTGTCTATGGGAGCGGCAACGCACGACGCTTCACTGTTCAATGAGCATGGGAATGATGGGTAGTACTACAGTGGCTAGAATAGGGAAGTGCACTCCATAAGAAGCGCCTATGGAGTGCACTGAAGCCTCTGAGGAGGAGCCGCGTGGGGGTGCGCGCAGTCAACTATACGTTGTTTACACGTTTCCGACAGGTTGGTCGGGCGCGTTCGTCCTCGTTTTTTTTAATCCGTGGCACTCTCACATGAATTCTTCTGTATGCACTCTCATGGCACGAAAATAAAGCCATTGCTTCGTCCCGGGTTGCACTGCAGGCTACAAGTCAGGTTGTTTGGTGTTAGTAAGAACGAAGCTCTGCGCAGTGGCGGAGAGCGATCCCGCGCGCTGACAAGCCGCTTCAAGAAAACCTGGCTGTGTGCAAAATGCACTTCGACGAGAGGTATGTACATCTCCTGGCACTTTGAGCTCACTGTGAACGGCGAAATGCTCCGCATAGAAAGGGGTAGGCCCGTAGACGTGCTTGTCGTTCAGGGGGGGGGGGGGGGGGCGAAGGTTCGTTGCAGTGCGCCCCCTCCCTATTAATTCAGTGTATGAGGCAGATTTTTCGCCCCCCTCCCTTTAGATCACTTAAAGAGTGTCCCGCTGCCTAGTCAATGTATAGAGCAGATTTAGCGTCCCCCTCACAGGTGACTAGGGGGGGGGGGGCGCTCACCCCCTTGGCCCCCCTTGTGCGGACGCCTATTCGTAGGCTTTTCGGTGAAGCTCTTCGTATTTGTAGACGCCCTTGAAATCCCTTTTTCAAAGTTGTTTTGCTAAAACGAGCTTCACAGTGACAGCTTGAAAGAGCCTTTTTTCTGACTAAAAAACAAAAACAAAACAAAGATGTCACACTGGGCTGCGCACAACATGGTTCGAGCCTCACCAATCAAGTGAACACGTTTTTTTCTGCTCACCCATTTGCGTCTTTACACAAAGGCACTCCACAAGGAGCGAGCATCTTCCTGTGAAAAGAAATACCTGAAGCGCAGGCGCGTCATCTGCTATTAGTCCAAAGGAAAGAATGTTCTGTGGGGTGCTTGTGAAATATAAAACTTTTTTCTTGGGGATAAAAGAAAAGACGCGCGACCAATTATCAAGTATGCATTGTTGTAAACAGATAGTGAGTCACTACTCGGCCTTGTATGACCAGTGTGCAGAAAATAAAAGGTTTTCATTAAGATACGACTCGGGATTCTCGTCCCTGAAATGATGGATCGCTGTAGAAGGTGTTGCAAACAGTGGCTCACAACCTAGTTTATCGTTCCACTTCTCTACCATTTCACATCAATAAAATGTTTCAGTGCCGCAACGCGCTCACTTTCGGCACCCTGTCGATATTTTAGTTCAGTCGCGCACCCGCGTAGGCATCCAGTAATTCCAGCAGCTTATTAGCATATTTTCTCGGTCGCAATTTGAAACCATGCACGTGCAACAAAACGTATTTTATATGTTTCGCGTTGCCCACGCGCGCGGTTGATTCCCGTCTCATACATGCGCAGCGCATCGCCAGCTTGGGTGACGTGGATGGATGGATGGATGGATGGATGTGGCTGTACCCTTTAGATCGGGCGGCGGCTAACGCCACCTAGCCGTATTACTTAGTGAACTAACCATTACAATTATCTTTTTTTTTCTTTAAATAATGAAGTTGAGGATTCGTACTTCGCAGTGAAGGATTTAATTTTCACTCGTGCCTTGACTTTAGCCACCAATCAGATAACCTCCTTCTAGTTAAGTCTACCCGCTTAAAGTCTATTTTGCCCTCGCTGTCCCTAAATCCCAGTACTTTGAAAAACTCTGCGCCATCATCCTGAACTATAGGGTGAAGCCCTTTACAGAACATTATCAAGTGTTCGGCAGTTTCTTCTTCCTCTCCACACGCACTGCATACTGTGTCTGCCCCTTCGTATTTGGCCCGATATGTCTTGATTCGCAGTACTCCCGTCCTGGCCTCAAACAGTAGAGAACTACCCCGAGTATTATCGTAGATCCTTTTTTTGGCAATTTCCTACTTAAAAGTTCGATAGATCTCTAGTGCGGACTTCTCAATCATTCCCACTCTCCACATGTCAGTCTCCGTTTCCTTCACTTTCTTCTTAACCGATAGTTTTTTTGGTTTGGCCACCTGCTGTTTTCTAAGTATTTACCAGTCAACTTCCTGGTTCAATTCCTCCATTTTGTATCGACATTCTTCATGTACAAGTAGCTGAAAACCTTCCTAGCCCAACGCTCTTCCCCCATTTCTTTCAATCGCTTCTCAAATTTTGTCTTGCTGCTAGCTTCCCTCCCCTCAAATGATGTCCATCCCATATCACCTTGTACTCCCTGATTTGGTGTATTCCCGTGAGCTCCTAAAGCAAGCCTACCTATTCCACGTTGCTTAATTTCTAATCTTGCTTGAACTTCTGATCTCATGCACAAGACCGCATTGCCGAACGTCAGCCAAGGAACCATGACCCCTTTCCATATTCCTCTCACAACATCATACCCATTGTAATTCCACAGTGCCCTATTTTTCATGACTGCTGCATTCCTGTTACCTTTAGTCGTCACGTATATTTCGTGTTCCCTCAGATACTCGGTCCCATTGCTTATCCATACGCCCAGATATTTGTATTTATCTGTTATCTCTAGCGTGACCTCCTGTATTCTAAGCTCACTACTTTCGTTGTCATTGAGAATCATGACTGCTGATTTTTCCTTACTGAATCTAAAATCTAACCTATCTCCCTCATTACCGCAGATGTCCATCAATCTCTGCAAATCTTTCTTGTTGTTGGCCATTAGCACTATATCATCTGCGTACATTAATGCTGGTAGTGCCTGATCGATAAGTTTTCCTTGTTTGACTAAAGAGAGGTTGAAGCCCAGTCCACTTCCATCTAATTTTGCCTCTAATCCTTGTAGGTACATCATGAATAATAAGGGTGCAAACGTGTATGGATGGATGGATGGATGCTATGAGTGTCCCCTTTATAACGGGGTGGTGGCAAGTATGCCACCAGGCTCGACAAAAAAAAACCTTTTTTTCTTTTTTTTTATGTTGGCCTAATGCCTCTACTTCGATAAATTCTATCTTAATGGAAAAAAGGTAAATTTTCAGCTTAAGTTCTCTGCCATTTACGGCACATTGTCCATATTTTATTTTTCCAATATTTATTTTTGTCCTTTCTCTCTAATTTTCTGCCACCAATACTCTAACCGTCTCTTACTTATTTCAATCGCGGGTGTGTTCAGCTTTCCATTGTTGTCCCTAAAACCCAAGGCTTCCTGTAGGCTCGTGCCCAAACGTACACCTGGGTGGATATCTCCACATTCAATCAGAACATGCTCCGCCGTTTCCTTATCTTTCCCGCAGCATGTGCATTGTTCTTCTTCTTTACTGAATCTTGCTTTATAACTACGCGTTCTAAGGCAACCCGATCTCGCTTCAAACAGTAAAGCGCTTCCCCTTGAATTATCGTAAAATGCCTCCCTCCTTATTTCATTTTTGCCCTTTCGGTAGTTACTCAAAGCCGGTTTTTTCTCCATAGCTGCCATCCAGTAAATCCTCTCCGCCTCCCTGACTTTTCCGTTAACGCTCTTTGTTGACATATGGCTCACAATACCAGCCGTATATTTACTAGTGAGTCTTCTAGTTCTTTTTCTCCACTGTGTGTCCACGCTCTTCCTATACAAATAACGGAACACCTTCTCTGCCCATCTACTCTCCTTCATATTTCTTAGCCTTTCTTCGAACCTTATTTTGCTCTGCGCTTCCCTCGCCTCAAAACCTGCCCACCCCATATCGCCCTTTACAGCCTCGTTTGTCGTCTTCCCGTGAGCACCCAACGCGAGGCGTCCCACAGTCCTTTGATTTACATCCATTCCCGATTGCACCTCTGCCCTCATGCACACCACTGAGTTCCCAAAAGTAAGCCCTGGAACCATTACACCCTTCCACAGACCTCGAAGCACCTCATACCTATTGTATCCCCACAACGCTCTGTGCTTCATTATTGCCGCATTCCTCTTTCCTTTTGCTGCCGAGGATTTTCCTGTACCTCCATGTATCTATCACTCTCATTTACCCATACTCCAAGGTACTTGTATTCAACCGACAAGCGCCCTAACAGTGACGCTTTGGCGTCCTTAGCCCGGCGTCATTCCAATACACCACAGCATTGGACAAATGAGATCAACTCAGAATGTCACACACTGTTAAGCCTTGCGCCCAAGTAAACGACGTGCTGAAATTTTGGAAAGACGTGTGCAAACGTGTGCCAGCGCCATCTGGCGGTTTCCTCCCAAGGCGTTACGCGCGAGCCGGCGCGTTCATCACACTTCCCAATTGTAGCCACTGTAGGAAGTACACACATTTGTCTAATATTCGTACTTCTGGCCTGCCTTTGGCTCCGTGTGTGTTCGTGTGGCTTGGAGCTGTTTTCTTACGAAACAAGTAGTAGCAAATGTTCAGCGGTAGCGCTTCACCATTTTATTTTTTTAGGCTTACTTTCCAAATTGGCTTACGAAGTTCAAAAGCATTCAATCTTTCTTTCAAAACAAAACCGAAACACAGGAATAAACGAAGCCGCATGTACGACTCGCTGCCCGCGAGTACGAAGACTAGGTAAATGTGTACTACCCATGATTCCCATGGTCGCTGAACGATCGCAGTGGCAGAGTGCCCTCTAGTTAATTTTTAGAAACTCGATGATGTGCGCCGAGGAGATTTCAACCGGCGGCGGCGTGGGGGTCGTCCTGAGTCGGCGGCGGCGGCAGCGCGCGCCGGTTATTTCATCGGCGGCGGCGTGTGGTCTATTTTTGTTGGCGGCGGCAGCGCCGGCGGCGCAGAAACCGAAACTAAAAATTCAAGAGGCTGTTCTGGCACAGGTTACTGAATTAGCTGGAATTCAGAGATGTTCGTTCAAATAGCATATAGGACACAACACAGATGTGTCAAAATCACGATGAATGCAAAGCGTTTTGTAAAAATATTTTTGATTTCGCTTTCATAAAATATAACACGTATTTCAATCTATGTCCATGTTTTACCACAAATGTGCAGCACTTCGCTTGTTTTTTTTAAATTTAGGATACCGCAGTTTGTTGCTGTTGTTCGCTAAGTCATACTTCATGAAGCCTTCTTTCATTGAACAATGAGCAAGCACCGGCGCACGTCACTCGGTTAGGTATACGTTCGCTAGTTCCGAATCAGATCTTACTTTCACAATATATGCTGCACGAAAAAAGAAGTGCCTCTGCTACGAGTTTTCTTATTGCGATTGCATGAAATCGCTTTTTTGAGTATCTGTCGTTCCTTGAATGTAACTTTTTTTTAATCGAATCAAAATACCTACGTTTCACAATGTGAGAATGTTTTATGCAGCGGTATAAGACGCGGAAGAAAACAAATCTGCGCATTTAGTGAACTAGTCATTAGCACACTGTTCAATAAATGAAGTGTAAACATGGGCGTGGGCGAGGCGAGTGGTGCGAAAGGGGCACTTGACCCCCTCAAGCCACGCCAGCACTTGCTACTCGCTCTAGCGACACCAACACGACCCCCTCTCTCTCTCAGCCGTGATGCAAGTTGAAAGAAGAGTTTGTATCCCCCCTCAAGACAAAAGACAAAATCTTGTCGACGTTCATTTGTGCAGATGAGAGCAAATACAATATTTGCTCAGATGCACAGTTATTTCTCAAAAAAATATTTTCCATGATGCACAACGTAATTCAACTTCAGTGCAACTTTCTGTGTCAGTCATACCCAATTTTTTTTTACGTGTAAGTGAGAAAACAAGCACACCATGTTGTGGATAATGTAGAATATTTATTTCGGAACCAAAGAAACCTAGAAAATAGGCATCAAACGAGCAAATAAACCAACTGGGCCGAAAACAGTGTTTGTATAGAAATGTCGCTCATAAGCAAGAAATGCAGTGACTGTAGTTATTATGAATAAACAAAAGTTTATCGACAGTTAGCGGGTGCAAATTGGCTCTTCGAGATCGAAGGACAAGACCAGCCACAGAAAAGACTCTTTCACTTGGGGTGCTCGTGGCCGGGATACACAGCATTTTCTTAGCCAGGCACGAAAGCCACGGCAGCTCCTTCTGAGTGTCTTTCCAAAATTTCAGCACGTCGTTTACTTGGGCGCAAGGCTTAACAGTGTGTGACATTCTGAGTTGATCTCATTTGTCCAATGCTGTGGTGTATTGGAATGACGCCGGGCTAAGGACGCCAAAGCGTCACTGTTAGGGCGCTTGTCACGTTCAGTTGTCCTTATGACATCGCATCCTTTGATATGGCGACGCACCTGTGTCGCTAGAAATTCATGTTTTGATGTGTTCTTCTGTGCTAGGTACTCTTCAACAGCATGTAGGTTTTGGAATCTGGGATCAAAAAGTGATGCTTTGACCATAGCATCGGTAAGGGGAAACTTGTGTTCAAACCTCTGCAACATATCTCTGTCTTCATTTCTTGCACGTCGCTGCTTCCTGATGTGTCTTTCAAAGAAGTGAGAAGCTCGCTTCTAATGACTATGAGCACATTGAACGTGCTGGATGTTCGCTGCGAAAACAGCTCCACTGCGCACTTAAATTGCCTCAGAAATTTTACAACTCCTTCATTAAGATACTAGTCTTCAATGCCCCGGAATGGGTGCCCTAGCTTAGCCAGCAACCTTCTAAGCGCAGCCTTATTGGCTTGGAGGCTCTCGAACATCGCCAATATGCTATGCCACCTGGTATGCGTGTCAAGCTTCATGGTGACTGCTCCTCCCCGTGCCTCTGGAGCGGCGTTGAATGAATGTTCACTGTTTTGATAGCCTTCGTAAAGTACTGGATCGTTTTCGTCGTGTTCGAGCGTTTCCGCAGTGCTTACCAACGATTGTACCGTGGCATTCAGTTCAGAGTCCGCAATCTCTTGAAGCTCCGAAGCTCGATAATGCACAGTCTACACAATTTCATGAGAGTTGATCAACAAGCTGTGAAGTTCTGCGACGCTTCCGAATCCGTGCTTGATGACCAAATTATGCAAGGCATGCCCTATACATAAGTGGTGTTCTGCGCGAGTGAGAGCCGCTGCGCGCCTCATGTTAGAACCAGCGTCAGTAACTGCGTACACTTCTTTTTCTTCCATACCAAGCTCTGCTATGCACCTTTGAAATTCATTCATTATTGCAGTGCCTGTGTGCCTTTCATTCATATGCCTGGGGCTCAGAGTCAACGATACAAGCTCGGAGTTCTCTGAAGTAAAAACAGCAACCACAAATATTAAAAACCTGCTGAAAATAACCTAAATGAGGATTATCACAAGAAATATTCTGTTGTCATTTAATCAGTCATAGTTCACACCTCTTTCCACAACCAAGTTAGGCACATTTTCGTGTTCAGTACGTCCAGTATAAATTCTAAATCTCATGCTTGTTTCAAGGCATGGTATCCCCGCAGGGGCGCCTGCGCAAGTAGGCGTTTGGTGTGTAGCGACACCACGGACCCGAGCTAACGGGGGAGTTTTGACTCCCTCCCACGCCTAGCCGTGCGTGGCTTTGCCGTGTCCGGGGAAAAGGGGATCCTGGGGGTTGAGCCGACGCTGGGTGATTGGACCTTTAAGGCCCCCCGGCAGAGGCAACACACCCCTTTGGCCCCGGCTTCACGTAGACGGCACCTATGGGCTGACCCACCCAGGGGAAATTGGCAGTCGCCTTTCCTCTCTCTTTCTCCCTACATCTTCGTCTTTATCTCTTACTGTTAATCTGTCCTGTCTTCTACTCTCTTCCGTTTACTTCCAAACTTCCTGGCGGCTAGGGTTAACCCTGTGCAAATAGCCTACCTTGGTCTAGGCGCATTGGGTTATAGTGGCGTTGTACGGCGGGCGTCTGCAGGTTACAGCATCCGCAAACTTGTAGCGTCCCCTCGTTGGGCTCCGTGGTGGGTGGCCGCCAACGCTGCTGAACAACATACAATTAGCATGCAGAAAGCATTTCCTTTACTCAGTGATCGTGCCTCCTCAAAGCGGGTACGCACCGAAGACATCAATTTTTTCATCCAGCCAAGACAAACGTTTCCTCATTTCCACGTTATACACTGCGAAAAAACTAACAAGCAAGCCAGAATAAATCCTCTTCGTAGTTTCTAGATGCTCAACCGAAACTCTCGGTGCCGGGTACAAGGTTACCAAAATGGCCAGTGGAGATCTACTCCTTGAAATACGTGACAAAGACCAATTCGATAAACTGAACACCATCACAACGTTTGGAGACACACCCATCAGTATTACGCCACACAGGTCCATGAACTCATCTCGCGGGGTCGTGTCGGACGCAGATTTGCTTGACCTGACCAAAGCTGAACTTCTGTAAGGATGGAAGAACCAGAACGTGACAAACGTACAGCGTATTAAGATAAGAAGAGATCAAAAAGAAATACCAACCAAACACTTAGTACTGACCTTTCTTCGAGCGATTTTCTGGAAACCATTCTGACTGGGTATACAAAGACATCTGTGAGGCCATATATTCCCAACCCCCGCCGTTGCTTCCAATGTCAGAGATATGGCCACGGCTCGCAAAGCTGTCGTGGCCGGAAAACTCTTGCTCTGTGTGGAGTCGTGGGCCATGCGTCCGACAACTGCGAAGCAGCTGCACTCTGAGTGAATTGTGGCGGTAGTCATGTCGCGTACTCACGTTCCTGTTCTTTCTGGAAAAAAGAAAAAAGAGATCATCACTTTAAAAATAAAAGAAAACATTACATTTAAAGAAGCAAGAAAAAGAGTCTCGCCATTTTATGGTCCCACATATGCTGATGCGGCGCGCCAGGGGGCAGTGTCGCACCAGCCCTCGCCACTCCTTCGGCCTGCGCAGAGCGAGCCATTGGCTGTGGCGCCTGCCCCCAAGGCGGCAGTAGTTGAGTCTACTCCGCCTACTATCGAACAGAGACCAGGGACTCCAGGGTCCTCGGGTCTCAAGGCCTCACCTCGCCAGGCGAGGCCCAAGCTTCGAAAAACCAGATTGTATGAGCGGGCATCCAGTGCCTCCGAGGAGGCAATGAATACGGCGGCACCCCTGGTGCCAAAAGAGCGGCGCGGCTCTCTGGAGCGCGCCAAGAAAACTAAAAAGCTCATAACAGGACCTGATAATAGCCCTGCTACTTGAGCTCGACCTTTCAGCTTAAACAAGTCACTCCCTTAACGTACACACAGCACTACTTTACTTCCAATATGGAAACACAAATTATACAATGGAACGTCAGAGGTTTGCTTAAAAACCTTGACGACGTCCAAGAGCTTTTATACAAACACTCACCTCAAGTGCTGTGTGTACAGGAAACACATCTGAAATCCTCCAATACAAATTTTTACGTGCTTACGTCATATACCGAAAGGACCGAGATGATGCTGTGGCGTCATCCGGTGGCGTAGCCATTATTATTAACCAAGGAGTAGCGTGTACACATTTACCACTCCAGACATCCCTTGAGGCGGTGGATTCGAGCGGTACTTTTAAACAAACTCGTCACCATCTGCTCTTTGTATGTACCTCCCCACCACCGTCTTGAAAGACGTGAATTTCAGTCTTTAATAGATGAACTGCCTGAACCCTATTTGCTTCTTGGGGACCTAAGTGCACATAGTGGACTGTGGGGCGATTCTCGCTCTGATGCGCGCGGTCGTCTCATTGAACAATTTCTCTTCTCTTCCGGTGCTGTTTGTTGAATAGGAAAGAGCCAACATACTATAACGTTGCCAACAAAACTTACTCGTCTATCGACCTCAGCATCGTATCACCTTCACTCCTACTCCTACTCAAATGGAAAACCCTAAATAATCTATATGGTAGTGACCATTTTCCTGTAGTGCTGAGTTCACAAACAACATATGAAGGTCCTCTACACGTTCCCAAATGGCTGATAAGCAAAGCAGACTGGGAACAGTTCCATAACACTACACGTTTGAGTTGGACAGACATATGTAGGTTAAACATAGATGAAGCTGTGCAGTATTTCACAGCGTTTCTAACTGACGCAGCAGCCAGGTGCATACCGCAAACATCTGGAATGCCCGGCAAACGACACGTTCCATGGTGGAACACGGAGTGTCGTAATGCGCGAAAGGAACAGAACAGGGCATGGAGATTGCTGCGGAACTCGCCAACAGCGGAAAGCCTTGAGAGCTTTAAGAAAATAAAATCTCGAGGCAGGAGAACGCGTCGGCAGGCCAGAAGAGAAAGTTGGCACAAGTTTTTATCAGGAATAAATTCGTATACACAAGAGGCCAAAGTCTGGAACATGGTTCGTAGGGTAGCAGGAAGAAAAGTACACTCACTCCCACTCGTAAACACTCAGGGTGATACCTTGGAAGATCAGGCGAACTTCCTCGGTGCACACTTAGAACGGGTATCCAGCTCGTCCCACTATACTGACACTTTCCAAAAATACAGAACAAGAATAGAAAAGCAGAAACTCGAACACAAATCCACCTGATACGAGGCATATAACCAAGCTTTCAGTCTAGCTGAGCTCCGAATATCTCTAAACTCCTGCAGTACTTCTGCCCCAGGTTCTAACCGTGTGATGTATGAAATGTTAAAAAACCTACCAAACGAAACCCGAAAAACCTTACTTTGTTTGTACAATGCTATTTGGTCTTCTGGCACTATTCCTACCTCCTGGAAAGAGGCTATTTGTTATTCCCATTTTGAAAGAGGGCAAGGACCCTTCTTTACGCTCGAGTTATAGGCCTATAGCACTTACAAGCTGCTTGTGCAAAGTCTTCGAAAAAATGATAAACTGCCGACTTGTACATTTTCTTGAAACAAATAATTTGCTCGACCCATTTCAGTGCGGGTTTCGAGAAAGTAGATCCACCACAGACCACCTTGTTCGTATCGAGGCACAGATCAGAGACGCCTTCGTCCATAAACAATATTTTCTCTCTGTGTTCCTCGATATCGAAAAGGCTTATGATACAACATGGCGTTTCGGAATTCTCAGAGACCTGTCCCACCTTGGTGTGCGCGGAAGAATGTTTCATATATTCGAAAGTAATTTCCTGTCAAACCGGACATTCCGTGTCCGTCTGGGCAGTGTGCTCTCCCAAACATTTGTCCAGGAAATAGGCGTGCCACAAAGTGGTGTGCTTAGTTGCACACTTTTTATTATCAAAATGAATTCTTTGCACTTGTCCATTCCCCACAATATGTTCTATTGTACATAGGTCGACGACGTTCAGCTTGGCTTCAAGTCATGCAACTTGGCCTTGTGTGAGCGGCAGGTACAGCTGGGTTTAAATAAGGCCTAAATGGGCAGATGAAAACGGATTTCGACTTAACCCACAAAAAAAACACATGTGTCTTGTTCTCTCGAAAGAGAGGCATGCATTCGGAACCTGACATTCGACTGAACGGGCAACGTCTGTCCGTCAAAACTGAGCATAAATTCTTAGGCTTAATCTTTGACAACAAGTTGACCTTCGTACCCCACATAAAGTATTTAAAAACAAAATGTTTAAAAGCCTTGAATGTTATAAAAATGTTGTTACGTACTACGTGGGGTAGTGACAGGAAATGCCTCATGAACCTGTATAGAAGCCTTATTCGCACCCGCTTAGATTATGGTGCCATTGTTCATTAGTCTGCGACTCAAAGTGCCTTGAAGATGTTGGATCCCGTGCACCATTCGCGCATCCGCATTTCTACGGGTGCTTTTCGCACCAGCCCCGTAGAAAGCCTTTACGTGAGTCAAATGAGTGGTCGCTTCATCTGCAAAGAACCTACATGTCCTTTGTATATTTCCTTAAGGTGAAAGCAGACAAGAGGCACCCCTCGTACTCTACTATTAATGACTTGTCGAGCTCCATTCTTTTTCAAAACAGGCCTTCAATGAGGCAGCCCTTCTCAGTTCGCCTGAAGGGTCTAGCTGAGGACACTGGAGTGTCACTCGAACACAGTTTAATGGCTCCTGTAGCATACCCGCCACCGTGGCAGTGGCAGACTATAGATTGTGATGTGTCTTTCCTAGAAGTTACTAAACATGCGCCTATTGCCCATATTCGAACATACTTCTTGGAACTTCAACACAAATACACACGTCCTGAGTTTTTTACAGATGCCTCTAAGTCTAACTCCTCTGTGTCCTACGCTGCTGTGGCCCTTCCTTTTCGGATGCTGGCCCTCTACATCCAGGCACAAGTATCTTCACAGCGGAAGCTTACGCGATACTCGTGGCAGCTAAACACATCAAACAATCACATATACAAAAAGCAGTAATTTATACAGACTCCCTCAGTGTGGTAACGGCTCTGCACAGTCTTAAAAAACAAAAAACCCTGTCCTCGTTTCACTTTACTCCATTTTATGCACACTCTACACACTCAACCAACATGTTGTAGTGTGCTGGGTGCCAGGGCACCGTGAGATTCAAGGCAACGTGAGGGCGGATCAGCTCGCTGCATCCGTCCACAAAAGCACTGCCCCTACACCCATATCAATCCCGCTCTTGATCTTAAGCCGTCTCTCAAACGAAACCTCAGGGTATACTGGCAGAGCAAGTGGGATACACACACAAAAAACAAACTACACGTTATTAAGCCACACCTTGGTCATTGGCTGCCCGTATCGAAATCGCGTCATACAGAGGTAATACTAACGAGACTCAGGATAGGACACACATACACGACACACACATATCTTTTGTCTGGTGGCGATCCACCATTGTGTGACAGATGTGGTGAAGCATTGACAGTCCTTCACATGTTAATCCAGTGCAAACACTTAGAAACTCTAAGAAAACGACATTTACCATTACCCTACCGACAGCATATACCTTTACACCCTGCAATGTTCGTCAGTAAAGAACCGCTTTTTAGTCATAAATCATTGTTAGCGTTTTTAAAAGAAATTCATAATTTTCATGTCATATACCCGGGCATTCCGTAGCACAACCTCTCTAGGGAGGTTTTTGCGGCGGAGGTTACACAAGAAAGCACTTGCCTCACGGCCCTTGGACGCAAGGGTATGAACGAGTGAGGCACTTGTGCTAATGCCATACATATCCACCATCGTCTTATTATCACCAACTTTTGTCATCATTCACACCATACACATCTTTCACGGCATGGTCATCATTTTATTACTTGTATGTTCTTACTCGCCTTATCGCGAGGAATTTTATGGCCCTTATACAGCCGCTTATCACAATCATTGTCCATATTTTTAGTAAGATGAAATGGCGCTCGTTGGCCAACAAGTGGCCCTTGCGCCAAAAAACACCATATATCATCATCATCAAGGCATGGTATGGGCGGAACACAAACACTTGGCAGCAGGGACAGCATACGACGGGGACGCTTATTGCTGTTGTTTTCCTAGATGTTCGAGGCGTGCCGTTGCTGACTATCGGCGTTGATAGCGGAGCGTGCTGCATTCAGCGCCTTGCGGGAGTGCAGCGCTGACCGACCGGCTACGTTTTTGCGCCCGGCGCCATACCACGTGGCAACGGCCACCCCTGGCCCTTCAAAAAGACAACGGCAACGCCTCCCTTGATCACTTGGCAGCAGGGACAGCATACGACGGGCACGCGTATTGCTGTTGTTTTCCCAGGTTAGGCATTTGCCCTCCTGTTTTGTATAGTTCGTTCGCTATCCTAGCGCTGTCTCTGTTGCCTTTTTTTTTCAAAGTTCGTACTTGTTTTGCCCACTGTTGAATCTGTAACTGGCCTTTAATCATGGGTGCTGAGTTCGCTGACTTCAAACGCAACATTCGGAAAGAAATCAAAGAGTTAAACAAAAGCCTTGAATCCATGAACAAAGGTTACGAAAATATAAAACAAGAGTGCGCTGAAATTAGAAAGGAAAACGCTGCTCTCAGGGCGTCCCAAGAGGCAGTGCAATGTGAGATAGACCGTTTGAGAAAGTTGGTGCACGAAAATTCCACGCGGCTAACTGCTCAGGATCAATACTCTCGAAACAAAAATATAGAAATTAAAGGGATCCCACGTACCCCTAATGAAAACCTTGTGCAATTGCTTGCCAAAGTTAGTGATGCCTTGGGGGAGCCAATAAGTGAACAAGACATAGAAATATGCCACAGTTTGCCAGCGAGGAGTGCAGCTTCGCAAAGTAACACGGCACCAGACCCAGGTGTTGCAAAGAACAACGAGGTGCACCCTCATGCAAGCACTGTTCCCGATCGGGGTAGCAAAGCAGGGAGTGACGCCCCCCTGAACGAAAACATTGTGGTTGTTTTCAATCGCCGAGCTAAGAGGGATGTCATTGTTAAGAAAGCACAGAGAACTCGATTCACAGCTGAGGAACTATGATTCACAACTAAACAGTCTGTTTTCGTAAATGAGCATCTTTGTCCCCAAGTGAAAAAATTGCTGGGTATGACGATTGCTCGGAAACGGGAAATGAGCTGGCGCTTCGCGTGGACAAGTGGTGGCAAAATATTTGCGCGTGAAACGGAAACATCTCGTGCCGTTCAAATCACATGTGAAACCGACTTGCATAAGATGCGCGCGGCCACTTCAAGCAGCCGTGGCGCATCTAGCATGCCATAGGCTTATCTGATTAGCGCTTTTCGTTTTTGCGGCGCGACCTTTTTTTTCTTTTTTCCTTCTGTTAAGATGGCGATATTACCACGTGATATCGATATACCTTACACTAGTGGATATTGCAGTATCATGCACTTAAATGCTCGCTCAGCTCGCAACAAGCACGATGATATAACTACGTTTCTCGACGAATTCTCGTTTAAATTCGATATCATCATGATTTCTGAAAATTGGTACACGTGCGATGACGAGGTACTATGCTTGCCAACGTATAAATCGTTCTTTCTAAACAGGCCCTCTCGTCGAGGGGGAGGTGTGTTGCAACTAATTGCTGACAATTTAGTTTGCAGCCTTCTCTCAGTCTTTTCAGCGATTACACCAGACTATGAGGCCTTATCGCTAGCATGTCACAAGTATGTATATGTGGTAGTTTATCGCCCACCTGATGGAAAAACAGAAGCGTTTTTTCGATTTCTTGAAATCTGCTTATGTATGCGTGCATTAACAAGTTGCACATTATCATAGGGGGCGACTGCAACATTAACCTTCTGCAGCAAACTGAAACCTCTGGTAACTTCAAAATACTACTTGATTCCTTTGCGTGTTCTAATATTAATACTGAACCTACACGTGTCACTTCAGATACTGAAAGCCTTATCGACTTATTACAAATGACATAAGTGATTCAACCGTATCTGGAACTGTTATTGCTGATATTAGTGATCACTACCTTATATACATGTTTCAAAATCGCAACGAGTATCTTAATCGTGCAAAAGTATCAGCTCCAGAATCATACAAAATACAGGAAATTAGTAACAAAACATTAGACACTTTCATGCGTGAAATTGCCCAGATTTGTTGGGATCCTGTCCATAAATCAGTTAACGCTAATGAGGCATATGAAAAATTTATGTGCCTGTTAAGAAAAACTCACCAATAGTGCTTTAAATATAAAACTGTCGAAACACTAAATGATGATGATATGTGGTGGTTTTTGGCGCAAGGGCCATTTGATGGCCAAAGAGCGCCAGTTCATCGGACAAAGAATGTGGACAATGATTGTGATTAGCGGCTGTATAAGGGCCATAAAATTCCTCGCAGTAAGGCGGGTAAAAACATACAAGTAATAAAATCATGACCATGCCGTGAAAGGTGTGGGTGGTGTGAATAGGTGACAAAGGTTGGTGATAATGAAAAACGATGGTGGACATGTAGGGCATTAGCACAAGTACCTCACTTGTTTATACCCTTGCGTCCAAGGGCCGTGAGGCAAGTGCTTTCCTGTGTAGCCACCGCAGCAAAAACCTCTCTAGAGAGGTTGTGCTACAGAATGCCCGGGTATATGATATGAAAATTATGGATTTCTTTTAAAAACGCTAACAATGATTTATTACTAAAAAGCGGTTCCCTACCAACGAACATTGGAGGGTGTAAAGGTATATGTTGCCGGTAGGATAATGGAAAGTGTTGTCTTCTTAGAGTGTCTAACTGTTTACATTGAATTATAACGTGAAGAACTGTTAATGCCTCACCACATTTATCACACAATGGTGGATCACCACCGGACAAAAGATGTGTGTGTGTCGTGTATGTGTGTCCTATCCTGAGTCTTGTTAGTGTTACCTCTGTTAGGCATGATTTTGATACTGGTGGCCAATGACCAAGGTGTGGCTTGATAACGTGTAGTTTGTTTTGTGTGTGTGTATCCCACATGCTCTGCCAGTAGTCCCTGAGTTTTCGTTTGAGAGACGGCTTAAGATCAAGGGTCGGGATTGATATGGATGTAATGGCGGTGCTCTCATGGACGGATGCAGCGAGCTGATCCGCCCTCTCGTTGCCTTGGATCTCACGGTGCCCTGGCACCCAGCACACTACATGTTGTTTGAGTGTGTAGAGTGTGCACAAAATAGAGTAAAGTGAGACAAGGACCGGTTTTTTTTGTTTTTTAAGTCTGTGCAGAGCCGTTACCACACTGAGGGAGTCTGTATAAATTACTGGTTTTTGTATTTGTAATTGTTTGATGTGTTTAGCTGCCACAAGTATCGCGTAAGCTTCCGCTGCGAAGATACTTGTGCGTGGATGTAGAGGGCCAGCATCCGAAAAGGATGGGCCGACAGCAGCGTAGGACACAGAGAGGTTAGTCTTAATCTGTGAATCTTAAGTGAATCTGTGAATCTTAATCTGTGAATCGTTAGGTTAATCTGTGAAGAACTCAGGACGTGTGTATTTGTGTTGAAGTTCCAAAAAGTATGTTCGGATATGGGCAATAGGTGTGTAGCGGCGAGAGAAGAGAGACGTGAGACGGCGCCATAGGCAGCCGACGGGGCCGTGCCGATCGCGTCACTTTATTCCACGCCGGAAGCCGAGCCGCGGTAGCTGTCCCCGTCCGACGCGCCAGGTGCGTGAGCTCGTTCTAATCCTCGCGCAACTCGAGCTAGCACGAGCTGCGCGAGAGGCGCAGCGCGGTGATCCAGAAATGATGATGGTGATGATGGCACTACAGGGCTCCCCCCCTAGCGCTTTGAGCGATTTGAAGGCATATGAAAAAAAAAGAAAGATAGTGGTAAAAGCTATATACATGAACGACAATCCATAAAGTGTTCATTTGGAAAGTCCAGGTTGTCAACGTTGATGGGCCATCGGTAAGCGTGTGTCTCCGGTGGGCGACTCTAGGAGAAGCGCAAGGGACGAAGGAGGAAGTGCCGGGTCACTGTGGTAGCCGACAAGCGGGTCTTACGGTGACCTGGTCGGACAGGCCGAGAGTGGACCGTGTGTCGCGAGGTCATGACAGGATGGTGGGTGACAATGTTGGCGCTGGGTGCAGAGGACACTATACTGCCGCCTGTCGATATTAGAGGTCCCGACAGGGCCCCATGATGGTGGTGGTGGTGGTGATGATGGTGGTCATGCGCCAGTATCTGCGGCTGGGTGAACGTCGGTATCTGCACCAGGGATTGGTGCTGGTCTGTCTGGAACGTACCCAGTGGGGGCTGGGCCAGTATGGTCTGCGTGGGCAGCATGGCCTGCAGCTGTTGCAGCGTCAGTGGCTGTCCCAAGACTATGGCAAACGAGGGGGGCGACATCAAGCGTGGCGGTGCCAGAAAGATGTTGGGCCTTGGCCCCAAGTTCTAAGGGATGACAAGCGTCGGGGTGCCAGGCGGTCCTGGATGTCCCCCATGGGGCCTGGGCCCCGTCTGAGGTCCCAGGGTTAGGCCCGTGGCATGGCGTGGCCGCAGGGCCAGCTGGACCCCCTGTATCTGTCCCAGAGAGCTGTGGGTCTGCCCCAGTGCGCCTTGTATCAGAATCGGGCTGTGGCGCAGGCCCGGAATGTACTGGTTCAGCAAGAAAGTGCCCTGCGCAGGTCCAGCCGGAAACATGCCCGGCTGCGCTGCCGCGGGGTTCCCGATGAGCAGCGGACTCCCCGTGTTGAGCCCCATCGCGGCTCCGCGCTGCACCGTGGTCGCAGGCTGCGACGCCGGTACAGGCGCGGGCCGCGGTGTGGCCTTGTGCTGGGCCGCCCGGGGAGACTGGGACCGGGTGGTCGCCGCTGCCGAAGGCGTCGTCATGTTCGCGCTGCCGCTCGACAGCTTGGGCAGGATCTGTGGCTGTTTCGGCTGGATGAGCCGGGGGGCACCAGAGGTGCGAGGACTGGGGCTGGCCGAAACCACCTGTGCGACGCCGGGTCTCGACGCAGGTGCCTGCTGCGGCGCCACGGGCAGAGGGGCGACGGTGGCAGTTGCTTTGGTGGTTGCCGGTGTCGACGCCGAGGGTGGTCGGCTGCTGGCCGGGAAGGTGCGAGTGGAATGTGGCGAGGCACCCGGCAGGCCATTGCTGGCACCAGTGGCAGGTGGCGGAGCGGCAGGGGGCACCGTCGAGGAGCTGACCAGCAGCTGCGGCGAGGAGGAGGCCGAGACGTCTGAGCTGGTGGTCGCGGAAACGGCGAGGGCCACGGTGTCGCGTGCCGTCGCTTTCGTGGAAAACGTGCAGGTGGCAGGTACCTGTGATGAAGCTCTGCACGGGGGCTCTGAGGGAATGTACCTCTCGGAGGGAAGGTCAGTCGCAGTGGGGGAGTCTCCTACCTCGCGGTCGTGATCAGGTGCAGGAGTGAATGTTTCTGCGACCGGATCAGGTGTAGAAGTAGTCGAAGCCGGGGTACCGAGGTAGCGGTCAATGGAGGGCTGCGGACCGGTTCGTACCTTGCTCTGCGACGCCGGGGAAACCTGCCTGGTGCGGGTAAACGGAAGCGGACGGTATGTGTTGCCGCTGCGGGCGAGCACCGCAGTGCAGAGGGCATCGTAAGGCTGCGGGCTGGTGCTTAAAGTGGCAGCGAGATGGCGCAACTCTACCGGAAGGGAGTCGAGAAAAATGGCGTGCATCAGCAGCTGGTCCGTGATGCCATTCACCGCAAGAACGGCGTCGAGCTGATAAAACCACACCTTGGGGTAGGTCGATTGGAACGGCGGCACTGGCGGGCAGAGTTGCGGGAACATGGCAGCGGGCCGTTCGGCGAAGGGCCTGTTCTCCGGGTCACCAATGTAGCGACGAGGAGGAGAGAGACGTGAGACGGCGTCGAAGGCGGCAGACGGGGCCGTGCCGACCGCGCCACTTTATTCCACGCCCGAAGCCGAGCCGCGGTAGCTGTCCCCGTCCGACGCGCCAGGTGCGTGAGCTCGTTCTAATCCTCGCGCAACTCGAGCTAGCACGAGCTGCGCGAGAGGCGCGGCGCGGTGATCCAGAAATGATGATGGTGATGATGGCACTACAGGTGCATGTTTTGTAACTTCTAGGAAAGACACATCGCAGTCTATAGTATGCCACTGCCACGGTGGCGGGTATGCTACAGGAGCCATTAAACTGTGTTCAAGTGACACTGCAGTTTCTTCAGCTAGACACTTCAGGCGAACTGACAAGGGCTGCCTCATCGGAGGCCTGTTTTGAAACAGAGTTGAGCTCGACAAATGATTAATTGTAGAGTATGAGGGGTGCTTCTTGTCTGCTTTCACCTTAAGAAAATACACAAAGGACATGTGAGTTCTCTGCAGATGAAGCGACCACTCATTTGACTCAACATAAAGGCTTTTTACGGGGCTGGTGCGAAAAGCACCCGTAGAAAGGCGGATGCCCAAATGGTGCACGGGGTCCAGCATCTTCAAGGCACTTTGAGTAGCAGACTGATAGACAACGGCCCCATAATCTAAGCGGGTGCGAATGAGGCTTCTATAGAGGTTCATGAGGCATTGCCTATCACTACCCCACGTAGTACGGGACAACACTTTTATAACATTCATGGCTTTTAAACATTTTGTTTTTAAATACTTGACGTACGGTACGAAGGTCAACTTGTTGTCCAAGATTAAGCCTAAAAATTTATGCTCGGCTTTGACGGACAGACGTTACCCGTTCAGTCGAATGTCAGGTTCCAAGTGCATGCCTCTCTTTCGAGAGAACAAGACAGACTTGCTTTTTTGTGGGTTAAGTCGAAATCCGTTTTCATCTGCCCATTTGGAGACATTATTTAAACCCAGCTGAACCTGCCGCTCACACATGGCCAAGTTGCATGACTTGAAGCCAAGCTGAACGTCGTCGACATATGTACAATAGAACATATTGCGGGGAATGGACAAGTGCAAAGGATTCATTTTGATAATAAAAAGTGTGCAACTAAGCACGCCACCTTGTGGAACGCCTGTTTCCTGGATAAATGTTTGGGAGAGTACACTGCCCAGACGGACACAGAATGTCCGGTTTGACAGGTAACTTTCGATTATATCAAACATTATTCCGCGCATACCAAGGTGGGACAGGTCTCTTAGAATTCCGAAACGCCATGTTGTATCATACGCCTTTTTGATATCGAGGAACACAGAGAGAAGATATTGTTTATGGACGAAGGCGTCCCTGATCTGTGCCTCAATACGAACAAGGTGGTCTGTGGTGGATCTACTTTCTCGAAACCCGCACTGAAATGGGTCGAGCAAATTCTTTGTTTCAAGGATATGTACAAGTCGGCAGTTTATCAATTTTTTCGAATACTTTGCACAAGCAGCTTGTAAAAGCAATAGGCCTATAACTTGAAGCTAAAGAAGGGTCCTTGCCCTCTTTCAAAATGGGAAAAATAATAGCCTCTTTCCAGGAGGTAGGAATAGTGCCAGAAAACCAGATAGCATTGTACAAACAAAGTAAGGTTTTTCGTGTTTCGGCTGGTAGGTTTTTTAACATTTCATACACCACATGGTCAGAACCAGGGGCAGAAGTACTGCAGGAGTTTAGAAATGTTCGGAGCTCCGCTAGACTGAAAGCTTGGTTATATGCCCCATATCTAGTGGATTTGAGTTCGAGTTTCTGCTTTTATATTCTTGTTCTGTATTTTTGGAAAGTGTCAGTATAGTGGGACGAGCTGGATACCCGTTCAAAATGTGCCCCGAGGAAGTTTGCCTGATCTTCCAAGGTATCACCTTGAGTGTTTACGAGTGGAAGTGTGTGTACTTGTTTCCCTGCTATCCTACCGACCATGTTCCTGACTTTGGCCTCTTGTCTGTATGAATTGATCCCTGACAAAAACTTCTGCCAGCTTTCTCTTCTGGCCTGCCGACGCGTTCTCCTATCTTGAGACTTTATTTTCTTGAAGGTGTCAAGATTTTCGGCTGTCGGTGAGTTCCGAAGCAGCCTCCAAGCTCTGTTTTGCTGTTTGCGCGTGTTTCGGCATTCAGAGTTCCAGCATGGCACACGCCGTTTTCCAGGGTGTCCATTTGTTTGTGGGATGTATTTTGTTGCAGCATCAATCGAAAACGCTGTGAAGAAGTTGACAGCAACATCAATGTTCAAAGTACATATGTCATTCCAACGTAGACGAGCGATGGTATAAAACTGTTCCCAGTCGGCTCTCTTTATGAGCCACTTGGCAACACGTGGTGGACATTCAGTTAATGTATTTGTGCTCAAAACTACGGGAAAGTGGTCACTTCCGTACAGATTACTGACGACTTTACACTGCAGCAGAGGCACAAGAGATGGAGATACTATGCTTAGGTCTATGGAGGAGTAGGTGTTATTGGCGAGATTATAATAGGTTGGTTCATTTCGATTTAAGAGACACGCGCTCGGCGAGAGAAGGAACTGTTCGATCAGTCGACCTCGCGCGTCATACCGAGAGTCACCCCATAGCCTGCTATGCGCATTAAAGTCTCCAAGGAGAACATAAGGTTCCGGAAGTTCATCAATTAAAGAGTGTAAATCACGTTTTTGCAGCTGATAGCTAGGAGGAATGTAAATAGTGCAGATTGTGATCAGTTTATCAAAAAGAACCGCTCGAACAGCCACTGCCTCAAGGGATGTTTGGAGTTGTAAGTGTGTGCATGCAATTCCTTGATTCACTATGATGGCAACACCTCCGGATGATGTCATGGCATCATCACGGTCCTTTCGAAAAATAGCGTATTTACGAAGAAACTTTGTGTGTTTTGAATTAAGGTGTGTTTCTTGTACACACAGCACTTTCGGTGAGTGTTCGTGTAAGAGTTCTTGGATGTCGTCAAGGTTTCTGAGAAGGCCCCTGACGTTCCATTGTATAATTTGAGTGTTCATGGTGAATGTAAAATAATGCTGTGTGTACGAAAAGCGAGTGGCTGTTTAGACGGGGAGTTTGAGTTCATTTAACAGGGCCGTCACCAGGCCTTGTTATTTGCTTTTTTGTTTTTTTGGCGCGCTTCAAGGAGCCACGCCGCTCTTTCGGCACTAAGGGTGCCGACGTATTCATTGCCTCCTCGGAGGCACTGGATGCCCGCACGTGCGGGCTGTTAGTTCGGATTTGGGGCCTCGCCTGGTGAGGGGAGGCCTTGAGACCCGAAGACTCTGGAGTCTCCGGTCTCTGTTTGGAAGTAGGCGGTGTAGCCTGGGCTACAGCCACCTTGGGGGCAGGTGCTACAACCGCCGGCTCGGTATGCGTGGGCCGAAGGAGTGGCGAGGGCTGGTGTGGCGGTGCCCCCTGACGCGCCGCATCAGCTTATGTAGGTCCATAGAATGGAGCGACTCTTCGTCGTGCTTCCTTAAACGTAATGTTCTCCTTCACCTTAAATGTAATTATTTCTTTTTCTTTTTTCCAGTATGTGCAGGAGCGTGAATATGCGGCATGGTTTCCTTCGCAGTTTACACAGTGTGGCGGTTGTTTGCAGTTCTCAGACACGTGGCCTAGGACTCCACATTGTGCACAAGTCTGGCGACCACGACAGGTTTCAGAGCCATGGCCATACCTCTGGCATTGGAAGCAACGACGAGGGTTTGGTATATACGGCCTGATAGATGTCTTTGTGTACCCTGTTTGAATGGAATCTGGTAGTTTACTGGATGCAAACGTGAGTATCAAGTGTTTCGTTGGTATTTCCTTATTATCTCTTCTGATGATAATTCTCTGTACATTATTGACATTTTGGCTCTTCAACCCTTCCAAAAGTTCAGTTTCGGTGAGTTCAAGTAAGTCTGCATCAGATACCACTCCGCGAGTGATGTTCATGGATCTGTGTGGTGTTACGGTGATCGGTACGTCACCAAACGTTGAGAGGCTGTCTAGCTTTACAAATTGTGCTTTGTCCCGAATTTCGAGAAGAAGGTCTCCGCTAGCCATTTTGGTTACTTTGTATCCAGCCCCGAGAGTTTCAGTAAGACACCTGGCAACTACGAAAAGAGATACGGTCCTGGCTTGCTGTCCGGTTTTTTCACAGTGAATGACGTGGAAGTGGGGAAAAGTTTCTATTGGCTGGTTAAAGAAATTTATGTCGTCGGTGTGCACCCGCTTTAGGCCGGTACGATCAGACAGTTGAGGGAATGCTCCATGCATGCCGGTCTTATTTTTGTTCAGCAGCGTTGGCGGCCACCCACCACGGAGCCCAACAAGGGGACGCTGCAAGTTTGCAGGTGCTGAAAGCTTGCAGACGTCAGCCGTACAACACTGCCATAACCCAATGCGCCTAGACCAAGGTAGGCTATTTGCACAAAGGTAACACTTGCCGCCAGGAAAATTGGAAGTAAACAGAAGAGAGAAGTAGACAGGAAAGCTAAAAAAGTAAGAAAGACGAAGATGTAAAGAGAGAGAGATAGGAAAAGGCGACTGCCGATTTCCCCTGGGTGGGTCAGCCCAGGGGTGCCGTCTACGGGAAGCCGGGGCCAAAGGTGTGTGTTGCCTCTGCCGGGGACCTTAAAGGTCCAATCACTCAGCGTCAGCTCAACCCCCAGGATCCCCTTTTCCCCGGGCACGGCAAAGCCACGCACGGCTAGGTGTGGGAGGGAGTAGAAACTCCCCCGTTAGCTCGGGTCCGTGGGGTCGCTACACACCAAACGCCTATTTGCGCAGGCGCCCCTGCGGGAGTCGAAACACAAAGAAAGGTCGGAAACAATGAATGACGCGAGAATGTCTGGAAATGATTAAGAAGAAAAATCTACTGTACGCGAAATTCGTGAAAACAAGACACCATAACAATCTTTCGGAATTCAAGCGGTATAGAAATTTTGTAACGAAGCACCAAAGAAAAACTAAGGATGCGTACTATGAAGCTCTCTTCAAGAGGGTCAGCACTCGTGGCGACGTGCTTTGGCGAGAAATAAATATGCTTCTAAATAGAAGTTGCTCTAGAGACAATGCACTTGAGTTAAACATAGATAACAAGGTTGTATAAGGTGAAGAACGTGCTGATAAATTTAATGTGTATTTCACAACGCTGGTTTGTCCTGTGATTTATCAAACCTTTCTCGTGCCTGTAGAAGTGATTACAGGGACTTTCTAGGTGTGCCAAACATGAGCACTGCATATTTTTTAAACACAGTTCCTGAAGAAGTATTGTCTGCATTTATGTCACTAAAAAACACTACTGCTCGGGACATTGATGACCTACAAATTAAGCCTATTAAAGCAGCACTTGATCTTTTATTGCCTGTTCTTATCCATCTGTTCAATATCTGCTTATCTACGGCAGTTTTCGCAGAAAGAATGAAGCATGCGAGAGTTAGTGTCTTATACAAATCTGGTGACCGAAATATCTTTTTTAATTATCGTCCGATCTCCATACTTCCTGTTATATCTAAAGGGCTAGAGAAAATCATGTATCAACGTGTCATGTCTTTTTGTGAAAAGTACTCTACATTATCACCGCATCAATTCGGCTTCCGACGGGGCATGTCCACGGAACTGGCTCTCCTCACACAAAAAGAACTCATACTTAGCTCATTTGAAAGAAACTGTTAACACTGGGTGTTTTTATTGACTATTCCAAAGCATTCGATAGAATCAACCACGAAGTACTCTATGAAAAATTGCGTCATCGTGGTTTTCGCGGAACCCCACTTGACTTTCTGAAATCTTATTTATCACAAAGAAGGCAATCTGTAGTTACAAATGACAACCAATTCTCCCTACTAACTATAACGTCAGGTGTACCTCAGGGCAGTATATTAGGGCCCCTACTGTTTAATATTTAAATAAACGACATAACAAGTGTCAGCAAATATGTGGACTTAATAATTTATGCAGATGACACTAACATATTTTTTCATGGTAATGATTTAGGTAAGCTTGCAGACTCAGCCAACAACATTCTTAATGACATCTTCATATGGAGTACTGCGAATTATTTAATGATCACCACAAAAAAAATCCAAAGTTGTGGTATTTCCACCGGTTCAGAAGGCTGTCTGTCGTGGTTTGAGTATATACCTAAGGCCCGAAAAAAGTGAGGTTGTCAAAGAAGTTTAATCATTAGGAGTAATTTTTAATGAAAAGCTTAATTTGGACGAACACGTTTATAAAGTAACTAGAAATATAGCTAGGACGTGTGGTGCTCTCTCTAAACTTCGACAGATACTTCCAGCAAACATTAAACTTTTACTCTATAATACGTTGTTTTCATCTCACATAAACTATTGTAGTCTAGTGTGGGCAGATACATCTAAAGCAAATCGGAACAAAATATTTTTACTGCTGAAAAAAGCGATTCATCATATTGCAAACGTACCATACGACGCACATACAAGTCATTTATTCAGAGAATATAAGATTTTACCGATCGATCACATACACAGCTTCAACCTTATTATGAAATACAAACAAAGCTTGCTATCAAACAACGCTTGTTCTCTTAAACGGTGTAACCTCAGAAAAACTACACAATCCCATTATAACATTCGGAAAAGGCCTTCCTGGTTCGTTCCTTATTGGCGAACTAATCATGGTTTGAGAAGACTTGAACACTGTATTCCTGCTTGTTTTAACATGTTTGAAAATAAAAACATTGACATCTTTAATATACATAAAAACAACTTAAGAAGCTTCTCAACCAGAATGGCGGCGTGTAGTTTAGCTTCTTCTAATTGTCTGGCTACAATACTATATGTAAAAGAAACACCCTATAATAGTGCTCGTGTGTAACATGGCATCCTATGATGTTTGCTTTCTTTGACATTTTTTTCGTTGCTTTTTTTTTACGAGTAAAGCATGCAACATTTCACTCGTCAGTGTTTTCCTTGTGCATCGAAACTTGTGCTTTTCGCATACCCAGTGTTGTAAACGTTGTATAACCATTTTGTAATACTGTGGTAGCCGTTTAGCAACGAGTGCATTGTTTCATGATTGACCGTACACTGTTTTCTTTTGTTATTTGTTGTTTTTCTCTCTTTGTGATTTGCTCATTTTATGTAAACCTGAAACTGATGTAATTTTGATGCCTTTTCTTTTTATTTCCTAATTTCTTGGAAGTTTTGAAGATCAATGTCAAATTGTTTTTTTATGCTTGTGCTCTGCCGATTTTGTAATGCCAAGTGAAAAGGGGTAGGAGCCTCGTCAAGCTGCTAACATAGCAGCTTTTTGCTCTTATTTTTGCGTTTTCTTTTTCGCAAATCTGCGAAAAAAATGCTCAATAAAACTGAAACTGAAACTGAAACTCAGGCACCATGCAGCTTTCCACTCGTGAAGTTGCAGCACTACGAAATCTTCAATCGTATATTGAGCAAATTTTTTTGCTTTGTTATAGCGCTGAGGTGTACAGCCACATGCGAGTAAATGTTTACACTATTCGTATTTTATCCTCTCATGCCGCCACGGGCCAGTTTCATAATAATTAAAATGGAATTGGGTCGTACAAGCCAAAGTAAATGAAATATCAAGGAAAGGTCTTTGTCATGTTGCATTGAAATAGACTGTAGAAGATTAGGTTAAATAACGTGGAGCTTACTGGAATAATAAAGGATTCGTAACCACAAGAGATGAACAAAAAGATAAAATGGCCATGATCAACAAAACATGGGCAACGTGTTATTCTACGTAAAATGTAACGACCTGGTCATGGCCTGGTCATGACCGGGTTGTTAATATACCATGCACAAAAACTAAAGGAAGCATTCAATACTGACAAGGCAGTCTTCGACGAAATATATATATATATATATATATATATATATATATATATATATATATATATATATATATATATCACGACTGCTCTTGTGAATTCATATGCAGATGCATTGAAAAAGCTGGGACGCGATACCAAAAGTGCTTACAAGAAAAGCGAAAAAAAGTACGCCCCATACAGCTTTTACAAACAAAACTACGTGTCTGCACGGCAAAATTGTCCCTCATGAACACCTCTCGCAGATATGTGTTGATACACGTTCTCATATATATTGCAGCATAGGCAAAAAACTTACGGTTAACAAGGGGACAAGTGAATGTGATGTAGGCTCGCCGCCTGTAGCTGTCGGTCCACAGGTCGTACGTGATGGCACAGAACCTCTGCCCCTGAACCAGCGTCTTCTTCACCTGTCCGTGCATTGACCTGTACACGTCATCCAGCGCTGACCTCGACAAGGTGGTCCGGTCAGGAAGCTCTTGAAGCTCATTTATCAACCCATATTTCATGAAGTCCTATAGGGGGGAAATCACTGTTTGTTCACACCTATCATGACATTAAGAAAAACGAAATGCAGCCACGGCGCTATTGTCTATACACCCACCTGTACTCCTTCACCGTTGACCAAGTTAAAAGGCAGCAGGTCTCTGGCAATCAAAAGAACCAGGTCCCTGGCGAGCAAACTCTTCCTAGACGATGATGTCGTGCTACGCCTCGGAACCACTTGGAAGTAATTATTTAGTGTCACCTTAGATGTACCCTTGCTGTCATCCTGCAGTTTGTACTCATCCACCAAGTGTCTCTGCATGTTCGACGTGCTCACTGTTGACGCGTAGCATTTTATCTTGCATTTGCTCTAGAAATAGAAGAATAATAAACTTTCACTAAGAAATTATCAAAGGGCTAAGCCCAAACATTTTAGCAAAATAAATAACCAAAGACTCTTTACTCACAATTAGTCGTCGTCATTTGATGATTTCGTCAAGCACTTCTCACAATAATTGTCGGTTTCTATTTTTTCTGCTTTTCTCTGGTGATATACGTCAGGTGCCCGAAATATTGCCAGACATAGCTAGTTTTCGCTTTCGAGTGTAACGGCATCATGCGGAAATTACCAACCGGCATCTTAAATATACTGGGGCAGGCAGTTTCCATCTCGTAGTTAGCTTCATCTCTTGGGACGGGTGCGGTTTCAGACATATTGGCTGTATTATCCACACAGGCAGTGCTCTTGAGACTGCAGATATCGCGATTACTCCCACGCTGCGAGTTCACTGTTCTTGCTGTACCATACTGCATTTTTAAAGCCTAAGGCCATCGACTGAGAGAGAGAAAGTTTGTTGAGCCGATTATTACTTTCGATGGTGTCCAATGAGTAAAGCGGATGCTCGTTCGTCTTTCCTCAACCAGCTAATCAGCGTGAACTGGGAGCGACAATAGGGTCTTTTAGCAGTAACACCTGTATGGTATTACTGCACCACTCCTCCTTTCTCACTCACTAGACTTTAGTCGCACCCTTTACCAGTCAGTGGCGTTTCCTCCTCAAAGGCGGATGCACACACGCCTGCACCAATGGATGTGTACTCCAGAGTCCATACTGGTCACGCCCGTTGACCACGCCTGCAGAGAACGTTGACTCCCTGACCCGTTTGTGCTTGGTCAGGGGAGGGGGACACCCCTTGCAAGTGCGCTTCCTTAAAATTTCTTTTACAAAACGTCACAAATAAGGATGTTTTATAAGCGTGTATAAAACATTCAACTTTTTAATGCTTTTTTGTAGTGTGTACCCGTGCTCAATACCCATCAGCTGTGTGAGACAATTAAAATCGCAACTGCCACTCTCGACTGGTTCCGGAAAAGACTCAATAGAAGAGTACAATTACGTGTGCTCAGAACCTATGATCGTTTGTCAGTTTGATTTCTAGACATGATTTTAATTCCTATATAAACAAAAATAAAACCTGCAACATAATAAAACAAAATGGCTGCTATTGCAAGATGTGTGTCTCCCTTCGTGATTTTTTTTTAAACTTACGCCTCTGCAAGCCACATCTGTTGTCACAAACTTGCAAGTGTCGCCCCTCCTCCCCAAGACATCTCCCGATCCCCCCCCTTCAATAAAAAGGCACCAATGTAGGCCTCCGTAGGCCTCCATGATTGCCTACTGGCGCGTGGCGGGCCATTTTGGTGGCTATAGGACCAACAGTACCGATTTCGACATACCTTATTTGAGGTGCTGAAGGATCAAGAAAAGGCTGATCGTCGTAAATTTCTTCAAAGTTCAGTAATAGTTTATTTGTGGATACCATGCATTATTGAACCTCACTTTGTGTATAATGCTCCAATGAAAAAAGAATGGTTTCACCCTGTGACCCTGCAGAGTCAGAAGCCATCACATGTTCAGGCATCATTAGGCTTCTGCATAACATTGCTAAGGTTCTGTACATTTGTGAAAATAATTGTCGTTAAGTGAACATTTTGAGTATAATCCTTGCTTGGGTTAATATGTGTGAAACATGAATTTGAGATATAAAAATTCTCATTGTGGGTTTCTGCAGCAAAGACACATCGATTAAAACTGATGATTCTGGAGTTAGGGCAAAGGCAACATCCGTTATATTTTTTTCGATTAATGTAACGGCAATGCGTTACCTTATATATATATATATATATATATATATATATATATATATATATATATGTATATATATATATATATATATAATGTAGAGCCGTGAAGCGTTCCCTTTTTTATTGGAGTAACAAGTAACGTATTTAGTTACTTTTTACTGTAACAAATACTACACTAAATAGACCTACTAGAGTGATGTCAGCCCACACCGTGAGTTGTGGTTGCGGTCTATAGGCTGGCTGTAAACATTACATGGATATATTCCTTTGACCCAGCACGCTATAGTGACGGGTTGCTCGACCATTGAGGATCTCGACCTTGAAGGGATACACAACAGCTTCTTTATGATATGCATATTATCCCACCGAAGCGTGCACTTTGTTTCGCTAAAATTTACAGCCAACGTGAGTGCTGTCATCACGCCGTATGTTTTAGGTAGAAATTTAGCCTACTGAAAATATATACCCAAAGACGTCGATCCACCTTGCAACGCGTGGTTATACCCGCTGACTGTTCTGTATGAAAATGGCATCCACAGTGGAAGCTGTTGCATCTGCTGAAATTTTATTGCAACATTATTATACTGCCACGCTCACTTGTATTTTTATGTCACTGTCTTGCGCAAAGGCGCTGCCGTAGCTGTTCAGTGGCTATGGTACTCGGCTGCTGACCCGCAGGTCAGGGGATTGAATCCTGGCTACGGCGGCTGCACTTTCGATAGAGGCGAAAATGCTGTAGTCTCATGCCCTCAGATTTGGGTGCATGTTAAAGAACCCCAAATGGTCAAAATGTCCGGAGTCCTCCACTACGGTATATCTCTCATAATCATATGGTGGTGTTGGGACGTTAAACACTACATATTAACAATTGCCTTACGCAAAGAACGCTCGGCTGTGTGCGAAAATTCTAGATTATTTTATAATCTTCATATAAGCTTGAGACACCTACGATATGGATGCCACGTGTATAAATGGCGACGTACCTTCGCGCAGATCCTATTACCGACGACCAATGCTCTGATTACCGCTATCTGCGTAAAGCGTGAATTTCTAGTACTTTGTACTTTCCTAGCCACATGTTCACTCAATAAAATGTGTCGTCTTGGGCAACCCAAGTACCATATTCTTTGCCGTCACAACCACGTGGCAATATGGTGAGATCAGAACGGTGAAATGATTGATACAAAACAGTGAGATGGGGCATAAATGCACGCCCAAGTTTTGTTTAAGATGCGTATACCACAAGCTATTTTCTTCTATAGAACCAATATGATGCGGACTTGCTAAAGTACTGTGAAGTTGAATGTCAAGAAAGGAAGAACATGAACTTAGAAAGAGGCAGTGGAGACGAAAAGTGATAGGTATCGACGTAAAGTTTGATCAGTCGTTTCCCGCCAAACGTCCCAAACGTTTTTTCGCTTATCTCAGGTGTATTCGAAAAAAAAAAGTCGGGCTGATTTACTCCATTGAAATCAGTCTGTCGCGGAAATTTTTTTCAGAGAAAAATATTTTTGGTAACCTATATGTGTCTGAAATTCCAGCTATAGGCTGGGCCCTATATTGAATCCTAAGATAAAAGCATATTTACTGAGAGAGTCTATGTATAGGCTCTATTTATTTTGCCGACCTATGGTTCCGAATATTTAAAACCTCCCACTATGGCGTGCCTAGGTGTCATATTGACGTTCCGGCTTGTCAAGCCCAAAGTTTTATTTTTCAAATTATAAACTGTTCATATCTTCCCCCCCTCTCCTCCCCGGCACTCGTTCTAGGGTTGGTCCTTTGATAAACACCAGTCACATATCTTTAAAAAAAATGCTTGGATATCAACTATTCATAACTCTCATTTAAGGATGTGGAAATGAAATGACGTCACTAAATTACCGATGAGGTGAAATATTAACTTTTAAAGCACAGTAAACGTGACTAAAAAGCTAATTCAACGCTAGAACAATGTAACCTGAACTGATAATGTCACCACACTTCTAAAACCTCATGCAATGTATCCTGCATACCTGCAAGGTACAGTTATTCGAGCACTTTTTGCAGTGAAATTTGGCCATGGTGTTAATCCCGTTCATGGTGGTGCTATTTCTAAATTTAACGTTTGAATATATAACGAGGCATTAGGAGTTTCTTTCGGTGAAATCCGTGTTTTTTTTGCGATGTATTTGAGGATTGTATGCATTGTGCTGGCACGAAGTTTAATGTAGGTGATGTGTTTTTAGAGTACACCGTCGTAGAGTACACCGTTTGTAGAGTACACCGTTCGCTGACTGTGGTGAAATAGAAACAGCACTTAAGTTAATTCATCACGTGATCTGCTCCCGAAGAACAGAATACATAACGAAGTGCGTTACTAATGAACGGAGGAATTAAATATTTCTCGGTCTTTTAATGTTGTTTCTGTAATCCAATCTACAAACGTCCGTATTAAATGAGCATGACGGTACAAAGGTATGGAATTGGGTCCTGCAGCATGTTGTGACACATGTGCCACTCCAGGTCACCTTTATTACATGACATCGGAATCCACTTTGAGCTTGATTTATGATTATGTACCTAATCAACGGAGAATAAGAGCTAAGCTCCGAATTCATAATTAATGTGGCTTCAAAGACGAGAAAACAGCGCCATTCGCGAGCAATCGAGCGCCCGTTTTCTCACTCTATTTCGTTGAACTGCTTGAGCCCTGAGATGCCACTACAATTTCTTTTCGAATAAATGTGGCGATCTGGAAAGTTGTGAGCGCCAAACAAGGCACTAACAAGAACGAGAGAGACAGGACGGGTGCTTGTGAACGTCGTGTGGAGGCATTAGTTAGCGTTCGAAATTTCCCGATAGCAATGCGCCATCTGGCAGGATTTCAAGTTTTGTTAAAATGTAGCGATGACACAAATCATGGGTTTTTGTCATGTCATTTGCTACCAATTAAACAGTGGCTGCGTAATTTAGGTTACCATGAAAATTGTCGCCGCCATACTTCAAGAAGTAAAGAGGCAGAAACGCACCGTTCATGCCATACGTGATCGTTCATTACTCGTGGAAATAAATTTATTCAAGCTGTAACGTGATTAAAGAATTCTGTTACTTCTCGGCAATCAGAGAGGCTTTTAATTCTCCAGTCTCTTTATGAGATATTGCTGCCATTCTTTTCCAACAGGCCTGCAGTTCTCTTGTGCCGACATAGCAATACCCATGTTTTTGAAGATTTTTTTTTCATTGTCATTCAAAAACGTTTCCATTCATAGTCATTTCTGAAGCGCATAAGAACTGAATTCCTGTCGTTCGTCATCACCCGTCGTTGCGTTCGTCCAGTACAAAAAGGCTTGATGGCAAAGTCGTTTTCTATGTTCACATTCCTCGTACCCAACCTTTCACGCTCTTTGTGCACTTCAAGGAATTCAGAAATACTACAAAACAATGCAACGAACTATACACCTGCCGTCAGGACTGGTATGCATTGCGCAAACATGTTGCGAGTGGTCTCGCAGTGTTCTGCCATTGCGCTACGTTCGCTGTTTCGTGAGCTCAAGTTTGGTCGACACGCGCCGTCGTTTCGGCGCCATTGGTGTCATTTTCCCACGTCTTTTCCTATACACGGTGTTCTGCGAATAAATGCCTCTGTGTAGCCGCTGGTGCCGAGGTCACGGATTACATTTTTGCTTCCTTCCCCAGCTGTGGTGACAATTGGTGGTTGCAATATCGGTTATTTCTTTAATTACTTTAGTTTTCTCGTTCAGCTAGTTTTCTGTATTCTTGCCCAAGAAAGGTGATCTAGAACATATCTTTTTTCGTGGCAATGACCATAGGTATGTGCGTATGTGGTCACAGCTCCACATTTCCAAGTCGTGCGATTCGGACGGCCCTGCCAACGGCCCCTGTTCTCTTTCTGCTCTAGCAGCCAAGGCCGTCACGTTCTTTCAAAAATTCTCCTCCTACCTACTTCTAAACTCTTTTCCCCCTCCCTCTCCCTTCAAGGTGCTGAGCAGTTCTTTCGCAAGGAAAGATAGTGTCTCTTTCTTTTTCTTCGACCACAGATTCATCCATTCAGGGGAAGCTTGCTTGCCTTAACTGGATTGTAAGGCACGTAAGGTTCGTGGAAAATCACCTCACCGTGAGCTGCCGAGCACAAAACAAAGCTTAGCCGAGGGTCATGAGAAGGCAAGGAGATTCCACAGCAAGACTGATAAAGATGATATTTTGCCTGATGGAGTATTGCGAAAGCCACTACGGCAACCCTTTCCTTTACCACCATCCCCACTTCTAGTCGTACATTGAAGAAATGAGAAAACTCCAGCTAAAATATATTTAAAAAAACTGACGTTTTTAAGCCAATCTCTCACCCCTCAGGAAGAAGCCAAACCAGCTTCGAAACATCGGGTTTTTTTCCTAAATATATTTTAGCTGGTGTTCTCATTCCTTCAGTTTCTATCCAAAACAGGCAGACTTATGTCGAACGTTCACCTTTGATTGCAGTCGTACGTTATATCCTCGCTGCTCCGGCAAACCCCCTCACACTCTCACACTGAAACATTTAGAGAAAGAATGAAAGGTTCACAACCATAAACAGCCCCTCTTCCTTCTTGGACGCTTATGACTCTGGTGTGCGTGTGTGTGCGGGGGGGGGGGGGGGTAGAAAGAGGAGTACTGACGGAAAAAAATGTTGCATCTTGTTTTTTCGTCTCAGCAGGTAGCTAATATTCTAGTCATTATTTTCTTTTTAAGAAAGCAGCACACAATACAACAAAATAATGCCAGCCTAAAAAGACGCAAACACAGGTGCTGTATTGCAACTGGCGTGTTATTGTCGCAAGACTAAGCTTATGTAGGATAACGCGTACATGTACACTAACACCAGGGCATACAATGAAGATAGTTTTTCTTGCAGTGTTTTGCAGGAAGACTTGATGAATGATGAACCATAAATGTAGCTTACCTGATTCAAAACTCCGGACTAACGGGGGAGTTTTGACTCCCTCCCACGCCTAGCCGTGCGTGACTTTGCCGTGTCCGGGGAAAAGGGGATCCTGGGGGTTGAGCCGACGCTGGGTGATTGGACCTTTAAGGCCCCCGGGCAGAAGCAACACACCCCTTTGGCCCCGGCTTCACGTAGACGGCACCTCTGGGCTGACCCACCCAGGGGAAATCGGCAGTCGCCTTTTCCTATCTCTTTCTCCCTACATCTTCGTCTTTATCTCTTACTATTTATCTGTCCTGTCTTCTACTCTCTTCCGTTTACTTCCAAACTTCCTGGCAGCTATGGTTAACCCTGTGCAAATAGCCTACCTTGGTCTAGGCGCATTGGGTTATAGTGGCGTTGTACGGCTGGCGTCTGCAGTTTTCAGCATCCGCAAACTTGTAGCGTCCCCTCGTCGGGCTCCGTGGTGGGTGGCCACCAACGCTGCTGAACAACATACAATTAGCATGCAGAAAGCATTCCCTTAACTCAGTGATCGTGCCTCCTCAAAGCGGGTACGCACCGAAGACATCAATTTTTTCGTCCGGCCAAGACAATTGTTTCCTCATTTCCACGTTATACACTGCGAAAAAACTAACAAGCAAGCCAGAACTGTATCCCCCTTCGTAGTTTCTAGATGCTTAACCGAAACTCTCGGTGCCGGGTACGAGGCTACCAAAATGGCCAGTGGAGATCTACTCCTTGAAATACGTGAGAAAGACCAATTCGATAAACTGAACACCATCACAAAGTTTGGAGACACACCCATCAGTATTACGCCACACAGGTCCATGAACTCATCTCGCGGGGTCGTATCGGACGCAGATTTGCTTGACCTGACCGAAGCTGAACTTCTGGAAGGATGGAAGAGCCAGAACGTGACAAACGTACAGCGTAATAAGATAAGAAGAGATCAAAAAGAAATACCAACCAAACACTTAGTACTGACCTTTGCTTCGAGTGATTTGCCGGAAACCATTCAGACTGGGTATACAAAGACATCTGTGAGGCCATATATTCCCAACCCCCGCCGTTGCTTCTAATGTCAGAGATATGGCCACGGCTCGCAAAGCTGTCGTGGCCGGAAAACTTGTGCTCTGTGTGGAGTCGTGGGCCATGCGTCCGACAACTGCGAAGCACCTGCACTCTGTGTGAATTGTGGCGGTAGTCATGCCGCGTTTTCACGTTCCTGTTCCTTCTGGAAAAAAGAAAAAGAGATCATCACTTTAAAAATTAAAAAAAACATTACATTTAAAGAAGCAAGAAAAAGAGTCTCGCCATTTTATGGCCCACATATGCTTATGCGGCGCGCCAGGGAGCAGTGTCGCACCAGCCCTCGCCACTCCTTCGGCCTGCGCAGAGCGAGCCATTGGCTGTGGCGCCTGCCCCCAAGGCGGCAGTAGTTGAGCCTACTCCGCCTACTATCGAACAGAGACCAGGGACTCTAGGGTCCTCGGGTCTCAAGGCTTCACCTCGCCAGGCGAGGCCCAAGCTTCGAAAAACCAGCTCTCATGAGCGGGCATCCAGTGCCTCCGAGGAGGCAATGGATACGGCGGCACCCCTGGTGCCAAAAGAGCGGTGCGGCTCTCTGGAGCGCGCCAAGAAAACTAAAAAAGCTCATAACAGGGCCTGATAATAGCCCTGCTACTTGAGCTCGACCTTTCAGCTTAAACAAGTCACTCCCTGAACGTACACACAGCACTACTTTACTTCCAATATGGAAACACAAATTATACATTGGAACGTCAAAGGCCTGCTTAAAAACCTCGACGACGTCCAAGAGCTTTTATACAAACACTCACCTCAAGTGCTGTGTGTACAGGAAACACATCTGAAATCCTCCAATACAAATTTTTTACGTGCTTACGTCATATACCGAAAGGACCGAGATGATGCTGTGGCGTCATCCAGTGGCATAGCCATTATTATTAACCAAGGAGTAGCGTGTACACATTTACCACTCCAGACATCCCTTGAGGCGGTGGCTGTTCGAGCGGTACTTTTAAACAAACTCGTCACCATCTGCTCTTTGTATGTACCTCCCCACCACCGTCTTGAAAGACGTGGTGGGGAGGACGTGGTGGTCGTGGTGGGGGGACGTGGTGGTCTTGAAAGACGTCTTGAAAGATTTCAGTCTTTAATAGATGAACTGCCTGAACCCTATTTGCTTCTTGGGGACCTAAACGCACATAGGGGACTGTGGGGCGATTCTCGCTCTGATGCACGAGGTCGTCTCATTCAACAATTTCTCTTCTCTTCGGGTGCCTGTTTGTTGAATAGGAAAGAGCCAACATACTATAACGTTGCCAACAAAACTTACTCGTCTATCGACCTCAGCATCGTATCACCTTCACTCCTACCCCTACTCAAATGGAAAACCATAAATTATCTATATGGTAGTGACCATTTTCCTTTAGTGCTGAGTTCACAAACAACATATGAAGGTCCTCTACACGTTCCCAAATGGCTGATAAACAAAGCAGACAGGGAACAGTTCCATTACACTACACGTTTGAGTTGGACAGACATATGTAGGTTAAACATAGATGAAGCTGTGCAGTATTTCACAGCTTTTCTTACTGACGCAGCAGCCAGGTGCATACCGCGAACATCTGCAATGCCCGGCAAACGACACGTCCCATGGTGGAACACGGAGTGTCGTAATGCGCGAAAGGAACAGAACAGGGCATGGAGATTGCTGCGGAACTCGCCAACAGTGGAAAATCTTGAGAGCTTTAAGAAAATAAAATCTCGAGGCAGAAGAACGCGTCGGCAGGCCAGAAGAGAAAGTTGGCACAATTTTTTATCAGGAATAAATTCGTATACACAAGAGGCCAAAGTCTGGAACATGGTTCGTAGGGTAGCAGGAAGAAAAGTACACTCACTCCTACTCGTAAACACTCAGGGTGATACCTTGGAAGATCAGGCGAACTTCCTCGGTGCACAATTTGAACGGGTATCCAGCTCGTCCCACTATACTGACACTTTCTAAAAATACAGAACAAGAATAGAAAAGCAGAAACTCGAACACAAATCCACCAGATACGAGGCATATAACCAAGCTTTCAGTCTAGCTGAGCTCCGAACATCTCTAAACTCCTGCAGTACTTCTGCCCCAGGTTCTGACGGTGTGATGTATGAAATGTTAAAAAACCTACCAAACAAAACCCGAAAAACCTTACTTCGTTTAAACAATGCTATTTGGTCTTCTGGCACCATTCCTACATCCTGGAAAGAGGCTATTGTTATTCCCGTTTTGAAAGAGGGCAAGGACCCTTCTTTACCCTCGAGTTATAAGCCTATAGCACTTGCAAGCTGCTTTTGCAAAGTCTTCGAAAAAATGATAAACTGCCGACTTGTACATTATCTTGAAACAAATAATTTGCTCGACCCATTTCAGTGCGGGTTTCGAGAAAGTAGATCCACCACAGACCACCTTGTTCGTATCGAGGCACAGATCAGAGACGCCTTCGTCCATAAACAATATTTTCTCTCTGTGTTCCTCGATATCGAAAAAGCTTATGATACAACATGGCGTTTCGGAATTCTAAGAGACCTGTCCCACCTTGGTGTGCGCGGAAGAATGTTTCATATAATCGAAAGTTACCTGTCAAACCGGACATTCCGTGTCCGTCTTGGCAGTGTGCTCTCCCAAACATTTGTCCAGGAAACAGGCGTGCCACAAGGTGGTGTGCTTAGTTGCACACTTTTTATTATTAAAATGAATTCTTTGCACTTGTCCATTACCCACAATATGTTCTATTGTACATATATCGACGACGTTCAGCTTGGCTTCAAGTCATGCAACTTGGCCATGTGTGAGCGGCAGGTACAGCTGGGTTTAAATAAGGCCTCCAAATGGGCAGATGAAAACGGATTTCGACTTAACCCACAAAAAAGCACGTGTGTCTTGTTCTCTCCAAAGAGAGGCATGCACTCGGAACCTGACATTCGACTGAACGGGCTACGTCTGTCCGTCAAAGCCGAGCATAAATTCTTAGGCTTAATCTTTGACAACAAGTTGACCTTCGTACAAAAGGATCAAAATGTGGGCCAGTTGGTAATTCATTTTCTTCGTTCAGCGAACTGGGAGCGCAGAGAAAAACACAAAGGACGAAGCGAGGAACCACACAACACGAGCGCTGAACTATCAACTGATTTGTTTTCCACATCGGAAGGACATATATAAACACAAAATGCGCATGTCAAAAAGATTATGACGAAATCAAGGGCAGCATGCGAAGCGTGTAATCAAGGCACATGTCTAAGGGTTATCTAGGTAGCTGAATTCACAGTCAAGTAGTAAGAAGGAAGGATGACTTATACATTGGTCCGTATTCCTGGAAATGTGATAGGCTTCAGAAATTTCGCGCGTAGTTTGATGAGGATGCCGGAACAGAACAATTGTATTCTCAAACAGAGGTTGGCACTTGCACGAAACGCAATGTGACGCTAAATGGGAGTAAGGTGTATTTTTCAACGGCTTCTGTGTTCCCTGAGACGCACGTTCACACATCGGCCGGTCTGGCCAATGTACATACGTCCACAAGAAAGGGGTATCTTATATACTACTCCGGTGATGCACTTAACAAACTTAGTTACGTGCTTCTGGAGGCATCCTCTACCTTTAGATGCATTATGTGCCCTCCTGTGCACCATTGAACATATAGTGGCCAATTTATTGGGTGCCGAGAAAACCACGCGCACACCGAACCGGTTTCCCACGTTTTTTAACCCATGGGCCATTTTATGAATGTAGGGGATTACTGCCGCGCGCTTCTTATTCTCTTCCTTGTTCTCTGAAGAAGTACATGTGCGTTTTTCATTATTTTTGACCGTACGCAAGAGCTTTTCACAGACTGAGGCTATTACGTAGGAAGGGTATCCCGCACCTATCAGCCGTTCCAACTGTGCTACGAAACCACTTTGCAAGGTATGCAGGCAACATTTTCCGAGGGCTGAACGTAAGCATGACATTACGATTCCGCGTTTAACAAGCTTGGAATGTCCGGAAGAGTAGTTTAGAACGGGTTTTGCAGAACGAGGATTATATCGCCAGCAAAGGTGCTTATCACCAAAAAACAGGGAAAGGTCTAGGAACTGCAATCTGTTATCTTTTGGAAGCTCGGAGGTGAACCGGAGGCCCATGCCTTCCTTCTCGAAGCATGCCTTCATACTTTCAACGTCCACTGCTGAACACTTTTTGATGATAATCAGATAATCGTCAACATAACGGAATACTTTTGTGCCAGGTTGAAGTTTAGTGCTTAAGGCTGCATCCACCTTCCCAAGAAAAATTTGGCTTAAAACAGGGGCCACACTTGAACCTATACACACACCTGATTTTTGCATGTACAGGTTCCCAAGCCATACGACGAAGGTGGACTTCAAATAGAACGTCAAAATTTCTAGAAAAGACTGAGTCGAAATTCCAGTGCTATTCCTGAACGATATCTCATCATTGTCTTCCACAATGCACTGCTCTACGCTGTTTAACAGTTGATCATGTGGCAAAGAATAATATAAGTCGACTACATCAAGACTAAAAGCTGTAACACCGGAGCATTCACATTTGTTGAGGTAATCAACCACGACACCAGAGCTTTTTGCGTGAAAAGGGTCATTTACGCGCAACGCAGAAAGATGTTCTTGCAGATACTGAGATACAACCAACTGCCACGTATCCCTTTCTGAAACAATCGCGCGCAGCGGCATTTCCGGTTTGTGTGTTTTAATGGAGTAAAAAAGTTCTAGCTCCACACCTTTCGCCTTTTCTACTGAAGAGCCGAGTTTTTCCAGGTTAAGCCTTTTCAGCAGCGATATTGCTCTAGTCTTTACTTCCTTGCTTTTTACAGAGAGTGGTTTAAAATTTCTTTCTAAGGCTTCCTCAGCCTTCTTGAGAAAATCTAGTTCATTAATGATAACGAAGAACCCTTCTTTGTCAGAAATGAGTACCCTTAGCTGATTGTTCAAACAAAACTTAACAACTGGTTGAACGCGCAGCTTTCTACTCACATCGCTAAGATTGCTCGAAACTGCTTGAACACATTCTGTTACACACCTATAACGCTCTTCCTCCTTGGCCAGCTTGGAGACAGTCCTTGCTGTGGCAATCTTTTCTTCAGGTCGAAGGGTAGGTTCTACGGAGAACTTCGGGCCTTTTTGCAGAACCTGCTGAATTTTTTCCGGCACAGACACATCACTTAGGTTCAAGAAACGTCCCTCACTTGAAGCTTGTTAAGTTGTTAAGTTTTGTTTGAACAATCAGCTAAGGGTACTCATTTCTGACAAAGAAGGGTTCTTTGTTATCATTAATGAACTAGATTTTCTCAAGAAGGCTGAGGAAGCCTTAGAAAGAAATTTTAAACCACTCTCTGTAAAAAGCAAGGAAGTAAAGACTAGAGCGATATCGCTGCTGAAAAGGCTTAACCTGGAAAAACTCGGCTCTTCAGTAGAAAAGGCGAAAGGTGTGGAGCTAGAACTTTTTTACTCCATTAAAACACACAAACCGGAAATGCCGCTGCGCGCGATTGTTTCAGAAAGGGATACGTGGCAGTTGGTTGTATCTCAGTATCTGCAAGAACATCTTTCTGCGTTGCGCGTAAATGACCCTTTTCACGCAAAAAACTCTGGTGTCGTGGTTGATTACCTCAACAAATGTGAATGCTCCGGTGTTACAGCTTTTAGTCTTGATGTAGTCGACTTATATTATTCTTTGCCGCATGATCAACTGTTAAACAGCGTAGAGCAGTGCATTGTGGAAGACAATGATGAGATATCGTTCAGGAATAGCACTGAAATTTCGACTCAGTCTTTTCTAGAAATTTTGACGTTCTATTTGAAGTCCACCTTCGTCGTATGGCTTGGGAACCTGTACATGCAAAAATCAGGTGTGTGTATAGGTTCAAGTGTGGCCCCTGTTTTAAGCCAAATTTTTCTTGGGAAGGTGGATGCAGCCTTAAGCACTAAACTTCAACCTGGCACAAAAGTATTCCGTTATGTTGACGATTATCTGATGATCATCAAAAAGTGTTCAGCAGTGGACGTTGAAAGTATGAAGGCATGCTTCGAGAAGGAAGGCATGGGCCTCCGGTTCACCTCCGAGCTTCCAAAAGATAACAGATTGCAGTTCCTAGACCTTTCCCTGTTTTTTGGTGATAAGCACCTTTGCTGGCGATATAATCCTCGTTCTGCAAAACCCGTTCTAAACTACTCTTCCGGACATTCCAAGCTTGTTAAACGCGGAATCGTAATGTCATGCTTACGTTCAGCCCTCGGAAAATGTTGCCTGCATACCTTGCAAAGTGGTTTCGTAGCACAGTTGGAACGGCTGATAGGTGCGGGATACCCTTCCTACGTAATAGCCTCAGTCTGTGAAAAGCTCTTGCGTACGGTCAAAAATAATGAAAAACGCACATGTACTTCTTCAGAGAACAAGGAAGAGAATAAGAAGCGCGCGGCAGTAATCCCCTACATTCATAAAATGGCCCATGGGTTAAAAAACGTGGGAAACCGGTTCGGTGTGCGCGTGGTTTTCTCGGCACCCAATAAATTGGCCAGTATATGTTCAATGGTGCACAGGAGGGCACATAATGCATCTAAAGGTAGAGGATGCCTCCAGAAGCACGTAACTAAGTTTGTTAAGTGCATCACCGGAGTAGTATATAAGATACCCCTTTCTTGTGGACGTATGTACATTGGCCAGACCGGCCGATGTGTGAACGTGCGTCTCAGGGAACACAGAAGCTCGTTGAAAAATACACCTTACTCCCATTCAGCGTCACATTGCGTTTCGTGCAAGTGCCAACCTCTGTTTGAGAATACAATTGTTCTGTTCCGGCATCCTCATCAAACTACGCGCGAAATTTCTGAAGCCTATCACATTTCCAGCAATACGGACCAATGTATAAGTCATCCTTCCTTCTTACTACTTGACTGTGAATTCAGCTACCTAGATAACCCTTAGACATGTGCCTTGATTACACGCTTCGCATGCTGCCCTTGATTTCGTCATAATCTTTTTGACATGCGCATTTTGTGTTTATATATGTCCTTCCGATGTGGAAAATAAATCAGTTGATAGTTGAGCGCTCGTGTTGTGTGGTTCCTCGCTTCGTCCTTTGTGTTTTTCTCTGCGCTCCCAGTTCGCTGAACGAAGAAAATTGACCTTCGTACCCCACATAAAGTATTTAAAAACAAAATGTTTAAAAGCCATGAATGTTATGAAAGTGTTGTCACGTACTACGTGATTAGTGATAGGCAATGCCTCATGAACCTTTATAGAAGCCTCATTCGCACCCGCTTAGATTATGGGGCCGTTGTCTATCAGTCTGCTACTCAAAGTGCCTTGAAGATGCTGGACCCCGGGCACCATTTGGACATCCGCCTTTCTACGGGTGCTTTTCGCACCAGCCCCGTAGAAAGCCTTTATGTTGAGTCAAATGAGTGGTCGCTTCATCTGCAGAGAACATACATGTACTTCGTTTATTTCCTTAAGGTAAAAGCAGACAAGAAGCACCCCTAATACTGTACTATTAATGATTTGTCGAGCTCAATTCTGTTTCAAAACAGGCCTTCGATGAGGCAGCCCTTGTCAGTTCGCCTGAAGAGTCTAGCTGAGGAAACTGGAGTCTCACTTGAACACAGTTTAATGGCTCCTTTAGCATACCCGCCACCGTGGCAATGGCAGACTATAGACTGCGATGTGTCTTTTCTAGAAGTTACAAAACATGCGCCTATTGCCCATATCCGAACATATTTCCTGGAATTTCAACACAAATACACACGTCCTGAGTTCTTTACAGATGCCTCTAAGACCAACTACTCTGTGTCCTACGCTGCTGTTGGCCCTTCCTTTTCGGATGCTGGCCCTCTACATCCAGGCACAAGTATCTTCACAGCGGAAGCTTACGCTATACTTGTGGCAGTTAAACACATCAAACACTTACAAATACAAAAAGCAGTAATTTATACAGACTCCCTCAGTGTGGTAACGGCTCTGCACAGTCTTAAAAAACAAAAAAACCCTGTCCTTGTCTCACTTTACTCCATTTTTTGCACACTGTACACACTCAACCAACATGTTGTAGTGTGCTGGGTGCCAGGGCACCGTGAGATTCAAGGCAACGTGAGGGCGGATCAGCTCGCTGCATCCATCCACAAAAACAGTGCCCCTACACCCATATCAATCCCTTTCCTTGATCTGAAGCCGTCTCTCAAACAAAACTTCAGGGACTACTGGCAGAGCAAGTGGGATAAACACACACAAAACAAACTACACGTTATCAAGCCACACCTTGGCCATTAGCCACCAGTATCAAAATCTCGTCTAACAGAGGTAACACTAACAAGACTCAGGATAGGACACACATACACGACACACAAACATCTTTTGTCCGGTGGTGATGCACCTCTGTGTGACAATTGTGGTGAGGTATTGACAGTTCTTCACGTTTTAATCCAATGTAAACAGTTAGACACTCTAAGAAGACAACACTTTCCATTACCCTACCGACAACATATACCATTACACCCCGCAATGTTTGTCGGTAAGGAACCACTTTTCACCCATAAATCATTGTTAGCTTTTTTAAGAGATGTCAATTTTCACTATGTAATATACCCAGACATTGCGTAGCGTGACCTCTCAAGAGAGGTTGCTGCTGCAGTGATTACATTTAAAAGCACTTGCCTCGCAGCCCTTGTACACAAGGGCGCTGATGAGGCACGTGTGCTAGTGCCAAATATTTTTACATGTTCTTATTATCAAAATCTTTGTCACCTCTTTTAATATGCATATCACGCCACTGTCATGATCTTAATACTTATGTTTTCCCGCATTATCGCGAGGAAATACAAGGCCCCTATACAGCCACGCAACATATCATTGTCTCATCTCTACTCATCGAAATGGCGCTCTTTGGCCATCAATTGGCCCTTGCGCCACAAAGCACCACACATCATCATCATCAAATGTAAAGGGGCTATTGGTAATGAGGCTGAAAAAGGGGGCTGGCGCAACCTCTAATTTAGCTAGATACTTCATCATCCAGTGTAGCTAGGTGACGCAGACATTTTGATATTTCGGCTTTTGGATGGTTCGGTGTTTTGATTTTTTGACATTTTAAGGCTGGTGCACACCGACGACTAGCAGCGGTCGCAAATGGTCGCAAAGCGACTGCTTTGGCTAGTCGCTTCCTGACCGATTTTTCAGTCGCGCGACTGCAGTCGCAAAGCTGCTGGAACCAATCAGTGATGCTCAATTTTTGTTTTGTTTTTCATTGCGCTGACTTCCTGCCGCCAGATACAAACGAGTGCGTTCCTCTGGGTCTGTGGCAGCATGGCCACCACGGAATACTTGGCTCGGAGATGGCGGGGCGCAGCAGCTCGAGCAAAGTGTCGAATTTACGTGGCGGTATTCGCAAGAAGGTAAACACCGTCAAAGTGAAGAGAATATCAATTGTGCACTATCTTTTCCCCGTATTCAGAACCGTTTTATTGGCTTGAACTTGATTTGTCGCCGCCTTCAATGCAGCACGCTTGGAACGCGTTATTGCTTCATGCCTTGCCAACGGTTTAAGACACGACGTTCGAGACGCGTTTGTGCTGTATTGTAGGCTGTGGCAAGTCAATTTAAATTCAAAGACTGTTTCTGAATAGGTACGACTCTCGGAAACACTCTTCGTCGTCTCAGCGCAGCTCGGGAGGCAGGCGGCTTGCATGGCCGGCCAACTCCCGCGATCGAAATGACGGTCACACCCACTACCGGCCTTTTTTCTTTGGAGGCATCTGTCATGCCAGCGCTGACACCATGGCACAGCGCATCACCACCATGGCAATGTCTAGTTCTTCGCTTGAATCGAACTTGACCCTGTTGGGAACGCTGTGCGAGAACGAACGAAAACAATAAATGCGACGCGCCCGGTTTGCTCCGCTCACTCAGCTGGCGGTGATCAGCTGATCGGTGCCGGTCTCTAGAGTTCTTGCGGATAACGAGATCCGGATGTGACTCTCCGCTTTTGCGACTTCCGGTCGCTCGCATGCAGCCCCTGCCGGTGTGGACATCAGTCGCTTTTTGGTCGCCAGTCGCAAATGGTCGCGCGACCGCTGCTAGTCGCCGATGTGCACCAGCCTTTATAATTTCGGTGTTATGTATAATCGGCTTTTTGATTTTTTGGTGTTCTAAATTTCGGCATTCCAATAGTTCGCCCTTTTGATTTTCAGCGTTTCTAGCGCCACATGATCGTAGCTTTAGTCATAAATATACGAACCCTACCTGGGTGCATTTAAACCATGTGCAGCTCTCCGCTTACTGGCACGTTAAAGAACCCCAGGTGGTCGAAATTTCCGGAGCCCTCCACTACGGCGTCTCTCATAATCATATGGTGGTTTTGGGACGTTAAACCCCACAAATCAATCAATCTCTGCTTACTGGGAAGTGATACCAACCTGTGCGACAAAAGCAAAAAATCCATGAAAATAAAAAAAAAGTGTTGTGTTGCATGGTAGAGAAGCCACAGTTATGAACTAACTCAATAGTATTAGAGTGACCATGTTTAATTACCCAGTAATCTAGTGTTGGTTTACAATTGCAACTTATTCGTCGCGAAGCATACCTTCTTTATTTTCGTGGATTGCTAGATTGATCATTGTGCTCTATCAGTTTATAAATGTTTGGGTGTAATTAACGAGGTGCTTGACACGTCGGTATCCTTTCACAGTGTCACGAGAGGTCCACGTGGCGCACTCTAAATGTATTCCGATTCCTTATTGACTAAAGCTAATACTTGCACGGAAATAATTGCAATAAGTACTTAGAGAGCCAGATATGCTGTCTAGATGATTCTCGCGTCCACTCAGCTTGCACCTAATGCTCGGATGCATTGCTTAAAGTATAAACTAACCCTCTTTATGTAAACACATGCGAGGACTGAGATTGGTAGAACGCCAATTCAAAATAATTTTTCTGACTAAAACAAAAAAAGTTTTTTTTGAAGGACTTACAGTCGGTACACAGGGCAGGCTAATGTGCTGTTAGAATATTTCTGTCTGGACACATCTATGTTAAATTTAGAATCTGATGCGGCACGTAATTGGCTCAACACCTTTCTGCAGAACACCACAGTCTAGATGGGGATGGTCTACACGTCCTTCAATTGGCATAAGTGGTCTCTTACAATGTACTTTACTTTTCCAAGTGTGTCAGGTGTATAGTCTTCTATGCAGCCCCCTAGAATAGGTTTAATTGATGGACTCATTGAAGAAGAGATACAAAAAGGTGCTATGTTCCACATAGCACCACTCAGTGAATAGACGGACGCCATGATGAGAAATACCAATGGGCAAAGTGGTTTAACCCAACATCCTCAAGACTAGAGGGTTTCGTTTGACTCACTTTCACGTGACTAGTGTTACTATTCGCGATGCACACGAACTATAGGTGGCGTGCGTGGCGATTCAAGATGGAGGACCGAGAGATGATCAACTTGTTCACTGCACGTAGCGTGTCGTAGCAGGCCGGCCTTTTGTAGTCTCTGTCAGAGTTGATTTTGAACGGCTGTAAATTTCCGGTGCCTTTTACAAAGCAGCTATCACTAGCTAGTATCATGGCACACCTCGAAGCTTCTGAAAAAAGGATTCAGTGTCTCATCGAGGGAGAAGAGGTTTTGAACGCCGGCCACCTTATTTCTTGTGGCGTCTAAGCATGCAACATCGACGCCGTTGCCAATCAAGGACTCTGCCTGCAAACGTCCCATGTCCGAGGAAAGCCTCATGAGCTGGAGCTTGTTTTAGACGTGAACAGTCGCATCAAGGTACGTACTACGTGAGCTTTATGCAGTCACAGTGGCTGCGCATATGTCTACATCGAACCGTCACATACCCTATGTAAATATCGATGTTTAGGATGTTCAATAAGTAATGCGTACGTGCTCGCCACCGTGCCGTCACGAACAAGAAGTGCGTACGCACTCATCTTACCACACAGTATCTAAAAACGACGATATGGCTGTGTGCGTTTTCGAAGTAGGCCAGAAAAAGTACGCTGTTCTCGTTTTCAAATCGGATTATGATCGAAGGTAGTTAGTGCACGATATAAGATAGAGATTAGATAGCTCGTGACGGCGCGGAGCTGTGGACCCTGTTAAGTTCGTATGCAATGAGCCTGCGAGGTGAAGGACGTGCGCTTCAGCGTGCCGTGCATGAAATTTGCTTATTCTCTTTCGCCTGCCTCAGCAACGAAAACAAAGCAAGATGCTTGGGGTGACGTTGAAAGCACTATCGTACAACCTACGTGGGTTAGAAAAAGGCGCCGCAAAAAGCCGAAACTCAAGCATTAATCGGTGTACGTTACGGTGAAAACTTATTGTAATGCACTCCTGGTATTCTGTTGAGTATAAAACACTGTACCTTGCCATTTTTTCCTGCATTGCGAGCTGCACTTCTGTACTTCAAAATTATATTGCATTCTTGCCAAAGTATCAAACACTCAAAATCCATGCACAGCGGTGATAAACTGTGTGTATGATGCAAGTGATCAAGCAGTGTTCTTAACTGAATTTCAGCCCACTATAATTATGGCGCTCCTAAATAATAAAACTTTACCCAAAGCAACCAAATTTTTTGTTGTAAACAAAACCGCAGTAGTAGGAGTACCTAAAATTAGTTTGCAGATTTTATGCTTTTATAATTGACCCAATTAAAGTATTTTTAGGTAAAGTTTGGGTGGTTATGATGGACCAAGTTTGACAGTTCCCATCCGACATCTAGAAGCAGCTTTCCTTTCTGACCCTAGGTGACTAGCGCAGTAGTGCAATCTTTATTTGGAAGAAGTGTTACCATGTTCTCAAAGGTAGCTTATGTGCATAACCTACTTTCTTCGGCAGGGCCACTGCTCATGCAAGGCCGGAAACTCTGAGCGTTGCAAACATATGATTGCAATGTTGCTACATGTGAACAGGCAAGGAGCAGTTTCTCATTTTATTCAATTGTATAAAACACCAGCCTAGCATACAGATAGCAAAACAACGCGATCTAAACTTCCATCAATGTTTTCTACAGTGATGAAACTTGTAGCTGGGCGCTTTGGTTCACGCTTGAAGGTAAAACTGGTATGCGCTTATCAACTCGGCAGGGACTTGGAAAGAATGAAAATGAACAGGCGCCAACTTTCAGCTTTCATTTATCATCACCCTACAATATATATTCATGATACAGACATTACCAAGTGCATGTAGTCACATGGTCATAATCAAACAGGTTACAAAAGGCATGCAAAGATTTGCGCTCACTATCAAATGATGATACTGATCTGTTGCTATCACAAGTATTGCCTCTTACAGCAACTGGACTTCTCACACTCTGAGGCATAGCATACACACCATTCAAATCCATGGTGTCCAAAACTCAGAAACAAACAAACATTAGAGGTGGTTCTAATTTTCCCTTCGCCACTTTCGGCCTATGGCTTTTAATGCTGCAGTAGCCAGCATTCAAATGCACTGATGCTTCTGGTGCCACTAGTATAATTCAATAAGGCTACTGTCTCAACAGAAATTGTTCGTAAACTCTGATGGTAGTACCTGAAGCTGCACCACCAAAAATACTTGTGCGAAAACCTTTCGCAGCAATTTTTTTTCAATTTGCCTCTCCTCAGTCAAGTAGCTCAAGACTTACTGCACACAAATATTTTGTATAAGTAGCTAAAGTTACAAATGAGTGGAAAAGTAATTTTATGGTTCATTATGGTCTCTTCATGCTGTTTGGTTTATGCCAGAACCACTGATAAAGACTCATTGATACAAAGCAAAATAAATTCTCAAAACTGGGAACATTGACGTGCACAACAAAATGTTCAAGATAACTGTGTAACAGGCATGTCTCAGAAAGTGAGCCAACATCACAGGTTACTAACCAGTAAACCTTTATGTGCGACTTTGCAAAACATGCTCGACACGTGTTTCTCAAGTAATCTATTTCGCAGCATTGCAATGTAGCAGAAGCTATCTTGAATGTAAGTTGTGGTTCCTTTCATTTTAATAATAGGACTGGCATCCACAACTTGGACCTGCTGACGTCTACTGATGTTACACAAGCCTGGGGCAAGTTAAAGAAAAATGCACTATATGAGGCCTGTAAACTCAAAGAACTATGCCATGTACAGTCCTAACCGCTGCCAGTTCTGGGCCCCGAACAACAAGAGGAAATACGTCAGTGACTGATTGCGACAGCACACGAGAGTGCATTGGCTCTGCATGAGCTTGGCAGAATGCACCATATTCAAAGCAATCAAGTCAAAATGATGCTAAAGATGTGCACAAATGTTTGGCGCACACATAGTCACATGTGTTTTATATAGCCACTTGTTAAGAGTTCCGTAACAATTCCAACAGCAATGTGGTTATTACCAACATCAGAAGTGGTTAACTGATATGTATCCCTTATGCTTGCGAGGACAGTAGTCCTGGCTAGTGCAACCTAAACCAACTTTGAAAGATGGCGCCTAGCTCCAAATGACGTTAACTCAACATGACGCCTGCATCATTAGAGTACAAGGGTAATATTTAGGTTTATATAATTAGGTAGCAAGCATCACAATTGACACTGCACTGGCATTATGGGCACACAGGGCCTTTTTCTAAAACTGCTTCGAGACCTAGTGTGGTACTATGATAGAATGTTTGAATGCCCCAAAGAATCACCAATGTTTTTTCTCGCCATTCCTAAGTGAATAAAAACTGTCAATCACCTTTCTCGCATTACCTGTCTACCGCGACCCATGATAACAGGTATGGGCCACACGTGTCTTGAAGAAAGGTTTAGACGATGTACGTGACATGATTGTCCCGTTATTCATATCATGATCAGCTACATATATTCTCGAAACACTCTTATCCTTCTGTACTCATTTTGGTCTACCCCAAGTCAAAAAGGCGATCATGAGGCATAGCATCCAAGCTTAGGCGGCGAGACAGATGGCCTGCAGTTCACTGAGAAATACTTCCAGTTTAAGACAGAAGATCAATTCTTTCTCAAATAAACCAAACATCAATACGAAGCTATGGAAATATAATGAGGTAATGACGAAATGTACATGATTCGCTAAACAAATGTGAAAAATATCCACAGTGAATAGATTATTATCATTTAGTTCCACTGCAAGAACATGCTAATGCACAAAATGAAACAAACACAAACACTTTACATGCAGTAAAGAAAAAATGCATGCTACTGAAGCCTTAGAAAACATGGAAATTATGGGCCTACCCTCTACCCTTATGATATGTGTAATGTCACTCGTCATGTGCTCTATACACGGCCATGGTGTGAGCAGTCGGAACCATCAATGGGTTTGCGATTAATATTACGGTAGCAATGAAGAGCTCGTTTCACAGAAATTCCGCCGTTGGGATCGTTGGTTGTGAGTGAACAATCATCTTGTCTATGATTGAAAAATCGAGACATACGCCAATAAAATAAGTAATGAATTTCCGGGTCCGAGTGAGGATTGAGCTCAGGCCATTTGCGTAGCTAGCAGGTGTTCTACCACACAGCTACGCATATGCTTAGAAGTACATCGAAAATAACTTCCTCAGCTCCGAAATGCAGTTAAAATAACTCTCTTCACAAACACACGTGTCCTGGGTGGGGTGTATAAGTGTGCATCGACATACAAGAAAAAAAGGGGGCTTTCGTTTTCAAGTCTTCTTAGGTGATGGCCCAAGGGACCCTGTGTGTCGGTCCATTAGCTCAATAGCCTTTACATAGCACAATGGTGTGTTATCCCTCATGTTGTGGTGCTCAGCTTCTTTAGCTTCCTCATTGACCTCTGTTTCTGACTACCTGCACAATAAGTTCTACTACATTTCATTGCGAACACCAGTTCCATAATATCACTCGAACCTTTTCTCAGAGAGAATAGGGGAGGAGAGATTTACAATTTTACCGATCACAATAAAGATTTCATCAAGGGCGCCGACGACTTCCCAAGGTACAGGTTCCTTCAGAACTTTAAAAACTTTCATCCTCTGGATTGCAAACTCGACCTGCACATATGCCCTGGCTATTTTTAGAGTCGTTTTCCGTGAACTGCAGCTATTCACGAAGAAACGGAGGCTGCACAACCCCCAGTCTAAGGTTTTCGCATAGCGAGCCCAAGTTGAAATCTTTTTCAACCATGACATCATCTTCAAAACTGTAGAGTTTTTCTAGAACTCCCGATTTCTTTACGCAAGTCCTGTCCGACGCTCGGCCTCCGAAACCACAGCTCACAGAATTAAGCCAGCAGGTGAGACGCCAATAAGAAGCTTTGCTGTGTGTGTACCTTTGTAATGAGAGTATGTTAAACTTCTACAAAAAGCATAGTGCGATTTTTCGACTGCAACCTCTGTGCAGTCTAGCACAACACGTACCTCTTTATATTCTTGAAAGCATTGAGGCAGATTGCTTGCAATTTCTTGTTTGTTTGGCCATGGAATTGCACGATTCAGTACCGCTGCAAGGTTACACAGTGTGCTGTAGAAGTGGCGAGAGATGGTTGTGCGGCTCACAGCAAATAGTGGTGCAGTACACACAAAGGGTAAGTAAGTTTTCAATCACACAAGAACAAGAATGACTCATTCTAGAGTAGACATTTCAGCTACTGTGTCTTCAATCTTGCTCACTTCATTACTAATGGCTACAAGCAAAGTCATAGATGACACACGAGTAAAAGCAAGCACAGTATTATCTGATGTCAGCATATCTACAAGCCTGAACTGCTTCCCTATAATGGAGTCTACATCGACCTGGATGCCTTTGTCTTATGTGCACATGATGTCTGGTACACCCTTCATGCACTGTGAAAGCTGAAGAAGGGCTTCTGCAACCTCCACTGTTGATACAGCTGTAGCAGTTGCACCACTAGCACATGGATATGATGCAGTTTCCTGGCCCTGCTCTTGTACCTGCACGCAAGAAAGATTTCCCGTAAAGACAGATTTTAGCCAATGCAAGAGTGCTGAGAATTTTCTAATTCTTGAAGAAATGACGTCAAAATGATTTAACTTGTTTTGGCTTAATTGCTATAAAAAGCCATTACATAGCTCGTTTGGCTTTGTAATTGTTTTTAAATGCTTCATAGCATCACATGTATACACAGTTGCCCAACAACTGATGATGCGTGCGATAGTGTGATGCCATGATCTTATACTGTTTATATCAATTTGTGCATACAGTTGAACCCTTTTATAAGAGGCATACACCGGGGAGCAATTCTTGTCATGTACATGAGAAGTCTTATGAGCAGGGTACCACGTAAGCATTTTCTTATGAACCCCTATTTGAATCTACGCACACAAGTGTCTTTTATATTCAATTGTTTCTTACATTAGTGTCTCTTATAAACGGGTTCCACTGTATCAGTGTTCTGGCCTTTCACTACCTGTTTATCTTGTCAGCTGCTTGACTGCTTGACTCATTCTTTCTGTGATAAAGTGGCATGTTGAGATTTTCGACTACGGAGAAAAATATGAGAAAATTTAAGGTACATGCTGTAACAACCCTATTTTGAAACAAGAGTATGAATGCTTGCAATAGGTGAAATGTGGTATATTTTTTTTCCTGAAGCGTCTCTGAAAATCAGTAGGAGTTTTCACTTTATATTCGATGATAGTGCACAAGTTGGTATTCATTCCTTCAACTAGTTTTACCCTGTGCATACCTTGCATACTAGCTCGTGTTGCTCACTTTATTCTCCGCTGTCATCCTGCCAGCTATTAATCGTGCAAATATCGAAGGTTAGATCAGTGTACGGCTTATGGTGGTAAAAAAGTTGCGAGAGGGCGTAACAATGCTTTGAGGGAGCTTGCTTTTGAATAGCTTGCTTCAAGCTATTGACATAAAGTTGTTCTCTTTGGTTAGTATAAATCCTTATTTTAGTTTCCAAGCATTCACCCTGGATGCATATAACTATAACAACACTACATATTACAGCATATGATTGAGCCTTTACATCACAAAGGGCTTCATCGGGGTTCTCTTCACAAGGTGACACACGCACAGGTTGAGCAGGCTCCCAACATGTTCACATGTTCCTTGAGAAGCTGATCATGCACAAAAGTAAAATGAAAGAATTCGTTAACATACTGCATTACAAAAGAGTATACAGGCACAGTGACAGCTCAGAGTGTACTTACGATATGTCGAACATGCAAGCCTGAGGCAGTTTATATTAAAGAGTGATTGAAAACTGCTTTATCTTGGCCATAGCATGACATGGGTATACTTTGAATAGCTGTAGATTGGTTTACATTTTCCTGCCCCAGATGTGTGCAAGCAGTTATACTGAGCAGCACATTTTTATTCTTGTTTACAGTGATGTAGTGAAGCCATGTGAGTAATGCTTTAAATTAGCCCTGTTATGTCCTGAATTTCAAGATATCTGGCATCAAAGGTTGGCAAACTCACAAGTGAACTCGCTCAAACTCGAAGTGGTGAGTCTGTGTATGAGTGAGTCGAGGTAAGTAATTTAGTCAATTTGAGTCTGATTGAAAAAATGTTTTGTAAGCCTGAGGCCGAATGAGCACTAAGGGCAAAATGTATTTGCCGAGCGTGAGTGAGCTCCACATGTTTTGCTGACATGCGTCTGGCATTATTACGTCTTGTGACCACCTAAAATCACTGCAAAGAAGCTAATTTTTGGAGAGTAAAGAAGTGAAACTGAAAGCTCTCACATCCTGTCCTGTCATTTCTTCACAGCTTGAGCTGGAGCACGAGAAATTGCCGTTTGGACAATGTCACAAGCCACATTCTACGCCTCGTTAGTTTTTTTGCTACAGACTTTTTAAAACATGCACTTGAAACTGTACAGCAGCTTTTTCACGTCAAATAGTCAGAGCGATAAGTTTTGGCTGCCAATCTGTCTGGCTCGTTTACGGTGCGTCAACCATGCATTTCTGCAGCCAGCTGTTGCATTTTTTAAGACTTAGGCTCTTTTAGGTTTCTTTCAAATTTGATTGCAAGGCACGAACTCCACACAAAGGACAAACAGAGACACAAAGGCAGAGTGAACTCTACATAAGGACAAACAAAGACACAAAAACGCGCTCTGTGTGTGTCTTCTTTGTGCCTTTGTTTCTCGAAGTGGTGAGTGCACGTTTCAACCAATTGCTAATATTGGTGTTATGCACTTATGACACTTTTCATGACTTTCATTGTGTGCATTCTTAGCAGTTCAATGACGCACAATTCAGTGGTAGCCTTAATGTCGGGTAGCATTGTTTTGCAGTGACTGCAACATCATGGTAGTTGCAGAAGAAATTAGAATCCTAAAAAATCTAGGAGAGATGAAACCTTTGCCTATGGATAGTGTAGAGATCGCTGACAGCCAGTAGTGCTTAAATAGCTTGCAGCACTTGCAGAACCGAAATGAATTGGTTTGACATCACATCACTGACTACTTTCTTACAACTGACTATTTTACATTTTTGTTGCATTTCTAGTACATGGGGCATCTATATCCCCTTTTCTACGAGCCGTTCTTATCAGTTTAATCAGTGTGGTGGTTTGCTGCACATGCTCTCTGGCGTATTGCATTCGGCTAAATATACTTCCCGAATCAAGGCATTGTTTGGTGGCCTCACTCCCTCTGTTGGCAATGGTTTAGGAGCATCCAAGATTCTACGCTCGGAATGGCTTCGGCAGGCTCGCCTGTACCGTCAAGCCCTGCAAATACGACTTCTCGGGAACCATCGCACAGTAGCTAAACAAAAGAAGTGTCGTGAACTCTTCAGCCTCGTGGACCCTGTCCTGTCCTTTTTTAGCTGTGTTCGCGTGCTGAAAAAAACCTTTCAAATATGACTATCTACAGGCTTACTATCTTTTCTAATCTAGCAGAACAAATGCAGACTAATAAACAATATACCACAGTGTGACCCACTTATGGTCGATTCCACAGCCTTCCAAAATTTCTTTGTTGTATGCCCTGTGTGGCGTGTCATAATAAATGTTAATAGTCACAAACATACCATGCTCATGTCTAGCAGAGGCACGGGCATCTCGCGCGGCTGCATCCTGAATCCTTGCCAGGTCTTTTTTTTCGCGTGTTCTTATGGGCAAGCTCTGCGGGTAAGCAGTCTTCTTCAGTGGTCTTCGATTAGGCGTCCATAATTTTGGATCTACATAAAATGAGGATTAAAATGAAATCCTGCAATTTCATGTGCCACAACAACAATCTAATTTGGTGCAATACAGAAAAGAACATTTCGAATACCTTACTGTTAAACGAGCATTCAATGCATGCATGGTAGCCAATCATTTTACGTAATGCTGCATTCATAACGATGCATCGGTCATTGGTAGAATTAAAAATTAAAATGTTTTGTTGGTTAAACCAAATTGCTAATACACACTAATGAGACTTAAAAACCAGTCGTAAAGCTATCGCGCTAAAAAGCAAAGCCTGTGTCACAAGGAAATTTTTCTCGCGATCAGGGCCGACTTGCATCTGGCTCGATCCAGATCAATCGCCCCTACAATGCCACTTGCGATTAAGTGTGATTGGGATTGATATGATCGTGGTTTCATGACGTCTGCACCAAACATGATCTGGACAGGTTTTTTGCCGTGTAACAGCGGTCAGTGTGGATTACAAAATCCGATTCGGATTGGCCCTGTTCTCAATGAAAGAGCCCACAAGGAAAGACACTTCAAAGTGCAGTCGCGCATTACGGTCTGTTAAAAAGACCGACAGAATGCTTAATTTAACGCTCCCTCGATTTTATGCGGGTGACAGACGCCCAGGCACTAGCTTTCTAACTCTCCGAAAGCAACAATCAAGTGTTGCGGTGTTTTCGTCCATCGTTCCGCATCGACGGTGCCGTTCATTTCAACAATATTGTTAGAGTGTGATCCTTATGCTTTCGTGAAAAAATTCAACAATTAGCATTAGGCTTACCAATGCTGCTCCAAAATAAGTCTTCGGTGACAAAATGTGCGCTGCAAACCTTCATTGGCGGCGTCACAGGCTTGCCTATACGGAGCTTCACCACCCACTTCTTCTTGAGTCGCACGTCCAGCGGAAACGAATGAAGGCTTATCTCATCCTTCGCCGCTCTGTTCGTGCACTGAGGCACGCAACACATCCTGTTGCTTTTAGATTTCTTTGCCCTCGCGTGCATATATATATAAGTGGTTATAACAGAAGAAAAGAAAAGTGCCGACCCGTAACTGTCTCTCCTTACAAGGACACCTCAACAGGTCAGCACAGGAATGGGGTATAGAGAATAAAAGATATAGGAAGGGAAAGATTGAAAAAGAGAAAAAAAAGAAAGGCGAGGGTCATTCGTTCTGCTTTCCGCAACGGACTCGCAAGCCCCCACGCGCCATGCACAGCTGACTAGGAAAGCTCCCAAGGGCCGGAGAGGTATCGTCATCGAGAGGAGGACAACGGATTGATTGGCGCGTCGTACAAAGCGCGTGAAGCACTCGCCGAAGCGCGTAATCTCTGTACGGAAAACATTGTGGTCCGTAGCACTCACTAATACGAGTCCAGTGGACAGCGATGGAGAGGCACTAATGTTCCTTCAGTTCACAAGCGCTCAAATAGCGCAGAAGTCTTGAGGAAGGTGATGAGGCCAGCTTGCGCGCGCTTCACCAGGCATGCGTGCGCACGGGGAAAAAAAATCACATCAACAGTGCTGGTGCAGAGTCCCAGTTTGCTGTAAGCATCGAAGAGTGATCTGCGCGCGTCCGAATACTCCTCACACTGGAAGATAATGTGATGGAGTATTTCGGGCTGTGGGCAATGACGGCAGTTTGGGTCTCCACGTCCCGACTGTCTGTGAACCCGTTCCACCGTGCGGTAGCAGCCGATGCGCAAACGAAGAAGGAGGGCATGCTTCTCTCTCGAAAATCCAGTTTTCGGGAGTGGGCGTGGTGGCTGCCCTGCCGCAACTTGTGGGTCCGGGTGGCGAGCGGTGACGGAGCACCGTGTGCGAAGCCTTGCTACGTCGAATGTGCTCACCGCTGAGAGGTTCCCGGAGAGTGTGCTTCTTTGGCCAGCTCGTTGGCCACTTCATTGCCGGATATTCCAATGTGCGCCGATATCCATTGCAGCATAAGATCACACTCTAGGTCCTGCACTGCTTCGAGCTTTCGCGCGATGCGCGTGGCAACCGGAGGTTTGCGGGCGTCCTGCGCGAGTAGTTGGGGAGCAGCACGTGAGTCCGAGAGAACGGCAGCCGACGTAACTCTCAGTTGAATGAGGGCATCGGCGGCGAGGTCAAGCGCGGCAAGTTCGGCTATCGCCGACGATGCCTCGCAGGCGAGGCGGCACTGATTGTGAAGCTCCAGTGAAGGCACCACACACGCAACCGCGGCACACCCGTCGTTCAACACTGAACCGTCAGTAAAGACGAGGAGTCGTCCCGCGAGAAGTTCGTGAAAAGTGGCAGCAGTTTCGTGCCGAAGCGCACACACTGGCGTCGTCCGCTTGCTTGCCACTCCCGGTAACCGTGTCCGAATCTTGAAAGGGCGATGGTGGCAGGGCGGGGCACTATAGTCATTCACATCCGGTGAGCTCGGGACGAGGGCGTAGAATGCCGCAGCGCATTGCCCCATCCATGAGTACGGAAGTGAGGAGAGCCAGAATACCAGCTGCTGTCCGTGGCGCGAGCGTTTCATACGCTCTATGTGATTTAGCGCTCGAAGATCGGCCCGGAGTTACAGTGGCATGTCGCCCGCCTCAGTAAGTGTTGGGCCGATTTGAGATGATCTGGGCAAGCTGAAAAACTGGCGAATCGCGATACGATGCGCTGCGTCCAGTGTCTCCCAGTTGGAACGCGTAAGCGCTGCGAGAGGAAGGCCGTACAAAATGCGCGCCGCAGCCATTCCGTTGTAGATGCGAAGAGCTAGGGACGGTGTGCATCCATTACCGTGAGCAAGGAGCGCTCGAGCGGCGGAGGCGACCCTTCACGCGTTTCGAAGCTGGTCGCTGACCGCTGGTGACCAGTTGAGGCGTTGGTCCAGCTGCACTCCGAGGTAGGTCACTCGCCTCTTCCAAGGGATGGGGATTGTTTGGAGAGTGAACTTCGGTGTGTAGCGCTGGGCGCCATAACTGGGGTGCAGCAGCATCGCCTCTGTCTTCGCCGGTGAAAGCGTCATCCCCCTGCCCATGATGAACGCGTCAATAGGATCCAGGACGGTTTGGACACTGGGGCGAATACACCGGCCACTAAGCACAGGTCCCGTCGCGAACACCGCAATGTCGTCCGCGTAGACCGCCACGCGCACTTCACAGGGAAGAGCACGGGGAAAGTAATCGTCGATGCCAGCCAGGGCAAGGTTGAACAAGAAGGGGCTGAGTACACTGCCCAGCGGAACACCGACACTCACCGGACGCGGCTCACTAAGGACTCCACCGACGCGCACACGCATGGTTCTGCCGCCGAGGAAGGAAGCGATGTACGTGAAGAGGAGACCGGTCACTCCGAGATCGCGCACCGCGTTCAAGATGGTGGGGTGTGGCAGGGAGTCGAATGCCGCCTTGATGTCTAACAGGATGAGGTACCCGGCCTCTCCTTTGTGCTGTGCCTCCTGTAGCGTTGCGATGACGTCGGCAAGGGCGTCGACAGTAGCACGCGAACGGCGGAAGCCACACTGCGAAGGCGAGAAAACATCCATTGCCTCGGCAATCCATTCAAGTCTCCTCAGTGCCATGGCTTCGAAGAGCTTGCCCGCTGCGGAGGTAAGGGAAACAGGGCAATAGGACGCTGACTCCGAGGCGGGTTTGCCCTTCTTGAGCACGGGGATGACGATGGCTTTGCGCCACTCTTGCGCCACTATCCCCGTGCGCCACACGTCGTTGTAGGCGGCCAAGAGCACTGGGAGCTGGGACTGATCGATGTTGCGAAGCATCTGGTATGTCACGCCGTATGCGCCTGGCACTGAGCGCCGTTTGCGCGACGCCAAAGCCAGGCACAACTCCCCGAGAGTGAAATCCTCAGTGCATAAAGCACGTACTTGATTGCGCATGCTGGTGGTGAGGAAAAAGCGGCGAGGCTTGTACCACTCTCGACGATGGTGCAGTGGGAGTTGGGGAACCGCGGGCAAGCTTTCAGGAGCGCTGAGGCGGAGTGTGTCAGCCAGTAGCTCGGCCAAGTGCTGGTAAGTGAGACAATGTGCAACAGCGATGGCGAAAGCTGGGAAACGTAACTAAACGGGGCAGAGAACGGCACTGAATATCCTCCACGCACGCGCGGAGCGTCGCGGGTCGTCCAGCGTGACGCATAGACTGCCCCAGGAGCGGTCGCGTCTTTGCCGTGCGTGTCGGCGACACACCGCGTCAAGGCGATTATAAAGTGTCCAGTGCTCCTTGCGGTCACTTTTAGTCGTACGGCGCTGGAGCCTCCGGCGAGCCGCGCATAAATTAAGAAGTTTTATGTCCAGAGCTGGTGTTCCCACTGGCACTGTGCACATGCGCGAGGCCGCTTCGACTCAGCGGGCGACGTGCGAGAAGTAGGCGACACCGGAAGGTGGGGAGGCAGCCGAGAGTTGCCGAAAACGTGGCCAGTCAGTGACAGTGTATGTGCGCGTGCCCGCGCGGCGCCGATCAAGTGGCTCTAGGTGGAGGGGGTAATGATCTGAGCCCCACGTGTCTGCCTCCCTCTTCCATTCGTACCGGCAATGGTCACTCACAAGTGAGAGGTCTATGGCACTGCTTTTTACGTCGCGACGGACGAAAGTCGGACAGCCCGTATTTATAATAAGCAAGCCTGTCGCAGCAACGGTATCCAACAGGTCTCTGCCTCTGCAGTCTATGTGGTCACTCCCCCAAGCCGTATGGTGCGAGTTGAAGTCTCCACAGATCACACAGTCACCTTGTAGGCCACGCCGCTGCCGTGTGGCACTGCCCGAGGAGCACTTTAACCGCCACACATTCAACCTCACTGCACAAGGTGTCAGAAACATCAACAGTGCAATGTGAGAGTCCATTGCGCACGTAGATGGAGGCGTAAGAGCGGGCGGGAGGATGTGTGTGGTCGCAGCACCCATCTAAGTCGCAATCGTGCACTTGACACATCGCTGTACAGTGGTAGCTCGAGTAACCAGTGAATCTACATTCGCTTCCACGTACATAAGCCTCCTGTAGTGCGACGATGTCGTACTCGTTGAGAAGCAAGTACTCAGCGAGCTCACTGTGACGGCGGCGCAAAGAACGACAGTTCCACTGAAGGATGCGTGGCCGCCGTGCACAGTTTTTACTCGCCGTGCTGTATCAGAGCTTGTTGCGTAGCCAGCGCTGCTATGCAAAGCGGGCGAACCGGACAGTCGCGAGGGAGGAAGTCTAACGCGGCACGAACTGCGGCCGCAAGCACCGAGATCACCGAAGAGTTCTCTGGAGCGGTGGTGGTGTTCGTTGATGCATCAGCAGTAGAGCCACCAGTGGCGGCCGCATATGAAAACCCTTCTCGAGTGGCAGAATTGTGTGCCATGGGGTTGTTCTTGCGAACAACTGCAAAAGCCTCGTGGCGTGTCATGGGGCGGGCCGATTGCGGGCGGACCTCTAGTAGCTGACGCTCTTGTTGCCAGCGAGGACAGCGGGGTTCTGTGGGCAGATGGGTGGCGCCACAGAAGATGCAACGCGGGCGCTGCGCGGTGCAATCGGCACGCGGATGTGGCCTGTCACAACGCACACAACGTTCATGTGCGGTGCAGGTGATGTCCGTGTGGCCGTAGCGACCGCACCATTCGCACTGCACAGGACGAGGGCGGCGAGCACGAACCGGGCATCGTTGTTTGTAAAATTCAATGTCCTGTGGAGGTTTCCGTCCAGAGAACATCATCACGACATTGCGTCCGGATCGCGTGCATTGCAGTACAGGGAGCTGCGATGCGATGTTGTCGCGTAGTTCCTCCTCCGTGAATGCTGGGTCGACATTGTGGATTATTCCACTGCAGGTGTTGGTTGACGCCTGCCTGGCACGCACGGGAATCTCGCAAATGTCGGAAACTGCGAGGAGGGGCGCGAGCGGTGCTCCCGCGGCAACGTCGACAGCGATAACATTGCGGCCGAAGTTAATTCGCACGTGGTGTGCCTCCTCAACTGCCACTAATTGTGCGGCCACTAATTGCCTCTTGTGTCGCAGACGGAAAGGAGGCTTTTTTTTTCTGGCGGTTGGTCTGTAGAGCACGGTCTCCAGCTGGGAAGTAGACCCAGGTCTCGCAGGTAGCTGAGTGGGTGGGGTACATTTTTGGGTTGATATCGCAGCTTTTTGTACCCCCTGGTTCTTCTGCCGTGTGTTGGTAGTAGGAACCTGTGGTTCACAGAGTTTGGTGCCATTTGGAGCCCCTGTGAATGGCAGTGAATGAAATGGTTCCTCGGGCGGCCCCAGCACACAGCTGTTGCGAGCAAGGGTGCGCGGCTGCGTTTCTCGAGATGCGCTGGATTTGTTTACATCCCGGCGTAGCTGGTTAGGTGGTCTTGAAAGAGGTGTACTCGGGACCGAGAGGAAAACTTGTTTTTCTTCCTCGGCTTGTGCGGTAGATAGGGCTGCCTTTCCAGGTGTCCCTGTGTCGTCAGTCACCAAAGGGGAGGAGGAGCCCTGCTCCTTCTGTTCCGGGCTGCTCTCTTCTACAGAGCTGTTGGGAGAGGAGGCCGGCGTGTTGTGTGACCACGACGAGGAAGAGGTGGGGGACGACGTTCAGTGATGGGGGAAGAACCACTGCTGGCTGCGTCGCTCTTCTGAGGGGAGGGAGACAGCTCACATTCTGTGTTCTGGGTAGCCAACCTCATTACTGCTGCTGGCTTGAATTCCTGTCTCCTGGCACGGAGACCGGTTCTGCAGGATGGCGGGCGTCCCTAAAATGGCAGCGGCTGCTGTCTGCCTTCTTGTGACTGAGCGCTTTTTCGGTAGGAAGTTTTTTGCCCGTCGTGCGTGGAGCCCAGAACCAGCGTTGCTCGCGGTCTGCTGCGGAGGTTTGAACAACAGGCTTGTGGCTGCTTTCAGTCTCCCTGCCCTGGTACGTGCGCTGGAGGTAGGTGAGGGACGCGGCGGGCTTGGTCGGCCGGCCGTTCCTGTGTGCAAAACCTGTGCCGTGGTTTTGAGCGGTAGGCCGCAGGCATTGGCTCTTTCTGCCAAGTCGAGAGCATAACCTGACGGGAATCCCTCAGGCAGGCCGTCTGCCATTAGCGATGGGATTGAGGGACCATCCAGGGTGGTTCCATAGAAATTAAAGTAAACAATGATAAAAAAAGAAAAAAAGGGGGGTATTGAGAAATCACATGCTAAACCTTAGAGCCCTAAAAAGGGCTGCACTCGAGAGTGCTATTCAAGGTTTAGACGAGAAATAAATACGCCTACGGGAGTGAGCAAAAACTGCCAAAATCAAAGGACTGGGGACGGGGAAAAACACGTCTGCTCCGTGCGAGGCTCTCCGCGAGGCCCGCGTGCATGACAGTTGGTAAGAAATGAGAACCCCGCCTGGCTCCACTCTTCAACTGATCATCTCTGAGATTTCGCTCTCACCGGCCGCTACTTGGCGCGACCATCCGTGTGCATTGCGAATGGCATAAGGTCCCTAGATAAAACAAGTTTCCAAGGTAGCGACACCCTCCCTTCTCCTCCTCGCTTATTTGCCTGGAGCGCCGCCTAGAAGGTTTAAAACTTTCATCCAAAAGCGAATGTTTGGGTTCTGTTGCTACGGTGAATAGATGTAAATGAAACAAAATGGAACGAAATAAGACGTAGAATAAACAGTTAGCTTTATGAACATAAACGGCACAACACAAGAGCAAGCGGGATGTGCGTTACTCAACCGGTAACGTTGGGCAGTTCTATACTTTACACCACTAGCCATGGCGTCTCGCGTAGTACATTTTAGTTCCACGGCCGCGGTATTTCGTCCAGTTCTAACTAGTCCACTTCTCCGATTGTGTTTTGTTCGTGCTGTGACACAGTGAACGTGCTTCGTGCTGGATCCTGTAAGTGGCCACAGGGCGTGACGTTGTGACGATTGATTACAACCGGCTTGTGCACACGCAAGAGAAAAAAAAAACTATGACCAGACTGGTACGAACACTCGTCCAGCAGCACTGCGATGACGTTTTTTTTTAAATGTGCCCATTTGGACAATCGTGATGCCAAGTGATTCTGATGCGGTGCTGGGAACTTCCTGAAAAGTGAGAGTTTTACTGGTGAGGTGTATCGAAGCAGCGCGTTTCGGCTCAAGCGGGAACTGGCCAAGAGTGAAATGTTTCTGAAGGTGCGTTGATTACAATCTACAGCTGTTCTGTATTAAGGTCTTCTGTATACGTGCATACCCACATGTATTTGTACCAACTGGCATGCACTAGACACGCATTAGACACGCGCCCGGCGTTTCAATATAAACCGACAAGTGAACTCGCTTTGCAGATCCGCGTCGACATACGTTGACGGAGTTGCACGAAAGCATTCGCGTGAAATGGTTCATAGTTGCACTTAATGGTGCGCTTCATCTCGGAAAGCACGAGGTAAGTTGAAGAGAGCGAAACCATTTTCTGTTGTTTACGGCAACGCAGCATTGCTGAAAAACGCAGATATTGCAATGAACGAGCATGGCGAAACAATCATTGCTGACGTAGCGCACACCGAAACGCTCCTCGTCTTCAGTTTATGTTCTGGCTACGATTTTGTCTTTGGTCACGGCGAGAATCCGGCTGGAGCCATATGCGTATGCGTACTCGTTTTGAACCTTTTGCATAATACTAAATAACACCACCAGCCATTTGCAAGATCACGTGCAAGTAATGCACCAATTACAGACGCGGATGGTAGAGAAAAAGAGGAGTAATCGATAGAGTGAGGAGGACGGCTCGAGAACAATGAGTGACGCTACCTTGTTTCATCTAGGGACCTTAGAATGGCAGAGACTGCTGCGCCGTGCGGCGCTCGAGCCACCCCCACACAGAAACGGCTGCTGCGCCACACGGATGTGACGTCATGCATTTTCCGGTTAGGCGCTTTGTTTGAATAGTCGGGAGTGTGTAGCGGTACGTCTAGACATAACGATAAAAGCAGGTAAAATTACGCCCAAACGAAAAAGTGAACAACAATGTTAGTTAGGTTTAGCGTGACAACAATAAAAAACAGGCTTGTTTGCCATCTCAAACTGATCGGCAGCTGTGGCGTAGTCATTCTGCTTTTGGACGCCGGTTGGTGCAGACGCTGGATGGAAAGCTCGTCCCGAGCAGCGACAGTGGCCGAGCCGGCCGCGGTACAGCGTCTCCCCTCGTTCCAAAGGACTACAGGCATAGAGAAAGAAGAAAAGAAGAGCGGACACTCCGCGAAACCTGGCCTCAGGAAGTGCGTCACGACTACGTAACGAACTAGTGCTCTCACCAAACGTCAGAGGGCGCAAGCGCAAAAAAACAGTTATAATCAATGCAACAGAATTGTTTTTACAAAATAATAATTATACGCCCAAATTTGGTATGTTCTTTATACATAAAAACAATTTATTCAACACACCTTACGCGATTATTTTTCTTCAGCCGTACTGTCATAAACACCATCTACCCAGCGACAAGCCCATGCAAGACTGACAGCGAGAAGCTTTCGTCGCTTTCGTCAACGTCGGCTGCGTCGGCGTTTTCGTGCGTGAGATAACAGGTGAGGCACATTTCAAGCGAAGCTTGTTGAACGACATGTTGTTGGTCTTGTTGGGTCATTTTTTTCAGAAAACGGTTACACTTGCGCGAATAAGACACCATGCAACAAACATAGAAAGATGCACACACACACGTTGTGCTTCGAGTGTGCGAGTTCGTTTCTTACGTGGCGTCTCATTCACGCAGTTGTAACCTTTTTCTGAAGCTTGTAAGGACTGGGAGGTTCGCTAAAAAGAAATTTTGTGGCTCTATGCGGCGGCTAGACGGGAAGATTGTGCAACGTATGCAGTATAGCAAAGGCGGCACGGCGTCAAGCCGAGGCGACGCGTGCTGCGTCTGCCACGGACGCGAGCGTCTGTGCGTTGAGCGTAGCTGGGCAGCTAGGTCATAGGCTCGGTGCAAAATATTGAGAAGCATTCGCTGGGCCTCGCACGCTTCACGACGCGTTTCCCGAAGGCTCGGAACACGAATAATTCTTGGTGTGCCGGAGGCAAATCTGGACTAGCCAAGTGGCCATCTTCGTTTTTTCGCTAGCCTTGTGCCACTATTGCAAGCTGCTCACAAATTTTTTTGACGTTTCCAATATAATTTTACCGCATGAATTTCAACTACGATTTTTTTCCCAAGGTACTGCTGATACTGCGTACGTACGAAGGTGTTCTAAAGTTTCCAGGCCGCGATACCATTGCATTACAAGGGATAGCGGCCTGGAAACTTCTGAAGATCTTTGTACGTGGTCTTGACGTATATCTTTGCAAGTCAGAGTTTTATGGGTCAGAGATGTATCACTGGTTTTGTATTGTGCATCGATTAGCTAATCATTCAAAGAGTTTGTTGGTACACTTATGACGTGCACATATCTTTTTCGTAATTTGACAGCGAAGCATCCACTTACTAACATTTTCAGACCGCGCTGACGCCATGCCGTCCAGCGGTCCAAGCTACGGCAGCTACTGCTGTGTATCGTGGTGCTTCAACAATGGCAGAACCCACAAGAAGCCTGGGACGAGTTTCTTCCGCATACCACTGGACGGCAGGTGTGTTAAAGCTTTTGTATGGTTTGCATGTCTTTAGGCTTACTGTTCGTACTTGCTCAGTGAGGGTAACAATAGAAAATCACTATTCAAGCACTTCCCCTTTCAGGTGATAGTTCATTGCCAAAGCAGGATGAAAGCATGGATGCAGTATGCTGGACGCGATGATCTCCTTAGTAAGCCGGCCAGCCTATTGTACGCAACGTACAGGGTTTGCAGCGACCATTTTACTGCTGAAAGTTTCATGGACCCTGGGCACACAAGGCTTACAAGAATGGCTGTTCCCAGTGTGCAACCAGCTGCACCATGTAAGTGATTGACTGAAACTCAAATATGTGCAATAGCAGCCACTTGTATTGAATCAGTGGCGACAGTTAACCGTGAAGATCTTTGTAGCCGATGGAGAAGCCTCACTATAGTAGTAACACTTGGAAAGTCTTAAATTTTGTGAATTGTGGGCTATTTCCTTCCTAACAGCAGCTTTACATTTCTGTCGTATTTTGATGCTCTTGACCTGTGCAACGTGTTTTAAAAGACTTCAAAGGGCTATTTCACGTTATCTTCAAGCCTGAGTGCACATGTACGTATACCTTTCATCAGTGAAAGCTGCCACTGTTGATAATTCCAAAAATCACAAATTACTTGTTTCCTAGTTAGTGCCTTCTCTTTTCTTCCACGTTCGACCAATTTATGCGTTTGAAAGAGCTGTTTAAGTTTCCCCATGCTAGAAGCTTTGTAACTTGTACCAACTGCACATATATGCAGGTTCTCTGAGCGTCGCTTCAAATAGTGACTGTGACATGGCTGCAGAAGCTGCACTGCAAGGTGCGGATGAGCTTCAGTTTGTGTTATTTTAAGCCTCTTACTGATACATTGTCGTAATTTCATTTCTTCAGGACCCCCGCAGGGGCGCCTGCGCAAGTAGGCGTTTGGTGTGTAGCGACACCACGGACCCGAGCTAACGGGGGAGTTTCGGCTCCCTCCCACGCCTAGCCGTGCGTGGCTTTGCCGTGTCCGGGGAAAAGGGGATCCTGGGGGTTGAGCCGATGCTGGGTGCTTGGACCTTTAAGGCCCCCCGGCAGAGGCAACACACCCCTTTGGCCCTGGCTTCACGTAGACGGCACCCCCGGATTGACCCGCCTGGGGGGAATCGGCAGTCGCCTTTTCCTGTCTCCCCCTCAAATCGTCGTCTTTTCTCTTATTTTAAATCTTTCCTGTCCTCTACTCTCTTCCGTTGACTTCCGTGTTTCCTGGCGGCAAGGGTTAACCCTGTGTGGCTGTCCTACCTTAGATACACCATATTCGGTTATAGTGGTGGTGTACAGCTGGCGTCTGCAGGTCCTGTGCTTACAGACCCTGCAGCGTCCCCTTGTAGGACTCCATGGTGGGTGGCTGGCGCCGCTGCCGAAAATAAACCTTTTCTCATGGCTAGCTCCTTCCCCCACTCCCTGATCGCCCTCAGAAAAGAGGGCGCACCGATGAAGTATTCCAGTTTTTTGGTCACCAGAGGGTATCCTTTCCCCAATTCCACGTTATCCACACTGACACACCCGGCAAACCAGAGAGAACAATTTCACCTTTTCTTGTTTCAAAGTCTTTGGCAGAAATCTTTGGCCCAGGATATAAAGCTTCGAGAATGGCAAGTGGTGACCTCCTGTTGGAGCTCCGCGACCAGAAACAATATGAAAAATTGCCTAACCTAACGAAATTTGCAGATACCAAATTAATAGTAACCCCACACCGAACCATGAACACCACCCGTGGCGTTGTTTCAGATGATGACCTGTTAGGGCTGACGGAGGCTGAACTCCTGGAGGGTTTTAGCGAACAGAATGTCATCAACGTGAAACGAATTAGGATGAGGCGTGATGGCAAAGAAATCCAGACTAAGCACCTGATACTTACTTTCATTTCAAGTGTACTGCCCGACTCCGTTGAGGCTGGGTACATCAAGCTTCGAGTGAGGCCATATATACCGAACCCTCTCCGATGTTTCAAATGCCAGCGGTTTGGCCACAGTTCTTAGAACTGCCGAGGCCGCCTAACTTGTGCGAAATGCAGTGCTGACGAACACACATCTGATGCCTGTGAAAACTCTCCCCACTGTGCGAATTGTAACGGGGAGCATGCCGCATACTCACGGTCATGCCCAAGCTGGAAGAAAGAAAAGGAAATCGTCACGATTAAAGTAAAACAAAACATTTCAATTAAGGAGGCACGAAGGCAGGTGTACTACCTGCCAGAAACCAGCTTTGCCGAAGTGGCGCGTCAGGGGGCAGCGCCACGACGGCCCCCGGCGCCTGTCTGGCACACGCGTAGTGAGCCAGCGGTGACGCCATCCGCCCCCTCGGCGGTTGCAGCTAGTGCTGCTCCGCCATCCAAGAATGACCCACCAACCTCCGGGCTGGTGGCCGTGAAGGTCTCGTCCTTTGAGGCGAGGCCCTCAAAACAAATGCAGCGCTCGAAAGAGCGCGTGTCCAGCGCCTCGCAAGAGGCAATGGATACAACACCGAGCGTGAGGGCGCAGCCAGCGCCTAAAGATCGGCGCGACTCTGTCGACTGATCCAAAAAATAAAAATCTTGTGTCACGGCCCCTGGAAAGGGTCCGTGAGCTTACTTTCCATCCTTGAGCACAGAACACAAAACACACCTAAAATGGACACACAAATACTTCAGTGGAATGCCAGAGGCCTATTTAATAACCTAGATGATATCAAAGACTTGCTTAATGTCTATCAGCCAAGAGTGTTCTGTGTTCAAGAAACTAATTTAAAGTCGACTCCTGTGAATTTCTTAAATCAGTGTGTGGTTTTTAGTAAAGATCGAAATGGTGGCAATTTCTCTTCTGGAGGTGTGGCCATCATTGCACAAAGAAGCGTAGCATGCCAGCACATTGTGCTACAAAGCTCTCTTGAGGTTGTGGCTGTTCGCGCTATTCTATTCAACCGTCTTATATCTATCTGCTCGATCTACATAGCCCCTGACGAACCATTCAATAAAACAGAGTTCGAAAAGCTTATTGATCAGCTTCCAGAACCTTATGTGTTAATTGGAGATTTTAATGCTCACAGTTTGCTATGGGGTGATACCAAATGTGATGCGAGAGGTCGTGCAATAGAAAACTTTCTTCTCGCATCTGGAGCCTGCCTGCTCAATAAGGCAGAGCCAACATACTTCAGTACCACACACAATACATATTCATGCATAGATTTAGCCATTGGGTCACCGTCAATCTTACCTTACTTAGATTGGAAAGTTATTAATAATCCATATGGAAGTGACCATTTTCCAACTCTTTTAGTAACAAAACAACGGGATCACCGGCCGTCTTATCCCAAAAAGTGGAACTTTCATGTTGCAAACTAGGTGAAATTCAGAGAGTTATGTACACTACACTTCGAAGAGGTAGACCATTTGGAAGTAGAAGAGATGGCCAACTATATTTCGGAATATGTTCTTACTTGTGCAAAAAAGTGCATACCGCAGTCCAGGAATGATAAGGTTAACGCAAAGCCATGGTGGAATCGGGAGTGTGAAATTGCTAAAAAACGACAAAACAAAGCATGGAAGGTTCTTTCTCGCTACCCAACAGCAGAAAACTTGATAACCTTTAAAAGTTGCAAAGCGAATGGAAGGCGTGTTCGCCGTATAGCCAAACGGGAAAGCTGGACACGCTATATATCCTCAATAAACTCCTACACAGACGTCAGCAACGTTTATAATAGGGTGCATAAACTTAAAGGACAAGGCCCAAATCCCTTCCCTTTGGTGAATGACTGCGGTGATACAATAGAAGAACAGGCAAACGCTCTTGGCGAACACTTCGAGAAAATGTCAAGCTCAGAAAACTATACCACTAAGTTCTTACGCCACAAAAGCATAGCTGAAAGTGTACCTCTGTGCCGGAACAAGCCTCGATCAGACGGATACAATAAACCACTAACAGTATATGAACTGAAGCTCGCCCTTGGTTCCTGTGGAAGTTCTGCTCCTGGTTCTGATACAATTACTTATGAAATGATCAGAAACCTCCCTGATGAAACCCTGAACTGTCTTTTAGCACTTTACAACAAGATTTTCAGTACCGGCAAAATACCCTCTGCTTGGAAAGAGGCAATAGTACTACCAATCCTTAAACAGGGCAAAGATCCCTCCTCGGTTAATAGTTACAGGCCTATCGCCCTCACAAGCTGCCTACTCAAAGCGTTTGAAAAAATTATTAACCGCCGCTTGGTCTATTACTTGGAATACAATGGCATATTGGACCCGTGCCAGTCTGGTTTCCGTACAGCTAGATCCACAACTGACAATCTTGTCCTCCTCGAGTCGTATATACGTGATGCGTTTGTACACAATCAATACTGTCTGTCTGTTTTCTTCGATCTTGAGAAGGCATATGATACTGCCTGGCGATATGGAATCTTGCAAGATCTACTGTCTTTCGGTATATTTGGCAGGTTGATTACCATCTTAAAAGATTATCTGTCTCAAAGGAAGTTCCGTGTAAGAATAGGTACTGTGTTATCGCGCACATTTCTTCAAGAAAATGGAGTGCCGCAGGGAGGAGTATTAAGCTGCACACTATTTATAGTTAAAATGAACTCTCTTCGCTCTGTTATTCCACTTGCGATATCGTACTCTCTATACGTGGACGACATTCAAATTAGTTTCAAATCGTGTAACTTGACTGTATGCGAACGCCAGATACAGTTAGGTGTTAACCGACTTGCAAAATGGGCTGATGAGAATGGTTTTAAGTTTAACACTCACAAGACTATTAGTGTGCTGTTCTCGAGACGACGAGGTGTGCATCCTGACCCCTGCATACTAATGAATGGACAAAACATAGTCATCGCGAAGGAACAAAAATTTCTCGGTGTAATTTTTGATTCCAAACTCACCTTCATCCAACACATAAAACAGCTGAAGTTAAAATGTCTCAAGACCTTGAACCTTTTAAAAATTTTATCGCATCAGTCGTGGGGGACAGACAGGTACTGTCTCATATCTCTGTTTCGAAGCCTGGTTCTGTCACGCATAGACTATGGATGCATAGTATATAAGTCAGCTTCAAGGTCAGCACTGAGAATGTTGGACCCTGTATACCACCTAGGTATCCGGCTGGCTCTTGGTGCCTTCCGTACCAGCCCTATTCAGAACCTTTATGCAGAGTCAGATCAGTGGCAACTATACTATCAGCGCACGTATCTAGGAGTCAACTATGCAGTTAAGATCTTGTCTCTTAAGCAGCACCCATGTAAAGCACTTATGAACGATGTGTCTACTACCCAGTTATACCTAAACCGTCCTTCTATCGCCCCACCGTTTCCATTGGCAATAAGACCTGCAGTAGAAAACTTGCAATTTTCTTCAATGACTTAGAGGAAAGTGACCAAGTCGAACACATCCCTTCCTGGCAGCAATGTCCAGTCACTTGCGACTGGTCTTTCAAAGACATCATAAAGGAAAATTGTCCAAGTGCACTTATTGAGCAACATTTCTTGGCCCTTGAACACAAATATTGTTCAACCGCGTTATTTTCTGATGGCTTTAAATCTCAAATATCTGTATCCTGTGCAGCCTATGGACAAAACTTCTCGGACACCAGTACCATGCATACACATACCAGCATTTTCACAGCGGAAGCCTATGGTATCCTGCTTATTATACAACACATTAAACAACACAAGATACAAAAGTCTATAGTGTACACAGAATCTTTAAGTGTTGTCAGGGCCCTGTCTTGTGGCAAGTACAGCAAGAACCCTACTTTCAACAAGCTCCTTAATGAAATCTATGCAGCCTACAACTTAAAACTTTCTATTGCTATTTGCCGTGTTCCAGGTCATTCTGGAATTGCGGGCAATGAAATAGTGGACAAGAATGCACGAAAAGCCACTGGTCGGCAAACCATAGATATAACCTCTGTTCTGGGTGTAGATCTAAAACCTGTTGTACGTAGAGGTCTACGCAACCACTGGCAAGCTGAATGGGACAGAGAAGTCGACAACAAACTTCACCTATTGTACATCTCATTTGTGCGAAATAACCTGTGCATTCCATTATTCTACATTATTTCCGCTTGCGTTATGCACTGTTTCATGATTTTTCTGCTAGATGTGATAACCGAAAATGTTTAATAGAAATGTGAAATTAGAGATGTTTAAATGCATGGTAGGTTGTTTTTGGCTGTCGAGAATTGGGGCAAGGACCTTTGTCAAGCTGCTGTATAGCAGCTTTTTGTTCTTGTCCTCGTGTTCATTATCTTGCTGTAATGAATGCCAAATAAAATTGATTGATTGATTGATTGACCTTGTAAAACCCCAGCTGAGAAAAGTTATCCCCCAAAAACTCAACAGGTTTGCCGGAGTCACTCTAACACGGCTCAGAATAGGCCACACTTATGCCACACATAAACACCTTTTGACAGGCACTGATCCACCTACATGTATACACTGTAAAGAGAGTCTAACCGTTGTGCATGTCCTCATACAATGTCCTGTGCTTCACCAAGCACGACTGACCCATTTCAGGGAGCTCTATCGATATCATATCCCACTTCATCCAGCGCTGTTTTTATCACTTGATGCAGTGGTTGACCTTAAGAGACTTCTTCATTATCTTGGGAAAGTGAAATTTTTAACAATGATATCATTCCATCCTAAGCACCAGGCGGCGCCTCAAGTGTGAGGTACCCCCTGGTGCATAAAAAGTATGTCTGAGCCTTCGCAGTTCTTGCTCGGGCAAGGACTTCAACTGCGAGGGTCTTGGGTCTTGCAGACAAATTTTTCAGCACAGACTTCAGCCAGCAAAATGAAGGTTTTAGCAAAGTGACATTCTTTTTTTGAACAAAGTGACATTCTTTTAAATGTACTGCAATTTAAATGGTTCGTAGATATTTGTTTTAATTTTTACTCAAGTTTTAATTATTTGTTTTAATTTTTAAACTATTAAACGAAATGAAACACTTTTACTGGCGCTCTTTGGCCTTAGATGCCCTTGCGCCAATAAAACTTAACGTAATAATAATAATATTAATAATAATAATTTCTTCAGGACCTACGGTAGAGGCTTCTAAAAGCGGATCCCACACATTGAGGTGCCCCGATGAACAGGGTGCGTTCAGTGTCGCGATTTCTTTTTTTTTTTACCGAAATTGACTGTTGATCAAACCTCTGCAGGTGGCAGCTCCCTTGTAGCTGGTGAAAAAATTTCCGCTGACTTCGTCTTGCCGGAGAAAACCTTAACCAGTCATTCAGCTGTCACAAAAGGAACTTGTCTGACCGGTAAGTTGTATGTTCACTTCAACACCAGAGTGGATTGATATAGAGACTTCCGCAGGCCGCTCGCAAGATTGTTCCGACAGCACTGTCCGAGGCACTGAACAAGCTTCACAAAACCCTCCAGAAGACGTCTCCGCCAACAGCTCCACGCCTGAGTGCCCTAGAGAAAATGGTGACTATGCTTTATTGCAGCTGTTTTTAATGTGCTATTTTATGTTTAGGACATTCAGAGGAAACTATCCTCAAAAGGGCACTACGTGTGCACTTACAAAATGTAAGGGTGGGCTCTCAGTGGTTTTTATTTTTTTTGTGCATTGTCAACATTGTGAATGGTTTGTTTTTAGGTAGTGGAATCGAAAACTTTGCACCACAGAAAGTTGTGCACCTTGGGTCTGAAAGAGCAAGGAAAGTGCTCGTATGGGATTAGTTGTTCTTCGCTTTTACATCCATTTTTTTGTTTATTGCAGTGCGTTCCTGTGTGCCAGCGACAATGTCTCCATCAATGAAGTACAAGCAAACTATTAAACATCTGCAAGCCAAAGTAGCAGCACAGCGGAAAACTATCAAAAGACTGCGGAGACAGCCTCACCAAGCACCGTCATCGACTTCAAAGGCCCTTGAAGTTATCCGACCACACGTCACCGAGGAGGTTTTTAAACTTCTTTCTGCACATGTTCGCTTGAGGCTCAAACGCAAGGGCAAGCGGTTTCCCGTGTGGTTCAAGAAATTTGCTCTTCATTTGAACTTCCGAGGTCCGCGAGCATACCGATTTCTGGCTCCATATTTTTCTTTGCCCTCCCGGCGTTCATTAAGGAGGTGGCTAGCTAATGTAAAGATGACTCCAGGCATAATTCCAGGAATCCTTTCTTCCATTGCAACAAATACTCAAGCTTGGAATGAACGGGACCGAGTGTGCGCTTTAGTTTTCGACGAAATGGCACTCAAAAAGAATTTGTACTGTGATGCTGCAAGAGACGTTGTCCAGGGTTTTACACATGATGGCACTCATCGCACTTCAACCATCGCTGATCGAGCACTGGTTTTTCTTCTTGTTGGCGTTTCGAGAAAGTGGGTTCAACCGGTTGCTTTTACTATAGGGCACACATCAACACCATCATCTGTTATGCATAACTTGCTGGTGTCACTCATTTTGGAGCTTAGGAGCATTAAGACTGCAGTGAAAGCAGTCATTTGTGACCAGGGCAGTTCAAATGTAAGTCTCGCTAACCAACTAAGAGTGATTGTAGCAAAGCCTTTTTTTGAAGTTAATGGTGAGTTGGTATATTACATTTTTGATGTTCCGCATTTAATTAAAACAACGCGCAATAATGTCCAAGCACGCAAGTTATACATTGGGGATGACATCGTTAACTGGTCGCATATTGTAAGCCTTTACCAATCCTCACATGAGTTGCGGTTGCGATTGGCTCCAAAGTTGACTGAACGGCACGTTCATCAGAAACCTTTTTCTAATATGAAGGTCAGCAGAGCAACTCAGGTCCTCAGTGCATCAGTTTCGATTGCTATCACGGCATTGGTGTATGTGAAGGTGCTGTCTGCCTCGGCCATCACTACAGCTCAATTTTGTGATCGTATGGACAGGATTTTCGATGCCTTGAACAGCTCGAGTAAAAAAAGAACTTCGCAAAAGCTGCGGCATGCAATCATGAAAAATGATTCAGAGCTGATTGACTTCCTCCGAGGCCAGCTTCTCTGGATTGCATCATGGCAGTTTGCTGGCAGACGTCAACCACAAACCATCGTAGGTTGGCAAATTACAATTCAGGCAATTTGTCAACTATGGGACGACCTCTCCAAAAATTACAATTTTGAATACCTGTTAACACGCAGGCTTCAACAGGATCCTCTGGAGAACATATTTGGCCACATTAGGCAAAAACAGGGTTGCAACACCAACCCCAATGTAGCACAATTTATTTGTGGCCTGAAGCACATCTGCATAAAAAAACTCTTCAAGCTGTCCGAATACGAAAATGTCGAGGATGATGAATGTGACCTCCTCCAGGAGCAGCTCTCGCCATTCTCCCTCACCAGTGCGTCTCTTGTGGATAACGAGGAGTGTGCACAGCCACAGCCTGACGACTTTCCCGCTCTAGACGATCTCTCTGAACTTGCGACAAACGTTCACTCCCATATTATTGATGACTCCGCTGCATATTATGTAGCTGGTTTTCCCATGAAACACTTCCTTCGGAATGCATGTGACGGTTGCAGTTGCCCACAGTTACTGAAAGACGACAGTGAGACGCTTAAGGGTACCCACCAGTATTTCACAATGCTCAAAGCATACCACGTCCCCAGCAAACTTTTTGGGAATCTCACTGTGCCATCAGAAGCAGCTTTTGCATACGTACAACAACTTGAATCTCACTTTCTTGCCATAATTGAGGCCACTGCACATCACCTGAAAGTGTGCGATGTTTTGTATCACGATCTGTCAAGTGTTGGCGATTTTCATTTCTGCTCTGCTGGGTGTCGCGTGAAGTTTCTGAAAATGTTTTGCCGGGTTTGTTTATGTTGGCATGTGCGTTTTGTAAACCGAAACTTAGATAGAGTTAGGTTGCAGTCTTCAATCTCGGGCATACAGCTTGACAAGTTCAAAGGTTAGCAATTAGCGGGGGGTTTACACTAAAGTATTCGAGTTGAGCCGAATCCTGCAATAGCTTTGTTATGGTATTACTTCGTTACAGCAGACTTCATTATGGTCTTATATGCTTATATTCAGCTCAACTGGACTAGCCACTCCTTCGTTGCATACATTGTTTAGGTTACCCGCTATGAGGAGTAGGGACACTGTGTATTCGCTCGAAGTGATTTGCATAACCTTAAAAAGAATGTTGGGTATCCTGTCTGTATTTTTGTAGCAAATGCGGGCGAACTGTACACTTTACTGTGGCTCGCTTGGTCACTGTGTATGCTTTATCTCTCCAGCTCAAGTAATATATCGATAACAAAACCGCTTGGCGAAATGTCTTCGAGCGGGTAAGGAACACAGTATGAAGTGGGCACGGTTCACGTTATCACGCTTTTCGTATTTTAGCTTCTCATCAACCTCCTCATCTAAAATTTTCAAAAGAATACTCAAACTTGTAGCGTTTGATGGGGCTGCGGACGATGCCATTTTATTTTTATATAGCTTGCGAGTGATAACGTACGATGTAGAGCCTTTGTGAAAAATAATGAGCCAAAGTGGTTTCCTTCTGCTATTTATTAGCCCTGTAATACCACTCTCGTAGCACCAATTAAGGTCCACAATTCTGGATAAGTGATGACTACAACTTATTTTAGCTCGCAAGCGTCACAGCAACACCCAGACGCAAATCGCTTGGGATCTTAAGTTTTTGATGAAGGCGACGCATAAGAAGAGCCGCAAAACCTGCCAGTGTTGTAGCATAAAGCTTGTCTTTCACGTAGTGAGCAAGCTGCAAAGCCCTACCTTTCTGAGGACAAGCAGGCATCAAGTCTGCTTTTTTTCATTTTGGACTAGCGGTTCTTAAGCACAGCCAGCACACTGCACCTTTGCCTTTCTGCTATATTGTGTCGTGTGGTTTCTGTGTGCTCCTTTTTTATATGCATTATTTCGGTTAACCCCAGGCGTGATTCGCGACTTCATTGCTGTGTATATGTCACTTCTTCCTTCTTCATCAGCATTGTCCGCTGTGTTTTCGCCATAGATCCTTACTTACCCACTGGCCCGGTTTGTCATACTTCGCCAGCTTCTCGGCTTCTGCCAACTCTAGCGATGTGTGCGTTGTCTGTGTTCTTTCTTTATTTGTTACAATTTATTTGTAAGGCGAGATGCATTTGTTGTCTACCTTTGTCATATTGTGCTTTTTATATTCTCAGACTCTACCTTGCCTTTGAATAAAACATTACGGATACTCTGTCTCTTTGACTGATATATACATTGATCACTCGTTCCAAAAGAAAAACACAAGCGCGATGAATAAAACCGTAGTGAATTATCATTACCTGCATCTCTTTTTATCATCATCATCATCATCATCATCATCATCAGCCTGACTACGTCCACTGCAGGACAAAGGCCTCTCCCATGTTCCGCTAGTTAACCCGGTCCTGTGCTTGCTGCTGCCAATTTATACCCGCAAACTTCTTAATCTCATCTGCCCACCTAATCTTCTGTCTCCCCCTAACCCGCTTCCCTTCTCTGGGAATCCAGTCAGTTACCCTTAATGACCAGCGGTTATCCTGTATACGAGCTACATGCCCTGCCCATGTCCATTTCTTCTTCTTTATTTCAGCTATGACATCCTTAACCCCCGTTTGTTCCCTAATCCATTCTGCTCTCTTCTTGTCTCTTAAGGTTACACCTACCATTTTTCTTTCCATTGCTCGCTGCGTCGTCCTCAATTTAAGCTGAACCCTCTTTGTAAGTCTCCAGGTTTCTGCTCCGTAGCTAAGTACCGGCCAGATACAGCTGTTATATACTTTCCTCTTGAGGGATAGTGGCAATCTACCTGTCATAATTTGGGAGTGCTTGCCGAATGTGCTCCACCCTATTCTTATTCTTCTAGTTACTTCAATCTCGTGGTTCGGCTCTGCGGTTATTACCTGCCCTAAGTAGACATAGTCTTTTACAAATTCAAGTGCACTATTACCTATCTCGAAGCGCTGCTCCTTGCCGAGGTTGTTGTACATTACTTTCGTTTTCTGCAGATTACTTTTGAGACCCACCTTTCTGCTCTCCTTGTCTAACTCCGTAATCATGAGTTGCAATGCGTCCCCTGAGTTACTCAGCAATGCAATGTCATCGGAGGTGCGGCAATGGCGTAGTGGTTAGAGCATCCGCCTCGCATGCAAGAAGGCCGTGGTTCAAATCCCGGTACCGCGCAGTTTCCAACCGGATTAAAAAAAATCCGCGTGTTGATGGAACTGCATTAAGAGGCCTGGGGTGCGGCCTCACCGGCAAACACCGCCGAGAACGCACTCCCTCACCAGAGAAGGATTGGCCACCCTGGTGCAGTATCTGGCCACTACCTTCCACATGCTTACGTCAAATAACTCACTTTTTATTATAACTTAATCGAAATAAAAATTACGTCACGACCGATTCGCACGAACCACTGAACAAAACAAAACAGGGAATCGCTAAATCAAAACGACCTACAAAAACTATCCATTTGGGCGATGAATAGTGGTCTGAAATTATGAACTTTCGTCATAGCCAAACGTCGGTTATGCGAAGTAATTCAAAATTTGCGCCAGTGAAATCGAAACAGGAAGCGCACGCCACTTGCTCTCACCAACCACTAGGTGTGCTAGGGTCGATTGGGCCACTGGGGTCTACGGGAGTGTCTACTCTTAACCTTTATTTCTCTATGCTACAGGATTATTCTGCCTTCGTTGCCATCAAGTGAAGCGATGCGTCGATCAGTAGCTCTACACTGCGACGTCAGCGGCCGACCGTACCGCATCGACGACTTCAGAAAACCTCGCAAAGATTTAGGCGTCATACAGCAAGTAGGTGGCATTGGAGCAAATCAGATGACGCACGTGTGGCTATTGAACATGAAGACCGTGGAAGCAAAGAAAGCGCTGACAGGTGCAGGCGTTCTAAAAGTTAAAGACCGGCTATATCTCGTCATTGACCCGACGCGGCAATAGGTTAAGATGAAATTGCACTGGCTAGCGTTCGATGTTACAAAAGACGCTATTCGACGTGCCTTCAATGAATACGGTGCCGTCAAGGAGGTGACCGATGGAGAGTCGAGGTTTTGAAGGAGTTGAATCGACAACTCGTGTAATACGCATGCAACTGCGAGACGGCGTTTCTGTGGATCAACTGCCCCATCAGGTGCGTATTGGCAGCAGTACAGCACTGGTCGTGGTGCCGGGAAGACCGCCTTTGTGCTTGCGGTGCCGAAGCACGGGGCATATGCGACGCGATTGTAAGTTCCCAAGGTGCAGCGAATGGCACTGTTTCGGTCATGAGCAGGACGAGTGCAACCGTCCATACGCACGAGCTGCAGGGCGGCGACCAGAGACTCAACAGAGTGAACTTCTCATGGATGAAGAGGAATCTGAAGAAGCGTCTTTGCCTACGACACCACAGAAGCAGACGACATCGGACGACACGCCGGTGCTGAACAAAAGCAAGTTTCTTCAGCCCTGAACATGAACGCCGGGCGGAAGATGGCAAGTCCAGCGGCCCCAACGACTAGCGAACAGAGGCGTCCTGCGCCTGCGATGCACGCCGCGTCACAGCTGCAAGCAACGCGCCCTGAAACGCCGGCGTCCCAGGCCAACGCTGCTTCGACTCTTCTAAACTCGGCTTCACAACACTCTTTGGCGAACGAAACACACGAAAATGAGGATTTGCCTGGTGACCTGGATGCCTCAAGGATGGAATTAAAATCGGCGTCTGCAAAACACCGTCGCGACTCAGATGATGGCGCTCAAGTAGACGAAACGCAAGTAAAGTCGGAAGTGCAGTGGAAGGTGGTCAGTGGAGGCAAGAAACAAAACGCTGCCCGACAACGGACGTCGTCGCTCAAACGCGACGATGGCCGCTCAAATTAAAGGTGAACAACATGGATCCACCCAAGACGACGAGAGCCCAATAAGTGAACGTGCAGGGCTCTCAGCTTGGACCCGCTCACCGATCACGTCGCTGAGTAGGTTCGTGAAAGCAGCGACGCTCAATGTACGAGAACTGGCTTCCAGAAAGAAACAGACTCAGCACTACAGACTAGCCATGGACCAAGACCTCGACATTATTGCGGTTCAGGAAATCAAACTGGAGAGCGTGGACGCCACCGAGAGCCTACTGCAACGTTTCACCGGACGCTACACCGCCAGCGTCAGTCAAGCAGTTGGTAGGTCGGCAGGGTGTGTGATCTTTGTGCGGAATAGTTTAGGTGCCAGTGTTCAAAATTTCACGTCTGATTCATCCGGAAGGTTTTTTGTATGTGATTTGGCCTTCTTTTCTCTTAAGTGGCGAGTGATTTGTTTATATGCACCACTTAAAGTTGATGAACGGTGTGTAACATTCGACGACATTCGTACTTATTGTGAATGTGATCGCATAGTCATCCTTATGGGAGATTTTATTTGTGTGATCAGTGCCGATGATAAAACAAGTACATCCAATTTCAACGACTCAAGCACAGTCGCGTTAACGAATATAATTTCTGACTTAGGTCTTGAGGATGTTGCAGAGTGTATTGGTAAAGGACCAACACTGTATACGCATTTCCAAGGCTCTAGTCATGCACGTCTACATAGGGCCTACGTGTCACTGGATTTAGTTCCGATTATCAGTGAGCACAATGTCCTCCCTATTTCATTTAGTGATCATTGCTTAGTATCATTTGTAATAGGTTTAAGAAATACACGTAGACCAGTATTTAACTGGGACACGTGGAAGCTAAATTCTAATCTCTTGGAAGATGAAAACTTTATGGACAGTGTTCGAGAGGCGTTGGTAAACATAGACAGTGGAGACAAAAAATACGGAGTGAAGTGGAAACAATTTAAAGAGAATATAAAGTTGAAAGCTATAGAACGCTCATGTGTAATAAAACACGGAAAGAGTGAAGAAGAAAGAACCCTACGCTTAGATCTGAAAGAACTGCTAGCAGAGGAAAGCAAAACGCCAGGCTTATTCACAAACGATATAAGGTCAGTAAAATCCAAATTGGAACAAATTGTTGAGGAGAAATATCGCGGCGCGCAAATAAGGGCAAGGGCAGAGAAAATGACCGTAGGAGAGAAACCGACCAAAAGAATGCTTGGCGGAATGTTATACATCAGATTGAATACATGGGTAACGTTACAAGGGAACAAAGATATATAGAGGATGCTTTCAACGAGTACTACACCACTTTATTTGATAAATGTAAAGTAAATGTAGATGATTTGAAGAATGAATTTTTAAAATTAATGGCAAAGGTTGAGGACTGAAGGAAAGACAGCTTAGAATGTCCTATTTCTGAACCAGAAGTGACAAAAGCAATCATTGCCCTCCATTTGGGAAAGTCCCCAGGACCTGATGGGTTAACAGCCGCATTTTATAAAGAATTCAAACACGCACTAGCACCGATCCTGGCAGCGGTTTTCAACGAAGCCTTAGACATAAAAATTCTGCCGCCTTCTTTTATGCTATCTCATACTATATTAATTCAAAAAACTGAGGACGCAGTTAAATTACATGAAGTGAAATCATACAGGCCAATCAGTATATCAAATATCGACTACAAGATTTTGATGAAAGTTTTAGCAAGGAGACTGCAGACAGTTATTAATAATATTGTAGGCGACCACCAGACATGTGGGAATAAAAGGCGCACTATATTCACAAACATTCACAAGGCACGAAGTGTATTGTAGTGCTGCGATGCCACAAACGATCACATCGCGATGATCCAGATAGATTTACCCCCGCAGGGGCGCCTGTGAAAGCAGGCGTTTGGTGTGTAGCGACACCACGGACCCGAGCTAACGGGGGAGTTTCGGCTCTCTCCCACGCCTAGCCGTGCATGGCTTTGCCGTGTCCGGGGAAAAGGGGATCCTGGGGGTTGAGCTGACGCTGGGTGATTGGACCTTTAAGGCTACCCGGCAGAGGGAACATACCCCTTTGGCCCCGACTTCACGTAGACGGCACCCCTGGGCTGACCTATGCAGGGGAAATCGGCAGTCGCCTTTTCCTATCTCTCTCTGCCTACATCTTCGTCTTTATTTCTCACTATCTATCTGTCCTGTCTTCTACTCTCTTCTGTTTACTTCCAAATTTCCTGGCGGCAAGGGTTAACCTTGTGTAGTTACCCAACCTTGGGTAGTTATATCTGGTTATAGCGGCGATGTATGACTGGCGCCTTCAAGTGTTCTACCTTGTAGCGTCCCCCTGTTGGGCTTGGTGGTGGGTGGTCACCATCGCCACCGAACATGAAGTCCACCACATGGCAAAATCTTTCCCCCCCCTCAATGATCGGTCCCTGAAGAGGAACTGCACCGATGAAAGCTCCAAACGAACCGGAAGCGATTGTGAGCACTTCCCACGCTTCCTAGTCATACACTCTCTGGCAGATAACGTCTCTGTTGCAGGACTGTCGGTTTTCCTGATAGCTAAAACCCTTGCTAACTTAATAGGCAAAAAGTACGACGCAAAGAAACTGTCATCCGGTGATCTTCTTGTTGAAGTAAGCCAGAAACAGCATGCAAACACTCTCATTAAACAGAAGCAGTTTGCCCACCTGTATGTGTATATCACCCCCCATCGCAGCCTTAACACTGTTCAAGGCGTCATTTCACAACGTGATCTGATGCGAGAAACTGAAGCTGACCTCCTTGAAGGCTTTCGAGAGCAAGGCGTAGTCGCCATCCGCCGGATAACCATCAGGCGAAACAATGAAGAAGTGGTGACGCCTCATATAGTCATTACATTCAACCGCTCCACTCTGCGAGAATCCGTGAAAGCTGCGTTCCTTCACTGCAAGGTCCGCCCCTACATACCCAACCCTAGAAGGTGCTACAAATGCCAGAAATATGGACATGGGTCGAACACCTGTCGCGGAAAACAAACATGTGCAAAATGTGGTGATCATGAGCACCCAACAGAGAGCTGTACTTCCACGCAAACAGAGTGCCCTAACTGTCACGGGCCGCACGCAGCGTACTCGCGGACATGTGAAATTTTCAAAAAGGAAAAGGAAATCATCCACATTAAAGTAATGGAAAACATAACATTCTCTGAAGCCCGGAAGAAGGTGTCACTCTTCTCCGGAAGAACGTACGCTGACGCAGCGCGCCGGGGGGCCGGGCGGCGTCTAGTGACAGTGGGCATGCAATATAGCTTTGCTGATGCGTGCACATCTCTGCCCCCCACCAAGCAGCCACAGTCTGCACCAACCTTTCACGTCCCGGAGGTCGAACTTCAGCAGACCCCAGGCACCACACAGACAACTGAGACACCTGTCTCTTCTGACAAACCTCCATTAGCTTCTGAGGGTCCACCGGAGGCAATGAAAGTGACACCAGGATCCTCAGCGTCTAAGATGCTGACGGAATCCTCCCAAGTGAGGCGGGGCTCCATAGATCGCCTCAGAGGGAAAAGACACCCGCCAGCTCAGCCATCTAATAAAAGCACGGAAGTGTGAATAAGTCACGCTTTTTTCCTCATTCATAAAAATGGCTGCCGAAAATATTATCCAATGGAATTTATTTATTTATTTATTTATTTATTTATTAGAATACCCTCAGGGCCCGTAGGGAATTACAGAGGGGGTGGGTACAACATATATAACACACAAGAAAAAAAAGACAAAATAAAGAAACAAGTGTCAGATGCGCAAATCAGGAAGGCAACATAAGTCAACTTTTTAAAAATGTATAAGAATTCAAGCACATACAAGACAAAGACAGATAATGGAAACTGCGTATAGTTACAAGCATTGCTGAGAAATTGCAGTCGTGAATAACAAAGGGTCTGTTATTGTTACAACGGAAGAGGGAAGGTGGTTCCAATCGGCGGCTGTTTTCGGTAAGATGGCTGCTGAAAAGAATTTGGTGCGGCAAAACGGAATGGCAACCTTATGCTGATGATCAATGCGCGATGAGTGGTATGACGGTTGTGAAATGAGGTCTCGCTTCATTGATGGATTGTGAAAAAATATCTTATGAAAAAAAATGCAGTCGCGCCAGTTTCCTCCGGACAGTTAAATTGGGTAGGTCAAGGTTAGATTTCATTTCTGATATGCTAGCAGTACGGGAATAATTAGAACAAATGAACGGAACGGAGCGGTTCTGAACAGATTCTAACGCGTTAATTAAATTTTGCTGCACGGGATCCCATATAGCGGACACGTACTCAAGCTTTGGGCGAATTAGTGATTGGTGTAATAGAATTTTGAGGGACAGCGGAGCGCGAGAAAAGTTGCGGCGTAAGTATCCTAGCGTTCGGTTAGCGTTATTACAGATGTAGGTAACATGCGTGTGCCAAGATAGATTGTTGGTAATGTAAACGCCGAGGTACTTATATGAAGAGACATGCTGGAGGGGAACGGCGTTAATTCTGTAGGTACAGGGGGGAAAAATAGATCGCCGGGTTATTGACATGCATTCAGATTTGTTAGAGTTGAGAGTCATAAGCCATTTATTGCACCAGGTTGAGACAGTGTCAAGGTCTGACTGCAGAAATTGGTTATCATATTCATTATTTATTTCGCGGTAAATTACACAATCATCTGCAAATAACCTTATAGCGGAGTTAATGCTGTCTGGGAGATCATTAATATATATAAGAAAAAGTAAAGGGCCTAATACCTAATTGCCGAGGCTTACTTAAGAACTTAGACGACATCTATGAAATATTTGCACAACACCAACCAAACATACTTTGCTTACAGGAAACACACCTAAAACCTACACACACTAGCCTTTTGAAAAGATATGTGGTATACCGAAAGGACAGAAAGGACACTTCCCATTCATCTGGTGGTGTCGCTATCGTGGTGCAGAAAGCAGTTCCGTCTCAAAGCCTCACTCTGGTTACTGACTTAGAAGCAGTGGCAATACGAACCCTAATTTTTGGACGAGTAACAACCGTGTGTTCACTATACATCCCTCCAGACCACCAACTCTCTACTAAAGAATTTGAAACGCTCATCGACCAGCTTCCGCATCCATTTCTGTTGGTCGGAGATTTTAACGCGCACCACCCTTTATGGGGATGTAGAAGAACGGATTCTCGAGGCTCCTTAATCGAAAACTTTCTGTTGTCCTCCGGCTCCTGTATATTTAATAAAAAAGAGCCAACATACTTTAATACAGCGCACTACTCATACACAGCAATAGATCTTGCTATCGGATCTGCTTCACTCTTGGCAACCACTGAATGGGCTGTAATTCATAACCTCTATGGAAGTGATCATTTTCCTGTTTGTCTAAAATACAAAGGAAATACGAGTACAATAACTGTGAATGTAACCAGGTTTCGAGAACAGGGTGCGAACTGCACGAAATTCCGAAAACTCGTAAAACTTTCGCGCTCATCAATTGAAATCCTAGGCATCGATGAATCTGAAGCGTTGGTCACACTACACATTGTACAGGCCGCAGAACAATCCATCCCACATACATCTAACAATACACGGAACAAAAGACGACCTTGGTGGAACTCTGAGTGCAAAAATGCTCGTGACAATCAAAACAAAGCATGGTCGAAATTCCGCAGGTATCCTACAGTCGAAAACTTGGTGAATTTTAAGCGTGCAAAAGCAAACGGTAGACGTGTCCGACGAGAGTCTAAACGACAGAGCTGGCAATCCTTCCTCTCATCCGTGAACTCTTACACTGACACACATAAGGTCTATAACAGAGTAAGAGCATTTTCTTCGTTCAGCGAACTGGGAGCGCAGAGAAAAACACAAAGGACGAAGCGAGGAACCACACAACACGCTTCGTCCTTTGTGTTTTTCTCTGCGCTCCCAGTTCGCTGAACGAAGAAAATGAATTACCAACTGGCCCACATTTTGATCCTTTTGCAGAGTAAGAGCACTCTAAGGGCACAGCACTCATTCGATGCCCCTTGTTAGTACTGCTGGTGATACACTTAAACACCAGGCAGATGCCTTAGGCCAACACTTCGAGTATATTTTCAGCTCAGCACATTATACAGACTCCTTTAGGCGATACAAACTTGCCGAGGAACGTAAACCTATTCGTGATGACAGGCCATCGGCGAGAGGGTACAATGCCCCCTTTACTATAGGTGAACTAAAGGCAGCACTGGCAAAGTGCGGCAGCTCAGCAGCAGGCTCGGACAGGATTATTTACGGCATGCTGAAACACCTACACAAAGAAACGCTTGACATCATCCTCATTCTTTTCAACAGTGTATGGTCCTCTGGGCGTCTGCCCATGACCTGGAAAAAGGCAGTTATCATACCCATCCTTAAACAAGGAAAAGAAGCCACACTTGCTGCTAGTTACAGGCCTATAGCGCTGACCAGCTGTTTGGGCAAAGTGTTCGAAAAAATGGTGAATCGCCGCCTTATGTATTACCTTGAATACAACGGCCTCCTTGATCGTCATCAAGCTGGATTCAGGTCTGGCCGGTCGACAACCGACCAACTGGTAGCATTTGAATCCTATGTCAGAGATGCCTTCATTCATAAACAGCACTGCCTATCTGTATTTTTCGACTTAGAGAAAGCTTACGACACGACATGGCGTTATGGTATTCTCCGTGACCTGCGATCTTTTGGAGTGTCAGGAAACATGCTGAATACTATTGAAAGCTACCTTTCTGACCGTAAATTTGTGGTTCCTGTTGGTATTGTCTTATCGAAGTGGTTTAAGCAAGAAAATGGCGTCCCTCTGGGTGGTGTTCTTAGCTGCACACTATTCATCGTAAAAATGAACTCCATAAGCACCATTATGCCTAGAACAATCTCCTACACTGTATATGTGGATGACATTCAGATCAGCTTCAAATCATGCAACCTAGCCACATGTGAACGTCAGATTCAGTTGGCAGTAAACAAGCTGTCAAGCTGGGCAGACAAAAATGGGTTTAAGTTTAACTGTGACAAGACTGTTTGCGTACTCTTCTCAAAACTACGTGGCATAAGGCCACCCCCCAACATTTCAATTAACAGACAAACCATAACTACCAAAAAAGATCACAAATTTTTAGGTGTTGTGGTTGATGAAAAGCTCAGCTTTGTTGCACATATCGAACAGCTCCGACTTAAATGCTTGAAAGCCTTAAACCTGCTCAAGATTCTCTCACATCAGTCATGGGGCACAGACCGTGACTGTCTGCTGAACCTTCTCAACAGTGTAGTGCTATCACGTATCGATTACGGCTCGGTGGTTTACGAGTCAGCTTCAAGATCTGCATTGAAGATGCTTGACCCAGTGCACCATCTTGCGCTTCGGCTGGCCAGCGGTGCTTTCCGGACCAGCCCAACAGCCAGCCTGTATGTTGAGACAGATCGGTGGTCACTGGAACGGCGACGTCAGTTTACAAGAGTCACGTATGCCACCAAGGTGCTTTCTCATATCGACCACCCAGCTCGTGCGCTATTGCAGGATACATCGAACGCCCCCCTGTTTTTGAGGCGACCATCAGCTACGCCACCGTACCCCCTCAGAGTAGCCTCACACCTTGGAAATATGCACATAACGGTCTCCAATTTTCAACTAACCTCTCACAAGGACACTGTTGTGCAATAGGAAATGCAGGCTATCGATGGTGACTTGTCATTCCTAGAGGTAGGAAAAAATGGCCACCCAGTCGCGATCGATCAACACTTCAAGTACCTGCAGGCCAAATACAGGTGTGCTGAATATTATACTGATGCCTCCAAGTCCTCCGCAGTCGCATGTGCGGCACACGGTCCCGCTTTCTCTGAATCTAGAACAATGAACGAACATACCAGTATATTTACTGCAGAATGCTATGGCATACTTTTAGCTGTAGCGCACATTTTAAAGGAGAAAGAGCCAGCCTCGATCATATACACAGAGTCTCTCAGTGCTGTGACTGCGCTGTCCTCCACTAAGATACTCAAAAACCCAGTTACTAATACACTTCGAAAATGCATCATGTAAGCCCGCAAATCTAAGCTCAAAATCACGCTATGCTGGATTCCGGGACACTGCAACATTGCTGGCAATGAGATAGCGGACAAACTTGCGAAGTCAGCAGCCCTCCGCCCATCAGTGGACGTAAACACCATCCCGTATGAGGAACTGAGGCCACTCATTATATCCCAAATGCGTAGACAATGGCAAGAAGAATGGAATGCAGCAAACGCAAACAAACTGCACTTAGTAAAGCCAAGAACAGGAAGATATCTGACTGAAAAACGTAACAGGCACCAAGAGGTTGCACTGTGCAGACTCAGGATCGGTCATACACATGCAACACACTCGCACCTTTTAAAGAATTCTCCAACACCACATTGTGCAAAATGTGGTGATGAGCTGTCTGTCGTTCACGTTCTAATTACCTGTCCGTACCTCGAACCAGAGAGACTGTGTCACTTTTCAAAGCTGTACAAATGTCACATTCCGCCTCATCCACAATTTTTTCTTGGAGACGATCCCTTGTTTCCCCCAAAAGTAGTCTTAAAGTTTTTAGCTAGTGTAGGCTTCCTTCATTCCATAACATATTCTCACTAATCTCAGCCTCCTCTCAATCCTGAGGGAACCGCTGAGAGTTTTCTTTATCAAATGTCATGCAGCACGCACTCCTTGTCTTGACAAGGACTGTTGAGGACACGGCATGACTTTGTAAAACCCATAAGTGTAGCCCGTTTTAAACCCATCACACATAGTCACTACACCTAAGTTTAAGTTCTATACACTACTCTTTTACTCTTGCCACCCTGAGTAGACTTTTTATAATCAAATCGACCAAAAACCGTGTGTTTGGCGCTCTTTGGCCTGAGTTGCCCTTGCGCCACTAAAATCTACCATCATCATCATCAGATAGATTTACAAAAAGCATTTGACCGAGTACCGCACGAAATTCTCTTTCTTTTGTTAGACCATGTCAATGTTGGCAAAGTAATTTGAGATACAGTTCGAATGGCATATACTGGATGTAAAACTCGGCTAATCATCAACAAAGTTCTTGGGAAACGAATGAATGTCAACCGTTCTGTACGACAAGGCTGCCCTTTGTCTTCCCTCGTATTTTCATATTATATAAAGTCATTTTGCCAAAAAGTCATGAAAAGCAGTAACATAGTGTGGTACAAACTACAAGAAGCTGAAGTACGGGTACTGGCATACGCAGATGATATAGCTGTGTTTTGTAAAGATTATGACAGTATCGCTGAAACCATAAAAATGGCAATTTTTTAAAAATGGTAAAAGTGGTAGTTTGGTAAACTGGAGCAAGTGCCTGGGTTACTGGCACGACGAATGGCCTGTGACTCCACAATTTGTGGCTGGTATTTCACGGACTACTACTCCGGTACGATACCTAGGTGCGCTATTAGAATATTATTGTGACAGTGAACCACACTGGCGACGTCAGGCCGTGGAGCTACGAGAAAAAGCTGAACAACTCAATGGTTTCCAGCTATCAATTTTCGCCAGAGTGACCTTTTGTAACGTATTTTTAGTCAGTAAGCTCTGGTTTGTCCTTCAGGTATTGCATTGTTCACGTGTCAATCTACAGAAGCTCCACCGAATATTTGCTGTTTTCTTCTGGGGTTCTTCTTAGGAGCGAACAAGTAGAACTAGTTTATTCAGACGGGTTCGCTCTGGAGGACTTGGTCTGTGTCATATATACCTTCGTCAGTTAGTGAATCGGTTCATGTTTTTCCGAAATAATCGAGACCCATTTATACGTACTGTTATACAGCTTAGGCTTGGAAGACGGTTGCCAGAATTTGTGGTAGCATCTGTTCACATGAAAGCAAGCATTAGAGGTTTCCTAAAAGAAGCTGTTGATTCATGTCTCTTTCTAAAAACGCGTTATTCATTGGAATACCTCAGTACGGTTTGGCGTAAAATGTTATACAAAAGTTTAGTAAAAACAGTTCTTCCTGTTCCCCGATATAGAACATTATACCGTGTAGGCCCAGACCAAAATGTTTTAAGCCGTGTAAAAAAAATGGAGGTATCACCTTGAGCGAAATTCTTTTCCTTTAAATTGCACTTTGGGACCTTTCCCGTGAAAACATCGATGCAAGAAAAAGGCTTATTCGTTCTTTGGGGTGTTGATTGCCTTCTCTTCAAAAAGCCGGAAACAATGGAACATGTTTTCCTTGACTGCTGGGATGCAGTCTTTTTCTGGGATGTTCTCCAAAGGACTTTGAAAAAGGATCTGCCTCTCGATGCCTATGGCATCAAATTTCTACCAGTATCAAATGAAGAAGGAATACCTTTCGACCTAGTTATGTTACTGGGCCTGCACGGTATATGGCAATCTAGAATGCGGTGCGCCATGCTGATGTTAATGCACATCCGGTTAGGCAATACTTCTTTCAATCTGTCTGTTCGTTCGTGGAATCACAAAGGGTTCAACAAGAGGTGCCCGAATGGCTTCATCAAGTAGAAAGCCTTCTACAGATGAAGGAATTTTAAAAAAGCCTGTTAAATATATGACGCTTTTTACCTCTTTTTCTTTGTTTCATGTTTCTACTTTGTGTGATGTATATATGTTTCCGAGTGTTGTATGTACACATGCAATAAAGAAAATAAAGGCAGCTGTGGCGTAGTTGGTCATTCTTTCGTCGGCACTCACGCGCGTCGGATGCAAGAATCATGTGCTCCGTAGGAGCGGCGTTTTCGGCACATACTAGCCGCGGTAACAGGATGACCGAAGACCAAGACGCAGGATATGAGATTATTTTGCCACCACTGCCCAAGGGACGCGTCGCGCAAAACACCGTGTTTTTACATGGTGATGTGCGCGGCAGACCATATCGAGTCGAAGATTTCCGAGACGCGCTCGGACCTACAGGACTGCTGCCGGAGGTGTTGGCACTGGGGGCCTACCAGATAAATCATGTCTGGGCAGTCACCATGAACAACGCGGACGCTATGAAACGCTTGCTGGATGTGAAGGAGTTGAAAGTCAAGGGCCGACGCTGCATCATCGTAGACCCCCAGGATCAGCAGGTGCGGCTGCGTCTTCATTGGCTGCTGTACGGCGTCAACGATGAAGACGTGCGAACGGCGTTGGCGGCTTATGGGAAGGTCGTACAAGTCACAAGGGAGCATTGGCGTGTTCAAGGTGTCAGCGACAAGGGTTCAACCATACGGACTGTGCTTCTTAAGCTCAAGAGTGGCGTGAAGGTTGAAGATCTCCCCCATCAAATCAGGGTGGCTGGTGAACTGGCACTTGTGGCTGCACCTGGTCGGCCAATGCAGTGTCTGCGCTGCCAAGGTACCGGCCATGTTAGAAGAGAGTGTAAAATACCCCGATGCTCGCGTTGTCGGCGGTACGGCCACAGCGAAGATGCGTGCATGCGCACGTACGCATCGGCTATCGGATCAGCCGAAGGTGACGACACAGCAGAGTTGGTGATGGACGTGACCGAGGCTGAAGACGCGGCGAAAGGCGCAGGCGACGCGGTGAACCCTGAACCTTCAACAGGTACAGTTACACCGTTTGGTGGTGATGAACCAACAGCCAAAGCAGACATAGCATCTGGGGAGGTGGTTACTCAAGAGCCAGCCGGCCAAACCGAAGAAGGCTTTACAAGCACCTCATCGAAGGAGCCTGAGCCGGTGGAATTAACCGAACTTCCAGTGTCGTGCGAGAGTACCAGTGGTGGGGCGCCAAGCAAAAGACCCCGCGAGCAGTCTGCAGGACGGCGTTAGGCATCCAGCGAAAAGCAAGAAGAGGGGCCACCTGCGAAGGCGACTTCGTTCAGACGCAGCAGCACAAGGCTGCGTCCCAACCCGATATCGGACAATCACTGGCCACCTTTGTCCTCCAGTAGCACGGGTCCACCTGGAGGCTTCGAAGATGTCTAGCTCTATGCTAGACGCCGAAGGTAAGCACCATGCCCCGGGCTAACTTCTTCACTGTGTAGACATGGCTGTTGCACCGAAACTTAGAGTGGCAACGTTAAATGTTCGAGGTCTCGCCGCCAAGCGGAAACAGAGCCAAGTCTACAGGCTACTTGTGGATCATGATCTGGATGTACTTGCTGTACAAGAAACAAAAGTAGACGGTGAGGAGGAGACCCGGGGCATGGTGCTGAGGTTTACGGCGCGTTACCACGCAGTTGTAAGTCAAGCAATAGGCACGTCTGCAGGCTGCGTTTTGTTCATTAAGAAGTTACCGGGTCTGGTAGTGCAAGATACCTACGCTTGCCCATCTGGTAGATTGGTTTCCTGTGATTTTGTATTCAATGAATGTCAGTGGCGTATAGTGTGTATTTATGCACCAACCATTTGTGAGGAGCGATCACTTTTTTTTTCAAGACTAAAGCAGCATTTCACTTTGGAAAGGAAATCAGTATTATTTGGTGATTTTAACTGCGTCCTCAATGGGCGAGATCGAGCAAATGGACGCGCCAATTACGATAAAAGTAGTAGGACGCTAGCGGACGTAGTTACTCAATTCGAGTTAGAAGACGTGGGCAGCTGTATGGAGGGAACGCGGGAGGTGCGTTTCACACATTTTCAGGGGAATAGCCATGCGCGCCTTGATCGCATTTACGTGTCGCTTGAATTAATAGCCCACTGCAAGACATATGCTGTTTACCCAATACACTTTAGCGATGATTGTTTAGTTAAATGTGATATGGGAGAGAAAACACAAGGTGGAACTTTCTCATGGGAGCTGTGGAAGATGAATTCCACTTTGATCACTGACGAATATTTCTTAGATCAGGTTATGAACTGCATCAATGAAATAAAAATGGATGATGGAGCTAAACTTGCAGAACAATGGGAAGAGTTCAAGCAGCAAATAAAAATAAAAGCTATTGATCGTTCTTGCGCATTGAGTTATGAAAGGAAAAAGAAAGAAAAAGAACTCCGAAAAACTTTGGAAAGACTAGTAGACTTGGAGTGCAGACAACCGGGAGAGTATAAAATTGACATACGCAATATTAAGCAGAAACTTGCACTGCATGACGAGGAACGCTACCGTGGTGCACTCGTCCGTGCTAGGGCCGAGGCTTTAGCGGCTGGAGAGACGCCAACCAAAAGAGCGTTAGGGGTGGAGAAAACGAACGCTCGACGGAATCATATCGAGAAAATAGAGAAGGATGGTCGCGAAGTAACTGATACGGACAGCATTTTATCCGTATTTTCAAGTCATTTTGAAAACCTTTTTGCGTGTAGACAGGCAAACCTAGAAAGATTTAAAGACGAATATTTAGGACTCATGCCACAAGTGAGTGAGGAAGTGAAAAACTCTTTGGAATTATCTATATCTGCATCTGAAGTCGAATGGGCGATTGATAAGTTAAATCCTGGGAAATCTCCAGGACCAGATGGTCTTTGTGCCAAGTAGTACAAATGTTTTAAAAGCGAATTGTCTTCAATACTTGCGGGCGTTTTTAATGAGGCATATGAGGAAAAGAAATTACCACCATCCTTTGGTGAATCGCGTACCGTTCTGATTCCGAAAACAGACGAGGTTGAAAAGCTCAGGCACGTCACAGCGTACAGGCCAATCGCACTGACAAACGTAGACTACAAAATATTAATGAAAATTTTGGCGGCCAGACTTCAGTCAGTAATAAAAGATATCGTCGGTCCACACCAAACGTGTGGAATAAAAGGTCGGTCCATAGTTACTAACGTTCATAAAATGCGATCCGTGCTCGAATGTGTTGACACCTGTCATGCTCGTGTGGCCATACTCCAGCTGGATCTCGAGAAAGCGTTTGATTGCGTTTCCCACGCTCTTTTGTTTGAAGTATTGAAGCACATTAATGTTGGTAAGATAATTATTGACGGAGTAGCCATGCCATATCGGAATGGTAGTACGAGACTAATTATCAACAAGACATTGGGCCCCCCCATAAGAATCGAGCGCTCAGTGCGTCAAGGTTGCCCTGTTAGTCCACTTTTGTTTTGCATCTATATTGAAACTTTATGTCAGTCGATATTGCAGAATGACATCATTAATGGGTTTAGAGTACAATCTTCAGAGGTCAAACTACTCGCATACGCTGATGACGTTGCGATTTGTAGCACTACCTATGTCTGTATTGAAGAATCAATCAGAGTTTCTAAATATTTCGCTGAAGTTACAGGAAGCCGCATAAACTGGGGTAAATGCCTCGGCTTCTGGCATGGAGATTGGCCTTCAACACCAGAATTTTTCGCAGCCATTAAATGGACAAGAACGCCAGTTAAATATCTTGGAGTACCGCTCCAGTCATACAAAAGTACTGACGAATATTGGACACAGCAAACGAAAGAAATTAAAGAAAAAGCGAATAGGTGGAATGCAACTTATCTGTCCATGTTTGCTAGGGCTACTGCATGCAACTCGTTTTTTGTGTCTAAGCTTTGGTATGTGATGCAAGTGCTGTACTGTTCCCGGGTCAATGTGCAAAAATTACATCGGGTGTTTGCAATATTTGTGTGGGGGTCTAACTGGGAAAGGTGCAGTCGCACGAATTTGTTTAGACGGGTGAAGGTGGAGGCCTTGGGCTAGGACATCTGTTTATCAAGCAGTTAGTAAATAGGTTTTTCTTTTTTCGTGAGACAAGAGATCCTTTCCTACTAACAGTGTGTCAAACAAGACTAAGTAGACTGTTGCCCGAGTTTGTTGTGAGCACCCATGTTACCCCAGGGGCTGTGCAAGGATACATGAAAGAAGTAGTGGCCAGCGTGCGGTTTTTGTGTGTTCGCTTTTCAACTGACTACCTGTGGTCTGTTGGAAAGAAAAAACTGTACAAAGATTTATGTGACACGATGCTCCCCGTCCCACTGTACAGAGCGCTATATACAGCACGCAAGGGTCAGAACGTACTTAAACTAGTAAAAAAAAAATGCCAGCAGCTCCAAGCGCGAAAACGTTCTTTTTCAAATTACACACTGGAACACTTCCTGTAAGAACCTTCCTAGAGGAGCGTGGGTTTTATATGCCTTGGGGATCTCACTGTCTAATCTGTAAGAAACCGGAAACTATCAACCATGTTTTCCTGCACTGTTGGGAAGGAGTTTATTTTTGGGACGTATTACAAAGGACAATCAAAAAAGAGTTTCCGTTAGACCCTCATGGTATCAGGTATTTGGCAATAGAGAACGAGGATGGATTACCTTTCGATTTTATCATGATGACTGCCTTGCACAGTATATGGCGCTCTAGAATGGCTAGATTTCATTGTGACCCAGACAGAAGACCAGCAAGAGAGTATTTCAAGGAAAGCATCTCAAGATTACTTGAGGTAGTAAGAACAGACGAATGTGTACCTTTGTGGGTAGAAAGGGTAGAAGCCCTACTGACCATGAAGGAATTCTAGGATGCGATGTGTTATAGTTATGTTTTAAGTTTTTTTTGTATTGTATGTAGTGAATTGTAATATATCTTAGTAACCCGTTTGTGAAGTTTACCGGAAATAAAGAAAAAAAAAGCTGTGGCGTAGTTGGTTAAAGCAACACGTCAAGTGGTGAGAGGTCGGTGGTTCAAGTCCCATTGCTGTTATCGGTACTTTGTCTTTTTTTTTGTTCACGCATGTATTGTTTTAACATTTGCACCTCCTCATCAGCCCGACTTGCGGCTGGTGGTGGTTCCGTCCACAGGGCTTTTAATATTGGATCTTCGATGACTCTTGCAGGATTGACTATATTTATTACGATAAGTTGTTTTGCGAATTAGTGCTCTTAATTGGCGAGACGCAAAAAGACACAAAAAACTCGAATGCAGCTGGCTGCATTTGTTTCTTTGGCACAGGTGTAAGGAATGTTGATTTGCACGGTTTATCAAAGTTTTGATGACAGAAAGGTGCACTGCCACGTAATCTCGGGCAACCTTTTTTATGTCCCTCAGTGTACCATCACCTGACGAGGTAATCGGCAGGCCGCTTTTTTAAAAAAATACTGACGTGTCACCGCAATGTTCTAGGCAATCAGCACTTGATAAACAATGCCCAAGGGCAAGTGCCGATGGCGTTAGCCTATCTAACTACAAAACAGCTCGTCTGCCTAGCTCAATAACACGCGCGGCCTGTGACAGCATGGGAGCATTCACGTAGCAACAGATGAAAACAGATGGCAATGCAATAGCTCTGGCCTTCGTAGATCACAGGCTTCGTAAGAACATTACAAGAAAGTTGTTTCCATCCACCATATGAACACTTCGCCGACGCACTAAGGTTTCATGCATGTGCGTCCGGTCAGTCACACGTGAACTGTGCGAAAGCATTTAGTTCATCGTCGACCTTGTCCTTCGCGACAAGCAAAACTCGGCAGCAAGAACACTTCACCTTTGACACCATGCTTGGCATTGCAATCTAGAAAATGCAATACGTCCAACAACTGTTATCCGCACATCATACTGAGAAACTTTAAGGCGCACACACTCAATTGAAGCTGCGGCGTGGTGGACGGCCGCGCTAGCTCCAACCACCAGGTTCAACTAAGCATCCAGCAATCACATGAAGAAGCGACGACACTCCAGTCCTCCTTGGGAGTGGCCTAGGCCATGGCCACGATTTCATTGGAGCTTTCTTCACCTAACACATCGCAGGCGGCTACCATCTCGCAGTGTTTACCTTTCGCAGCCGCAGCGCCCATGGCGTCCCTGTATTTAGAATACTTTTAATATATATTTAAATAACAAACCTAGACAAAATGACTCGTTAAACACCTGTTTAGTAAATGTTTTGTAGGTTTAATGCATTGCACACCAATAATTTACACATTTACCTAGCTTTAGGTAATAATGTTTGAAGCGACGTCACTTCCGTGCGGCGCAGGAGACACTTCTGTGTGGGGCTGGCTGCTGCGTCGCGCGGCGCAGGAGACGCTGCTAAAGTGTTCTAGAAAGGGGTAGTGGGCTGACTGGAGGTCGTGCACTGACGCACTTTATGTCTCACCTGGTAGATGGCGCCACCACCACCTGCAATGGAAGCGACGCGTTGCTGCTCTCGGCCAACGCAGCGCGAAGGTTAGTTTGCCAGCGCTTCAAGCACAAACTACTATTGTGCAACCCCTGTTCATAGCCATTTTCGTTGCCTTTCTTCTTTTGCCTGAGCATATTCTTGCTTTGGCCGTCGTTCTGGCGCATGAAGTATCGCTAAACGTGAGCGCGTCATCAGCGGGATGCAATATACGCTGTAAACAGCCAGTTTTGTATTGCGCTCTCGCAGTTTTATTGCATTTAGATAATTGATTTATGAAACCACTTTCTGCTTCTGAAGCACGCCGTAGTGGAGGACTCCGGAAATTTTAACGTGCACTGACATCGATTGCCTTTAGATAAAAGAGACTAATATTTTCATGATCACTAATTTAATAAGTCGCAGAGTGGCATATAAGCGGCTCACATTTCTCCACCAATATGCAAGCGTTTGTACTCAATAGTAACTTTAGTGAAGTCGTACTCTCACTAAATAAAACAATATTACTACAAACTTAAGCACCTTACGCGCTCTCAGCTGATATATTCTCTTGAAAAGTGCAAGAAAATGTGTGGTAGTGCACAGAAGGAAAGACCTATCCTAATCATGCCCAAGAAATGAAAGTGAATTTGTAATGAAGGTGTGGAAAAAAATATAGACAACAATCGTTCACGGGATTAAGTTAAAAGTTTATTTGGTGGGGCAGCACAACGACCGTACTCCACAAAAGCCATGCATATCAATCACTTTCATTTTTTTTCTCAAAGTGAAAGCAGATGAAAAAAGCTGAAATAGCTTGAAGAGGGCCTTGCCCCATTATGTACTTATCAGCATATGCGACAAAGAGCATGTCTCCTAAAATAGCCCAATAGATGCTAGAAAAATATCCATAACTACAAATAATCACAAAGAGATGCCAAATATCTTCAATAGCACACTTGGCATAAAAAAGTTCACGAAAACACATGAACACTCAACGCATATTGTTCACACAATAAGTAAAGACACTGAATCAGACGAAATACTGAAAATGACAAATAATAGACACATTTCCATTCAAATAACATGCATTTTTATAGAGATCTACAGATGTTCTCGTAGATCATATTAATCGCACTGTTGATGGTACGCCAAGGACCAAAGTCACCATTCACAATTTAATTAAGCAGAGTTGCCACTTAGTCAAGGGTTTAATGCTATAGTATGCGTGGCGAGTGGCAACATACTGTTTTGCTTGTTTTTCAAATCTGGCATTCTCTTGTATTTGGGTCAGTGAAACAGAAAAAGAATATTCAGAAAAGATTCATACATCAAGTTTAACCTACACTTGTAAAGTCCACACAGGAATAATATTAAATTTTTAAAAATCTTCTAAAGCAAGAAAAAAATATTGAACAGCAGCGGCTTATCTTTAAGTGCTTTGCTTTCTGGTGTTTGCCTGCTCTGTCTGTATTTAGCCCCTTAATGTTAAAATGAAGTCGTGTAACAACATAGAATTGTATTATTTCTTGAGAGAGCATTGAGACATGGCTTGGGCACCCAACCTCTTGCCAAAGCCTTGCTTCCACAATGGTCAGCACATCTAAAATGCTGTCTGCATGGAGTTGTTCACAAGAAAAGCAGCCCGTGAACAAGTCTTCAAGCTTCTTTATGAACTGAAATAGGCAAGCACTTGGGTAGAGGAGTCCACCGTTGTCACGAAATAGTGTCAACCTTGCAAGCTGAAAGCTTTCGTCTGGGGCAGGCGTGGTAAGTAGTATCAAACAATCTTTACAATTGCTTTTCAAAATGCACTTTCGTGCCACGTAGCCAGCAATGTAAAATTTAATTCTCGAGTCGCTCCTCGCAACATGCTGGATGTGGTCCTGGGGAGGTATAACCAACGCCTGCGCATTCAGAGAAGAGCTCGGTGCCAAATTCATGCCTGCTGCATTTTGCGATGTGCCTCGTGGGCTACTAACTTCCAAAAGGGAACCTAGCATGCCCTCTTCGCAGTTTCCTTGACTGACACCTTTAACTAAACCATAGAATGACATGCAGTTTACTGTAATCAAAAACTGAGTTGGTGTTGGATGATAATTACTGCCAGAAGATTGCCTGATAATACCGAAAAGGTTTTCCAAAGGATCCTGGCTAGTTTTTGCAGTCATTAGGTATTTAAAGCCAACATTTTCAGTGAGATAGTCAAGCAACTCTAGTGTACTCGAAATGGTCACACGTAGGCCAGCAGCAGTGGAATTGCTCAGAAAGCCTCCTCCACCTTTCGTATGCTGCTCCAATGTTTTGAGGTAGAACAGAAAATCCTGCAGCCCTGCTGTTCCTGATGAACACGGTCTGAGGGCTTCAGCAGGGAACCGCGATGTCATCACTCTTATGAGCTGGTGGATTTTGCTGAAATATGCGAAACAGCTGTTTTCATAATTTTGTAGTTTACATTGCATGATGCATTCTTCATAGTTATGAACGGGACACAAAATGACGAAAAGCACAAGGACGTCATTTTGTGTCTCGTGTGTTTTGCGCCGTTCATAACTATGAACCAAAACCAACTCGCCCAAATGTCGATGCTAATGATGCATTCTATTAAGATATAATTTTCATTTACAAGTTGATTAAATCAGACGTTTCACTACCTAATTTTAACCAGCATATGACAAGAGACGACTCACCTGAAGAACTCTTGTGTTACATCCATCCTTCCATGTGTTGCTTCCAACTTGTAATTGTAAAGGTCGAAAGCTTGGAGGACTTTTGTCCCAAAAAGCTGGAAGGCATAGTTGACCCTCATCTCAAATCCATTAGGATCCAGGTGACACCGTGTTATGCCCGGCATCACTTTAAGGGTCACGTTGGAGGAGTCTATTTTGTGAGCTTCCCTTACAAGTTGCATATCAACCTGCAATGAAATTAAGTGGACCATATTGAAATGCACCTGGTTAAGCTTGGAGATAATGTAAGCATATATGAAATCCAATGCTTGATATGCGTAAAAAACATCAGACTTACATGACCTGCAGGGGTTTTGAATCCAGACTTCAGCAGCAAGTTCCGTAGGCATTTGATGAGATGTGGGAAGTCAGATATAAAATATAGGTGCCGTGATGCATCACTGAGGTGTTCAATTTTCGAAATAGTAGAGTCAGCTGTCGCTGGGATCCCAAGTACTTTCCACATATTTCTATTCCAACTTGCACCATCGCAAGTAATAAAATCCACAAAGAGCCCACTCTTTTCAGATAGTATGGTTGCTTCAATGACAACTTTGGCGACTGTGCAACCTTTCATGTTTCCATGTGTAGCAAAGTAACCAATAGCTTGACTCCATTTGCCTTGAAATGGGACGAAAAGGATAACCATACCGTGGTCACATGGTACACCTTTGTGCTTCGAAGTTGTAAATGGACCTAAATCCACAAAACCCTCAATTGCATCCGACTTCTTCACTGAAAAATGTTCTGACAGTTTCAGTTTGTCGATGACCAATCCACCGTGTTTCTTACAAACATCAAGCTCCGCTGTCTTTTCCTTTAGCTGCTTTAGAGCTCTCTCACTAAAGCCAAACACAGTGCGGTATGCATGTACATAGCACTTCAGGGTTTATTTACATGGAAGGGCTAGGATGTTATTGCGACGAAGGTGTTCATACAGGCGAGGGCTCTTCATCTTCATGATTAAACAATCTAAAACCCAGCTTTTCGTATAGCGCAACCCATTGGGTTTTACTCTTGAAGCTGCAAAGCACTGTCTTACAGCTTCCTGCAGTCTTGGTGGAAGCCTTGCAATCTGTGCTTCTAAAGTTTCTGTTCTTATAGCAGCATTCCTAATTCGCATTTGTTCCAGCTTCTTTTTCACACTTTTCAAGTGAGAAAACAATCTAGTTTTTCTTCTGGCCACAGCACGCATTTTCAGCGCTGCATATTGGCAATTCCTTGTTGCTGTTTGCTTCACCCGGGCTCGTCGGATTTGCAGTGCTCGTTTCAAATAGCGGCAAGACACATATTGTGCACCTGAAAGAAAGGTGCAGTGAATTAGGTTGCAATAACTGGCAAAGAATCTTTCGTAGTGACAAGAGTTATAGCTGTCTTACTAGTAAAAATGCACATTATAAATACCTTTTTTATCAACCTGGCCAAGACCCTTAATGCTGAAGTACATTTCGTTGCATGTAACCACATGGTCCTTTAGCTTCTTCGTAAAAAATCGTTCTTCATAGTCTTCGTGAGATATTGCTCCAACGCAAATGCACATACGATCACTTGTTTTCAGCCCTTCTTCTGCTGCTGCCTCAGTTTCCACGGTGCCTTCTTTCAACAGGGTACCTCTGATGAACACTTTGCAGTAGCTCGCAATGCGTGACTCAAAAAACATGACCACTTTTTCCGATCGTACTTCATTCTTCGGTGTCAACACGGACGTGCAGTACACAATGCCTTTGTGATCTGGAAAGTGGCTTAGTCCAGTGTGGCGATGGTACCTCAAGACAGCTAAATAACGACATAGACTTGCGGTCTTTCTGCGGATTTTCTGAAGAAGAAACTTCTACATCAATGGCCAGCTGTTCGTCTTCTGGCCTCGATGCTGAAAACTCCCATGGATCGATGGATGGATGGATCGATGGATGGATATGGCTGTACCCTTTAGATCGGGTGGTGGCTAGCGCCACCAAGCCGTAATACCTAATGAACCAAAAACTAGATTTATTTTTTTCTTTAAAAAGTGAGAGTGAGGATTCGTACTTTAGAGTGAAGGGTTTAATTTTCACTTGTGCCTTGACTTTAGCCACCAATCAGATAACCTCCTTCTAGTTAAGTCTACCCGCTCAAAGTCTATTTTGCCCTCCCGGTCCCTAAACCCCAGTGCTTTGAAAAACTCAGCGCCATCATCCTCTCAGGCTTTCTTTTTTGAGGTGGCCTTTCTTTCACCGCTTTTTTGGTGAGATACGATGGGAAATTTGGCAGAATAGTGGGAACAGCGTCACTGCTCAACATAGGCCTCCCACGTGGGATCCGCACTTCTTTACCGCCGATGGTGTGTACATAATCGCGAATTACGTAACGAGGCTCGAAGTGGAGTTCACAAACCGCACTTGTGTCTTAGAGTGGCTTGTCCGCACGGTGTAAATTATTCTCCCACAGTCTTCTGAGTCTCTCATCCCTGGGGACGACGAAGAGTGACGGTTTTGGAGCACCTTTCACGTGAACGTAGCCCGTCTGGCATCTGGGCGCATAACAATGGTTCTGGCGACGTGGTGTCATTCCGCACTAAGTGTCGATGACCGCGAGGTGTTCACTACCAATCTACACTATTCATAACTATAAGAACTGAAAAATGGAGCGTATTGACAAAGCACTGCTCGGCCGTGAACCTGCAGTGACGACGACACACAGCCAACACAGAAGCGGAGTGAAAAGGTGAAAACTCCCATGAATGGATGGATGGATGGATGAATGAATGGATGGATATGGCTGTACCCTTTAGATCGGGTGGTGGCTAGTGCCACCAAGCCGTAATACCTAATGAACCAAAAACTAGATTTATTTTTTTCTTTAAAAAGTGAGTTTGAGGATTCGTACTTTAGAGTGAAGGGTTTAATTTTCACTCGTGCCTTGACTTTAGCCACCAATCAGATAACCTTCTTCTAGTTAAGTAGTCCCGCTTAAAGTCTATTTTCCCTCCCGGTCCCTAAACCCCAGTGCTTTGAAAAACTCAGCGCCATCATCCTGAACTACAGGGTGAAGCCCTTTACAGAACATTATCAATTGTTCGGCAGTTTTTTCTTCCTCTCCACACGCACTGCATACTGTGTCTACCCCTTCGTATTTGGCCCGATATGTCTTGGTTCACAGTACTCCCGTCCTGGCCTCAAACAGTAGAGAACTACCCCGAGTATTATCATAGATCTTTTCCTTGGCAATTTTCTGCTTAAAGGTTCGATAGGTCTCTAGTGCGGACTTCTTAATCATGCCCATTCTCAACATGTAAGTCTCAGTTTCCTTCGCTTTCTTCTTAACCGATAGTTCTTTTTGATTTGGCCACCTGCTGTTTTCTAAGTATTTACCAGTCAATTTCCTGGTTCGCTTCCTCCGTTTTGTATCGACATTCTTCATGTACAAGTAGCTGAAAACCTTCCTAGCTCAACGCTCCTCCCCCATTTCTCTCAATCGCTTCTCAAATTTTATCTTGCTGCTAGCTTTGCTGCCCTAGAATGATGTCCATCCCATATCACCTTGTACTTCCTGATTTGGTGTATTCTCGTGAGCTCCTAAAGCAAGCCTACCTATTCCACGTTGCTTAATTTCTAATCTTCTTTAACTTCTGATCTCATCCACAAGACCGCATTGCCGAACGTCAGCCCAGGAACCATGAGCTTTTCCATATTCCTCTCACAACATCATACCTATTGTAATTCCGCAGTGCCCTATTTTTCATCACTGCTGCATTCCTGTTACCTTTAGTCGTCACGTATATTTCGTGTTCCCTCAGGTACTCGGTCCCATTGCTTATTCATACGCCAATATATTTGTATTTATCTGTTATCTCTAGGGTGACCTCCTGTATTCTAAGCTCACTACCTTCGTTATCATTAAAAATCATGACTGCTGATTTTTCCTTACTGAATCTGAAATCTAACCTATCTCCCTCATTACCGCAGATGTCCATCAATCTCTGCAAATCTTCCTTGTTGTTGGCCATTAGCACTATATCATCTGCGTACATTAATGCTGGTAGTGCCTGATCGATAAGTTTTCCTTATTTGACTAAAGAGAGGTTGAAGCCCAGTCCACTTCCCTCTAATTTGGCCTCTAATCCTTGTAGGTACATCATGAATAATAAGGGTGACAGGAGACACCCCTGCCTAAGCCCCCGTTTTACCTCTGCAGGCTTGGATACCTGTTTTTCCCACTTTATAACTACCTTGTTACCTTTATAGATATCCTTTTAAAGATTAGTGACTACATGGTCCACGCCTAGTGCGTCCAGTATTCCCCACAATTCCACTTGAACTACGCTATCGTACGCTCCCTTGATATCCAAAAATGCTAGCCACAGGGGCCTGTGTTCCTTTTCTGCTATTTATATGCACTGCATCAGTGAGAACAGATTGTCTTCCAGCCTCCTGTATTTCCGAAACCCATTCTGCAGTTCTCCCAGCACCCCCTCATCCTCTATCCATGCCTGCAGTCTTTCCTTTATAATCTGCATCGCCAGCCTGTAGACCACTGATGTGACTGTTATGGGACGGTAGTTGTTTTTGTCGGCTTTGTCCCCCTTTCCTTTATAGATCGTGCTCATCCTGCTAAGTTTCCATCCATCAGGAACTTCCCCATCGATTATTAGTTTGCTGACTGCCTCTCTCAAAGCCTGCTTAGACTTCGGACCTAATGTCTTTATCACTATAATTGCAATGCCATCTGGACCTTTTGATGTACTACTCGGAACCCTTTTCTCAACCCTTTCCCACTCACGTTGTCAAAATGAAGCCATTGCACCACTTGGTTCGTCCTTGTCTATTGTGGTGCATAAAGCACTTCTTTGTTGAAATTTTTCTGTCACCCTTGTTCTTATATATTCAATAGCTTCGTCCCCTTCTAGCCTAGCACCTTGGGCTGTAGTTATAAACCTCTGCTCTCGGCTCGTCTCATTTCTTAGGGAGTTTAGATGGTTCCAAAATATCCCAGCTGCCTTTCTATCTTTTTTATTTACTTCTGCCAGCCACTGAGCTCCTTTTCTTCTAATCGCTTCATTGATCAGAAGAGATGCATCCCTTCTACAGCTTAGAAAGGTTTCCCATTTTCTTTCAACATCATCTGTCGGTTCACCCCGCTGATTAGCATGTCTGTTTTCCCTAGAGGCTTCCTGACGTTTTGCTATGGCTCTCTTAACTTCCTCATCCCAGCAACTTTTGGGTTTGTGTCTTCTTTTCCGGGGTGACTTGTCACGCGTCTTAGCAAGCTCTGGCTCAGACAGTCTAATTAGATTCGTGTATGTCCACACTGTCTTATTATCCTCCGTGATTACTTTCTCAATTTGTTTAGTGGCTATTTCAATTTGCCTTTCTGAATAAAAATTTTGCTGTAGTTGCTCATCTTGTCTCCTTTCCACTTTCACTGCTCTTGCAAAACTTAGCTCGATACATTTGTGATCACTACCCAGACTTCTGGAGCCACCTTTATCTATGTGCATTCCCCTGAGCTTATCATACATTCTATGTGACTTCAGTGCATAATCTATCGTCGACTGTAGTCTTCCTACCTCCCATGTTATTTGCCCTTCACACTTCTCGGTACCGTTGCAAATGATCAAATCAAGCCTTTCACACATATCCATGATAATTTTGCCTGTCGGGTCAGTATACCCACCTATATCTTCTATGTGCGCATTCATGTCTCCTAGTATAATTATCTCGCGCTCTCTTCCTAACTCTTGAATGTCCTTTGATATACACTCTACCATTGCCTGGTTTTCCCCTCTGGCATTTGCTCCCGTCCACAAGTACACGAAACCAAGGAGTGTCGTTTGACCTGCCACTTTCCCTTTTAGCCATAAATGTTCCATGCACTCCTGCTTGACCCTTTGCCAGTCTGTACTTTTATGAATTAATGCCCCAATACCACCGCCATTGATGGATGGATGGATGTGGCTGTACCCTTTAGATCGGGCGGCGGCTAACGCCACCTAGCCGTAATACTTAGTGAACTAACCATTACATTTATCTTTTTTTCCTTTAAATAATGAAGTTGAGGATTCGTGCTTCGCAGTGAAGGGTTTAATTTTCACTCGTGGCTTGACTTTCGCCACCAATCAGATAACCTCCTTCTAGTTAAGCCTACCCGCTTAAAGTCTATTTTGCCCTCGCTGTCCCTAAATCCCAGTGCTTTGAAAAACTCTGCGCCATCATCCTGAACTATAGGGTGAAGCCCTTTACAGAACATTATCAAGTGTTCGGCAGTTTCTTCTTCCTCTCCACACGCACTGCATACTGTGTCGACCCCTTCGTATTTGGCCCGATATGTCTTGGTTCGCAGTACTCCCGTCCTGGCCTCAAACAGTAGAGAACTACCCCGAGTATTATCATAGATCCTTTCCTTGGCAATTTCCTGCTTAAAAGTTCGATAGATCTCTAGTGCGGACTTCTTAATCATGCCCATTCTCCACATGTCAGTCTCCGTTTCCTTCACTTTTTTCTTAACCGATAGTTCTTTTTGGTTTGGCCACCTGCTGTTTTCTAAGTATTCACCAGTCAACTTCCTGGTTCGCTTCCTCCATTTTGTATCGACATTCTTCATGTACAAGTAGCTGAAAACCTTCCTAGCCCAACGCTCTTCCCCCATTTCTCTCAATCGCTTCTCAAATTTTATCTTGCTGCTAGCTTCCCTGCCCTCAAACGATGTCCATCCCATATCACCTTGTACTCCCTGATTTGGTGTATTCCCGTGAGCTCCTAAAGCAAGCTTACCTATTCCACGTTGCTTAATTTCTAATCTTGCTTGAACTTCTGATCTCATGCACAAGACCGCATTGCTGAACGTCAGCCCAGGAACCATGACCCCTTTCCATATTCCTCTCACAACATCATACCTATTGTAATTCCACAGTGCCCTATTTTTCATGACTGCTGCATTCCTGGTACCTTTAGTCGTCACGTATATATCGTGTTCCCTTAGATACTCGGTCCCATTGCTTATCCATACGCCCAGATATTTGTATTTATCTGTTATCTCTAGCGTGACCTCCTGTATTCTAAGCTCACTACCTTCGTTGTCATTGAAAATCATGAGTGCTGATTTTTCCCTACTGAATCTAAAATCTAACCTTTCTCCCTCATTACCGCAGATGTCCATCAATCTCTGCAAATCTTCCTTGTTGTTGGCCATTAGCACTATATCATCTGCGTACATTAATGCTGGTAGTGCCTGATCAATAAGTTTTCCTTGTTTGACTAAAGAGAGGTTGAAGCCCAGTCCGCTTCCCTCTAATTTTGCCTCTAATCCTTGTAGGTACATCATGAATAATAAGGGTGACAGGGGGCACCCCTGCCTAAGCCCCCGTTTTACCTCTGCCGGCTTGGATACCTGTTTTTCCCACTTTATAACTACCTTGTTACCTTTATAGACACCCTTTAAAAGATTAGTGACTACATGTTCCACGCCTAGTGTGTCCAATATTCCCCACAATTCCTCTTGAACCACGCTATCGTACGCTCCCTTGATATCCAAAAATGCTAGCCACAGGGGCCTGTGTTCTTTTTCTGCTATTTCGATGCACTGCGTCAGTGAGAACAGATTGTCTTCCAACCTCCTGTGTTTCCGAAACCCATTCTGCAGTTCCCCCAGCACCCCCTCATCCTCTATCCACGCCTGCACTCTTTCCTTTGTAATCTGCATCGCCAGCCTGTAGACCACTGATGTCACTGTTATAGGACGGTAGTTGTTTATGTCAGCTTTGTCCCACTTTCCTTTATAGATCATGCTCATCCTGCTAAGTTTCCATCCATCGGGAACTTCACCATCGATTATTATTGTGCTCAAGGCCTCTCTCAAAAGCCTGCTTAGACTTCGGACCTAATGTTTTTATCAGCCTAATTGGAATGCCATCTGGGCCTGTTGATGTACTACTAGGAATCCTTTTCTCAGCCCTTTCGCACTCTTGTTGTGAAAATGGAGCCATTGCACCACTTGATTCGTCTTTGTCTATTGTGGTGCATAAAGTACTTCTTTGTTGAAATTTTTCTGTCACCCTTGTTCTTATATATTCAATAGCTTCGTCCCCTTCTAGCCTAGCACCTTGGGCTGTAGTTATAAAGTTCTGCTCTAGGCTCGTCTCATTTCTTAGGGAGTTTAAATGGTTCCAAAATTTTGCAGCTGCCTTTCTATCTTTCTTATGTACTTCTGCCAGCCACTGAGCTCCCTTCCTTCTAATCTTTTCATTGATCAGAAGGGATGCATCCCTTCTACAGCTTAGAAAGGTTGCCCATTTTCTTTCCACATCATCTGTCGGTTCACCCCGCTGCTTAGCATGTCTGTGTTCCCTAGAGGCTTCCTGACGTTTTGCTATGGCTCTCTTAACTTCCTCATCCCACCAACTTTTGGGTTTGTGTCTTCTTTTCCGGGGTGACTTGTCACGCGTCTTAGCAAGCTCTATCTCAAAGCGTCTGATTAGATTCGTGTATGTCCACACTGTCTTATTATCCTCCGTGATTACTTTCTCAATTTGTTTAAAGGCTATTTCAATTTGCCTTTCTGGATAAAAATTTTCCTGTAGTTGCTCATCTTGTCTCCTTCCCACTTTCACTGCTCTTCCAAAACTTAGCCTGATACGTTTGTGATCGCTCCCCAGACTTCTGGAGCCACCTTCATCTATGTGCATTTCCCTGAGCTTATCATACATCCTATGTGACATCAGTGCATAATCTATCGTCGACTGAAGCCTTCCTACCTCCCATGTTATTTGCCCTTCACACTTCTCGGTACTGTTGCAAATGATGAAATCAAGCCTTTCACACATATCCATGATCATTTTGCCTGTCGGGTCGGTATACCCATCTATATCTTCTATGTGCGCATTCATGTCTCTAGTATAATTATCTCGCACTCTCTTCCTAACTCCTGAATGTCCTTTGATATACACTCTACCATTGCCTGGTTTTCCTCTCTGGCCTTTGCTCCCGTCCACAAATACACGAAACCAAGGAGTGTCATTTGACCTGCCACTTTCCCTTTTAGCCATAAATGTTCCTTGCACTCCTGCTTGACCCTTTGCCAGTCTGTACTTTTATGAATGAATGCCCCAATACCACCCCCCTTTCTGCTGCCTTCTGTTCTATTACAATACTCTCACGCGTAGTCCGGATTGTTCGGAGGTTGTTCCATCTCCCTGAGATGTGTTTCTACAAAACCGTATACCATCGGCCTCTCTTCCCTTAGCTGTTCTTCTATCTCTTCCCACTTCAGCCTGTTCCTACCACCCTGCATGTTAATATACCCTATGTCTGAATTGGCTCGGCGCTCGTGGCTACGTCTATTTATGCCCCGGACTCTACGTATCTTAGATATTGGTGCCACTTTGGAATCGTATCTGTCTATACCACCTGTCGAAGAGTCTCCCTGGTTGTTTTCCTCGTTACTAGCTATCCTGCACCCCGAAGGGCTCGCTTGCCCCCTAAAAAAGCTACTGCGCGTCCTGCAAGTCGCCAACCCACCTTATGACCTAGCCGCCCATCGAAGTGAATTCTGTCTCGTTGAAAACCCCCCCCACCAATGCACCTCTCTGTTTATTTCCACCACCTCAGAGCCTTTCTCTCGACTCATCCGCCATATCTCTTGGTTTGCGTTGACCACCGCTCTTTTCAGGTTGCTATCACGCACTGCTACCTCCGGTATTGTGCATATCACTACCTGCACCTTAGGAGAAGTGGCGCGCATGTCATCGACGCCTTTCGCCAGTGTGGCTGCTAGTCCTGCTGCATCTTCCTTTAGGACATCGTTTAAACCGCCTGAAATTATCACGAGGTTGCGTCTATCAGCTGTCGTTTTGAGCTTTGCGCTCGCTTGCTTCATGACTGCTTCCAGCTTGCGTCCTGGGAACGCCCTTACTGCAACCCTCTTGTCACCTCTTACCCTCTCTCTGATGGCTTCTGTGCATCGATTTAAATTTGAGTCGTCGGCGATTATCACATGCTGTGACTTTTCCGCTGGAGCGTTCTGCACCTGGGGGCTACTTGCACCTGTGACGCCGGCTCTTTTGTTCCCTTCCTGCCCCACCACTACCTCGCTGAAGCTGGGCCTTGCGACAGTTGAACCGGCTAAACCTGTTTTTTCCAAGCTTGCTTGCTTTTCCTTCTCCACCGTTCTGGTTGCCGGTTCCCTACTGTTCTCTCGGTAGTTCGCTTCTTTGTTCAGATTTGCTAGCACTTCCTCGGCGGACTTCAGTCTTTCTCCCATTGCCCTCGTTTTTTCTTGCTCTGTCGCCAACGCAGTCTCGAGTTTGGCGATTCTCATCAGCAGTTCACTCTGGGCAACCATCATTTTCTCCATTTTTTCCTCGACCTCACATTGCCTACACTTCGCGTCAGCCTCTTCTCCATCCGCTTCTACGCTTGGGTCCACTTTCAAACCCACTCAACATCCTGAACACTTTACAGTCTTTTTAACCATGCCATTCTGACACCAATTGTCCCTATACTCGATAATTACTAAACTCGAGCCCTGCACTATGAAAAAAAAAGAAAGTCCAAGCTCTACTACAAAAATTTGCGTGTTCAATGTACGCGCACCTCCCCAACGGGGTGGCAAAAAAAAACAACAACAACAAAATTCAAACCCACACACCCGCACTAACTAATATATACCTGGTGACTGGTCCCGAAAAAGCCGTACCATAAAATAAGTGCTACGAAGATTTCAACCGCTGCCTTATAATTATAGAGACAAGCTCAAAACATGCAACAACACTTATCTGCGCAGTCGATCCGGAGCGCTCACAAAACACGTCCATCCACCTTGACAGCCTGCTTGCACCATTGCTGACAGTGGTAGCGCCGCCACGCGGGCACTCACGAAAACAAAAACTCGTTGACACTTTTTGCGCCACGGCAACGTACCCTCTCCCCGTAGAGTGGGCTCACTACCTATTATTCTAGAACACTATAACGCTGCCATTGCGAATAGGTGCAGCCAGTGCCTCCTCTATAACTTTCAGTGGCTGGTGTATGGAGAGGAGAACAAAAGGCGCGACCGTCGGCGCGAGTACAACCGTTCCCCGCCAGGCGCTGCCACTCAAACAGGGTTTCGCGGTCTTTCGCCGCTTTCGCTCGCTGCCCGCGCATCAGTTGCGCAGGTGCGGCTGCTAATTTCGTGTCGCGATTTTTTCGACTTCAGGGTTTCTTGAAATGCTGACAATGATCGGTAGAAGCAAGGCCTACTCGATCGCTAAGCTCTTGAGCTCGCTCGCAACAAACACAAGGCTTGGCAAACCCGCAGCTGCTGACTTGGTGCTCGGCCACGGAGCAAGTTTAAAAAAAAACATGATTCAAGATAAGTCTACGTTCCACCATTAACCAAATCCAACTGAACCAATTTGCTGTCCCAATTCAAAATATCTCGTGAAATATTACCCCAACATCAAGAAAAAAGGCTTGCTGTTTCGCTGTCCAGGGTCCAACCTGCTGCCTAGGATTAAATCACCAGGTGACAAGGAAAAACATTTATTGAAGGAAAGCAACCTTTCTCGCAGCCGTACATATGCTGCCCCGCTATTAAAACATTTGCGCACAAAAAATAAGTATAAAATTACACACACAATGATTTTCATACCCTTACATCCATTGGCCTAATAGTGAAACATTTAGTGCCAATTAATAAAAAACGTTAACTGCACAAGGGAACAATATTTCACAACCATGAATACATTGGCCTAAGAGTAAGACATTTGCTGACAAGAAAAAGGATCATAAATTGCACAAAACTATTTTTCAAAGCCATGCATACAATAGCATAAGGTTAAAACATTCGCTGACAAGAAAACAATTTATCATAAATTGCATAAGAGAATATTTATCACAGCGCTGCATAAAATGGCTTGCAATAAAAATATTGCTGACAAAATAAACTATTACATAATACACAAGGACACAACCTTTCTCAAATCCTTACATCCTTCCTTGAAAGTGGCTTCCTCGCAAAATATTTGCAAGCATCCTGCTTGTCAGTCACAATAAACGCATAGTTCGAGAGGAGTGGCCTGAGGAAGTAAATACATATGATGTTCATGAGTTGCATCCTGTGGTCATAGCTGCCATCACTGTGGCATTTAAGGAGCCTTGATGCACAGAGGGCTTGAATTGTGTACTTTGTCAAGGTACTGAGTGGCTTCGCCAAAGTCGGGTTGTCTTTGAGCACACAGTCTGCAAAAGCTTGCAAAGTATCAAGGACAAAAAGGTTGTGGTCAGATAGATACAGCAAACCACCTCGGTCCTGGTGGCGTGTCAGCTGCAGGAGCGGCTGGTTGCTGGCTGGCTTTGAACACACAGAGACACAGTTTTCACAGTTCACTTTTTCACTCACCACATGGGCAATGTAGCCCCCTACATATGCTGTGGGTGATATTTGAAGAGATGGAGGTACTGAGGCAACACAGAAGTGGTTAGCCTTTGCAACACCACAACTGCCTTTTTCAAAAAGGTGGTGTTTGCGCATCTGTGTTTGCAGTAGAAGGAAGTGGCACGGACAAAGTACACGACGGTTGCGAACTTGAAGCACCGGCAGGTAGGGGCACTGATGTTGAACTCTCAGCATGAGCAACATTTGATGCTGCACTAGCCGCATCGATTCCAGTCTTCAAGGTTTTTACTAGACCCGAAAGTGCAGCACGAACATCCAGCGTGTCATTTTCGCCTGATGACATCCTCAATCTTCCAAACAATGACTCTATTGGGTCACTGTTGAACCGGAGTGTAAGAACAAAGAAGAAGCTCTCATCTGTGAGCAGGTGTCTTATACATGCCACTGTAAAGTAAGTGGTGACGAGAACAGCCTCGTACGTCGCCTTCGTAAGAAATTCTCGCGGATGGTTGCACCTCTTCTTCAGCCCATCCAAATACAATGAAAAGGTGACTTCAAGCCATTCGAGCCTAGGATCTTCAACGTCGTCAGAGTGTCGAGCATCAGCAAAATTCTGATATAAGTGCTGCACAGTATTGCTTGTGTCGTGCAGTACAAACGATCGGTAAAAATTCTTCATGAAGGTAATGGTTGGGCCTGCATGGGAAAATGATTTGGAGCATGTATGCCCAGCTTGACCTTTCGAGTACTCTAAAGCAGCCGTCACGCTTTGGGAGAGGAGCTGAACAGCTCTTCCAACGTTAATTTTTTCTATATTATTTGGGAAAACATGCTTCCGGCTCAAATATCGGACAGGTTTTACAGTTAAATCTTTCTGCATTTCGCACAGATCCTTGATGAAGGAAGCAGAAATTTAACATTTTGGCCCAATATTATGTGACAACAGTTGTGACCGGACGTTCTTTAACACATGACATGGGTCGAAACTCATGAAAAAGAGCCTGTCTGGGTCACAGGGATGTTCAGTCTAGTAGGTTACCAATCTATTCCCGAGAAATTTGATGACATTCACATTAACTTTGTGATTGTCGGTCACTAGCCGCACAATCTGAAATCCACATGCGTCCACTTTCTTCATTAAAAAACAATCAATTTATGGAGTTGGTCGCCGGTAAGTCCCTTCGTGAAATAGTAAGCTACTGGTATTCGGAATGCTGTGCTCATGTCACTAATCACGAAACAAAGAAGTGAATTGGCTAAAGCAGGGCTGCTGCTCTTTTGTTCTAGATCAACATCTACGTGCCCAACAAAGCAATTCCTTTGCTTGTGGTACTGTAACTTTTCTTTTATCCTCATTTCGTCAACGATGAGAGAGCAGACCCTTGACTGAGGCTTGTCCAAAGTTTTAGCTTCTGTAGCTAACCTGGTTTCAACCAGGTTTCAACCTGGTTTCAACCAGTTATAGAGGAGGCACTGGTGCAGCCAACACCTGCCGTACAGACAACTGGCCCGTTCGATTCACCTGTACCACGTGAACCAGTTCACTGGGTGCGATATTCTTTTGGAATGCGTAACCTTCTAGCATTAGGCGTTGCACTTCAATTCCTTCGTTCAAAAAGTCCGTCAAAAATCATTTTTTCGAAGAACCTTACTTGTGATCGTTTACCTGTTTGACTCGTTTGTTCTTCGTTTTTTTATTCCTTGTTGCGTGTTTTGGCTTGATTTGTGATATAAAAGTGCATTTTGATGTCCGTATATTGTAAGAATTTCCTGTTGCTCTGTATAAACTTTACCGTCGATTTGTATTGACAAACCGAGGGTCCCACTAAAGTCTCTGGCTCGGGGACCCTCGTCTTTATATCATAGATTCTGTACCTTATTTTTGAAAAAAAATGAAACTTGAAACTTGAACTTGAAAACGGGGGAATTTCGACTCCCTCCCACGCCTAGCCGTGCGTGGCTTTGCCGTGTCTAGAGAAAAGGCGATTCGGGGGGTTGAGCCAACACTGGGTGATTAGACCTTTAAGGCCCCCCGGCAGAGCCAACACACCCCCTTGGCCCCGGCTTCACGTAGACGGCACCCCTGGGCTGACCTACCCAGGGGAAATTGGCAGTCGCCTTTTCCTATCTCTCTCTTCCTACATCTTTGTCTTTATCTCTCACTTTTTATCTGTCCTGTCCTGTCATCTTCGCTTTTCCGTTTACTTCCGAATTTCCTGGCAGCGAGGTTTAACACTGTGTAGTTACCCAACCTTGGGTAGTTATATCTGGACGGCACCCCTGGGCTGACCCACTCAGGGGAAACCGGCAGTCGCCTTTTCCTGTCTCTCTCTCCCTCGTTATCTTCGTCTTTGCCTCTTACTTTCAATCTTTCCTGTTCTCTCCTCTCTTCAATTTACTTCTGTTTTTTCCTGGCGGCAAGGGTTAACCTTGTGTGGCTATTCAAACAAGGGTAAACCATAATGAGTTATAGTAACTGCGTACTGCTGGCGTTGTGCAGACATGCCCGCATGCTCTGTCACGTCCCCTTGTTGGACTCCGTGGTGGGCGGTAGGCACCGTTACTGAAAAATACACGTTTCCCACGGGATTCTCGACCTCCTCTCTAACTGATCGTGCCTCGAAAAGAGTACGCACCGACGCAACTTCACTACTTTGGCCTAAAAACAGAAAAACTTTCCCAAAATACCATGTCCTCCACTGCGAACAATCATGTACCAAAGCTAGAGCAATCTCACCCTTCCTTGTGGCCAAGTCCTTGAGAGAAACCATTGGAACTGTTTATAAGGCCACGAAGATGGGAAGTGGAGATCTGCTTCTCGAATTAAAAGAGAAGGAACAGTACAATAAACTCTCGCACCTTGTAGCCTTTGGTGACATCCCCATCTCTGTGAGCGCACACAGTACCATGAATACAGTGAAGGGCGTGGTATCGGACGAATATTTGATGACACTGAGTGGAGAAGAGCTCCTTGATGGATGGAAGGACGAAGGTGTAATACATTTCCAGCGCATCAAAATCAGACGTAACAACATCGAAATAGCAACAAAGCACTTGATACTCCCCTTCAACTCGCCCGCAGGGGCGCCTGCGCAAGTAGGCGTTTGGTGAGTAGCGACACCACGGACCCGAGCTAACGGGGGAGTTTCGGCTCCCTCCCACGCCTAGCCGTGCGTGGCTTTGCCGTGTCCGGGGAAAAGGGGATCCTGGGGGTTGAGCCTTTGTTGGGTGATTGGACCTTTAAGGCCCCCCGGCAGAGACAACACACCCCTTTGGCCCCGGCTTCACGTAGACGGCACCCCTGGCCTGACCCACCCAGGGGAAATCGGCAGTCGCCTTTTCCTATCTCTCTCTTCCTACATCTTAGTCTTTTCTGGTCTTTAAATCTATCCTGTCTTCTTCTCTCTTCCATTTACTTCCGATTTTTCCTGGCGGCAAGGGTGAACCTTGTGTAATTACTCAACCTTGAGTAGTTATATTTGGTTATAGTGGCAATGTACGGCTGGCGTCTGCGGCCTTATGCTATTAAGTGCTTCAGCGTCCCCTGGTTGGACTCCATGGTGGGTGGCCGCCATTGCTGCCGAAAAAAAAGTACACTACTATGGGAACACCTGCATTTTCCCATCTCCTAGATCGTCTTCCGCTTAAGAGGGGACGCACCGATGAAATATCAATTTTCAGCCAACCCAGACAATGCTTTTCAAAATTCCATGTAGTGCACAGCGAAAAGCCAGCAAAACAAGCCAGAGCCATATCTCCATTTCTTGTTGCTAAATCTCTGACTGAGCTCTTTGGCCCAGCATACAAGGTTACAAAGATGGCTAGCGGAGACCTTCTCCTTGAGCTGCCTGAAAAACACCACTATGAAAAACTTGGCAGTCTCGTAGCATTTGGTAATATCCCAGTTTCTGTTTTGCCTCATAGATCAATGAACACCTCACGCGGAGTTGTTTCAGAAGCAGACCTTCTTGAAATGTCTGAACAGGAACTGCTTGAAGAGTGGAAAGAGCAAAATGTCACGGATCTGAAACGAATCGTCGTCTGACGCGACAACAAAGAAATACCTACCAAACATTTAATACTCACTTTTGCATCTAGCACACTGCCTTCATCTATAGACACAGGCTACATCAAACTCTCTGTCCGTCCCTACATTCCCAATCCAAGACGGTGTTATAAATGTCAACGATTTGTTCATGGCTCGCAGAACTGCCGGGGTCAGGAAACTTGTGCAAGATGTGGTAGCCACGGCCACCCATCTGATAACTGTGTTACTACGCCTCACTGTGTGAATTGTGATGGGAAACACGCCGCGTATTTGCGTTCGTGTCCTAACTGGAAGAAAGAAAAAGAAATAATCACTATTAAAGTCAAAGAAAACATCACATTCAAAGAAGCAAGACGAAGAGTGTCGCCATTTTACGGCACAACATATACTGATGCGGCGCGTCAGGGGGCACCGCCGCACCAGCCCTCGCCACCCCTTCGGCCCGCGCATACCGAGCCGGCGGTTGTGGCACCTGCCCCCAAGGCGGCTGTAGCCCAGGCTACACCGCCTACTCCCAAACAGAGACCGGAGACTCCAGAGTCTTCGGGTCTCAAGGCCTCCCCTCACCAGGCGAGGCCCGAAATCCGAACTAACAGCCCGCACGTGCGGGCATCCAGTGCCTCCGAGGAGGCAATGGATACGTCGGCACTCTTGGTGCCGAAAGAGCGGCGTGGCTCCTTGGAGCGCGCCAAGAAAACAAAAAAGCAAATAACAGGGCCTGGTGATGGCCCTGTTAAGTGAACTCAATCTCCCCGTCTAAACAGCCACTCGCTTTTCGTACACACAGCATTATTTTACATTCACCATGGACACTCAAATTATACAATGGAACGTCAGGGGCCTTCTTAGAAACCTTGACGACATCCAAGAACTCTTACACGAACACTCACCAAAAGTGCTGTGTGTACAAGAAACACACCTTAATTCAAAACACACAACTTTTCTTCGTAAATACGTTATTTTTCGAAAGGACCGTGATGATGCCATGACATCCTCCGGAGGTGTTGCCATCATAGTGAATCAAGGAATTGCATGCACACACTTACAACTCCAAACATCCCTTGAGGCAGTGGCTGTTCGAGCGGTTTTTTTTGATAAACTGATCACAATCTGCACTATTTACATTCCCTCTAGCTATCAGCTGCAAAAACGTGATTTACACTCTTTAATTGATGAACTTCCGGAACCTTATGTTCTCCTTGGAGACTTTAATGCGCATAGCAGGCTATGGGGTGACTCTCGGTATGACGCGCGAGGTCGACTGATCGAACAGTTCCTTCTCTCGTCGAGCGCGTGTCTCCTAAATCGAAAGGAACCAACCTAGTTTAATCTCGCCAATAACACCTACTCCTCCATAGACCTAAGCATAGTATCTCCATCCCTTGTGTCTCTACTCCAGTGGAAAGTTGTCAGTAATCTGTACGGAAGTGACCACTTCCCCGTAGTTTTGAGCACAAATACAGTAACTGAGTGTCCACCACGTGTTCCCAAGCGGCTCATAAACAGAGCCGACTGGGAACAGTTTTGTACCATCACTCGTCTAGGTTGGAATGACATATGTACTTTGAACAATGATGTTGCTGTCAACTTCTTCACAGCGTTTTTGATTGATGCTGCAACAAAATGCATCCCACAAACAAATGGACACCCTGGAAAACGGCGTGTGCCATGGTGGAACTCTGAATGCCGAAACGCGCGCAAACAGCAAAACAGAGCTTGGAGGCTGCTTCGGAACTCACCGACAGCCGAAAATCTTGACACCTTCAAGAAAATAAAGTCTCAAGCTAGGAGAACGCGTCGGCAGGCCAGAAGAGAAAGCTGGCAGAAGTTTTTGTCAGGAATCAATTCATACACACAAGAGGCCAAAGTCTGGAAGATGGTTGGTAGGTTAGCAGGGAAACAAGTACGCACACTTCCACTCGTAAACACTCAAGGTGATACCTTGGAAGATCAGGCAAACTTCCTCGGGGCACATTTTGAACGGGTATCCAGCTCGTCCCACTATACTGGCACTTTCCAAAAATACAGAACAAGAATAGAAAAGCAGAAACTCGAACACAAATCCACTAGATACGAGGCATATAACCAAGCTTTCAGTCTAGCGGAGCTCCGAACATCCCTAAACTCCTGCAGTACTTCTGCCCCAGGTTCTGGCCGTGTGGTATATGAAATGTTAAAAAACCTACCAGCCGAAACACGAAAAACCCTACTTTGCTTGTACAATGCTATCTGGTTTTCTGGCACTATCCCTACCTCCTGGAAAGAGGCTATTATTATTCCCATTTTGAAAGAGGGCAAGGATCATTCTTTAGCTTCAAGATATGTGCCTATTGCACTCACAAGCTGCTTGTGCAAAGTATTCGAAAAAATTATAAACTGCCGACTTGTACATATCCTTGAAACAAACAATTTGGTCGACCCATTTTAGTGCGGGTTTCGAGAAAGTAGATCCACCACAGACCACCTTCTTCGTATCGACGCACAGATCAGAGACGCCTTCGTCCATAAACAATATTTTCTCTCTGTGTTCTTCGATATCGAAAAGGCGTATGATACAACATGGCGTTTCGGAATTCTAAGAGACCTGTCCCACCTTGGTGTGCGCGGAAGAATGTTTCATATAATCGAAAGTTACCTGTCAAACCGGACATTCTGTGTCCGTCTGGACAGTGTGCTCTCCCAAACATTTGTCCAGGAAACAGGCGTGCCACAAGTGGCGTGCTTAGTTGCACACTTTTTATTATCAAAATGAATTCTTTGCACTTGTCCATTCCCCGCAATATGTTCTATTGTACATATGTCGACGACGTTCAGCTTGGCTTCAAGTCATGCAACTTGGCCATGTGTGAGCGGCAGGTTCAGCTGGGTTTAAATAAGGTCTCCAAATGGGCAGATGAAAACGGATTTCGACTTAACCCACAAAAAAGCACGTGTGTCTTGTTCTCTCGAAAGAGAGGCATGCACTCGGAACCTGACATTCGACTGAACGGGCAACGTCTGTCCGTCAAAGCCGAGCATAAATCTTTAGGCTTAATCTTGGACAACAAGTTGACCTTCGTACCCCACATAAAGTATTTAAAAACAAAATGTTTAAAAGCCATGATTGTTATAAAAGTGTTGTCACGTACTACGTGGGGTAGTGACAGGAAATTCCTCATGAACCTGTATAGAAGCCTTATTCGCACCCGCTTAGATTATGGGGCCATTGTTTATCAGTCTGCGACTCAAAGTGCTTTGAAGATGCTGGATCCCGTGCACCATTCAGGCATCCGCCTTTCTACGGGTGCTTTTCGCACCAGCCCCGTAGAAAGCCTTTACGTTGAGTCAAATGAGTGGTCGCTTCATCTGCAAAGAACCTACATGTCCCTTGTATATATCCTTAAGGTGAAAGCAGACAAGAGGCACCCCTCATACTCTACTATTAAGGACTTGTCGAGCTCCAATCTTTTTCAAAACAGGCCTTCAATGAGGCAGCCCTTCTCAGTTCGCCTGAAGGGTGTAGCTGAGGACACTGGAGTGTCACTCGAACACAGTTTATAGGCTCCTGTGCCATACCCGCCACCGTAGCAGTGGCAGAGTATAGATTGCGATGTGTCTTTCCTAGAAGTTACTAAACATGCGCCTATTGCCCATATTCGAACATACTTCTTGGAACTTTAACACAAATACACACGTCCTGAGTTTTTTACAGATGCCTCTAAGTCTAACTCCTCTGTGTCCTACGCTGCTGTTGGCCCTTCCTTTTCGGATGCTGGCCCTCTACATCCAGGCACAAGTATCTTCACAGCGGAAGCTTACGCGATACTGGTGGCAGCTAAACACATCAAACAATCACAAATACAAAAAGCAGTAATTTATACAGACTCCCTCAGTGTGGTAACGGCTCTGCACAGTCTTAAAAAACAAAAAAACCCTGTCCTAGTTTCACTTTACTCCATTTTATGCACAATCTACACACTCAACCGACATGTTGTGGTGTGCTGGGTGCCAGGGCACCATGAGATCCAAGGCAACATGATGGCGGATCAGCTTGCTGCATCCGCCCACGAAAGCACCGCCTTTACACCCACATCAATCCCGGCCCTTGATCTTAAGCCATCTCTCAAACGAAAACTTAGGGACTACTGGCAGAGCAAGTGGGATACACACACACAAAACAAACTACACGTTATCAAGCAACACCTTGGCCATTGGCCACCAGTATCAAAATCACGTCTAACAGAGGTAACACTAACAAGACTCAGGATAGGACACACATACACGACACACACACGTCTTTTGTCCGGTGGTGATCCACCATTGTGTGATAAATGTGGTGAGGCATTAACAGTTCTTCACGTTTTAATTCAATGTAAACATTTAGACACTCTAAGAAGACAACACTTTCCACTATCCTACCGACAACATATACCTTTACACCCTGCAATGTTCGTCGGTAGAGAACCGCTTTTTAGTCACAAATCATTGTTAGCGTTTTTAAAAGAAATTCATAGCTTTCATGTCACATACCCGGGCATACTGTAGCACGACCTCTCCAGAGAGGTTTTCGCTGCGGTGGCTACACAATAAAGCACCTGCCTCACGGCCCTTGGACGCAAGGGTATGAACGAGTGATGCACTTGTGCTGATGCCATACATGTCCACCATCGTTTTTATTATCATTAACTTTTGCCATCTATTTGCACCACACACACCTTTCACGGCATGGTCATGATTTTATTAATTCTATGTTTTTACCCGCTTTACTGCGAGGAATTTTATGGCCCTTATACAGCCGCTAATCACAATCATTGTCCACATTCCTGTCTCATGAACTGGCGCTCTTTGGCCATAAAATGGCCCTTGCGCCAAAAAACACCATATATCATCATCATCCCCTTCAACTCAACCACTTTACCTGAGATTCTCGAAACTGGCTATATAAAACTCCATGTCCGACCCTTCATTCCAAACCCGAGGCGTTGTTTCAAATGCCAGTGATTTGGTCATGCATCCCAGAGCTGCCGAAGACAGCTGATGTGTGCTAAGTGTGGCACAACTGGCCACAGCGCTGATGAATGCAGTCATGACGAGGTCCTGTGCGCTAACTGCGAAGGTAGTCACCCCGCATACTCCAGAGCGTGCCCAGCCTGGAAGAGAGAAAAAAAAATAATAACTATAAAAGTTAAGGAAAATATCACAATCAGGCAAGCAAGACAACGGATCTCGTTATCATTGCCACTAAAAACACCTTTTGTCGAAGTGGTGACACGAGGGCGGCACCACAAAGGCCCTTGGCCGTTGCCCGGACCGCTCCTAGCGTGCCGAGGCCAATGCCACAAGCCCCTACGGCGGGAGCAGCCAGCGCTGCCCTGCCCACATTCAGCCTGTCCAGACCAGTGACCTCTACAAGCTCTGGCAGCAGCCAGGGCAATCACAAGGCCAAGGGGGCTTCATCGACCCCAGCTCAGTGGGGACGAAGACTTTGTCGATCGAGGCGAAGTCTAAGCGATGCACACATCGCTCTGTAGAGCGGGCGTCCAGTGCCTCGCAAGAGGCTATGGACACCAGTTCAAGCCAAACGGCGCAGGAAGCGCCGAAGGAGCGGCGAGCTTCTCTCGACCGCTAAAAAGGACAAAACGCCCATTACAGGGCCTGACAAAGGCCCTGTGAATTGAGCTAATCTCCGTTTTCTCTGCACACAGCACTTTTTCCTTTTTTTCCCACTATGGACAAAATCATACAGTGGAACGTAAGGGGAATACTTATAAATTTAGATGACGTCCAAGAACTTCTGAGTAAGTTTAACGCGAAAGGGCTTTGTGTGCGAAAAACGCACTTAACTCCTAAGCACAAGGACTTCCTACGGCAATATAATATTTTCCGAAAAGACCGGGAGGATGATGTCGTACCATCTGGTGGTGTGGCCATTATATCTGATCGAAGTATAGCATGCCAGAATTTGAAGCCCCAAACGGCGCTTGAGGCAGTGGTCATTCGAGCTGTACTTTTTAATAAACTCATTACCATATGTTCTGTGTACATACCACCGCATCAACAGCTACACAGACGTGATCTAGAATCAATAATAGATGAACTTCTGGAGCCGTTTCTGGTTCAAGGTGATTTTAATGCATACAATGTCCTGTGGGGTGAGGCTCACTGTGATGCGCGAGGACGTTTCTTTGAGCAGCTCCGTCTCTCTTATAGTTTGTCTTTTAAATATAAAGGAGCCTACGTATTTTAGTCTTGCAAACAACACGTACTCCTCCATAGATCTTAGCATTTCATCATTGTCCCTTTTACTTGTTTTTAAGTGGAATGTTCTTAAAAACCCTTATGGGAGTGACCACTCCCAAATCATTCTGAGTGCGCCGAACAAAGATGAACTACCCCCGCAGGTTCCTCAATGAAAGATTGACTCAACTGATTGGGAAGGGTATAGAATTCTTACACACATGACATGGACTGATCTGTCTGCCCTGACCATAGATGACGCTATCACGTATTTTACAGCTTTTTATACTTGATGCCGCATCTAAATGTATTGCCGAAACGAGCGGCATGTCTTCTAAACGGCGAGTCCCATGGTGGAACGACGCATGCAGGAAAGCACGGACCACTAAGAACGAAGCATGGGCGTTGCTTCGCGATTACCCTACAGCAGAAAACCTTGAAAATTTCAAGCGGGTCCAATCGCAGGCAAGGAGAACGCGTCGACAAACTAGACGAGAGAGCTGGACGAAGTTTATATTGAGTATCAACTCATACACAGATGAGGGAAAAGTGTGGAATAAGATAAAGAAAATTAAGGGACAATAAACGTATTCCTTTCCACTAGTAAATAGCCTCGGGGAAAGCTTGGAGAATCAAGCCAACTTTTGTGGCACACATTTAGAACACATATCGAGCTCCTCACACTACTTCAAATCCTTCCAAAATTACAAGGCACGATTAGAAAAACAAAAGTTAGAAAGAAAATCCGCAAGAAATGAGGCATATAATGAACCGTTCTGCTTAGCAGAACTGCGAACAGCACTCAGCGGCTGTAATACATCTATGCCAGGTTCTGAGAACGTAATGTACGTGATGTACGGGATGCTTAAGGAACTACCCTCTGAAACTAAAGAAACCCTCCTCTCTCTTTATAATCGCATATGGCTTTCGGGTGTGATCCCCTCCTCCTGGAAGGAGGCTGCTGTAATTCCAACTTTGAAGCAGGGAAAGGATCCCTCCACTGTATCAAGTTACAGACCTATAGCCTTAAAAAGCTGCCTCTGCAAACTATTTGAAAAATTATTAATTGCCGCTTACTCCACTACTTAGAAACAAACAAATTGCTCGACCCATACCAGTGCGGGTTTAGAGAGGGCCGATCTACCACCGACCATTTTATCCGTATCGAGGTACACATACGTGAGGCTTTTGTTCATAATCAGTTTTTCTTATCTGTGTTCCTCGACATGGAGAAGGCCTACGATACTACGTGGAGGTTTGAAATATTGAGAGACCTCTCACACATAGGTATACACGGTAATATGTTCAGTGTTATTGAAAGCTATCTGTCTGATCGTACATTCCGCGTTAGAGTGAGCAATGTTCTGTCCCGAACATTTGTACAGGAAACCGGAGTGCTACAGGGTGGGATGCTCAGCTGCACGCTCTTTATTATAAAAATGAATACTGTTCGTCTGTACATCCCACGTATTATCTTTTATTCAACATATGTCGACGATGTGCAGATAGGTTTTCAATTGTGTTCTCTTGGGATCTGTGAGCGACAGGTTCAGCTTGCCCTTAACAAGGTATCCAAATGGGCTGATGAAAACTGGTTTAAATTGAACCCACAGAAAAGCACCTGTGTCCTTTTTTCACAAAAAAGAGGCTTGCACCCTGATCCTGAACTGGTCGTTAAGGGTGAGCGTCTACCCGTAAGCACAGAACATAAGTTCGTAGGTATAATTTTAGATGCGAGGTTAACCTTTGTACCGCACATAAAACATTTTCAAAATAAGTGCTTGAAAACAAAAACAACGAATATCCTAAAGGTGCTGTAACGAACAACGTGGGGCAGCGACAGAAAGTTCCTCATGAATCTGTATAGAAGGCTTATACGCTCACGCCTTGAGTATGGGGCAATAGTCTATCACTCTGCGACGTTAAGCGCTCTGAAAATGTTCGACCCTGTTCATCATCAAGGCATCCGCCTGTCCACAGGCGCCTTTAGAACAAGCCCAGTTCAAAGCCTTTATGTAGAATCGGACGAGTAGTCACTCCATCTGCAGAGAACATATTCTTCCTTCATATATTTCCTTAAAGTAAATGCGAAGAGTAAGCAGCCCGCATATTCCACCATCAACGACCTGTCCAGCTCTCAACTTTTTTGCAATCGGCCCGCAATGGCACGCCCTTTCTCACTGCGTGTTAGAGACCTAGCTGAAGAAACAGATGTCCCACTGCTTGTATACCACCTCAGCCCCCCCCCCCCCCGCTCTGCGGCTCCCGCCATGGCAGTGGCAGGTCATAGACTGTTACATATCTTTGGTAGCTCTCACAAAGCATGCCTCCCTCATACACATTCGAGTGTATTTCTTAGAGCTGCAACATAAATATGACTGTCCAGAATAATATACTGATGCATCCAAGTCCCATGCTGGCGTGTCCTATGCGGCGGTCGGCCCATCCTTTTCAGATTGCGGCGTTTTGTCCACCAGCACAAGCATTTTTACAGCCGAAGCTTACGCGTTATTCGTAGCCGTTAAACACATCAAAAAACTGAATACGCCAAGGGTAGTTATATACACAGACTCCCTGAGTGTTGTAAAAACGTTGAAGAAATCTAGAAAACACAGAAACCCTATAATTATATCCCTCTATTCAATACTCTGCGCGGCCTATACTTCCAAGCAACATATCGTCGTGTGCTGGGTGCCAGGACATCGCGAGATCGAAGGAAATGTGTTGGCCGACCAGCTCGCCACGTCAAATAACGGAAGCACTGCCAACTCTTCAGTTGTTGTCCCTATAATAGACCTAAAACCAAACACACGGAAAAAGCTCAGGGCTTACTAGCAGAAGTTATGGGATCTACAAACTCATAACAAGTTACACTTGATTAAATCATACCTTGGTAACTGGCCACCCACGTCGAAAACACAACGTACAGAGGTCAGTCTCTGTCTGCTTAGAATAGGACAAACACACGGCACGCAGACACACCTTTTGTCCGGTGGTGACCCACCCAGTTGTCACAGATGTGACCGTCCACTTACCGTACTTCAGATACTCCTTGAATGCTCTGAGCTAGAGGCTCACAGGAAAAGACATTTTCCACTAGCATACAAGGAACGCATACCCCTCACCCATCTATGTTTATGGTCGCGAACCTCTTTTTAAATATAATGCATTGAATGCATTCTTAACCTTTTACTTGCCAATGTTCCAAAATTGTAACATACGAAACCTAATTTTTTATTTCCTCTCCAATATATCACATATTAAAATTTTATGTTTACGCATACTCATTGATGCTTGTGAAAAACGTAGCAGTTTTAATTTTTATTATGAACCTATGGAGAATCATTAGATAAATTTTTAAAAACAGGCGTATTTTGCGCTCCTTGACCACCAGATGTTTGTTGCATTATTTCGCAGGAAAACGTAATGTTGCAGTGAGCAAAGCAGAACTAAAATATCGGCAAATAGTTCGGGGTTACGCGGCAATACAATAAAAAATAACAAAGACAATCTAGTTTTCAGCTTGAGAGTTTTGTGCAGATGTTCCTTTTTTGGAACATCGGCGTTTCACAGTGTCGAACGCAGCGTAGACGCGCGAGAGCTTTTTGCCTCGTTCGTTTTTTTTTGCCTTGCCGATGGCGTCCGCTATACGGCTCTTGGCAGACACTTGAACATAAGCTTTCCTGGGCGTCATTTTGAGTTTACCAGACACGTGGTAAGAGCAGCATTGAACTACACTGCCTAGCTGCATCAATCCCTGTGAATTTAAGTACAAACCTACCTTGCGGCTGGTTTTATTTTTGTAGTACTCTGCTTTACACCGCAATAACTTTCGTTGTGGGTCATGGCACAACGCTTCCTCATTTTAGAGGCAGCAATTGACCTTTTGTTCAGCCTTCCTGATGACGAACGCGAAGGTGCGTCTGTATGTCAATTGCCGCCTGTTGGAGATGGCAATATAACTGACGAGGAGCACGTGAACGAAAACGACTTTTCTGAAGTTGCTCCCGATGATGTTTGTGGGCACGTTGAACTTATGCAGTGCAGCGATGAAGACGTTGATTCGCCTTCTGCATGTTCGAGTCCTGAGCCACGACGAAAGAAACCAGCGGGGCGGCCATTCGCTGCTGGAAAAAGGACGCAAAGCTTCAACGAACGCTCAAAAAACAAATGCTCCGAAGCGTTCCCATACACCAGTATGGGGTGAACATGCCACGTTTGACAAAACACTTCCAGCGAGAGTCCTCCGTTGTTGCTAGAGGCATTTTCTGATCTTGCAAACATGAGCCCATTTATGCTGTTCAGCAAATTTATTTCTCCAGAGTATCTTGGTTCACTGGCTGAACTAACTGCAAGATACGCACTCCAAAAGGGGGAGGAGGTGGACGTCACAGGAGCGGACATAGGTCAGTTTTTCGGCCTCTTACTTTTCAGCGGGTACCACTCCGTTCCGTCTGAGGACTCGTATTGGAGCACTGCAGGAGATTTTCGTGTGCCTACAGTCGCGACAGTGATGGCCCGCAATAGGTTCCGGCAGCTAAAAAAGTTCTTTCATGTTGTTGACAACACTCAGTTGAAAGCAGGCGAAAAAATGGGCAAACTTCAGCCGTTTTACAACGAAATCTCCAAATGTTTCCGCCCCCGCAGGGGCGCCTGCGCAAGTAGGCGTTTGGTGTGTAGCGACACCACGGACCCGAGCTAACGGGGGAGTTTCTACTCCCTCCCACGCCTAGCCGTGCGTGGCTTTGCCGTGTCCGGGGAAAAGGGGATCCTGGGGGTTGAGCCGACGCTGGGTGATTGGACCGTTAAGGCCCCCCGGCAGAGGCAACACACCCCTTTGGCCCCGGCTTCACGTAGACGGCACCCCTGGGCTGACCCACCCCGGGGAAATCGGCAGTCGCCTTTTCCTATCTGTCTCTCCCTACATCTTCGTCTTTATCTCTTACTGTTTATCTGTCCTGTCTTCTACTCTCTTCTGTTTACTTCCAACCTTCCTGGCGGTGAGGGTTAACCCTGTGCAAATAGCCTACCTTGGTCTAGGCGCATTGGGTTATAGTTGCGTTGTACGGCTGGCGTCTGCAGGTTTTAGCATCCACAAACTTGTAGCGTCCCCTTGTTGGGCTCCGTGGTGGGTGGCCGCCAACGCTTCTGAAGAAAATTAAACTGGCATGCATAAAGCATTTCCCCTATTAAGTGATCGTGCCTCCTCAAAGCGGGTACGCACCGAAGGTATCAATTTTTTCCTCCGGCCAAGACAAACCTTTCCTCATTTCCACGTTATACACTGCGAAAAAACTAACAAGCAAGCCAGAACAGTATCCCCCTTCGTAGTGGCTAGGTCCTTAACCGAAACTCTCGGTGCCGGGTACAAGGTTACCAAAATGGCCAGTGGAGATCTACTCCTCGAAGTACGTGACAAACACCAATTTGATAAACTGAACACCCTCACAACGTTTGGAGAAACACCCATCAGTATTACGCCACACAGGTCTATGAACTCATCTCGCGGGGTCGTTTCGGACGCAGATTTGCTTGACCTGACCGAAGCTGAACTTCTTGAAGGATGGAAGAGCGAGAACGTGACAAACGTACAGCGCATTAAGATAAAAAGAGATCAAAAGGAAATACCAACAAAACACTTAGTACTGACCTTTGCTTCGAGCGATTTGCCGGAAACAATTCAGACTGGGTACACAAAAACATCTGTGAGGCCATATATTCCCAACCCCCGCCGTTGCTTCCATTGTCAGAGATATGGCCACGGCTCGCAAAGCTGTCGTGGCCAGAAAACTTGTGCTATGTGTGGAGTCGTGGGCCATGCGTCCGACAACTGCGAAGCACTTGCACACTGTGTAAACTGTGGCGGTAATCATGCCGCGTACTCACGTTCTTGTTCTTTCTGGAAAAAAGAAAAAGAAATCATCACTTTAAAGATAAAAGAAAACATTACATTTAAAGAAGCAAGAAAAAAAGTCTCGCCATTTTATGGCCCTACATATGCTGATGCGGCGCGCCAGGGGGCAGTGTCGCACCAGCCCTCGCCACTCCTTCGGCCTGCGCAGAGCGAGCCATTGGCTGTGGCGCCTGCCCCCAAGGCGGCAGTAGTTGAGTCTACTCCGCCTACTATTGAACAGAGACCAGGGACTCCAGGGTCCTCGGGTGTCAAGGCCTCACCTCGCCAGGCGAGGCCCAAGCTTCGAAAAACCAGCTCGCATGAGCGGGCATCCAGTGCCTCCGAGGAGGCAATGGATACGGCGGCACCTCTGGTGCCAAAAGAGCGGCGCGGCTCTCTGGAGCGCGCCAAGAAAACTAAAAAGCTCATAACAGGGCCTGATAATAGCCCTGCTACTTGAGCTCGACCTTTCAGTTTAAACAAGTCACTCCCTTAACGTACACACAGCACTACTTTACATCCGATATGAAAACACAAATTATACATTGGAACGTCAGAGGCCTGCTTAAAAACCTCGACGACGTCCAAGAGCTTTTATACAAACACTCACCTCAAGTGCTGTGTGTACAGGAAACACATCATAAATCCTCCAATACAAATTTTTTACGTGCTTACGTCATATACCGAAAGGACCGAGATGATGCTGTGGCGTCATCCGGTGGCGTAGCCATTATTATTAACCAAGGAGTAGCGTGTACACATTTACCACTCCAGACATCCCTTGAGGCGGTGGCTGTTCGAGCGGTACTCTTAAACAAACTCGTCACCATCTGCTCTTTGTATGTACCTCCCCACCAACGTCTTGAAAAACGTGAATTTCAGTCCCTAATAGACGAACTACCGGAACCTTATTTGCTTCTTGGGGACCTAAATGCACATAGTGGACTGTGGGGCGATTCTCGCTGTGATGCACGAGGTCGTCTCATTGAACAATTTCTCTTCTCTTCCGGCGCCTGTTTGTTGAATAGGAAAGAGCCAACCTACTATAACGTTGCCAACAAAACTTACTCGTCTATAGACCTCAGCATCGTATCACCTTCACTTCTACCCCTATTGAAATGGAAAGTCATAAACAATCCATATGGAAGTGACCATTTTCCTGTAGTGTTGAGTTCACAAACAACATATGAATGTCCTCTACATGTTCCCAAATGGCTGATAAACAAAGCAGACTGGGAACAGTTCCACAACACTACACGTTTGAGTTGGACAGACATATGTAGGTTAAACATAGATGAAGCTGTGAAGTACTTCACAGCTTTTCTAACTGACGCAGCAGCCAGGTGCATACCGCAAACATCTGGAATGCCCGGCAAACGACACGTCCCATGGTGGAACACGGAGTGTCGTAATGCGCGAAAGGAACAGAACAGGGCATGGAGATTGCTGCGCAACTCGCCAACAGCGGAAAATCTTGACACGTTCAAGAAAATAAAGTCTCAAGGAAGGAGAACGCGTCGGCAGGCCAGAAGAGAAAGCTGGCAGAAGTTTTTGTCAGGGATTAATTCATACACACAGGAGGCAAAAGTCTGGAACATGGTCGGTAGGATAGCAGGGAAACAAGTACACACACTTCCACTCGTAAACACTCAAGGTGATACCTTGGAAGATCAGGCAAACTTCCTCGGGGCACACTTTGAACGGGTATCCAGCTCGTCCCACTATACTGAGACTTTCCAAAAATACAGAACAAGAATAGAAAAGCAGAAACTCGAACACAAATGCACTAGATCCGAGGCATATAACCAAGCTTTCAGTCTAGCTGAGCTGCAAATGTCTCTAAACTCCTGCAGTACTTCTGCCCCAGGTTCTGACCGTGTGATGTATGAAATGTTAAAAAACCTACCAAACGAAACCCGTAAAACCTTACTTTGTTTGTACAATGCTATTTGGTCTTCTGGCACTATTCCTACCTCCTGGAAAGAGGCTATTGTTATTCCCATTTTGAAAGAGGGCAAGGACCCTTCTTCACCCTCGAGTTATAGGCCTATAGCACTTACAAGCTGCTTGTGCAAAGTCTTCGAAAAAATGATAAACTGCCGACTTGTACATTTCCTTGAAACAAATAATTTGCTCGACCCATTTCAGTGCGGGTTTCGAGAAGGTAGATCCACCACAGACCACCTTGTTCGTATCGAGGCACAGATCAGAGACGCCTTCGTCCATAAACAATATTTTCTCTCTGTGTTCCTAGATATCGAAAAGGCGTATGATACAACATGGCGGTTCGGCATTCTAAGAGACCTGTCTCACCTTGGTGTGCGCGGAAGAATGTTTCATATAATCGAAAGTTACCTGTCAAAGCGGACTTTCCGTGTCCGTCTGGGCAGTGTGCTTTCCCAAACATTTGTCCAGGAAACAGGCGTGCCACAAGGTGGCGTGCTTAGTTGCACACTTTTTATTATCAAAATGAACTCTTTGCACTTGTCCATTCCCCGCAATATGTTCTATTGTACATATGTCGACGACGTTCAGCTTGGCTTCAAGTCATGCAACTTGGCCATATGTGAGCGGCAGGTTCAGCTGGGTTTAAATAAGATCTCCAAATGGGCAGATGAAAACGGATTTCGACTTAACCCACAAAAAAGCACGTGTGTTTTGTTCTCTCGAAAGAGAGGCATGCACTCGGAACCTGACATTCGACTGAACGGGCAACGTCTGTCCGTCAAAGCCGAGCATAAATTCTTAGGCCTAATCTTGGACAACAAGTTGACCTTCGTGCCGTACATCAAGTATCTAAAAACAAAATGTTTAAAAGCCATGAATCTTTTAAAAGTGTTGTCACGTACTACTTGGGGTAGTGATAGGCAATGCCTCATGAACCTCTATAGAAGCCTCAGTCGCACCCGCTTAGATTATGGGGCCGTTGTCTATCAGTCTGCTACTCAAAGTGCCTTGAAGATGCTGGACCCCGTGCACCATTTGGGCATCCGCCTTTCTACGGGTGCTTTTCGCACCAGCCCCGTAGAAAGCCTTTACGTTGAGTCAAATGAGTGGTCGCTTCACCTGCCAAGAACCTACATGTCCCTTGTTTATTTCCTTAAGGTGAAAGCAGACAAGAGGCACCCCTCATACTCTACTATAAATGACTTGTCGAGCTCCATTCTTTTTCAAAACAGGCCTTCAATGAGGCAGCCCTTCTCAGTTCGCCTGAAGGGTCTAGCCGAGGACACTGGAGTGTCACTCGAACACAATTTAATGGCTCCTGTAGCATACCCGCCACCATGGCAGTGGCAGACTATAGATTGCGATGTGTCTTTTTTAGAAGTTACTAAACATGCGCCTATTGCCCATATTCGAACATACTTCTTGGAACTTCAACACAAATACACACGTCCTGAGTTTTTTACAGATGCCTCTAAGTCTAACTCCTCTGTGTCCTACGCTGCTGTTGGCCCTTCCTTTTCGGATGCTGGCCCTCTACATCCAGACACAAGTATCTTCACGGCGGAAGCTTACGCGATACTTGTGGCAGCTAAACACATCAAACAATTACAAATACAAAAAGCAGTAATTTATACAGACTCCCTTAGTGTGGTAACGGCTCTGCACAGTCTTAAAAAACAAAAAAACCCTGTCCTCATCTCACTTTACTCTATTTTGTGCACACTTTACACACTCAACCAACATGTTGTAGTGTGCTGGGTGCCAGGGCATCGTGAAATTCAAGGCAACGTGATGGCGGATCAGCTTGCTGCATCCGTCCACGAGCGCACCGCCACTACACCCATACTAATCCCGGCCCTTGATCTTAAGCCGTCTCTCAAACGAAACATCAGAGACTTCTGGCAGAGCAAGTGGAATACACACACACAAAACAAACTACACACCTTGGTCAACAAGCCACACCTTGGTCATTGGCTGCCAGTATCAAAATCGCGTTATACAGAGGTAATACTAACGAGACTCAGGATAGGACACACATACGCAACACACACACATCTTTTGTCTAGTGACGATCCACCATTGTGCGACAAATGTGGTGAAACATTAACAGTCCTTCACATACTAATCCAGTGTAAACATTTAGAAACTCTAAGAAAACAACATTTTCCATTACTCTACCGACAACATATACCTTCACACCCTGCAATGTTTGTCGGTAGGGAACCACTTTTTAGTCATAAATCATTGTTAGCGTTTTTAAAAGAAATTCACAGCTTTCATGTCATATACCCGGGCATACCGTAGCATGACCTCTCCAGAGAGGTTTTTGCTGCGGTGGCTACACAAGAAAGCACATGCCTCACGGCCCTTGGACGCAAGGGTTTGAACGAGTGAGACACTTGTGCTAATGCCATACATATCCACCATCGTCTTTTATTATCACCAACTTTTGTCATCTATTCACACCACACACACCTTTCACGGCATGGTCATCAATTTATTACTTGTATGTTTTTACCCGCCTTACTGCGAGGAATTTTATGGCCCTTATACAGCCACTTATCACAATCATTGTCCATATTTTTAGTAAGATGAACTGGCGCTCTTTGGCCGTGAATCGGCCCTTGCGCCATAAAACATCAAACATCATCATCATCAAATGTTTCCGCCAGTCATGAGTGTTCAATGAAAGCCTCAGCATCGACGAGTTAATGGTGCCCTATTATGACCACCACTCGTGCAAAATGTTTATTTGCGGTAAACCAATTCGATTTGGGTACAAAATATGGATGATGTGCTCTTCGAATGGGTACCCCTATGCGATGGAAATATATTATGGAAGGAACGAGAAGGACGACAAGACACCTCTCGGGATCAGCGTTGTTAGCAATATGGTATCGGTCCTGGAAGCGCCTGAACATCACGAAGTCTACTTTGACAACTTTTTCACTTCGCGCGGCCTCTTGACGAAACTGGCTGACCAGGGGATTCGAGCGACAGGGACTGTGCGAGATACAAGAACCAGTGGTTGTCCACTAAAGAGCTTGAAAAACATCGAAAAGGAAGAAAGACGATCTTTCCACTAGAAGTGTGACGGGGCAGTCTGCGCATGCAGGTGGAATGACAATGCCGTCGTCACAGTTTCTTCTAACCACCTCAGCCACGAGCCTGTTGGAAGTGCGAAACACTCCTTACGACGCTCAAACAAAAAGATGGACATTCCTCAACCATAATTGATCAGAAAATACAATGAGGGCAGGGGCGGAGTAGATGTGATGGACCGCCTCCTCGGAAGCTATCGACCGAAACTGATTAGCAAGAAATGGTGGTGGAACCTTTCCAGAAATGGTTTGAACATGGCTGTCTTCGCAGGATGGCTCCTCCACTGCGAGCTTCAAAAGAGTAGTGATGCCACCATGACGCACATCACCTTTCGGCGGGATGTCACCATGTCCTTGCTGCAGCTCAAGCAGAAACTCACTGTAAGACCTGGACCCCGGGTTCATCTGAGACATGAGGACAGAAAAACTGATGGCCACTACATCATCTCAACGACTCAAGGAAGGTGCGCGGAATGCAAGAAGAATACAACGAATTAGTGCCAGCAGTGCAAAAAGCGGCTGCACAAGAAAGGCTTTGCAGCTTACCACAGTTTGTGATTTGCTCCCTGTAGTACAGCCACTAGTATGAAAGAAGAAATTTTCATAAAGTGTTGTTATTGTAGCGAAGCCTCCGAACTCTGAAATGGGTCGAACTCTTGAGTACCTTTTAGTGGGGCTATCCAACAAGGACGCCGCTCGCGCTGAGAGCCCGTGCTTGGCTGTGACTGTCGCCATTGTATATTCTCGCTCGTTGCCGGCTAATGAACGCCTTAACAATTTGGTGGAGAGTGCTGCGATCCCTGTCTATGCCTTTGGAGCTACGATCACGTACCCTGCCATCTACTATGTACCACGACGCTTCTCAGCAAACGCCTCCTCCAATGCCACCCCCTTGTCCCGGTGTCCCCAGAATCCGCGATCCACCCATCTTCACTGGCGCTGATGGCACTGACGTGGAGGACTGGCTCACCATTTACGAGCGCGTGAGCGTCCCCAACAAATGGGACGTGGACGGCAAGCTGACCAACATGGTGTTTTACCTTGCCGCTGTCGCCAGTTTGTGGTACAACAACCACGCGTCCGATTTTGCCACCTGGTCCGATTTCAAGACCGCAATCGTCAACGTCTTCGGCCGCCCTGCTGTTCGCAAGCTGCAAGCCGAGCAGCGTTTGCGTGAACGTGCTCAGGAGGCTGGTGAGTCATTCACCAGCTATATTGAAGATGTCCTGGACCTATGTAACAAATCCAATCACACCATGTGCGAGTCTGACAAGATCCGAAACATCATGAAAGGCATTGACGATGATGCCTTCACGATGCTGCTCGCCAAAAACCCCGGCACGGTGGCTGAGGTCATCACACTGTGCCAGAGCTACGAGGAGCTCCGCCAGCAGCGTTTGATGACCCGACGCTCCCCACCACGAGCTGCAACGCTTGCTGGCTTGGAGGCCAGTTGTGACCAAGTGGCGTTGATGGCAGACCGGAAGTCCTTTATCCGCGAGGAAATCGTGCGTCAGTTCTCGCTCCTGCCCTTTGCCCACCAACCTGCTGTTCAACAATCGGCTACTACCGTTGTCCCTCCCATCCGCCGAGCGATTGAACAGGAAATAGCGGAGGTAATGCCTGCGTACCACCCTCCACAGCCTCCGGCTCCTGCGCCCCTGAGTTACGCGCAAGTGGTCGCCAGGCCACCCCAAGTCGTTCCAGCAATCGCTCCTCTGACTTACGCCGAAGCTGCCACTCGACCTCCGTCCTTTGCAGCGGGTGTGCCCGCTACGTATGTTGACGTAACCCCTCAGCCTCAGCTTCAATCCACCATGCAGCCACCGTTCCGTCCATCAGCCCTTGCGACATGGGTGAGACCTACCCCGGTGAACAGATGGCGCACACCCGACAACCGGCCCATCTGCTTTGCCTGCGGTTACGCCGGTCACGTGGCGCGTTATTGCCATCGCGTACAGCCGGCTCCAATTTCTTCACCTGTTGCTGGCCAACTCAGCCGTCCTTATCGCGACCTTATTGCGAAGAACCACCGTCTATGCCACCTCGATCTCGCCCAGGTCCATCTCGAAGATCACCGTCTCCACGACGCCGTTCCCTGTCTCCCATGCAGCCAAGTGCGGCAGCTCATGAGTGGGAAAACTAGTCGTCGCAGTCCCTGAGGCAAGGACTGCGACGCTATCGCAATGTGAAAGCCCTCAGAGCAGCCCCTCGATTGTCATTGACGTGCTTGTGGACGGTGTTTGTGCATCGGCTCCTATTGACACTGGAGCTGCCGTATCAGTTATGGACGAAAAACTCTGCCGCTTACTTCGAAAAGTGACGACGCCACTTTCTGGGTTATCCCTCCGTACTGCAAGTTTGCACCAGATTCATCCTACAGCAGGGTGCACAGCTCGCGTTGTCATCCAGGACGTTCTGTATATCGCCCAGTTCATCATCATTCGGGCATGCTCTCATGACGTCATCCTGGGATGGGACTTTCTCTCCCGCCATGACACCGTCATCCATTGTGCCACCGCCGAAATTGAGCTCTCACCCTTCTCGCATTTGACGCCAGAAGACAGTCCCCCGACACTGAGCAAGATTCTAACGAAAGATGATACAACAGTGCCTCCAAACTCGACGACGGCTGTGTCTGTCTACTGCGCTGGTCTCTCCGACACCATTGGACTTGTTTCACCATCTGACCGCGCTTGCACCAGGAAAGGATTGCTAGTACCTTTCGCGACCGTGCAGGTCAACCAGGGCAACACTGCTATTTTTGTAACCAACCCGTCCCCGTACGCTGTTACCTTGCTTCGAGGGGAATGTCTCGGCAGAGTGGAACCAGTCGACGACGCACAAGTCCTGGACGTACCCGATAACATGCGCGCTCCCAGGTGGTGTACCATCAATGCTGTTTCCACTTCTGATTCGTCGTCTGCTGATGTATTTGGCCCCTCCATTGCTGACAACCCTACGGCCGTACAGCGTTCCCAACTTCTGGACCTGTTACAAGAATATCGTTCTTCTTTCGATGTCGGGCGAAGTTCTCTCGGTTGCACGTCTGTTGTTACGCATCGCATCGACACTGGTGCCCATCCACCTTTACGGCAACGTCCATATCGCGTGTCGCCTGCTGAACGTCGAGTAAATAATGATCAGGTTGACGATATGCTCAGACGCGACGTTATTTGGCCCTCGGACAGTCCATGGGCGTCTCCTGTTGTTCTTGTAGCGAAGAAAGACGGTTCTGTGCGGTTCTGTGTGGACTACAGACGGCTCAATAAGATCACTCGCAAGGATGTTTATGCACTGCCACGCATCGATGACGCAATTGACAGCCTTCATGGAGCCGATTTTTTTTTCGATTTTTTTTCTTCTCTCAGCCTGCGCTCGGGGTACTGGCAAGTACCCATGGCTAACGACGCTCGACCAAAGACCGCCTTCATCACGCCAGACGGCTTGTACGAGTTCAACGTCATGCCGTTTGGTCTATGTAATGCACCTGCGACCTTTGAAGGCATGATGGACACCGTTCTGCGCAACTTGAAATGGTACACGTGCTTGTGTTACCTCGACGATGTCATTGTTTTTGCTCCGGATTTCTCCACGCATCTCCAACGTCTGAAAGAAGTTTTCGCACGTGTGAGCAATGCCGGCTTACAACTAAATCTGAAAAAGTGCCGCTTTGCAGCACGGCAACTCACCATACTGGGGTACGTCGTGTCCAAAGACGGCATTTTTTCTGATCCTGCCAAGCTTCCGGCCGTGGCCGAATTCCCCAAACCTGCATCTGTCAAAGAACTGCGTAGTTTCGTGGGCCTGTGCTCATACTTCCGACGCTTCATACGAAATTTTGCCACGATCATATCACCGCTGACGAAGCTCCTTGGAAGCAACGGGCCCTTCAATTCGTGGTCATCCGAGTGCGACGACGCGTTCGCGAAGCTCCGCCATTTGTTGACGTCGCCTCCCATTCTACGCCACTACGACCCTACAGCCCCAACGGAGGTGCACATGGACGCCGGCGGAGTAGGCCTCGGCGCTGTCCTGGCACAGCGAAAACCCGGATTCCCTGAATATGTCGTAGCATATGCAAGCCGTACGCTCACGAGAGCCGAAAAAAACTGCACCGTCACGGAGAAAGAGTGCCTGGCGATCGTCTGGGCTCTTACAAAGTTTCGACCTTATTTGTATGGTCGCCCATTCGATGTCGTCACCGACCATCATGCACTATGCTGGCTTTCATTATTGAAGGATCCCTCAGGCCGTCTCGCCCGTTGGGATTTTCGCTTACAAGACTACGATATCTGCGTGCTGTACCGCAACGGACGCCAGCATGCTGACGCCGACGCCCTCTCGCGTTCCCCTCTGCCTGAAGGTGATGTGCTCTGCTTAGTATACTCGGCTGCTGTTTCTGCCATTGATGTTGACATCATCGCTACCGAACAGCGAAAGGAGAATTGGATCGGCCCGCTCATCGACATGCTCTCTGATCCACCCGCAACGCCATCCACGCGTGCCTTGCGTCGTCAAGCTCGCCATTTCGCTATTCGTGACGGCCTCCTACACCGACGCAATTACGACGCCGACGGCTGGCAGTGGCTACTCGTGATACCCCACAGTCTGCGGTCAGAGATATGTAAATCCTTCCATTCTGATCCGCAATGCGCACACTCCGGGGTATTCAAAACCTATTATCGCATTCGACAACGCTACTTCTGGCGCACGATGTACCGCTATGTGCAGCAGTTCGTTCGCTCTTGCCTCACTTGCCAACGCCGTAAACCGTCAGCCCACATGTCGCACGCCAGTTCACAACCGTTACCTTGCCCTGACCGTCCCTTTAGGCGCGTAGGTATCAATTTGTATGGACCACTTCCTCTGACGTCGGCTGGTAATCACTGGGCCATCGTTGCCGTTGACCATTTAACGCGATACGCCGAAACCGCCGCCCTCCCTGCGGCAGCTGCGCGCGATGTTGCGTCCTTCCTGCTGCATCGATTTATACTGCGCCACGGACCACCCCAAGAGCTTCTCAGCGATCGAGACCGTGTCTTCTTGTCGGAAGTCGTCGAAGCCATTCTGACGGAGTGCCATTCTGTTTACCACAAAACTACTGCTTACCACCCACAGACGAATGGCCTCACCGAACGCTTTAACCGCACCCTCGGCGACATGCTTTCTATGTACGTCGCTGCCAACCACACTAATTGGGATAATATACTGCCCTTCGTCACCTACGCCTACAACTCCGACCCTCAAAGCACGATTGGTTTTTCACCTTTCTACTTGCTGTACGGAAGGCACCCGTCGCACACCATGGACACGATCTTCCCGTACACGCCGGATTCATCTGAGTGTGCACCTATTTCCGAGACAGCCAGGCTTGCTGAAGAGTGTCGCGAGCTTGCCAAGACTTTTACGACGCAAGAGCAAGAGCGGCAGAAGAGTATTCGTGATGGCTCCACCACTTCTGAGCCCACGTTTCTTCCTGGTGCGCTTGTATGGCTCTCGATCCCGACTTCTGCAGCTGGCCTCTCTTCCAAACTACGTCCCAAATACGAAGGCCCCTACCGTGTCATCGAGCGCACCTCACCTGTCAACTATCTGATCGAACCCGTTGAACAATCTTCGGACATGCGCCGCCGTGGGCGAGACATCGTCATCGTGGAGCGCCTGAAGGCTTATTATGACCCACTCATAATAACAAGCTGTTAGGTCGCCAGGCGGCTCCCTCTTCGACCCCGGGGTAATTGTAGCGAAGCCTCCGAACTCTGAAATGCGTCGAACTCTTGAGTACCTTCTAGTGGGGCTACCCAACAAGGACGCCGCTCGCGCTGAGAGCCCGTGCTTGGCTGTGACTGTCGCCATTGTATATTCTCGCTCGTTGCCGGCTAATAAACGCCCTAACATTATAAATATTTATACTTTTCTGAGTCATTGTATGACGCTAAATATTATTCTTCAGTTATCCTGAATAAGGAAACCCGGCTGAGAAATCAATAAAAGTTTTTCCAGAGAAAATGTGTGTTGTGCATATGGGAATTGCCAATGTTCCAAAAATGGAACATGCGAAAAAACATGCTTAGTCATTGTGAATGTGGCTGTATTTTTGATCATAGGTAATTTAGAAGGCCAATGCAAATCATCAACATAAATATTAGTTTTTTTCCTATTGCTTCAAAGTGCGGCATTTAAAAGGTTAAAGAAATTAAATACTTTCCATGTTATCTACTCAAGTGAACAGTAGCACGTCCTCTGAAAGGATTAGTTGAACTGGTATAGCGCATTACGGGGAAGAAGAAACGACCGAGCACCCCGCAGGGTCGCCTGCGCAAGTAGGCGTTTGGTGTGTAGCGACACCACGGACCCGAGCTAACGGGGGAGTTTCGGCTCCCTCCCACGCCTAGCCGTGCGTGGCTAACTCATACACATCAATAGATCTTGCTATCGGATCTCCTCCACTCTTGGCAACCACTGAATGGGCTGTAATTCATAACCTCTATGGAAGTGATCATTTTCCTGTTTTTCTAAAATACAAAGGAAATACGAGTACAATGACTGCGAATGTAACCAGGTTTCGAGAACAGGGTGCGAACTGGACGAAATTCCGAAAACTCTCAAAACTATCGCGCTCATCAATTGAAACCCTAGGCATTGATGAATCTGAAGCGTTAGTCACACTACACTATATACAGGCCGCAGAACAATCCATCCCACATACATCTAACAATACACGGAACAAAAGACGACCTTGGTGGAACTCTGAGTGCAAAAATGCTCGTGACAATCAAAACAAAGCATGGTCGAAATTCCGCAGGTATCCTACAGTCAAAAATTTGGTAAATTTTAAGCGTGCAAAAGCAAATGGTAGACGTGTCCGACGAGAGTCTAAACAACAGAGCTGGCAATCCTTCCTCTCATCCGTGAACTCTTACACTGACACACATAAGGTGTATAACAGAGTAAGAGCACTCCAAGGGCACAGCACTCATACGATGCCCCTTGTTAGTACTGCTGGTGATACACTTGAACACCAGGCAGATGCCTTAGGCCAACACTTCGAGTATATTTTCAGCTCAGCACATTATACAGACTCCTTTAGGCGATACAAACTTGCCGAGGAACGTAAACCTATTCGTGATGACAGGCCATCGGTGGGAGGGTACAATGCCCCCTTTACTATAGGTGAACTAAAGGCAGCACTGGCAAAGTGCGGCAGCTCAGCAGCAGGCTCAGACAGGATTACTTACGGCATGCTGAAACACCTACACGAAGAAACGCTTGATGTTGATTGAATGATTTGTGGGGTTTAACGTCCCAAAACCACCATTTGATTATGAGAGATGCCGTAGTGGAGGGCTCCGGAAATTTCGACCACCTGGGGTTCTTTAACGTGCACCCAAATCTGGGTACACGGGCCTACAACATTTCCGCCTCCATCGGAAATGCAGCCGCCGAAGCCGGGAATTGAACCCGCGACCTGCGGGTCAGCAGCCGAGTACCTTAGCCACTAGACTACCGCGGCGGGGCGAAACGCTTGACGTCATCCTCATTGTTTTCAACAGTGTATGGTCCTCTGGGCGTCTGCCCATGACCTGGAAAAAGGCAGTTATCATACCCATCCTTAAACAAGGAAAAGAAGCCACACTTGCTGCTAGTTACAGGCCTATAGCGCTGACCAGCTGCTTGGGCAAGGTGTTCGAAAAACTGGTGAATCGCCGTCTTATGTATTACCTTGAATACAATGGCCTCCTTGATCGTCATCAAGCTGGATTCAGGTCTGGTCGGTCGACAACTGACCAACTGGTAGCATTTGAATCCTATGTCAGGGATGCCTTCATTCATAAACAGCACTGCCTATCTGTATTTTTCGACTTAGAGAAAGCTTACGACACGACATTGCGTTTTGGCATTCTCCGTGACCTGCGATCTTTTGGAGTGTCAGGAAACATGCTGAATACCATTGAAAGCTACCTTTCTGACCGTACATTTGTGGTTCGTGTTGGTAATGCCTTATCGAAGTGGTTTACGCAAGAAAATAGCGTCCCCCAGGGTGGTGTTCTTAGCACGTATCGATTACGGCTCGGTGGTTTACGAGTCAGCTTCAAGATCTGCATTGAAGATGCTTGACCCAGTGCACCATCTTGGGCTTCGGCTGGCCAGCGGTGCTTTCCGGACCAGCCCAACAGCCAGCCTGTATGTTGAGACCGACCGGTGGTCACTAGAACGGCGACGTCAGTTTACAAGTGTCACGTATGCCACCAAGGTGCTTTCCCATATCGACCACCCAGCTCGTGCGCTATTGCAGGATACATCGAACACCCTCTTGTTTTTGAGGCGACCATCAGCTACGCTACCGTACCCCTCAGAGTGGCCTCACACCTTGAAAACGTGCACATACCGGTCTCCAGTCTTCAACTAACCTCTCACAAGGACACTGTTGTGCCATGGGAAATGCAGGCTATCGATTGTGACTTGTCATTCCTAGAGGTAGGAAAAAATGGCCACCCAGTCGCGATCGATCTACACTTCAAGTACCTGCAGACCAAATACAGGTGTGCTGAATATTATACTGATGCCTCCAAGTCCTCCGCAGTCGCATGTGCAGCACACGGTCCCGCTTTCTCTGAATCTAGAACAATGAACGAACATACCAGTATATTTACTGCAGAATGCTATGGCATACTTTTAGCTGTAACGCACATTTTAAAGAAGAAAGAGCCAGCCTCAATCATATACACAGATTCTCTCAGTGCTGTGACTGCGCTGTTTTCCACTAAGATACTCAAAAACCCAGTAACTAATACACTTCGAAAATGCATCATGTCAGCCCGCAAATCTAAGCTCAAAATCACGCTATGCTGGATTCCGGGACACTGCAACATTGCTGGCAATGAGATAGTGGACAAACTTGCGAAGTCAGCAGCACTCCGCCCATCAGTTGACGTAGACACCATCCCGTATGAGGACCTGAAGCCACTCATCATATCCCGAATGCGTAGACAATGGCAAGAAGAATGGAACGCAGCAAACGCAAACAAACTGCACTTAGTAAAGCCAAGAATAGGAAGATATCTGACTGAAAAACGTAACAGACACCAAGAGGTTGCACTGTGCAAACTCAGGATTGGTCATACACATACAACACACTCGCACCTTTCAAAGAACTCTCCAGCACCTCATTATGCAAAATGTGGTGATGAGCTGGCTGTCGTTCACGTTCTAAAAACCTGTCCGTACCTCGAACCAGAAAAACTGTGTCGCTTTTCAAAGCTGTACAAATGTCACATTCCACCTCATCCACAATTTTTTCTTGGAGACGATCCCTTGTTTCCCCCAAAAGTAGTCTTAAAGTTTTTAGCTAGTGTAGGCTTCCTACATTGCATAACATATTCTCACTAATCTCAGCCTCCTCTCAATCCTGAGGGAACCGCTGAGACTTTTTTTTATCTAATGTCATGCAGCACGCACTCCTTGTCTTGACAAGGACTGTTGTCGACACGGCATGACTTTGTAAAACTCATAAGCGTAGCCCGTTTTAAACCCATCACACATAGTCACTACACCTAAGTTTAAGTTCTATACACTATTCTTTTACTCTTGCCACCCTGAGTAGATTTTTTATAATCAAATCGACCAAAAACCGTGTGTTTGGCGCTCTTTGGCCTGAGTTGCCCTTGCGCCACTAAAATCTACCACCATCATCAGAAACGGCCGAGCAGACCGACACAAGAGGACAGAGCGCTAACTTCCAACTGAGCTTTATTGTCAAACTGCATCAAATATGTAGACCGGCGCAAGCATACAAAACCATCATAACGCAACGACAAGATTACACAGAACATCGCACCGTCACATATCACCAGTTCAAGTACGACGAACCAACTCGCCCAATCGTCAACACTCTTGGGCTCTGAAAGGAGGCTGCGGCTGCGGAAGCTACATCCAAAGAGAGCACCTGTCTCCCGGCCCTTGGGACCAAGGGCGCTTGTGAGGTATCGGTGCTAATATAACACTCCTATTCTATGGTGTCATGATAGCTTAAGTCTCATTCTCACCAGGCATGCTTCACTTCAACCCCGCAGGGGTGCCTGCGCAAGTAGGCGTTTGGTGTGTAGCGACACCACGGACCCGAGCTAACGGGGGAGTTTCTACTCCCTCCCACGCCTAGCCGTGCGTGGCTTTGCCGTGTCCGGGGAAAAGGGTATCCTGGTGGTTGAGCCGACGCTGGGTGATTGGACCTTTAAGGCCCCCCGGCAGAGGCAACACACCCCTTTGGCCGCGGCTTCACGTAGACGGCAACCCTGGGCTGACCCAACCAGGGGAAATCGGCAGTCGCCTTTTCCTAACTCTCTCTCCCTACATCTTCGTCTTTATCTCTCACTTTTTATCTGTCCTGTCTTCTCCTCTCTTCTGTTTACTTCCAAACTTCCTGGCGGTTAGGGTTATCCCTGTGCAAATAGCCTACCTTGGTCTAGGCGCATTGGGTTATAGTAGCGTTGTACGGCTGGCGTCTGCTGGTTTCAGCACCCGCAAACTTGTAGCGTCCCCTCGTTGGGCTCCGTGGTGGGTGGCCGCCACCGCTTCTGAAGAAAATTAATCTGGCATGCATAGAGCATTTCCATTATTAAGTGATCGTACCGCCTTAAAGCGCGTACGCACTGAAGACTTAGGCTTTTGCAATCGATCACATGAAAACTTTCCCCATTTTCATGTTATGCATAGTGGGATAAGTGGCAAGCAAGCCAGAACTGTATCCCCCTTTGTAGTAGCCAGGTGTCTCACAGAAACTCTTGGGGCCGGGTACAAAGTTACCAAAATGGCCAGCGGAAACCTCCTTCTTGAAGTTCGAGAAAAAGAACAGTTTGAGAAGCTACAGAATCTTTCAACTTTTGGTGACTCTCCGATCACTGTAACACCACACAGATCTATGAACACAACCCGTGGAGTGGTATCTGATGTTGATTTGCTCGGCTTGACCGAAGAGGAACTTCTGTAGGGGTGGAAGAGCCAGAATGGAACCAATGTACTGTGGGCATTTAGTATACGCATCCTCTTCACCGATACATTATCATCATTATCATGTGTGGCTCATGCATCCTCATCGTTGTCGCGTAGCATCATTATCTTGGCTCATTCATCGTAGCTGTCGGCTGCCGGTTCCTCGGGCCTTATAAAAGGTAATCCAAACCAAGACTTCATAGTACAAAGGATCATCATCAGAAGAGACAACAAGGTAACACCAACAAAACACCTAGTACTCACGTTCGCTTCCAGCAATTTGCCAGAAAGTACTCAAACAGGGTACACTAAGACAAGTATCAGACCATACATACCTTACTCACGTCGTTTTAAATGCCAGAGGTATGGCCATGGCACAAAAACCTGTCCTGGTCACCAAACTTGTGCACAATGTGGAGTGTCAGGCCACAATTCTGACAACTGCGAAGAACCATCACACTGTGTGAACTGTGGCGGAATACATGCCGCATACTCATGGTCTTGTTCATTTTGAAAAAAAAGAAAAAGAAATCATCACATTGAAAATTAAAGGAAATATCACACTCAAAGAAGCAAGACGAAGAGTGTCGCCATTTTACGGCGCAACATACGCTGATGCGGCGCGTCCGGGGGCAACGCCGCACCAGCCTCGCCACTCCTTCGGCCAGCGCAGAGCGAGCCATTAGCTTTGGCGCCTGCACCAAAGGCGGCAGTAGTTCAGTCTACTCCGCCTCCAAGCAAATTGAGCCCGGAGACTCCAGGGTGCTTACGTCTCAGGGCCTCACCTCACCAGGTGAGGCCTAAAATCCGAACCACCAGCTCGCATGTGCGAGCATCTAGTGCCTCTGAGGAGGCAATGGATACAACGGTACCCTTGGTACCGAAAGAGCGGCGCGGCTCCTTAGAGTGCGCCAAAAAAAATAAAAAAAAACCAATAACGGGGCCGGACGACCGTCCTGCCACCTGAATTAACGAGCTCACTCCAACACAGGATGCTCTTTGTACACACAACAGCATCTCTCTTGTTTAAATATGCAGACAGAAATATTACAGTAGAAAATCCGAGGCCTTCTTCGAAACCTCGATGACTTACAAGAACTCCTCCATGAACACAATCCAAGAGTGCTGTGTGTACAAGAGACACACTTAAAACGAACTAACACAAACTTTTTACGTAACTACAAAATCTTCCGAAAGGATAGAGATGATGCCATGCTACCATCCGGTGGTGTAGCGGTTATAGTAAGTCAAGGTATAGCATGCACACAATTACCCCTTCAAACTTCCCTCGAGGTGGTGGCTGTCCGAGCAGTTATTCTCAACAAACTTGTCACTGTCTGCTCTTTGTACATACCTCCGCACCACCGTCTTGAAAAACTTCAATTCCAGTCTTTAATAGACGAACAACCTGAACCTCATCTGGTCCTTGCGGACCTGAACGCACATACTGGTCTGTGGGGTGACTCTCGCTGTGATGCACGAGGTCGTCTCATTGAACAATTACTCATTTCATCAGGTGCTTTTCTGTTGAATAGGAAAGAGGCAACATACTATAACCTTGCCAACAAAACTTCCTCTTCCATAGACTCCAGTATCGCATCTCCTTCACTTGTACCATTACTTCAGTGAAAAGTCATAAATAATCCATACTGATGTGACCATTTTCTTTTAGTTTTGAGTACACCAATATTATATGAATGTCCTCCACATGTTCCCAAATGGCTGGTAAACAAAGCCGACTGGGAACAATTTCAAAAGATTACTCTCTTAGGTTGGACTGAGATATGCAGATGAGGCATAGATAAAGCTGTGCAGTACTCCACGGCTTTTCTTACTGACGCAGCAGCTAAGTGCATTCCACAAACATCTGGACTGCCCGGCAAACGACACGTCCGTGGTGGAACACTGAGTGTGAGAATGCGCGAAAACTACAGAACAGGGCATGGAGGTTGCTGCGGAACTCGCCGACAGCGGAAAACCTTGACAGCTTTAAGAAAATAAAATCTTGAGGCAGGAGAACGCGTCGGCAGGCCAGAAGAGAAAGCTGGCACAAGTTTTTATCAGGGATAAGTTCATATGCACAAGAGGCTAAAGTCTGGAACATGGTTCGTAGGGTAGCAAGAAGACAGGTACGCTCACTCCCACTCGTAAACACACAGTGTGACAGCCTGGAAGATCAGACGAACTTCCTCGGTGCACACTACGAGCAATTGTGTAGCTCGTCACACTATACTGAAGCTTTCCAAATATATAAAGCAAGGATAGAAAAGCAGAAACTAGAATGCAAGTGCACAAATCACGAGGCATACAGCCAACCTTTCAACTTAGCTGAGCTACAAACATCACTAAACTCGTGCAGTAATTCTGCCCCAGGCTACGATCGTGTCACGTATGAAATGTTCAAAAAACTTGGCGCTCAAAACGTGAAAAACTTTACTCTCTTTTTACAATGCTATCTGGCTTTCTGGCACCATCCCTGCTTCCTGGAAAGAGGCTATTGTTATCCCTATTTTGAAACAGGGCAAAGACCCTTCCTCAGTTTCAAGTTATAGGCCCATTGCACTAACCAGCTGCCTTTGTAAACTTTTTGAAAAAATAAGAAACCGCCGACCTTTACATTTCCTTGAAACACACAATCTGCTTGACCAGTTCCAGTGTGGGTTTCGAGAGGGTAGAACCACGACCGACCATCTGGTGCGTATCGAGGCACACATCCGAAATGCTTTCACCCACAAACAATACTTCCTCTCAGTGTTTCTCGAAATCGAGAAAGCTTACGACACAACATGGCGTTTCGGCATATTAAGAGGCTTGTCTCTCCTGGGTGTGCGCGGTAGAATGCTTTCCATAATCGAGAGTTACTTGTCCAATCAGCAATTCCGTGTCCGTGTGGGCAGTATTCTCTCCCAAACATTTGCGCAAGAAACGGGAATACCGCAAGGTGGTGTACTTAGATGTACACTTTTTATTATGAAAATGAATTCCTTGCACCGGTCCATCCCCCACAACATGTTCTATTCCACATATGTCGATAACGTCCAGCTTGGCTTTAAGTCATGCAACCTAGCAATGTGTGAGCGGCAGGTTCAGTTAAGTTTAAACAAGGTCTCCAAATGGGCAGATGAAAACGGATTCCGCCTGAACCCAGAAAAAAGCACGTGTGTCTTGTTCTCCCGAAAGAGAGGCGTGCACTCAGAACCTGACATTGAACTGAACTGTCAACGTCTGTCTTTAAATGTGGAGCATAAATTCTTAGGCTTAAACTTGGACAACAAGTTGACCTTCGTACCACACATCAAGTATATAAAAACAAAATGTTTAAAAGCCATTATTGTTATAAAAGTGTTGTCACGTACTACGTGGGGTAGTGACAGGCAATGACTCATGAACCTGTATAGAAGCCTCATTCGCACCCGCTTGGAATATGGGGCCGTTGTTTATCAGTCTGCGACACAAAGTGCTTTGAAGATGCTGGATCCCGTGCACCATTTGGGCATCCGCCTTTCAACGGGTGCTTTTTGCACCAGCCCTGTAGAAAGTTTTTACGTTGAGTCAAATGAATGTTCGCTTCATCTACAAAGAACTCACATATCCTTTGTATATTTTCTTAAGTTGAAAGCAGACAAGAAGCACCCCTCATACTCCACTTTTAATGATTTGTCGAGCTCTATTCTGTTGCAAAACAGGCCTTCGATGAGGCAGCCCTTTTCATTTGACCTGAAGGGTCTATCTGAGGAAACTGGAGTGTCACTTGAACACAGTTTAATGGCTCTTGTAGTATACCCGCCACCGTGGCAGTGTCAGATTATAGACTGCGATGTGTCTTTCCTAGAAGTTACAAAACATGCACCTATTGCCTATACGCGAAACTACTTCCTGGAACTTCAACACAAATACACAAGTCCTGAGTGTCTAACTCCTCTGTGTCCTACGCTGCTGTCGGCCCATTCCTTTCGGATGCTGCCCTCTACATTCAGGCACAAGTATCTTCACAGCGGAAGCTTACGCGATACTTGTGGCGGTTAGACACATCAAGCAATCACAAATACAAAAAAGAGTAATTTATACGGACTCCCTCAGTGTGGTTACGGCTCTATACAATCCTAAAAAACAAAAAAAAACCCTGTCCTCGTCTCACTTTACACTATTTTATGCACACTCTACACACTCAAACAACATGTTGTAGTGTGCTGGGTGCGAGGGCACCGTGAGATCTAAGGCAACGTGATGGCGGATCAGCTTGCAGCATCCGTCCACGAAATCAGTTCCACTACACCCATAACGATCCCGCCCCTTGATCTTAAGCCTTCTCTGAAACGAAAGCTCAGGGACTGCTGGCAGAGCAAGTGGGAAAGACACACACAAAACAAGCTACACGTTATCAAGCCACACCTTGGCCATTGGCCACCAGTATCAAAATCACGTCTAACAGAGTTAACACTAACGAGGCTCAGGATAGGACACACATACACGACACACTCATATCTTTTGTCCGGTGGCGATCCATAATTGTGTGACAGATGAGGTGAGGCATTAACAGTTCTTCACGTTTTAATCCAGTGTAAACAATTAGACACTCTAAGAAGACAACACTTTCCATTACCCTACCGACAACATATACCATTAAACCCCGCAATGTTTGTCGGTAGGGAACCACTTTTCACCCATAAATCATTGCTAGCTTTTTTAAGAGTTATCGGTTTTTGTCATGTAATATATCCAAGATTTGCGTAGCGTGACCTCTCAAGAGAGGTCGCTGCTGCAGTGGCTACATTGAGAAGCACTTGCCTCTCGGCCCTTGGACACAAGGGCGCTGATGAGGCATTTGTGCAAGTGCCAAATATTTTTACACATGCTTTTATTATCGAAACCTTTTGTCACCGAATTTTACTACCCATATCACGCCATTGCCACGATTTTATTAGTTATGTTTTTACCCGCGTTAACGCGAGGAATTTTAAGGACTCTATACAGCTACGCACCTTATCATTGTTCACATACTTAGTCACTGAAATGACCCTTTTTGGCCACCAATTGGCCTTTGTGCCATTAAGCCCTACACATCATCATCATGCTTCGCTTCACTTTCATAATTTTAATAAATATATGTCTTACGCACCTTCAGAGCGCAGAATCTTAGGTCTTTTACAGCCAATGACCCTTGCACTAATAAACAACTTATGTCATCATCATAATCATCATCCATGGATAGTTACATTCGGTTATAGCGGAGATGCATGGCTGGCGTCTCCAAGTGTTCACTATTCAACCTTGTAGCGTCCCTTTGTTGGGCTTGGTGGTGGGTGGTCGCCATCGCCGCCGAACTTTATAGTATTTTTACGGCAAAAGCTTTTCTCCCCTTCCTGATCGCTGCCTAAAAAGGTGGTACACCGAAGACACTTTTCTGCCTAACACACCAAAGCCGACATTCTAAAAGTACTATGTAATCTACAGTCAAAACTAAAAGAAGACAGTCCGAGCCATTTCACCTTCCCTCGTTTCCAAAACTCTTACAGAAGCAATAGGCCCAAGTTATAAAGTGACAAAGATGGGAAGTGGCGATCTTCTTCTGGAGGTTCGTGACAAGGTGGTGGTGAAAGCATATTTATTTATTTACATGAAATTTTCTGCGGAGAAGCTCCGAGTTATCGGACATACTTGGCTTGCGGTGGGGGGGGCCCTTAGTCCAGGGCTCCGCTTGCAGCAGCTGCTCTGCGGGCCCTGTTGATCAGACTCAACTGATCTTCCAGGTTCTCGCTGGCCAGCAGCTCCTCCCATCACTCCGCTGTTGGTTTTTGTACTGGTTTCAAGGCTGTAATGGCCTGACACTCCCACGTGACGTGGTACAGAGTGGCTTTAGCTGAACACCATGCGCAGAGAGGAGAGTATGCCGAGGGGTGCATTTTACTCAGGATGTGCAAATTTGGAAACGTGCCGGTTTGAATTTGCCTCCAGCTTACCGATTCCTCTTTATTTAGTGTTCGGTGTGGTAGCGAATAAGCTTTCCTAAGTCCTCTGTAATGGTTTAGGATAGCCGAATAGTCGCAAGGGACCGGAACGAGTTCCTCAGGGGCGGAGTTGGAAGGTGCTCGTCTCGCATACCCTCGAGCTACCCTATCCGCTGCCTGATTCCCTTCCAGTCCCATGTGGCCCGGAGTCCATATAATCCGATGCCAAATTCTGAGTGGATGTGTAATGGAATGCCCGCCAGTGTCTGTAACGCTCATGATGACGCTGAGAGCGGGTTGGCTGATGCGCCCCTGTAGGTAGTTGCGGCAAGCTGCTTGAGAGTCCGTGAGAACTGTCAGCGACCTTCGTTGTCTGTAGCCGAGGGTGAGAGTGAGCGCAATGGCAGTTTCTTCAGCATCGGCGATGTTGCGGCACCGCACAGAAGCGGTGGTACGTTCTGTGAGTGTGTGGTCCACGACTGTGGCTACAGCCTTATTGTTTGCATGGTCGTAGTTGGCGGCGTCAACATAGTACGTAGTGGTTTTGTGTGCATAAGTTCGCTCGAGGGCTTCCACTCTGGCTTCCCTCCGGCCCGGATGTAGTCGGGGATCCATATTGCAGGGGATGGGAGCGACCTTATAAGTGGCACGAAGTTGGTCCGGAATGGGCTTGCGACGAGCTGCGTCGTGAATCTGGCTGATGTTGCCGGGGCGTAGGAGCAGGTCATGGCCTGTAGGTGTTTGCTTGAGCCGTTGCAGTTGTGTGGCGAGTTGCGCTTCACAAAGTTCTTCAAAGGTGTTGTGTAGGCCCAATGCGAGGAGCTTGCTAGAAGGAGTACCCGGTGGTAGCTTGAGTGCCGCTTTGTAGGCCTTGCGGAGCATTGCGTCTACTTGGCCCTGTTCGCTCTTGGTGAGGCGTTGGTAGGGCAAACTGTATGTCAGCCTACTGACCACGAGGCTACGTATGAGTTTCAGGGTGTCCTCCTCGCGCATGTCATGGCGACGAGTGGCTACCCGAGATATCATTCGGGCCACTTGCAGTGTAGTGGTGCGGAGAAAGAAGGGAAAGTGTGTGATTCACATGGTGGTTCGACTGTACCCTCATGCCTAATATTCGAATGGTGGATTTCTCTGGGATTTGTTTGCCAGCAAGGACACCCTGGAGGCGGGAGCCTTGGTTGTTCTGCGTTGATGGTGGGAGCTTGCGTCGATAAATTCGTAGAAGCTCAGACTTTTCTGTTGCACACGCCAGGCCTCGTGCCTGCGCGTATTGTTCGACGCATGTGGCTGCCTGCTGCAGGTTATATTCTTTATCTCCAAGGGACCCCCGCGTGGCCCAGACAGTGATATCGTCCGCATACATTGCGTGATGGATGCCATCGATGCTGTGGAGTTCATGTGTCAGGCCAACCATAGCTACATGAAAGAGTAGCGGGAAAATCACTGAGCCCTGCGGGGTGCCCTTGTTCGGAACCTTGATAACATCTGATCGGATGGAGCCGAGACCGACTGTGGCAGTGCGGTCCGACAACAAGGCGTGAACATAACTGTGGACGCGCTGCCCACTATGAAGGGGCTCGAGGCCCTCAAGTATGGCCTGGTGGCTAACGTTATCAAATGCGCCCTTAATGTCTAAAGTCAAGATAATGTTTTCTCCTTGCTGGGGGGCGTTATCAATGACTTCTTGTAATTGTAGCAGTACATCTTGCGTTGAAAGATGTGCCCGGAACCCGTACATGGAGTGCGGGAAAAGGTCATTGTCTTCGAGGTAATCTTGCACGCGATTAGTGATGACGCGCTCGAAGAGTTTACCAAGGCAGGAAGTGAGGGATATTTGGTCGGAGGTTCTCGATCTGAAGTTTTTTGCCCGGCTTCGGTATGATTATGACCTCCGCGTGCTTCCATTCAGAAGGAAGCGTGCCACGTTGCCAATGATCATTGAAAAACGCCGTGATTTCTTGTACGGCGCTGTCGTTGAGGTTCCTGATAAGGGAGTACGTGATTCCGTCTGCCCCAGCAGCTGTGTTGCGATTGCTGCTGTGAGTGGCTGCGTAAACTTCGTCCACCGTTATTGGTCGGTCGAGAGTGTCATTGGCACGTCCACGATACGCAGCTTGAGATGCGGGTGGGTAGAAATCGCCAAAGCATTTTCACCAGACTTGATCCAGCAGCTCATCGTCAGTACCCTCAAAGGCGTGTATGAGGCGCACGACTGACTTATTCGTCTCATTTTTTGTGTGAGTGGGGTCCATCAAAGCGCGCAAAACGTGCCACGTGCGGGCCGTGCCCAATGAGCCTCGAAGAGAGTCGCTAAACTGGGCCCAATTGAGTCGCGCCAGTTCTGTAGCGTACTGCTCTGCCTGAGTGGGGAGTGTGGCGATCCTTAGCTTGAGGCGTCGGTTATGTTTTTGCGTCCTCTATCTGCGGATGAGGCTCCTCCAAGCTTCCCACAGATGTAGCAGTTGGTCGTCCACTTCCGGCAGTGCAGGTGTTCTGTTAATGGTGGTGGTCCAACGCTCTCGAATTTCTTTAAGTTGGGTGCACCAGTAGGTGAGGCTTGTGAGGCTGTCGAGTGAATATTCGCTCTCACGACGAAAGACGTCCCCGTTTGTGATGCGTGCTTCTCCAGTAGACCGACGCGCTGCGCTCTCTGTAACTTTTGTGCGGAGAATGAAGTGGTCGCTGCCCAAGGATTCCTGCAGGTTGTCCCAGTTATTGTTTGCACGGCCACGGGCGAAGGTGAGATCGGGGCAAGTGTCCCTGCACACACTGTTGCCGATCCGGGTAGGGAACACGGGATCCGTAAGCAGTTCAAGCTGAAATTTTTCAGTGGCAGCCGCAAGCTGTTTGCCTTTGACATCCGAACGGTTGTAACCCAAGCGTTCATCGAGAGCGTTGAAGTCGCTGAGCAGTAAGAGTTCTTTTCCCTGGGCCAATCAGCAGGCACCTTGGACGAGGGCATGGAAATCAGAGGTTTTTTGCTTTGGGGCGCTATATACGTTGACAATGATAATACTTTGCTTTTCTCCTTTCTTTTTTTGCCTGAGAACTAGCTCCACAATCACATGTTCTATGTTGGTGTCTGGGATATTGTCTAAGCCAACTGCGGTTAGCGCTTTGTCAATCAGGATGGCCACTTTGCCCTTTGTTTGACAATTATAGGACTCATAACCTGAAAATATGGGTGGCGTTCCGGGCTCCTGAAGCGCTATGACATCTGGCCGAGCAAGGTGTGTGTTAATGTACTGTTGGAGGAGGCTCCGCTTTCTGCGGAAGCCGCGGCAGTTCCCAAACCAGACTTCTAAATGTTCGCCAATGAGTGGGGCTGTGCTGCCCATGGTTAATTCGTTAAGTGTAAAGGCGTGCGTATCGGAATCTCGGCTTGCGACGCCGATGTAGGAGTGAGGGTGAGGGCGCTGGGTGTCAATGCGGGGGTAGCAAGGATTTCGGATGCATGTGATTCCAATCCTAGTCTATGGTAACCTTGATCTGTCATGGCGTGCGAGCTACGAGTGGCCCTCTTCCTGCGTATGTTTTCGCCTGTTTCAGCAATTTGCACCTCGAAGCGTGTCTCGAGAGAGTCGAGGCGTTCTCCGAACTGCGTGAATACGGCACTGAACTGTTGGGATAGCTGCTACGCGAGCGTTGAGAACATATCGCGTAACTCTTCGCGTGTGACTGTGGTGCCCGACGCAGCAGGAATTGATAGCACCGTTTTAGCGGTCTTCTGTCTCTTGGGGGAGGTTGGGGTTTTTTTTTTCGGCGGAGTCGGGCGGCGATCCAAGACGCGCCATTAGGGCATGAAGTTGAGAACTGTCCTTTGCTTGACGTGCCCTGACGGCCGCCAGCTCCTGTTTGAGTTTTATGTTTTCCGCGAGAAGGTGTTCGTATGCGGTGGACAGGGTATTGAGTGGAGCGATGGGAGGATCTACATTTGCTGACCAGCTCACCTTATTGTCGGCACCGGCTGATCGAGTGGGATTGGGCTTGTCATTATGCTTGCTGGAGGCGTGCTGGGACTGTTGACAGATGGGTTGCTGCTGCTGCTGCTGCCCCTTGGTCATCTGGTTCTTCGGATGCTGTCGCTGCTGTGGCTGCTGCTGTTGGCCAGGTTCCACAGAAGGGAGGGGCGGGAAGGACTGTGACCTCGAGCGTGAGCGGGAGTGGCTGCATGAGGTCTCGTTTTCCTTGCTGAACCACCTACGTTTTGGAGTGGGTGGGTTACGATGGGGGTTGCGGCCCCTGGCTGGTGCTGCTGGTTGAGGAGGTGGCCGTGGGCGCGGGGCCTTCCGTCTCTGAGAGCACTCTTTCGCGCTCGTTAAGTGGGCATCTCCACACAAGTTACAATTGGGAGCACAGGGGTGACCGTCAACGGGGTTGAGGATACCACACTGCCGACACACGGGAGTGTTTGGCGTCGGGCATACGTCTGAGCGGTGCCCCGGTTGTAAGCAGACTTGGCAGGCTTGTCGCGTCGGCTTGTACGGATGGCAGGCCACCTCCCCACCGTAATACAGTACATATCGGGGCAGAAGGGGGCCTTCAAAAGTGATCACGTCAGATTTGGTAGCACCAAGCATTCGTGCACTGTGCACTGTCACTCCCTGCGTGCGCACGCGGAGGTTGTCGGTGAGTTGTTCCGGAGTTGTGCCAGGGTCTATCCCATGAATAACTGCCCGCAAGGTGCCCTCAGGGGCTGCCACATAGGCATTGAATTCATAGGTCTTCCTCTCAATCTTGAGGGTGGTGTTCCGACGAAGAATTTCGGCCGTCTCAACATGTGGCGTGCTGGCAATGATGATGTTCGACCCGGGGCGAGTACGTATAATGAAATGATCACCAGTACAATGTTGTCGTGAATTGCCCGCCAGTGCTACGGCTCGGGAGATTTGATGCGTAGTGAAGTTCCGAATGGCCAGGCCCTTTTTCGGGCGCATGATGATCTTTATGTCCGTGCGTGGAAGCGGCGGCAGCTTTCCTCGTAGCTGGCGCGGCTTCGTTCCGGGTGGTGGTGTTCGCGCGGATGCGACGCCAGCCGCGTCTGCCTGCGCAGCAGAAGCGCTCGCACCCGCAGCTGCCCCGGCGTTGACGTGGCTGGGTGGAGTGCTTGCAGGACCGGCCGGCTGCATCAATTCCGCTCGAGCTTTGTCAAATTTTTCTGGCGTTGACGCTGGCGACGGGAAATCGCCAGTTTCCAATTGGCGTCGGTGTCGCTCGCCGGTCCCAGCGATGCAGACGATGTAGGATGGTGCACGGCAAATTCATGTTCGCTTGCCGAGGTGAGCTCGTCGAGGTTGAGAGATTCCGTGTTAACATTGGTTTCGTTGGGGCTGAATGCAGGTTGAACAAATCCGGTAGTAGTCACGTCAGCAGTTGGCGTAGTGCTAGCGTCCATATTGTTGTGAAAGGGGTCCCGCCGTTAGGTCTAGTCACCCGTACTCTCACAGGCGAGCTGGGTCGACGCTTTGGCCCAGCGGCCCAGTGCTCACATGGGTTCTTCTGAAGGCCATAGAGAAAAATGGAGATGCTCTACAGCCTCGGGAAGGGTGTGCGGTTCCCAGGACAGTTAAAACTTGATGATCCGACACAGTGCCGGCGACGATATCGAAGTAATCCGGTCAACGAGAGCACACGTTCGGCGGAGCGCATGCGACGCGCGTCCACTCGCTCCGGCGTCCCGTTCGTGACAAAGCTCAGTAGGAAAAGCTGCCTAAGCTTGTAGCCCTTGGGGAATCCCCTGTTTCGGTGTGCCCACACAGGTCCATGAACACTGTGCGCGGCGTAATTTTCGACGACGATCTTACTAAGCTTTCTGAAAGTGAGCTGCTCGTAGGTTGGCAGGACCAGAACGTGGTCAAAGTCCAAACGAATAACAATAAGGCGCAACAACAAACTGACCCCAACAAAACACGCAATAATTACCTTCGGAACAAGTGACCTACCAGAATCAATCGAAACCGGCTATTGTAAGCTCCGTGTAAGACCATACATTCCCAACCCTCGTCGATGTTTCAAGTGTCAACGTTTCGGTCATGGATCGCAGAGTTGCAGAGGGCGTGCCACTTGCGCAAAGCGCGCATTCGTTCAACACATATCGGACAACTGCACCTCAGAAACAACTCATTGCTCGAACTGTGAAGGAGATCACGCTGACTACTCACGATCATGCCCCGTATGGAAAAAAGAGAAACAAATAGTAAAACTTCAGTTTAAATTCAATCTTTCATTCCAAGAAGAACGCCAACGTTTCGCAATACACAACCCATCTTATCCCTCCTTTGCAGATTTGACGCGCTGGGGCGCTGCGCCACATGTCTAGGCGCCCGCGAATGTCACACAGTGTGTGGCCGCGGTCGTACAACCAGCGCCACCGGCTGGAGCAGCCTATATTGCTCCGCCACCTAACAAACCGGGCCGGCAGACCCCCATTTCTGCTGAACGTCGGACCACTGCAAGCGCAGTTAGGTCCGAAAGTTCAGTGAATGTGCCTGCCCTGCCGCCACCATTCACCACCTCACAAGAGGTGATGGATACAAGTCCCACTCCTCCGGCGCCTCAGACGCCGAAGCATGGGCGCAACTCCTTGAAGCGCGCCAAAATGAAAAACCTCGAATCACAGGGCCCGCAAAAGGCCCTGTAACCTAACGCTACACTTTGTACACACAGCACCACACTACATTAAAATGAAACAAATACTACAGTGGAACGTCAGAGAACTGTTGAAAAACCTCGATGATATCCAGGAACTTTTACACAAACATACACCTAAGGTGCTGTGCGTACAAGAGACACACCTGAAACCTAAACACACCAACTTTTTGCGTCACTACGTTATTTTTCGGAAGGACCGGAATGATGCAATTGTGCCATCCGGTTGTGTTGCCATAATAGTCAATCAAGGGGTTGCATGCACACACCTACCTCTACAAACATCCCTTGAGGCGGTGGCTGTTCGAGCAGTTCTTTTGAATAAGCTCGTCACCATCTGCTCTCTCTACATATCTCCACAACACCGTCTTGAAAAGCATAAATTCGAGTCCCTCAAAGAGGAACTTCCAGAACCTTATATCCTCCTTGGAGATTTCAATGCACGTAGCAATCTATGGGGTGACTCTCGCTGCGATGCTCGAGGTCGCCTAATTGAACAGCTCCTTTTTTCTTCCGGTGCGTGCCGGCTGAATCGGAAAGAGCCAACATATTACAACATCGCTAACAATATGTACTCAACAATAGACCTCAGCATAACATCCCCATCACTCCTACCTCTACCAAAATGGGAAGTCATTTACGGTCACTACCATCCATATGGTAGTGACCATTTCTCTATCGTTATCAGCACATCAATAACAAATACACGTCCTGTACAAGTTCCGAAATGGCTCACCGACAAAGCCAATTGCGAAAAGTTTCAAAAAATTACTGTATCATCTTGGACTGACGTGGCGGCGTTGAGCATAGAGGATGCTGTCTGCTACTTTACAGCTTTTTTGGTTCATGCTGCAACAAAAAGTATTCTCCAAACATATGGACCGTCAAGCAAACGACGAGTCCCATGGTGGAATAACGAGTGTCGTGATGCTCGAGAAAAACAAAATAAGGCATGGAAGTTGCTTAGAGCTTCGCCCACAGCCGAGAATCTTGTAAACTTTAAGAACGTCAAGTCGCAAGCAAGAAGGACGCACCGACAAGCGAGAAGAGAAAGTTTGCACAAATTTTGATCAGGCATTAACTAATACACAGATGAGTCGAGAGTCTGGAGCTTGGTTGGTAAGGTGGCAGGGCGAAAAGCACATTCACTTTCTCTAATGAACACACAAAGGGAGAGTTTGGAAGACCAGGCAAACACTCTCGGAGCGCACTTCGAAGAGGTCTCCAGCTCAACACACTATAGTGATGCGTTCCGACGATACAAAACCGCAACAGAAAAACAGAGATTAGAGCGCAAGCCCTGAACACATGAGGCATACAACGAACCTTTCTGTTTGGCTTAACTACAAGCCTCACTTACCTGCTGCAATAAATCTACCCCAGGCCCGGACTATGTGGCATATGAAATGCTTAAACACCTGCCCACTGAAACCCGGAAACTCTCCTCTCTCTGTATAATGCGATATGGTCTTCCAGCGAGCTACCCTCAGCCTGGAAGGAAGCTGTCATTATCCCATTTCTAAAACAAGGCAAGGACCCGGCCTCAGTTTCCAGCTACAGGCCAATAGCATTAACCAGCTGTCTTTGCAAGGTCTTTGAAAAAATCATTACTAGCCGCCTGATGCACTTCCTTGAAATTAATGGCCTACTTGACCCATACCAGTGTGGGTTTCGAGAGGCTCGGTCCACCACTGACCACCTTGTCCGTATCGAGGCACAAATTCGCGACGCTTTTGTTCATAAGCAATTTTTTCTTTCGGTGTTCCTCGATATGTAAAAGGTATATGACAATACATGGCGCTTCGGCATATTGCGAGACCTGTCACATTTAGGTGTGCGAGGTAGAATGCTGACAATTATCGAAAGCTACCTGTTTAACCGTACATTCCGTGTCCGAGTTGGCACTGCCTTATCTCAAGTATTTGTCCAAGAAACAGGAGTGCCACAAGGAGGTGTATTGAGCTGCACACTTTTCATAGTTAAAATGAATTCCTTGCACCTGTCTCTCCCACGAAATATTTTTTACTGCATATATGTCGATGATGTACAGATTGGTTACAAATCGCGCAACATCTCAATGTGCCAACGTCAAGTTCAACTAGGGTTTAACAAGGTATCTCAATGGGCAAACGACAATGGTCTTATACTCATCGCGAAAAAGAGCACTTGTGTCTTGTTCAGCCGAAAGAGGGGCCTCCATCCTGACCCCAACATTGACCTGCAAGGTCAACCTCTGCCAGTGAAGACCGAGCACAAGTTTCTTGGTCTCATATTAGACACTAAACTAACCTTCATCTCACACATCAAGTATTTAAGGGACAGATGCTTAAAAGCAATGAACATTTTGAAAGTGTTGTCACGCACTACATGGCCCCACGGCAGTGGTCTAGTGGCTAAGGTACTCGGCTGCTGAACCGCAGGTCGCGGGTTCAAATCCCGGCTGCGGCGGATGCATTTCCGATGGAAGCGGAAATGTCGTAGGCCCGTGGGCTCAGATTTGGGTGCACGTTGAAGAACCCCAGGTGGTCCAAATTTCTGGACCCCTCCACTACGGCGTCTCTCATATTCAAATGGTGGTTTTGGGACGTTAAACCCCACAAATCCATGAATCAATCAACCACAGACATCATGGGGTAGTGACACAAAATGTCTAATGAATTTATATAAAAACCTCATACGCACACGCCTAGATTACGGTGCTACCCCGCAGGGGCGCCTGCGCAAGTAGGCGTTTGGTGTGTAGCGACACCACGGACCCGAGCTAACGGGGGAGTTTCTACTCCCTCCCACGCCTAGCCGTGCGTGGCTTTGCCGTGTCCGGGGAAAAGGGTATCCTGGTGGTTGAGCCGACGCTGGGTGATTGGACCTTTAAGGCCCCCCGGCAGAGGCAACACACCCCTTTGGCCCCGGCTTCACGTAGACGGCAACCCTGGGCTGACCCAACCAGGGGAAATCGGCAGTCGCCTTTTCCTAACTCTCTCTCCCTACATCTTCGTCTTTATCTCTCACTTTTTATCTGTCCTGTCTTCTCCTCTCTTCTGTTTACTTCCAAACTTCCTGGCCGTTAGGGTTATCCCTGTGCAAATAGCCTACCTTGGAATAGCCTACCTTGGTCTAGGCGCATTGGGTTATAGTAGCGTTGTACGGCTGGCGTCTGCTGGTTTCAGCACCCGCAAACTTGTAGCGTCCCCTCGTTGGGCTCCGTGGTGGGTGGCCGCCACCGCTTCTGAAGAAAATTAATCTGGCATGCATAGAGCATTTCCATTATTAAGTGATCGTACCGCCTTAAAGCGCGTACGCACCGAAGACTTAGTATTTTTCAACCGATCAACTGAAAACTTCCCCCATTTTCATGTTATACATAGCGAGATAAGCAGCAAGCAAGCCAGAACTGTATCCCTCTTTGTAGTAGCCAGATGTCTCAAAGAAACTCTAGGAGACAGGTACAAAGTTACCAAAATGGCCAGCGGAGATCTCCTCCTTGAAGTTCGAGAAAAAGAACAGTATGAAAAGCTACAGAATCTTTCAACTTTTGGTGACACTCCCATAACTCTAACGCCACACAGATCCATTAACGCAACCCGTGGAGTAGTGTCTGATGCTGATTTGCTCGGCTTGACTGAAGAGGAACTTCTGGAGGGGTGGAAGAGTCAGAATGTGACCAATGTACAAAGGATCACCATTAGAAGAGACAACAATGTAACACCAACAAAACACCTAATACTCACGTTCGCTTCCAGTAATCTGCCAGAAAGTATTCAAACAGGGTACACTAAGACGTCGATCAGACCATACATACCTAACCCACGTCGTTGTTTTAAATGCCAGAAGTATGGCCACGGCTAACAAAGCTGTCGTTGTCACCAAACTTGTGCACCATGTGGAGTGTCAGGCCACAATTCTGACAATTGCGAAGAATACTCACGGTCTGACATACTCACGGTCTTGCTCATTTTGGAAAAAAGAAAAGGAAATCATCACATTGAAAATAAAGAAAAGATCACATTCAAGGAAGCAAGACGAAGAGTTTCGCCATTTTATGGCGCTACATATGCTAATGCGGCGCGTCAAGGGGCAACGCCGCACCAGCCCTCGTCACTCCTTCGGCCAGCGCAGAGTGAGCCGACGCCTGTGGCACCTGCCCCGAAGGCGGCAGTAGTTTAGTCTACTCCGCCTCCTAGTGAATTGAGGCCGGAGACTCCAGGGTCCTCTTGTCTCAAGGCGTCCCCTCACCAGGCGAGGCCTAAAATCCGAACCACCAGTTCGCATGTGCGGGCACCCAGTGCCTCTGAGGAGGCAATAGATACAACGGTACCCTTGGTACCAAAAGAGCGGCGCACCTCCTTGGAGCGCGACAAGAAAATTAAAGAACCAATAACGGGGCCGGACGACCGTCCTGCCACCTGAATTAATGAGCTCACTCCAACACAGGATGCTCTTTGTACACACAGTAGCATCTCTCTTCTTTAATTATGCAGACAGAAATATTACAGTGGAACATCCGAGGCCTTCTTCGAAACCTCGATGACTTACAAGAACTCCTCCATGAACACAATCCAAGAGTGCTGTGTGTACAAGAGACACACTTAAAACGAACTAACACAAAACTTTTACGTAACTACATAATCTTCCGAAAGGATAGAGATGATGCAATGCTACCATCCGGTGGTGTAACGGTTATAGTAAGTCAAGGTATAGCATGCACACAATTACCCCTTCAAACTTCCCTCGAGGCGGTGGCTGTCCGAGCAGTTATTCTACACAAACTTGTCACTGTCTTCTCTTTGTACATACCTCCGCACCACCGTCTCGAAAAACTTCAATTCCAGTCTTTAATAGACGAACTACCTGAACCTTATCTGGTCCTTGGGGACCTGAACGCACATAATGGTCTGTGGGGTGACTCTCGCTGTTATGCCCGAGGTCGTTTCATTGAACAATTCCTCAATTCATCGGGTGCTTGTCTTTTGAATAGGAAAGAGGCAACATACTATAATCTTGCCAACAAAACTTACTCTTCCATAGACCTCAGTATCGCATCTCCTTCACTTGTACCATTACTTCAGTGGAAAGTCATAAATAATCCATACGCAAGTGACCATTTCCCTTTAGTTTTGAGTACACCAATAATAAATAATGTCCTCCACATGTTCCCAAATGGCTGGTAAACAAAGCCAACTGGGAACAATTTCAAAAGCTTACTCACCTAAATTGGACTGACATATGCGGGTTAGGCATAGATGAAGCTGTGCAGTACTTCACGGCTTTTTTTACTGACGCAGCAACCAGGTGCATTCCACAAACATCTGGACTGCCCGACAAACGACACGTTCCGTGGTAGAACCCTGAGTGTCGGAATGCGCGAAAGGAACAGAACAGGGCATGGAGGTTGCTGCGGAACTCGCCGACAGTGGAAAACCTTGAGAGCTTTAAGAAAATAAAATCTCGAGGCAGGAGAACGCGTCGGCAGGCCAGAAAAGAAAGCTTTTATCAGGGATAAATTCATATACACAAGAGGCTGAAGTCTGGAACATGGTTCGTAGGGTAGCAGGAAGACAAGTACACTCACTCCCACTCGTAAACATACGGGGTGATAGCCTGGAAGATCAAGCGAACTTCCTCGGTGCACACTACGAGCAGGTGTCTAGCTCGTCACACTACACTGACGCTTTCCAAAGACACAAAGCAAAGATAGAAAAGCAGAAACTAGAACCCAAGTGCACAAAATACGAGGAATACAACCAACTTTTCAACTTAGCTGAGCTACAAACATCACTAAACTCTTGCAATAGTTCCGCTTCAGGCTACGACCGTGTCACATATGAAATGTTGAAAACCTTGCCGCTTGAAACGCGAAAAACTTTACTCTCTCTATACAATGCTATCTGGCTTTCAGGCACCATCCCTGCTTCCTGGAAAGAGGCTATTGTTATCCCAATTTCGAAACAGGGCAAAGACCCTTCCTCAGTTTCAAATTATCGGCCCATTGCACTAACCAGCTGCCTTTGTAAACTTTTTGAAAAAATAAGAAACCGTCGACTTCTACATTTCCTTGAAACACACAATCTGCTTGACCAGTTCCAGTGTGGGTTTCGAGAGAGTAGAACCACAACCGACCATCTGGTGCGTATTGAGGCACAGATCCGAAATGCTTTCATCCACAAACAATACTTCCTCTCAGTGTTTCTCGAAATCGAGAAAGCTTACGACACAACATGGCGTTTCGGCGTATTAAGAGACTTGTCTCACCTGGGTGTGCGCGGTACAATGCTTTCCTAAATCGAGAGTTACTTGTCCAATCGGAAATTTTGTGTCCGTGTGGGCAGTATTCTCTCGCAAACATTTGTGCAAGAAACGGGAGTACCGCAAGGTGGTGTACTTAGTTGTACACTTTTTATTATTAAAATGAATTCCTTGCACCTGTCCATCCCCCGCAACATGTTCTATTCCACATATGTCGATGACGTCCAGCTTGGCTTTAAGTCATGCAACCTAGCAATGTGTGAGCGGCAGGTTCAGTTACGTTTAAACAAGGTCTCCAAATGGGCAGAGGAAAACAGATTCCGGCTGAACCCTGGAAAAAGCACGGGTGTCTTGTTCTCCCGAAAGAGAGGCGTGCACTCAGAACCTGACATTGAACTGAACGGTCAACGTCTGTCTGTCAATGCGGAGCATAAATTCTTAGGCTTAATCTTGGACAACAAGTTGACATTCGTACCCCACATCAAGTATTTAAAAACAAAATGTTTAAAAGCCATGAGTGTTATAAAAGTGTTGTCACGTACTACGTGGGGTAGTGACAGGCAATGCCTCATGAACCTGTATAGTAGCCTCATTCGCACCCGCTTAGATTATGGGGCCGTTGTCTATCAGTCTGCTACTCAAAGCGCTTTGAAGATTCTGGATTCCGTGCACCATTTAGGCATGCGCCTTTCTATGGGTGCTTTTCGCACCAGCCCCGTAGAAAGCTATTACGTTGAGTCAAATGAGTGGTCGCTTCATCTTCAGAGAACTTACATGTCGACAGGGTTTCGCATTCAGGTCTTCTCTATAAAGTTAATACACTTAATGTCCCGCATCTTCTAATAAAGTGGATTGCCTCATACCTTGAACATAGAAAGCAATTTGTTGATGTCGGTGGTCACGTTTCAGATCTTAGATCAGTTAACTCCGGAGTTCCTCAGGGAAGTGTCCTGGGGCCTTTACTATTTCTGGTATATATAAACGACATAACCTCTTGTGTGCACGAAAGCGTTGCTATTCGTTTATTTGCGGACGACTGTCTTCTGTACAGAGCTGTTGAATCAACTAATGACCAAATTACTCTCAACGACAGCCTGAATTTAATATCTAATTGGTGCGAAATTTGGGGAATGAAGCTTAACCAAACTAAAACGGTGTACATGCGCATAACTAATAAAAAATGTTCTCTTATGTTCAATTACTCTGTAACGGGAGTCGAAATTTCCCAAACCAATAGCTTTAAATATCTCAGCTTAACATTTACAAATAATCTAACCTGGTCAATGCATATCAACAAAGTCTGTGCATCAACTCGGCGTAAGCTCGGCCTCTTACGTCACAAACTAAAAAAATCCCCCTCCCATGTTAAACTTCTTGCATATAACACGCTAATCAGGCCTCGTCTTGAATACGCGTGTATCGTTTGGGACCCGTTCACTAAAAAAGACATTAACAAACTTGAACAAATTCAGAGGCTGGCTGTACGGTTCATATATAATCGTTACCGCCGACATGACTCGCCTACCTCTTTAATGCAAACAAACAACATCATGACCTTACAGAGCCGCCGTAAAATAACAAGACTAAAATTTCTTTATCAGCTTTGGAACCGTAAACTTGCACTCGACCCCGCTCCTTATCTAAACCTTTTGCCCCATAGACCCACCAGGAACTTTCACCCTTTTAAATTTAACTCGATTTTTGCACGGACAAACAAATTCCAACATTCTTTTTTCCCGCGCACCATAAGTGATTGGAATGCCTTACCATCTGAAACCTCCTTATCGAATAATGTTCTTGAGTTGTTTAACCAGCTCGCAGAATAAATTTGTAACGGTGCCTTTATCCTGTGATTGGTTTCCCATATCTAGTTGTGTAAAATCTGTGCTACGCTACTGTTATGATCATTGCTGCCTTGCTTCGTTTTTTTTTCTTTTTTTCCTGTTTTGGTTTTTACCTTCTTATGTGCCACATGTGTGAAATATGCCCTGCTTAGTCCTCTCCTGTTCTCTGGTGTTTTCTTCGATTGTTCATTGCTTATTTCTTCTTGCTCTCAATTTGTATTTCTTTTTTTTTGTTTAAATCTGGTTTTCAACAGTGTTATACAAACAAACCACTCCTGCTTGGGCCACCCTAGGCCTGCAGTATTGTATAAATAAATAAATAAATAAATAAATAAATAAATAAATAAATACATAAATAATAAATAAAAATAAATAATAAATAAATGTCCTTCGTTTATTTCCTTAAGGTAAAAGCAGACAAGGAGCACCCCTCATACTCTACTATTAATGATTTGTCGAGCTCAATTATGTTTCGAAACAGGCCTTCGATGAGGCAGCCCTTCTCAGTTCACCTGAAGAGTCTAGCTGAGGAAACTGGAGTCTCACTTGAACACAGTTTAATGGCTCCTGTAGCATACCCGTCACCGTGGCAATGGCAGACTATAGACTGCGATGTGTCTTTTCTAGAAGTTACAAAACATGCGCCTATTGCCCATATTCGAACATACTTCTTGGAACTTCAATACAAATACACACGTCCTGAGTTTTTTACAGATGCCTCTAAGTCTAACTCCTCTGTGTCCTACGCTGCTGTTGGCCCTTCCTTTTCGGATGCTGGCCCTCTACATCCAGGCACAAGTATCTTCACAGCGGAAGCTTACGCGATACTTGTGGCAGCTAAACACATCAAACAATTACAAATACAGAAAGCAGTAATTCATACAGACTCGCTCAGTGTGGTAACGGCTCTGCACAGTCTTAAAAAACAAAAAAAAACACTGTCCTTGTCTCACTTTACTCCATTTTTTGCACACTCTACACACTCAACCAACATGTTGTAGTGTGCTGGGTGCCAGGGCACCGTGAGATCCAAGGCAACGTGAGGGCGGATCAGCTCGCTGCATCCGTCCACAAAAACCCTGCCCCTACGCCCATATCAATCCCGGTCCTTGATCTGAAGCCGTCTCTCAAACGAAACCTCAGGCAGTACTGGCAGAGCAAGTGGGATAAACACACACAAAACAAACTACACGTTATCAAGCCACACCTTGGCCATTGGCCACCAGTATCAAAATCACGTCTAACAGAGGTAACACTAACAAGACTGAGAATAGGACACACATACACGACACACACACATCTTTTGTCCGGTGATGATCCACCACTGTGTGACAATTGTGGTGAGGCATTGACAGTTCTTCACGTTTTAATCCAATGTAAACAGTTAGACACTCTAAGAAGACAACACTTTCCATTACCCTACCGACAACATATACCGTTACACCCCACAATGTGTGTCAGTAGGGAACCACTTTTCAACTATAAATCATTGTTAGCTTTTTCAAGAGATGTCAATTTTTACTATGTAATATACCCGGCATTGTGTAGCGTGACCTCTCAAGAGAGGTTGCTGCTGCAGTGATTACATTTAAAAGCACTTGCCTCGCTGCCCTTGGACACAAGGGCGCTGATGAGGCACGTGTGCTAGTGGCAAAAATTTTTACATGTTTTTATTATCAAAATCTTTGTCACCCCTTTTAATATGCATATCACGCCACTGTCATGATCTTAATACTTATGTTTTTACCCGCATTATCGCGAGGAATTTTAAGGCCCTTATACAGCCACGCAACATATCACTGTCTCATCTCTACTCATCGAAATGGCGCTCTTTGGCCATCAATTGGCCCTTGCGCCACAAAGCACCACACATCATCATCATCAGATTACGGTGCTATAATCTATCAGTCGGAAACACCATCAGCATTGAAAATTCTCGACCCTGCCCACCATACAGGTATTCGCCTCTCTACGGGTGCTTTCTGAACCAGGCCCGTGGAGAGCCTGTACGTGGATTCGAATGAATGGTCGCTCCACCTACAAAGATGTTCCCTGTCCTTTTTGTACTTTTTGAAGGTGAAGGCAGACAAGAAACACCCTTCCCATTTCACAATTAATGAGTTGTCTTGTTCTGGCTTGTTCGAGAACCGTCCTTCGTTTAGGCTGCCCTACGCGCTCCGTGTAAGGGGCCTGGCCGAATAAACAGGTGTGCCTCTTCTTGAACGCAGTTTGATGGCTCCTGCAACATATCTGCCACCGTGGCAGTGGCAGCTTATAGACTGAAGATGATGATTAGTGAAGTTTATTGGCGCAAGGGCCAGATGTGGCCAAAGAGCGCCAGAGCGATGATAATGAACTGTGCAATGTGGAGTGTAGATAAAACAGATGTGACGTGGCTGTAAATGGGCCTAAAAACAGTCGCTGTAGGTGCATAAAAATATATATATAGTAAAAGTATGGCAATGACAAATGATGTGTGCTATGGAAACATAAAATGGTTTAAAAGTGATATGTATGTGAAATAAAAACTTGGCATGGAGCACCAGCGTCTCGACAGAGCCCTTAAAACAAGAGCATGGAGGCCTGGGCTCATTGAAAGCTGCTATCACAGCGGCATCCTCTGAACAGAGGATGCGCTATGAACCTGTTGGGCTAAAAACATTCAATGTTGGGCTAAAAACATTCAATACTACATCCTTTAAAAAGCTTAAAACTGATTTTGCATCAAAGAGCGGCTCTTCGCCGAGAAACATAATTGGCTGTAGAGGAAGATTATAGCGGTATGCTAAAGCAAAATATTCCTTTCTCTCACTTTCAGCTTCAGGACACTCCAGGAGGACGTGGAGGATGGTTAGCCTCTCACCAAATCTACCACAAGTAGGAGGTTCATCGCCAGTCAGCAAAAAGCTATGGGTACCATAAGTGTGTCCTATTCTGAGGCGACAGAATAGGACATCAGTTCGCCGTGTTCTTGTAGCGGAGGGCCAGTAACCCAACTGCGGCTTAATCAACTGAAGCTTATTATTTGTTTCTGTGTGTCACAAGCGTTGCCAGTGGTTTCGCAGTTTCTTACGTAGGAAGGGTTTTAGGTGTGTTGCAGGGACAGTAGTGGTGGGGTTAATAGTGCGCAATATAATTGAGGTGGCCATTTCGTCAACTAGCACATTGCCCTCGATGCTTCTATGGCCAGGTACCCAGCAAATAGTAACATGCTGGTTGGACATGTACGCAGTACATAGGACGGAATACAGCTCAATTATTACCGGATTTCTCAATCTGAAAAGTGATCCCAATGCATTTACGACGCTTAATGAGTCTGTGAATATAATTGATTTTTGTATGTTTGATTTCCGTATATGCTTCACAGCCGACCATAGTGCATAACCCTCAGCCGTAAATGTACTTGTTTCCGGGTGCAGCACACCGGGTTCCGAGAAGGATGGTCCGACGGCTGCATAAGCCACCCCTACATGCGACTTAGAAGTGTCGGTATAAAACTCTGCGCGTAAGTACTTGGACTGGAGTTCTCGGAAATGCATTTTAATATGTGCTTCTGGTGCGTGTTTAGTGATCTCGACAAATGAGGTGTCACAGTGTATAAGCTGCCACTGCCACGGGGGTAAAAGTGTCGCTGTGGGCGTAGGACAAAGTTCTAGCAGCGGAACACCCATTTCCTCACTTAAGTTTCTCACACGCAAAGAGAACGGCTTTCTCACTGTGGGGCGATTATGGAAGAGGGTGGCAGCGGTCATATCGTTTACAGTTGAATAAGATGGATGCTTGATGTTTGCGCGTACCTTTATAAAATATGTGAAACTGCTATAGGAACGCTGCAGGTGAAGTGAACACTGATTCAACTCTACATAGAGGCTCTGGATCTGACTGGTCCTGAAAGCACCAGTTGCAAGTCGGATACCCAGATGGTGAACGGGGTCTAGGATTTTTAATGCACTTGGCGTTGCGGAATGATAAATTATAGAGGCATAATCAAGGCGTGACCCGACAAGGCTTTTGTATAACTTTAAGAGGCACTTTCGATCACTACCCCATGTTGTACGTGACAGGAGTTTTAGGACGTTCATCGCTTTCAAACATTTCATTTTGACATATTTAATCTGGGGAATAAACGTCAGCTTAGAATCTAAAGTGGTTCCCAGAAATTTCTGCTCACTGCTCACAGAGAGTTGGTCTCCCTTGATCGCAACATTTGGTAGTAGAATTACACCTCGTTTGTTGGAGAAAAGTATGCAAGTACTTTTCTTCGTGTTTATTTCAAAACCATTTTCATCCGCCCATTTAGAGAATTTATTCATTCCAAGCTGCACTTGTCGTTCGCAGGTAGACATATTGCATGATTTGAAACTCATCTGCACATCATCAACATACACAGAATAAAACATCGCGCTTGGAATGACTGACTGCAGGGAGTTCATTTTTACAAAAAAGAGTGTGCAACTAAGCACGCCCCCTTGCGGAACACCATTTTCTTGGGTAAAAGTTCTAGAGAGAGCATTTCCCACTTTTACGCGAAAGGTTCGATTTGACAAATAACTTTTAATTGTGTTTAGCATGTTCCCACGGATGCCCATGGTGGCAAGATCGCGGAGAATCCCGAACCGCCATGTGGTGTCGTACGCCTTCTCTAAGTCTAGGAATACCGAAAGTACGAACTGCCTGTGAATAAATGCATCTCTGATGTGTGTCTCTATGCGAACAAGGTGGTCTGTTGTCGACCTCCCCTCTCTGAAACCACACTGAAGGGGGTCTAGTATACTGTTACTTTCTAGAAAGTGGATTAAGCGCCGGTTTATTATTTTCTCATACAGTTTGCATAGACAGCTTGTTAGCGCTATTGGCCTGTAGCTGGCGGCCAAAGACGGATCTTTGCCTTGTTTAAGTACTGGGATGACTATAGCTTCTTTCCATGACAATGGAATATACCCAGCTGCCCACATGATATTGAAGAGAGTTAGGAGTGTTTTTAGTGCTTCGGGGTGAAGGTACTTGACCATTTCGTATGTTATACGATCGACTCCTGGCGCCGAGTTGTTGCAGCATGCAAGAGATGCCTTAAGTTCAGCTAATGTAAATGGGCAGTTGTAAGTCTCACTGGATGGACGTTTACATTTAAGGGGCTGCCGCTCTTCGCGTTCTTTGAATTTTAAGAACGTTTCTGTATAGTTTGATGCACTTGAGACGTATTCAAAGTGTTCGCCTAGGCAGTCCGCCTGCTCCTCTAAGCTTTCACCTCGGCTATTTACCAAGGGTAGGGGATGCGACTCCCGACCCATTAACTTGTTTACCCTATTCCAAACCTTTGTTTTGTCGGTGTAAGAATTGATACCAGAGATGTACCTATTCCAACTTTCTTTCTTTGCAAGACGACGCGTTCTTCTAGCTTGTGACTTCACCTGTTTGAAACTGACGAGGTTTTCAGCCATTGGGTAATTTAGGAATAATCTCCAAGCTTTATTTCGACTATTTCGCGCTTTCCGACAATCGTCATTCCACCATGGGTGTCGACGCTTATTAGTCATTCCGTTAGTTTGCTTAATACATTTCACTGCAGCGTCAATAATAAAATCTGTTAGGTATGCCACAGCATCGTCTATATTAAAATCAGCAATGTCCTCTCCTTCTAAAAATGTATTTTCTCTGAACAGTTTCCAGTTGGCTGACTTGGTGTTCCAACGAGGAAAGTCAGGCGAGCATGTATCTTCTTTAGTTAGCTTCAACATTATCGGGAAGTGGTCACTCCCAAAGGGGTTCTTGAGAACAGACCACTTCAGATAATGAATTAGTGTACTCGTGACAATACTCAGGTCTATAGAAGAGTATGTGTTGTGCGTAGAGCTATAATATGTTGATTATTTTTTGTTAAGTAAACATGCACCTGACGAAAACAGAAAGTGTTCTATTAGGCGTCCTCGTCCATCCAAACGGGAGTCGCCCCATAGAGGATTATGTGCATTTAGATCAGCAACGACTATATATGGCGGAGGAAGTTCGTCAATGAAACTTTGAAATTCTGTCTTCGAAAGTTGATAGTACGGAGGAATGTAAATAGAAGTAATTGTTAGTAGCTTCCTAAACAGCACTGCTCGGACAGCAACTGCCTCAAGAGAAGTTCGGAGGTTTATTTGCTTACAGGCAACACCTTTATCAACTATTATAGCGACACCGCCCGACGAGGCGGCAGCGTCGTGACGGTCTTTGCGGAAGATGGCATATTGCTTCAGAAAGTTTGTTTGTGTGGGCTTGAGATGTGTTTCCTGAACACACAGCACCTTTGAAGTATGTTTATTAAGGAGTTCTCTAATATCATCGAGATTATGGAGAAGTCCTCTCACATTCCACTGTAAAATCTGCGTGTCCATTTTAGATGTGTTTTGTGCTGTGTGCTCAAGGATGGAAAATTAGCCCACGGACCCTTTCCAGGGGCCGTGACACGAGATTTTTCTTTTTTCGATCGGTAGACCGAGTCGCGCCGATCCTTAGGCGCTTGCTGCGCCCTCACGCTCGGAGTTGTGTCTATTGCCTCTAGCGAGGCACTGGACAAGCGCTCTTGCGAGCGCTGCAGCAGTTTTGAGGGCCTCGCCTCTAAAGACAAGGCCTTCGCGGCCCCCAGCCCGGAGGTTGGTGGGTCCTTCTTCGATGGCGGAGCATCACTGGCTGCAACCGCCGAGGGGGCGGATGGCGTCACCGCTGGCTCACTACGCGTGTGCACGACAGGCGCCGGGGGCCGTCGTGGCGCTGCACCCTGACGCGCCAGTTCGGCAAAGCTGGTTTCTGGCAGGTAGGACACCTGCCTTCGTGCCTCCCGAAATGAAATGTTTTGTTGTACTTTAATTGTGACAATTTCCTTCTCTTTTTTCCAGCTTGGGCATGACCGTGAGTATGCGGCATGCCCCCTGTTACAGTTCGCACAGTGAGGAGAGTTTTCACAGGCATCAGATGTGTGTTCGTCAGTACTGCATTTCGCACAAGTTAGGCGGCCTCGGCAGTTCTGTGAACTGTGGCCGAACCGCTGGCATTTGAAACATCGGAGGGGGTTTGGTATATACGGCCTCACTCGAAGCTTGATATACCCAGCCTCAACGGAGTCGGGCAGTACACTTGAATTGAAGGTAAGTATGAGCTGTTTACTCTGGACTTCTTTGACTACACGCCTCATGCTAATTCGTTTTACGTTTATGACATTCTGTTCGCTGAAACCCTCCAGGAGTTCAGCCTCCGTCAGCCCTAACAGGTCATCATCTGAGACAACGCCACGGGTGGTGTTCATGGTTCGGTGTGGGGTTACTATTAATTTGGTATCTGCAAATTTCGTTAGGTTAGGCAATTTTTCATATTGTTTCTGGTCGCGGAGCTCCAACAGGAGGTCACCACTTGCCATTCTCGAAGCTTTATATCCTGGGCCAAAGATTTCTGTCAAAGACTTTGAAACAAGAAAAGGTGAAATTGTTCGCACTGCTTTGCCGGGTGTGTCAGCGTGGGTAACGTGGAATCGGGAAAAGGATACTCTCTGGTGACCAAAAAACTGGAATACTTCATCGTGCGCCCTCTTTTCTGAGGGCGATCAGGGAGTGGGGGGAAGGAGCTAGCCATATGAAAAGGTTTATTTTCGGCAGCGGCGCCAGCCACCCACCATGGAGTCCTACAAGGGGACGCTGCAGGGTCTGTAAGCACAGGACCTGCAGACGCCAGCTGTACACCACCACTATAACCGAATATGGTGTATCCAAGGTAGGATAGCCACACAGGGTTAACCCTTGCCGCCAGGAAACACGGAAGTCAACGGAAGAGAGTAGAGGACAGGAAAGATTTAAAGTAAGAGAAAAGACGAAGATGTGAGGGGGAGACAGGAAAAGGCGACTGCCGATTCCCCCCAGGCGAGTCAATCCGGGGGTGCCGTCTACGTGAAGCCAGGGCCAAAGGGGTGTGTTGCCTCTGCCGGGGGGCCGTAAAGGTCCAATCACCCAGCGTCAGCTCAACCCCCAGGATCCCCTTTTCCCCGGACACGGCAAAGCCACGCACGGCAAGGCGTGGGAGGGAGTCAAAACTCCCCCGTTAGCTCGGGTCCGTGGTGTCGCTACTTACCAAACGCCTACCTGCGCAGGCGCCCCTGCAGGGAGCTTATAGACTGTGATGTCTCTTTTGTTGAAGTCACAAAGCACGCACCACTTGCACACATACATACATACTTCCTAGAACTACAGCATAAATACGCATGCCCCGAGTTCTTTACCAATGCGTCAAAGTCAAACCCTTCTGTGTCATATGCAGCGGTAGGCCAATCCTTTTCCGAGGCGTTCTACATCCTGATGCAAGCATTTTCACAGGAGAAGCTTACGCAACACTGGTGATCGTAAAACACATCAAACAGATAAAATTACAGAAAGCAGTAATATACACAGATTCCCTAAGCGTGGTGAAAGCCCTGAAAACTCCTAAAAAAACACAAGAACCCCATGCTGGTGTCACTTTGCTTACTTCTGTGCACACTGTACACATCAAAACAGCATGTCGTTGTCTGCTGGGTTATTATATGTACACACCTTTTTTTTTGTACCGACACTTGCATCACCCCTTTGTAATGCCCTCTGTGGACCCCTTTGGGTATTCGTACAAATAAATAAATCTTATCTCATATCATCCTTGCAACTATAGCGACCTGTTATTGCATCTTTCCTTCTGTATATAGTTGTCAACCTTTTTATGTTGTTCTATACTAAGAAAACTCCCCGCAAGGGCGTCCGCGCAAGCAGACGTTTGGTGTGTAGCGACACCACGGACCCAAGTTAACGGGGGGGGGGGGGGTTGACTCCCTCCCACGCCTAGCCGTGCGTGGCTTTGTCGTGTCCGGGGAAAAGGGGATCCTGGGGGTTGAGCCGACGCCGGGTGATTGGACCTTTAAGGCCCCAGGCGGAGGCAACACACCCCTTTGGCCCCGGCTTCACGTAGACGGCACCCCTGGGCTGACCCACTAAGGTGAAATCGGCAGTCGCCTTTTCCTATCACTCTCTACCTATATTCTCTTTCTCACTCTACCTCTCTGTCTCTTTCGTTATATAGTTGACTCACGGTCACAGAGTGCTTTTGTAGAGTTTTTTTTCTTTAATGCCTCCTCTGAAACAAGAACACTTGCCTGTTAAGACAATGTCTTCAGCCATCTTTGAAACACAAACTATTAACCAAACCATTTTGCGTAGTGTAAAAAGACTAGGAAATTGTAGTGTTTCTGTTTATCTATAATATTCTGTAGTATGAGCTTCTCACGCGTACATCTTACGAGGCGACCTTTATGCGACAGTGCAGCAATGGCGTCAGGATAATGTCGTAGCGGGTCTCCTTCAGCGGAAGTCCGGCTATGCCTGCTTGCGACGTTTATCAAGAGCGTCGCTTTGGGAACTTCATAAAGTCGGGAGGCGAAATTGATGCACCTCAATGTTCGTCGCTGCGTTTCATGGGGTATAGAAGAGAAGTGTATACGACATCTGTTGACGACTATCTTATCTTGAAAGTAGAGAAAACTTTGATTTGAGGCACACTCAAGATTCGCGGATCATCCTTGCATCTAAAAAGCCGGAAACCTATATACAGGTATACGTAAGAAAATGATGCCTCTGGTAACGCAAGCCTCCGGCAATGGCTGACAGTCCGCTCTAATAGAGCACCGCGGCTTCCGGTTACTTCGCGGTAAAAATCGCGCCCTCTTCGGCAGCCCATTTCTTTGCAACGGCCGTAAACTCGGAAATCTTTGTGATAAGAGGAGTAAAATGTTGACGGTCTCACTTGGAAGCGTTATGACATTTCTATGCGGTCGGTGCAAGTCGTGAGTCAAGCACCAAAGGCATTTTGTCGCAAATAAAAACTACTTAAAGCTCAACATTCGTTTGTAAGACCCTAGACAACGACAATACGTTTTCAGGAACAGCCATCGTCAATTTTATCAGCATTTACTTCAAAAGGAAGCGCGGCGACGTGAAGTAAACAGGAAAACAACTAACAACGACTCAGAACAACGTCGCGAGTAGGAGAAAAAAAAACAGAAACAAGCTCCACTCTTCTTCAGCAGCATGCACTGGTCACCGTGGCCTCATTTTTCGTCGATCGGTAATATATCAGGCGTGCACGCACACTATTCCTTTAGCTCAGGAGGCAGAGATGAGCGCAAGTTGATTGTACTCAAGGATGCTTTATATTTAGTTTTTTAAGCAAGCATTCAATTTATTTAGAGAAAGAATGTAAGAAATAGCTAGAAAGTGATAAGTACCCTATTGAAATAACGTCCACCATGGGAATGGTGGATTCCGCCATCCACCATTTTGGTGGATTATGGCGGTGGAAATGGTGGCACATGGTGTATGGTGGCTATGGTGGAGCGAATGGTGAATGGCGCGCTCCAGCCGGCAGTTCTGGAGCGCGAAGCAGCCTCAGAACCACCATGACGAGCTGCCGTAAAGAAATAATAAAAATATTAGTATAAAAAGAATGTTGCAAGGACCTCTAAAAAAAAAAACTCGCGCCAGCGTGGAATCAAATCACGCACCTCCGAGTTATGAGCTGAGTATACACTAACCGCTGCGCCACGCACACAGTTGGCGGTATAGGTGTTGAAGAAATAGTCGACCCACAAACACACTGTTTAACTTCAGTTGTGTTTTTTGTTTACTTGGGTGGTACGGTATCTGCACCTGCTACTAAGACTTGCACATTTGATAAACACAAACAACTGCTGCCTGTAACGATTGCTACTGCGATAATGCCATCAGCGCTATGTTTTTGTTACAATTTACAACCGCAAGGAAAAAACCAACTCAGTGGATTGAGGAGCAGGTGGAGTTTATCGGCGGTTACTGCCAAGTTTATTATCCGTTTTTCGCTCCTTTCAAAGGGCGATATCTGTTCAGGCTTTATGACGCTTCTATGCTCATTTGGTAGATAAGCCCACACAGTTGATTTTGATGTTTTTCGCGCAACGCACACCGCAGTCGTGGCAGCGCACCGCTGTTGCTCTTTTGTTAGGAACAGCTGCATAACGGCTTGTCCTAAACGAATGCGGTGCGCCAGAAACATTATGCTATCATATTGGTTCAGTAAGCATACGAATTGACGTGTCTATGTTCTCGCATAACAGCCAGCGAAGCGCCGGCGAGTGCGACCGGCGGCTGTCGGTGAGGCGAGGAGTACCTTTGGTGGAAGTGCTACAAGCGCGTCGCATCGATGTTTGTCGCTTCTTGTGTGGACACCGTACACAATAAAAAGGGCTTTATTTAGGGTAAATGATGCCGCAGCTGTGCTGTATTGACATTTTTACTTGTGAAAATCGTGTAGTCTGAAACCCAGAAGCGCCGATAACACCTGTACGGGCTCGGTCGGTATGACTAAACTTTGGTGAAAATCATGGTGGGAGAACAGAAGGATGAAAGTCAAATTCGCTGGGGCTCATCTCGACGCGTGTCGAAAGTGAAAGTTTATGCATATTCGCATGCATTTTGTTAACTTAAAGGTGCGGCTAAAGCAATAGAGTGTGCAAGAATTGGCAGAGTCGCGTTTCTAGCGTGGCGACATCAAGTGACCGATGTGTTCTGCTCTAACATTGAAGGGGCAATTGCGGAGTGGAGCCCATTTATTTTTCGACAACTGCTAGCCAATGTAAAACATTTATTGTCATGTTCACAGTGACAACTCTAGTCTTCTAAACATCACAATAAAGAAACACATCGCGGATGTCAAATTGATGTAAGTACGTGCGTGAATTGTAAACATGTTCCTGGCCGCATATTCTATGCTCCACTAAATTGAAGCGTTGCTGACAGCACAGGAATAAAAAAAACTACTAGAAAGCATAATGAGCAGCGTTGGTTTCTTTTGACTGCAAACATACATCTGCGCATTCAAGAATGCGCAGATGTATTCGAAAACAGCCGCCGATTGGAACCACCTTCCCTCTTCCGTTGTATCAATAACAGACCCTTTGTTATTCAAGACTGCAATTTCTCAGCAATGCTTGTAACTATACGCAGTTTCTATTATCTATCTTTGTCCTGTATGTGCTTGAATTCTTATACATTTTTAGTTGACTTATGTTGCCTTCCTGATTTGCACATCTGATACTTGTTTCTTTATTTTCTCTTTTTTTCTTGTGTGTTATATATGTTGTACCCACCCCCTCTGTAATGCCCTACGGGCCCTGAGGGTATTCTAATAAATAAATAAATAAATGAAACACTACAAATAAGTGATTTCACATGTATACTGTCATGTGCTTTTCATCATGCCACCGTCATCCACCAAGCTTCCATCATGCCACCGTCATCCCCTTTGCTCACCAAGCCTTTCACCAAACACGTTTTGCCGCGCCACCATGAGCCGGCACTTTTCACCGTCACTACCATAGGCTCGCCACTACCACCACCATATGCCACCGTTTTTTCCACTCTAGCCATCATCAGCCATTATGCCCACTACAGTTTCCACCATATCCAATAATATTTCCACCATATCCACTATTTTTCCACCGTATCCAACAACAACTCCAGCCCCCATCAACCCAGGACTTTCAATAGGGTAATGAGTCTCTTGTCTATTTCCTTCAACGAAACGCACTATCTGCGCTCTGTAGGTTAGCGTCATAGCTGTAGAACCAGCGAAGAGTCGTTTCGTATTCAAACCCTATGACGACAAACTGTTGACCAGTTCAATTAATTACGAGCTGCGCCGTTTCATTATGTACGTTGTGTTTGCTGCTAGGCAGAAATATATTTGAAAAACACACAATAACACCTTGCTTAGTCTTGAAAACATAAAAAGTAACAATAACACACACCCATGCTTGCCGCAAGCTTACGATACTGGTAAGCCAGCGTTCTGAGAAGTTGATGCACCTGCCTCCACACAGTAAATGCACTTACCCGGAGCCTTTTGCTCGTTGTTTCTTTTTTGCGATCCTTCGATTACTGTCGAATTATGGACACCTTAATCATATTAACATATTATCCTTCTCAATGGAAGCGACGTTTGTCGACAATGAGGCGCTGTGCTGCTTTTTCACAAACTGTGTTTTTTCCTACAACGTTATTTGCTGAAGACACATTTTCATGCAGAAGGTGATTGTGTATGTATGTATGTATGTATGTATGTATGTATGTATGTATGTATGTATGTATGTATGTATGTATGTATGTATGTATGTATGTATGTATGTATGTATGTATGTATGTATGTATGTATGTATGTTTGTATGTATGTATGTATGTATGTATGTATGTATGTATGTATGTATGTATGTATGTATGTATGTATGTATGTATGTATGTATGTATGTATGTATGTATGTATGTATGTATGTATGTATGTATGTATGTATGTATGTATGTATGTATGTATGTATGTATGTATGTATGTATTAATGACTGATCATTGTGTAGTTTAACGTCCCAAAACCAACATATAATTATGAGAAACGTCGTAGTGGAGGGCTCCACAAATTTCAACCACCTAGGTGGGATTCTTTGATGTTCACCAAAATCTGACCACCTGGGCCCATAGCATTTCCGCCTACACCGATAATGAAGCCGCCAACCCGAAAATGAATCGAAAAGTGAAAAGTGGGATAGATATGATGATGATCTGTGTGTTCGATGTCATATTATGATATTTTTCTCCAAAGACAGTTGGACTAAAAACCGCGAGGACAGCGTCGCAGTGTGACGCAGATGCTTTGAGAAAAAGGAAGGACTCACTCGCTGGATTCCGTGCCGACCAGTTGTGCCCTCGCGATCTCCGACGTCAGCGTAGCTCTGGCCGACTGGGCTGGCCCTACGTCATCTCCTGACGCCGACCTCCGACGACAGCGTAGTTCTTACCCACTGGACTTGCCCCACGCCATTTGCTGACGCCGACAAGAGCTCTCGGAAGTGGTGCACCGTCCTCGGACTCCTGTAACCTTAATTACATCTTTTTTTATCTCTCCTATTCCCTCGATATGTCCTCACTCGCAGGCTCAGCGCATCTATTTCTATGTATATATGCCTTTAATTCTATCCTTTTAATCCCTCCTTCCCCTCATTCCCTGTGAGCTACTGTTGAGGTGTCGCTACATGATGCAGACATTTACGGGGCTCAATTCTCTGTTCTTTTCAATCTTATAACCACATCAGATGGAGGAAACACGTACTCCCGAAAGATATAATCGAGTCAAAAAGGCGGCAGTATTTTGTTACAGGGAAGTCCTCTCTTGAGAAGGCCACCATACAGCATTCTGATAGGACCCCCGAAAAGTGAGGCTCAATGAAGAATAAAAAAAAAATCAGCGTTCACTGTTTTCTTAATCAACAGGGAAATGTTTGATTATATATTTACTTCTCAAAAAGTTATTCTATTTTTCTAGTGTATTCAAAGTTGTTTGTGAAATACTACTTTTTTGCGTAAGTTTTTCAGTTGTTTCCGTTTTCTTCTTGCCATTGCTTATGTGAAACTTGTTGTTGTTTATGGGGAGAGGACCTCGTCAGGCGTGAATGCCTTTATTTCCCTGTTTCTGAAGTGTAGTTTTCTTTTTTGCACTTGAATAAAATTATTCATTCATTCATTCATCTAGTGTTCCTGGACGAGCCATTTGAAGAACATGATCTATTGGCAGAGGCTGACATTTCGAATCCTAAGTTAGTATATTTGGAGGTAAAGCGTAGCACCTCAGGCCCAAGGACTGAGAGCACAAATACGCATGTCGTAAATTTTGTCAAAGTTGATCACCAAAGCAATATTGACCACCTTTCACTATGTTTGCATAGCTTCAGTAAAACGAACGACGTCAATGCTATATGGCTGAATTTAAAGATATCGAATTTCACTATACCAGCAGGTTTGTACCGATGAGAAACAAGAAACACTGAAAGAATACATCGATAACCCGTCGGATCATACATTTGAGACGTAAGATTACCTTTGAACGAGAAGTTAAAAAGGTAACAATAAATTTGGGCACTAAACACTGAATTGCGCACGTATCTTACTGCTGTTAAAAAAATACCTTACATGATCTGACATTGACTGGTTTTATGAAGAACGTCCCCACACCGTCTTTGGTGCCAATTGTCACTGGATAATGAAGGTACCCGGGACATTGTTGTTAATATTGAACTGGTGATGAAATGCAATCGTATTTGAATTTATTTCAATGAATATTTTATAACCTGTCTTTACTGATAGTTCTGCGAATAGCTTTTATTTCGTAGCATTTTTTCAGCGAACTTCGGTCACTTTGACCGTACCTGTCCATCTATATATCTATCTTGCCACCTACAAATCGTAACTCTCCTGGCCGTTGGTTGTACACTGAAATTGGTATGACAAAACATGACTGCACGGTAAGTATAGGTGAATAGTCATAACATAAAAATCATGATATAATTGTCATGATTGTCATGATTTATATGCCATAGTCTTGCTGCCTTTGCGGTGGTTTTGTTCACATGGTATATTGTCATGTTCCTCCCTGAAGTTTGCTTACCACCCCGTTGCACTGTACGTAATTCACAGCGCAAACTGCGCCTGCACTTTTCAAGAAGCCTCGTGGATGTAGTGGATAACTTAAATAAGATTACGCCAATTTCGCGAACATTACAGATTGTTCTAGAGCCTAAGTGGTTGCTATCAATAACGCTAGAATATTTGACGACACTTGTATAAATGTTGACGCGCATCACCGCTTGCCAGTTTTCAATCAACGGCTGACGTTGTGCTCACTGCTATCAGTACCTTGCTGTAATATGACGTTCTTTTTGAGAGGCCAGAAGATTGGCCAAATAAAAGTTCAACCTGAACTACTAGTGTGCTTCCTTCGTCCGCGCCACGACCCCGTGAGTTCTGGTGGAGGTGCTTCCCAGCCCAGGAACTGTACGCCACCCTCCAGTCATGAGCCAAGTGCACACCATCAAAGGAACATCGACTTTAAGCACTGAGTTAGCCACTGTCAGCAATGGCTTCCGCCAGAACACAGGTCTCTACCTGAGTTCACCAGGAAGACTAAGACGCTGACACCAACCACAGCAAAGATGATAGCCTTTGTGGCACCAGCACTGATCCTGCTTGGGCAACCCAAAGAGCCACCCACGGCCCGACGGCAACTGGCGCGAAATACGACATGCTGAATTTCGCGCCGATGCGTTAACCAGACAACACTGCGTCTCCCTTTTTTCAGAACGGAGGGATGCCGGACGCACTAGAATACACATGCGTCAAAGCAACGCAGTGCCCACGTGTGGGTATACGGCAGGACCAGCGCCTGGCGTGGCAACGCCGGCGTGACGTGACAAAATGAACGCCGGCGAGCACGTGCCCCACGTCATGTCGAAATGTATTGGCACTTTGACTGTGTCATTTATCATTTAGTCACGTTCTCACATGGCACACATCTCATTATTGTCATGTTTGCAACAGTGACATACCTTCCTCATTCATTGACGTCACGTAATACCAAATTTGGCATATGTGAAGCTAGCGAAACAGCCGCGAGCGCATTATGAGTGTGGCATGTAGTCATTTTGTTACATGACACGCATGTCATTATTATCATGTTTGGATGTGTCATTTACCTAGGTCGTCTGTTCGCGTCGCGTAATACTGAGTTTAATACATGTGAAGCGAGCGAAACAGCCATGATTGCATCATGACCATTGCATGTAGTCATGTTCTCACATGACACGCATCTCATGTTTATCATATTTACACCAATCACGTAGCTTCGTCATCAATTCACGTACCGTAATAACAAATTTGGTATATGTGACGCCAGCGAAACGGCCGCGAACGCATCATGAGCGAGGCATGTAGTCATGTTCTTACATGAAACGCATGTCATGATTTTCATGTTAGGGTCTATCGCTTGTGTTTGCCATTCAATCATGCCATACCATACAAGTTTTGCAACATGCCATGTGAACTAAACCACCGCAAGAGCTGCAGAACCATGAAATGTAAATCTTGACGTTGATGACATTCATGTTATGAATTTCATCGTATGACTAGCTAAATGGGTTTTTCATACAGTCATATTATGCCATACCAAGTTTGGTATTGATACCATTATCGAAACAGCCAGGAGAGCTTAAAGTCGTAGGCGGCTAGATAGATAGATAGATAGATAGATAGATACGCTCAAAGTCGCCGAAGTTCGCTTACAAATGCTTCGCATAAAAAACTATTCTATGTTTAGAACTCAACAAATCATGAAGTGTATACGAATGAGTAGCGTGGATGCCGTTGAAGTGACACTGAAGATAAAAACAATATTTTTTGCGTATTAGTAAACTACAATTCAATAAAAAGTGCAAGAACACCACTCGTAGCGCGATACGACGGTTGGTGAGAGAGAAGATGCGCGAAAGTAGTTGCGGGGGGAGATGCCCCCTTGATGCGACGTCATAGATTTTCAAGGCATCTACACTGGGTACAGCTAGATACCACGTTGCAGTGTATGATCACAAGAAATTTTGTTACATTACCGGTAATTATTGGATAACATGTTGTTTAATGCTAGGCGCACACCAAGCTTCTCCTTAACCTAATTTTCTCTATTGTCATTCACGAACTGCCAAGACAAGGAAGCTCCATTCTGGGACAAGGCACCGGGGATGAGCATAGCGTGAGCAGTAAGACATCAAGCTGCTTTAACTTACTTAGCCTTTGGGAATGACTGAAGCACCTCCTTTCTTCCTTTCTCCCTAATTAAAGTTCATCTCAGCTTCATCAAGGCTCCAATCACGCGAATGAAACAACGTATTTAACACAAATGTGCGCACGCCATTCTCATTAATCCTTGCGTCACGCCAAGGTACGCGGACGCTTGGTGATGCCAGGTGGCACTCTCACTTGCCACAAGAGAAAAAAAGGGGGACGTTCTCTTTTACGGAGAGAATAAGTAGTTTGCAACTTTTCCCGGATCTTCTGTTCACAGGACGGGCCCTTTTGCTGTCAAGAAGCGGAGCTCAAATGAACGCTGGTCAACTAGAAACTCAACAACTAGAAACTCTAAAGATAGAAACTACACAACTAGAAACTCCACAACTTGAGAGTTCGCAACTAGAAACCCCACAACTAGAAACTCCAAAACTAGAGACTCCACAACTAGAAACTCCACCACTAGAAACTCCACAACTACGAACCTCACAACTAGAAACTCAACAACTAGAAACTCCGCAACTGGAAACTCCACAGCCAGAAACTCCACAACTAGAATTACCACATCTAGAAACTCCGCAACAACAAACTCTGCAACTAGAAACTCCACAACTAGAATTTCCACAGCTAGAGACTCAAGAACTAGAAACTCCTACACTAAAAGCTCCACAACTAGACACTCCACAACTAGAAACTCCGCAACTAGAAACCCGACAACTAGAAACTCAACAACTAGAAACTCCACACCTCTAAATTTCCTCAACTTGAAACTCCACAACTAAAACTCCACTACTAGAAACTCCAACTCTAGAAACTCCGCAACTACAAACTCCCCAACTAGAAACTCCCCACCTAGAAACTCTGCAACTAGAAACTCCGCAACTAGAAACTCTGCAAATAGAAACTCCGCCACTAGAAACTCCACAGCTAGAAACCCCTCAACTATAAACTTCACAACTAGAAACTCAACAACTAGAGACTGCACAACTAGAGACTCCGCAAACAGAAACTCCGCAGCTAGAAACTCCGCAACTAGAAACTCCACAACTTGAAGCTCTGCAACTCGAAACTCCGCAACTAGAAACTCAACAACTACAAACTCCACACCTATAAATTCCTCAACTTGAAACTCCACAACTAGAAACTCTGCAGCTAGAAACTCCGCAACTAGAAACTCTGCAAATGGAAACTGCGCAACTAGAAACTCCACAGATAGAAACCCCTCAACTGTAAACTTCAAAACTAGAAACTCAACAACTAGAGACTGCACAACTAGAGACTCCGCTACTAGAAACTCCGCAGCTAGAAACTCCGCAACTAGAAACTCCACAACTTGAAACCCAACAAATAGATACTCCTCAACTACAGACTCCACAACTTGAAACACCACAACTAGATACTCCACAACTACAAATTCCACAACTAGAAACTCCACAACTGGAAACTCCGCAACTAGAAACTCTGCAACTAGAAACTTTACAGTTAGAAACTCCACAACTTGAGACTTCGCAAATAGAAACTCGTCAACTGTAAACTCAACCACTAGAAACTCCACAGCTAGAAACTCCACAACTAGAAACTCCACAACTTGAAACCCAACAAATAGATACTCCACAACTACAGACTCCACTACCTGAAACACCACAACTAGATACTCCACGACTACAAATTCCGCAACTATAAACTCCACAACTAGAAACTCCGCAACTAGAAACTCTCCAACTAGAATCTCTCCAACTAGAATCTCTGCTACTAGAAACTCCGCAACTAGAAACTCTGCAACTAGAATCTCCGCAACTAGAAACTCCACAGATAGAAACCCCACAACAATAAACTTCACAACTAGCAACTCAACAACTAGAGACTGCACAACTAGAGACTCCGCAAATAGAAACTCCACAGCTAGTAACTCCGCAATTAGAAAGTCCACAACTTGAAACTCCGCCAATAGAATCTCCAGAACTAGAAAACTCCTCAACTAGAAACTCTGCCACTAGAAACTCCGCCGCAACTAGAAACTCCACAGCTAGAAACTCCACAACTTGAAACACCACAACTAGATACTCCACAACTACAAATTTCACATCTAAAAACTCCACAACTCGAAACTCCACAACTAGAAACTCCGCAACTAGAAACTCCACAGCTAGAAACTCCACAACTTGAGGCTTCGCAACAAGAAACTTGGCAACGAGAATCTCGACAACTAGAAACTCCGCAACTAGAAACTCCGCAACTAGAAACTCCACAACTACGAACCTCACAACTAGAAACTCCACAACTAGGAACTCCGCAACTGGAAACTTCACAGAAAGAAACTCCACAACTAGAAACACCACATCTAGAAACTCCGCAACAAAAAACTCTGCAACTAGAAACTCCACAACTAGAATTTCCACAGCTAGAGACTCAAAAACTAGAGACTCCTCAACTAAAAGCTCCACAACTAGAAACTCCGAAACTAAAAACCCGACAACTATAACTTAAACAACTAGAAACTCCACACCTATAAATTCCTCAACTTGAAACTCCACAACTAAAACTCCACAACTAGAAACTCCGCAACTAGAAACTCCGCAACTAGAAACTCCCCAACTAGAAACTCCACAACTAGAAACTGTGCAACTAGAAACTCCGCAACTAGCAACTCTGCAAATAGAAACTCCACAACTAGAAAATCCACCACTAGAAACTCCACAACTACGAACCTCACAACTAGAAACTCCACAACTAGAAACTCCGCAACTGGAAACTCCACAGCAAGAAACTCCACAACTAGAAACACCACATCTAGAAACTCCGCAACAACAAACTCTGCAACTAGAAACTCCACAACTAGAATTTCCACAGCTAGAGACTCAACAACTAGAGACCCCTCAACTAAAAGCTCCACAACTAGAAACTCCGAAACTAGAAACCTGACAACAAGAACTTCAACAACTGGAAACTCCACACCTATAAATTCCTCAACTTGAAACTCCACAACTAAAACTCCACAACTAGAAACTCCGCAACTAGAAACTCCGCAACTAGAAACTCCCCAACTAGAAACTCCACAACTAGAAACTGTGCCACTAGAAACTCCGCAACTAGCAACTCTGCAAATAGAAACTCCACAACTAGATACTCCACATCTAGAAACCCCTCAACTATAAACTTCACAACTAGAAACTCAACAACAAGAGACTGCACAACTGGAGACTTTGCTTTTAGAAGCTCCTCAGATAGAAACTACACAACTAAAAGCACCACGACTAGAGATTCCGCAACTAGAAACTCCGCAGCTAGAAACTCCACAACTTGAAACTCTGCAACTCGAAACCCTGCAACTAGAAAATCCACAACTATAAACTCAAGTAGAAACTCCCCAACTGGAAACTCCGCAACTAGAAACTCCGCAACTAGAAAATCCACAACTAGAAACTTCACAGCTAGAAACTCCCCAACAAGAAACGCCAGAACTAAAAACTCCTCAACTAGAAACTTCCCACTAGAAACTTCACAACTAGAATCTCTGCAACTAGAAACTCCGCAACCAGAAACTCTGCAACTAGAAACTCCGCAACTAGAAACTCCACAGCTAGAAACCCCAGAACTATAAACTTCACAACTAGCAACTCAACAACTAGAGACTCCACAGCTAGAAACTCCACAACTTAAACACCACAACTAGATACTCCACAACTACAAATTCCACAACTAGAAACTCCACAACTAGAAACACCACATCTAGAAACTCCGCAACAACAAACTCTGCAACCATAAACTCCACAACTAGAATTTCCACAGCTAGAGACTCAACAACTAGAGGCTCCTCAACTAAAAGCTCCACAACTAAAACTCCACAACTAGAAACTCCACAACTAGAAACTCCGCAACTAGAAACTCCCCAACTAGAAACTCCACAACTAGAATCTCCACAACTAAAAAACTCCGCAACTAGAAACTCTGCTACTCTAAACTCCGCAACTAGAAACTCCACAGCTAGAAACTCCACAACTTGAAACACCACAACTAGATACTCCACAACTACAAATTCCACAACTAGAAACTCCACAACTAGAAAATCCACAACTAGAAACTCCGCAACTAGAAACTCCACAGCTAGAAACTCCACAAGTTGAGACTTCACAACAAAAAACTCGGCAACTAGAATCTCCGCAACTAGAAACTCCACAGCTAGAAACCCCTCAACTATAAGCTTCACAAGTAGAAACTCAACAACTAGAGACTGCACAACTAGAGACTCCGCCACTAGAAACTCCGCAACTAGAAACTCCACAACTTGAAACTCTGCAACTCGAAACTCCGCAACTAGAAAATCCACAACTATAAACTCAAGTAGAAACTCCCCAACTGGAAACTGCCCGCAGGGGCGCCTGCGCAAGTAGGCGTTTGGTGTGTAGCGACACCACGGACCCGAGCTAACGGGGGAGTTTCTACTCCCTCCCACGCCTAGCCGTGCGTGGCTTTGCCGTGTCCGGGGAAAAGGGGATCCTGGGGGTTGAGCCGACGCTGGGTGATTGGACCGTTAAGGCCCCCCGGCAGAGGCAACACACCCCTTTGGCCCCGGCTTCACGTAGACGGCACCCCTGGGCTGACCCACCCAGGGGAAATCGGCAGTCGCCTTTTCCTATCTCTCTCTCCCTACATCTTCGTCTTTATCTCTTACTGTTTATCTGTCCTGTCTTCTACTCTCTTCCGTTTACTTCCAAACTTCCTGGCGGCTAGGGTTAACCCTGTGCAAATAGCCTACCTTGGTCTAGGCGCATTGGGTTATAGTGGCGTTGTACGGCTGGCGTCTGCAGGTTTCAGCATCTGTAAACCTGCAGCGTCCCCTCGTTGGGCTCCGTGGTGGGTGGCCGCCAACGCCACCGAACAACATACAATTAGCATGCACAAAGCATTCCCTTTACTAAGTGATCGTGCCTCCTCAAAGCGGGTACGCACCGAAGATATCAACTTTTTCATGCGGCCAAGACAAACCTTTCCTCGATTCCATGTTATACACTGTGAAAAAACTAACAAGCAAGCCAGAACAGTATCCCCCTTCGTAGTGGCTAGGTCCTTAACCAAAACTCTCGGTGCCGGGTACAAGGTTACCAAAATGGCCAGTGGAGATCTACTCCTTGAAATACATGAACAAAACCAATTCGATAAACTGAACACCCTCACAACGTTTGGAGACACACCCATCAGTATTACGCCACACAGGTCCATGAACTCATCCGGCGGGGTCGTATCAGACGTAGATTTGCTTGAGCTGACGGAAGCTGAACTTCTGGAAGGATGGAAGAGCCAGAACGTGACAAACGTACAGCGTATTAAGATCAGAAGAGATCAAAAGGAAATCCCAACCAAACACTTAGTACTGACCTTTGCTTCGAGCGATTTGCCGGAAACTATTCAGACTGGGTACACAAAGACATCCGTGAGACCATATATTCCCAACCCCCGCCGTTGCTTCCAATGCCAGAAATATGGCCATGGCTCCAAAACGTGTCGTGGTCGCCAGACTTGTGCACAATGTGGAGTTCTAGGCCACGTGTCTGAGAACTGCAAACAACCACCACACTGTGTAAACTGCGAAGGAAACCATGCCGCATATTCACGCTCCTGCACATACTGGAAAAAAGAAAAAGAAATAAATACGTTGAAGGTGAAGGAAAACATTACATTTAAGGAAGCACGGCGAAGAGTCGCTCCATTCTATGGAGCTACATACGCTGATGCGGCGCGTCAGGGGGCACCGCCGCACCAGCCCTCGCCACTCCCTCGGCCCGCGCATACCGAGCCGGTGGTTGTGGCACCTGCCCCCAAGGCGGCTGTAGCCCAGGCTACACCGCCTACTCCCAAACAGAGACCTGAGACTCCAGAGTCCTCCAGTCTCAAGGCCTCACCTCCGCAGGTGAGGCCCGAAATTCGAACTAGCAGCCCGCACGTGCGGGCATCCAGTGCCTCCGAGGAGGCAATGGATACGTCGGCACCCTTGGTGCCGAAAGAGCGGCGTGGCTCCTTGGAGCGCGCCAAGAAAACAAAAAAGCCGATAACAGGGCCTGGTGACGGCCCTGTTAAGTGAAGTCAAACTCTGTCTAAACAGCCACTCGCTTTTCGTACACACAGCACTATTTTACATTCACCATGAACACTCAAATTATACAATGGAACGTCAGGGGCGTTTTCAGAAACCTTGACGACATCCAAGAACTCTTACACGAATACTCACCAAAAGTGCTGTGTGTACAAGAAACACACCTTAATTCAAAGCACACAAATTTTCTCCGTAAATACGTTATATTCCGAAAGGACCGTGTTGATGCTATGACATCATCCGGAGGTGTTGCCATCATTGTGAATCAAGGAATTGCATGCACACACTTACAACTCCAAACATCCCTTGAGGCAGTGGCTGTTCGAGCAGTTCTTTTTGATAAACTGATCACAATCTGCACTATCTACATTCCTCCTAGCTATCAGCTGCAAAAACGTGATTTACACTCTTTAATTGATGAACTTCCGGAGCCCTATGTTCTCCTTGGAGACTTTAATGCGCATAGCAGGCTATGGGGTGACTCTCGGTATGACGCGCGAGGTCGATTGATAGAAGAGTTCCTTCTCTCCTCAAGCGCGTGTCTTCTAAATCGAAAAGACTCAACGTATTATAATCTCGCCAATAACACCTACTCCTCCATAGACCTAAGCATAGTATCCCCATTTCTTGTGCCCCTACTCCAGTGGAAAGTCATCAGTAATCTGTACGGAAGTGACCACTTCCCCATAGTTTTGAGCACAAATACAGTAACTGAGTGTCCATCACGTGTTCCCAAGTGGCTCATAAACAGAGCCGACTGGGAACACTTTTATACCATCGCTCGTCTAGGTTGGAATGGCATAAGTACTTTGAACATTGATGTTGCTGTCAACTACTTCACAGCATTTTTGATTGATGCTGCAACAAAATGCATCCCACAAACAAATGGACACCCTGGAAAACGGCGTGTGCCATGGTGGAACTCTGAATGCCGAAACGCGCGCAAACAGCAAAACAGAGCTTGGAGGCTGCTTCGGAACTCACCGACAGCCGAAAATCTTGACACCTTCAAGAAAATAAAGTCTCAAGGCAGGCGAACGCGTCGGCAGGCAAGAAGAGAAAGTTGGCAGAATTTTTTGTCAGGGATCAATTCATACACACAGGAAGCTAAAGTCTGGAACATGGTCGGTAGGATAGCAGGAAAACAAGTACACACACTTCCACTCGTAAACACTCAGGGTGACACCTTGGAAGATCAGGCAAACTTCCTCGGTGCACACTTCGAACAGGTGTCCAGCTCATCCCACTATACTGACACTTTCCAAAAATACAGAACAAGAATAGAAAAGCAGAAACTCGAACACAAATGCACTGGATACGAGGCATATAATCAAGCGTTCAGTCTAGCTGAGCTCCGAAAATCCCTAAACTCCTGCAGTACTTCTGCCCCAGGTTCTGACCGTGTCGTTTATGAAATGTTAAAAAACCTGCCGATCGAAACGCGAAAAACCTTACTTTGTTTGTACAATGCTATCTGGTTTTCTGGCACTATCCCTAACTCCTGGAAAGAGGCTATTATAATTCCCGTTTTGAAAGACGGCAAGGACCCTTCCTTACCTTCCAGTTATAGGCCTATTGCACTCACAAGCTGCTTGTGCAAAATCTTTGAAAAAATGATAAACTGCAGACTTGTACACTTTCTTGAAATAAACAATTTGCTCGATCCATTTCAGTGCGGGTTTCGAGAAAGTAGATCCACCACAGACCACCTTGTTCGTATAGAGGCACAGATCAGGGACGCCTTCGTCCATAAACAATATTTTCTCTCTGTATTCCTCGATATCGAAAAGGCTTATGATACAACATGGCGTTTCGGAATTCTAAGAGACCTGTCCCACCTTGGCGTGCGCGGAAGAGTGTTTCACATAATCGAAAGTTACCTGTCAAACCGGACATTCCGTGTCCGAGTGGGCACGGTTCTTTCCCAAACATTCGTCCAGGAAACAGGCGTGCCACAAGGTGGTGTACTTAGCTGCACACTTTTTCTCATCAAGATGAATTCCTTGCACTTGTCCATCCCTCGCAATATGTTCTATTGTACATATGTCGACGACGTTCAGCTTGGCTTCAAGTCATGCAACTTGGCCATGTGTGAGCGGCAGGTTCAGCTTGGTTTAAATAAGGTCTCCAAATGGGCAGATGAAAACGGATTTCGACTTAACCCACAAAAAAGCACATGTGTCTTGTTCTCTCGAAAGAGAGGCATGCACTCGGAACCCGACATTCAACTGAACGGGCAACAACTGTCCGTCAAAGCCGAGCATAAATTCTTAGGCTTAATCTTGGACAACAAGTTGACCTTCGTACCCCACATAAAGTATTTAAAAACAAAATGTTTAAAAGCCATGAATGTTATAAAAGTGTTGTCACGTACTACGTGGGGTAGTGACAGGAAATGCCTCATGAACCTGTATAGAAGCCTTATTCGCACCCGCTTAGATTATGGGGCCATTGTTTATCAGTCAGCGACTCAAAGTGCTTTGAAGATGCTGGATCCCGTGCACCATTCGGGCATCCGCCTTTCTACGGGTGCTTTTCGCACCAGCCCCGTAGAAAGCCTTTACGTTGAGTCAAATGAGTGGTCCCTTCATCTGCAAAGAACCTACATGTCCTTTATATATTTCCTTAAGGTGAAAGCAGACAAGAGGCACCCCTCATACTCTACTATTAATGACTTATCGAGCTCCATTCTTTTTCAAAACAGGCCTTCAATGAGGCAGCCCTTCTCAGTTCGCCTGAAGGGTCTAGCTGAAGAAACTGCAGTATCACTTGAACACAGTTTAATGGCTCCTGTTGCATACCCGCCACCGTGGCAGTGGCAGACTATAGATTGCGATGTGTCTTTTTTAGAAGTTACAAAACATGCGCCTATTGCCCATATTCGAACATACTTCTTGGAACTTCAATACAAATACACACGTCCTGAGTTTTTCACAGATGCCTCTAAGTCTAACTCTTCTGTGTCCTACGCTGCTGTTGGCCCTTCCTTTTCGGATGCTGGCCCTCTACATCCAGGCACAAGTATCTTCACAGCGGAAGCTTACGCGATACTTGTGGCAGCTAAACACATCAAACAATCACAAATACAAAAAGCAGTAATTTATACAGACTCCCTCAGTGTGGTAACGGCTCTGCACAGTCTTAAAAAACAAAAAAACCCTGTCCTCGTTTCACTTTACTCCATTTTATGCACCCTCTACACACTCAACAGACATGTTGTTGTGTGCTGGGTGCCAGGGCACCGTGAGATTCAAGGCAACGTGATGGCGGATCAGCTTGCTGCATCCGCCCACGAAAGCACCGCCGTTACACCGACATCAATCCCGGTCCTTGATCTTAAGCCGTCTCTCAAACGAAAACTCAGGGACTACTGGCAGAGCAAGTGGGATACACACACACAAAACAAACTACACGTTATCAAGCCACACCTTGGCCATTGGCCACCAGTATCAAAATCGCGTCTAACAGAGGTAACACTAACAAGACTCAGGATAGGACACACATACACGACACACACACACCTTTTGTCTGGTGGCAATCCACCATTGTGTGACAGATGTGGGGAATACTTAACCGTCCTTCACATGTTAATTCAGTGTAAACACTTAGAAACTCTTAGAAAACAACATTTTCCAATACTCTACCGACAACATATACCTTTACACCCTGCAATGTTTGTCGGTAGGGAACCACTTTTTAGTTATAATTCATTGTTAGCGTTTTTAAAAGAAATTCACAGCTTTCATGTCATATACCCGGGCATACCGTAGCAGGAACTCTCCAGAGAGGTTTTTGCTGCGGTGGCTACACAAAAAAGCACATGCCTCACGGCCCTTGGACGCAAGGGTTTGAACGAGTGAGGCACTTGTGCTATTGCCATACATATCCACCATCGTCTTTTATTATCACCAACTTTTGTCATCTGTTCACATCACACACACCTTTCACGGCATGGTCATGATTTTATTACCTGTATGTTTTTACCCGCCTTACTGCGAGGAATTTTATGGCCCTTATACAGCCGCTTATCACAATCATTGTCCATATTTTTTAGTAAGATGAACTGGCGCTCTTTGGTCGTGAATCGGCCCTTGCGCCATAAAACATCAAACATCATCATCATCAACTGGAAACTCCGCAACTAGAAACTCCGCAACTAGAAAATCCACAACTAGAAACTTCACAACTAGAAACTCGCCAACAAGAAACTCCACAACTAGAAACTTCACAAGTAGAAACTCCACAACTAGAGACTGCACAACTAGAGACTTTGCATTTAGAAACTCCTCAGATAGAAACTACACAACTAGAAACTCCATGACTAGAGATTCCATAAGTAGAAACTCCACAGCTAAAATTTCCACAACTAGAAACCCCACAACTAGAAACTCCACAACTAGGAACTCTGCAAATAGAAAATCTACAACAAGGAACTCGAAAACTAAAAACTCCAACTAAAAACTCTACAACTAGAAACTTCACAACTAGAAACTCCACAAATAGACACTCCACAACTAGAAACTCCACAACTAGAGACTCCACAACTAGGAACTCCAAAATTGAGACTACACAACTAGAAACTACACAGATTGAAATTCCACAACTAGAAACTCCACAACTGGAAACTCCGCAACTAGAAACTCTGCAACTAGAAACTTTACAGCTAGAAACTCCACAACTTGAGACTTCGCAAGTAGAAACTCGTCAACTGGAAACTCAACCACTAGAAACTCCACAGCTACAAACTCCACAACTAGAAACTCCAAAACTTGAAACCCAACAAATAGATACTCCCCAACTACAGACTCCCCAACTTGAAACACCACAACTAGATACTCCACAATTACAAACTCCGCTACTAGAAACTCCACAACTAGAAACTCCTAAACTAGAAACTCCCCACTAGAAACTTCACAGCTAGAATCTCTGCAACTAGAAACTCCGCAACTAGAAACTCCACAGCTAGAAACCCAAGAACTATAAACTTCACAACTAGCAACTCAACAACTAGAGACATCACAACTAGAGACTCCGCCACTAGAAACTCCACAGCTAGTAACTCCACAACTAGAAACACCACAACTTGAAACTCCGCCACTAGAAGCTCCACACCTAGAAAACTCCGCAACTACAAACTCTGCAACTAGAAACTCCAAAACTAGAAACTCCACAGCTAGAAACTACACAACTTGAAACACCACAACTAGATACTCCACAACTACAAATTCCACAACTAGAAACTCCACAACTAGAAACACCACATCTAGAAACTCCGCAACAACAAACTCTGCAACCAGAAACTCCACAACTAGAATTTCCACAGCTAGAGACTCAACAAATAGACACTCCTTAAATAAAAGCTCCACAACTAGAAACTCCACAACTAGAAACTCAACAACTAGAAACTCCACACCTATAAATTTCTCAACTTGAAACTCCACAACTAAAACTCCACAACTAGAAACTCCACAACTAGAAACTCCGCAACTAGAAACTCCCCAACTAGAAACTCCACAACTAGATTCTCCACAACTACAAATTCCACAACTAGAAACTCCACAGCTAGAAACTCCACAACTTGAGACTTCGCAACAAGAAACTCGGCAACTAGAATCTCCACAACTAGAAACTCTGCAACTAGAAACTCCGCAACTACAAACTCTGCAACTAGAAACTCCACAGCTAAAAACTCCACAACTTGAGACTTCGCAAATAGAAACTCGTCAACTAGAAACTCAACAACTAGAAACTCCACAGCTAGAAACTCCACAACTAGAAACTCCAAAACTTGAGAGTTCGCAACTAGGAACCCCACAACTGAAAACTCCACAACTAGAGACTCCACAACTAGAAACTCCGCCACTAGAAACTCCACAACTACGAACCTCACAACTAGAAACTCAACAACTAGAAACTCCGCAACTGGAAACTCCACAGCCAGAAACTCTAAAACTAGAAAAACCACATCTAGAAACTCCGTTACAACAAACTCTGCAACTAGAAACTCCACAACTAGAATTTCCACAGCTAGAGACTCAAGAAATAGAGACTCCTCAACTAAAAGCCTCACAACTAGACACTCCACAACTAGAAACTCCGCAACTAGAAACCCGACAACTAGAAACTCAACAACTAGAAACTCCACACCTATAAATTCCTCAACTTGAAACTCCACAACTAAAACTCCACTACTAAAAAACTCCACAACTAGAAACTCCGCAACTAGAAACTCCCCAACTAGAGACTCCGCAACCAGAAACTCCGCAGCTAGAAACTCCGCAACTAGAAACCCTCCAACTAGAAAACTACGCAACTAGAAACTCTTCAACTAGATACTCCGCAACTAGAAACTCCACAGCTAGAAACTCCACAACTAGATAATCCACAACTACAAATTCCACAACTAGAAACTCCACAACTGGAAACTCCGCAACTAGAAACTCTGCAACTACAAACTTTACAGTTAGAAACTCCACAACTTGAGACTTCGCAAATAGAAACTCGTCAACTGGAAACTCAACCACTAGAAACTCCACAGCTAGAAACTCCACAAATAGAAACTCCACAACTTGAAAGCCGACAAATAGATACTCCACAACTTGAAACACCACAACTAGATACTCCACAACTACAAATTCCGCAACTAGAAACTCCACAACTAGAAACTCCGCAACTAGAAACTCCCCAGCTAGAAACTCCACAACTAGAATCTCTGCAACTAGAAACTCCGCAACTAGAAACTGTGCAACTAGAAACTCCGCAACTAGAAACTCCACAGCTAGAAACCCCACAAGTATAAACTTCACAACTAGCAACTCAACAACTAGAGACTGCACAACTAGAGACTCTGCCGCTAGAAACTCCACAGCTAGTAACTCCGCAACTAGAAACTCCAAAACTTGAAAATCCGCCACTAGAAGCTCCACAACCAGAAAACTCCGCAACTACAAACTCTGCAACTAGAAACTCCAAAACTAGAAACTCCCCAGCTAGAAACTACACAACTTGAAACACCACAACTAGATACTTCACAACTACAAATTCCACAACTAGAAACTCCACAACTAGAAACACCACATCTAGAAACTCCGCAACAACAAACTCTGCAACCAGAAACTCCACAACTAGAATTTCCACAGCTAGAGACTCAACAACTAGAGACTCCTCAACTAAAAGCTCCACAACTAGAAACTCCACAACTAGAAACTCCGCAACTTGAAACCCGACAACTAGAAACTCAACAACTAGAAACTCCACACCTATAAATTCCTCAACTTGAAACTCCACAACTAAAACTCCACAACTAGAAACTCCACAACTAGAAACTCCGCAACTAGAAACTCCCCAACTAGAAACTCCACAACTAGATTCTCCACAACTACAAATTCCACAACTAGAAACTCCACAACTAGAAACTCCACAACTAGAAACTCCGCAACTAGAAGCTCCACAGCTAGAAACTCCACAAGTTGAAACCCAACAAATAGATACTCCACAACTACAGACTCCACAACTAGAAACACCACAACTAGATACTCCACATCTAAAAATTCCGCAACTAGAAACTCCACAACTGGAAACTCCGCAACTAGAAATTCCACAGCTAGAAACTCAACAACTTGAGACTTTGCGACTAGAAACTCAGCAACTAGAAACTCAACAAAAAGAAACTCCACCACTAGAAACTCCAAAACTAGAAACTCTACAACTTCAAAATCCACAACTAAAAACTCCAAATTTTGAAACTTGAAACTCCACAACTAGATACTCCACAACTACACACTCCACAACTAGAAACTCCGCAACTAGAAACTCTGCAACTAGATACTCCGCAACTAGAAACTCCACAGCTAGAAACTCCACAACTTGAAACACCACAACTAGATACTCCACAACTACAAATTCCACAACTAGAAACTCTGCAACTAGAAACTCCCCAACTACAAACTCCACAACTAGATTCTCCACAACTACAAATTCCACAACTAGAAACTCCACAGCTAGAAACTCCACAACTTGAGACTTCGCAACAAGAAACTTGGCAACTAGAATCTCCACAACTAGAAATTCTGCAACTGGAAACTCTGCAACTAGAAACTCCGCAGCTAAAAACTCCACAACTTGAGACTTCGCAAATAGAAACTCGTCAACTAGAAACTCAACAACTAGAAACTCCACAGCTAGAAACTCCACAACTAGAAACTCCAAAACTTGAGAGTTCGCAACTAGGAACCCCACAACTAAAAACTCCACAACTAGAGACTCCACAACTAGAAACTCCGCCACTAGAAACTCCACAACTACGAACCTCACAACTAGAAACTCAACAACTAGAAACTCCGCAACTGGAAACTCCACAGCCAAAACTCCACAACTAGAAACACCACATCTAGAAACTCCGCAACAACAAACTCTGCAACTAGAAACTCCACAACTAGAATTTCCACAGCTAGAGACTCAACAACTAGAAACTCCTCAACTAAAAGCTCCACAACTAGACACTCCACAACTAGAAACTCCGCAACTAGAAACCCGACAACTAGAAATTCAACAACTAGAAACTCCACACCTATAAATTCCTCAACTTGAAACTCCACAACTAAAACTCCACTACTAAAAAACTCCACAACTAGAAACTCCGCAACTATAAACTCCCTAACTAGAGACTCCGCAACCAGAAACTTCGCAGCTAGAAACTCCGCAACTAGAAACCCTCCAACTAGAAAACTACGCAACTAGAAACTCTTCAACTAGATACTCCACAACTAGAAACTCCACAGCTAGAAACTCCACAACTAGATAATCCACAACTACAAATTCCACAACTAGAAACTCCACAACTGGAAACTCCGCAACTAGAAACTCTGCAACTACAAACTTTACAGTTAGAAACTCCACAACTTGAGACTTCGCAAATAGAAACTCGTCAACTGGAAACTCAACCACTAGAAACTCCACAGCTAGAAACTCCACAACTAGAAACTCCACAACTTGAAACCCGACAAATAGATACTCCACATCTTGAAACACCACAACTAGATACTACACAACTACAAATTCCGCAACTAGAAACTCCACAACTAGAAACTCCGCAACTAGAAACTCCACAACTAGAAACTCCCCAACTAGAATTTCTGCAACTAGAAACTCTGTCACTAGAATCTCCGCAACTAGAAACTCCACAGCTAGAAACTCCACAACTTGAAACACCACAACTAGATACTCCACAACTACAAATTCCACAACTAGAAACTCCACAACTAGAAACTCCGCAACTAGAAACTCCACAGCTAGAAACTTCAGTTGAGACTTCGCACAACTAGAAAACTTCGCAACTAGAAACTCTGCCACTAGAATCTCCGCAACTAGAAACTCCACAGCTAGAAACTCCACAACTTGAAACACCACAACCAGATACTCCACAACTACAAATTCCACAACTAGAAACTCCACAACTAGAAACTCTGCAACTAGAAACTCCACAGCTAGAAACTTCACAACTTGAGACTTCGCAACAAGAAACTCGGCAACTAGAATCTCCACAACTAGAAACTCTGCAACTAGAAACTGCGCAACTACAAACTCCGCAACTAGAAACTCCACATCTAGAAACTCCACAACTTGAGACTTCGCCAATAGAAACTCGTCAACTAGAAACTCAACAACTAGAAACTCCACAGCTACAAACTCCCCAACTAGAAACTCCACAACTTGAGAGTTCACCACTAGAAACTCCACAACTAGAAACTCCACAACTAGAGACTCCACAACTAGAGACTCCACAACTATAAACTCCACCACTAAAAATTCAACAACTACAAACGTCACAACTAGAAACTCCACAACTAGAAACTCCGCAACTGGAAACTCCACAGCCAGAAACTCTACAACTAGAAAAACCACATCTAGAAACTCCGTTACAACAAACTCTGCAACTAGAAACTCCACAACTAGAATTTCCACAGCTAGAGACTCAAGAAATAGAGACTCCTCAACTAAAAGCTCCACAACAAGACACTCCACAACTGGAAACTCCGCAACTAGAAACCCGACAACTAGAAACTCAACAACTAAAAACTCCACACCTATAAATTCCTCAACTTGAAACTCCACAACTAAAACTCCACAACTAGAAACTCCACAACTAGAAACTCCACAACTAGAAACTCCGCAACAAGAAACTCCCCAACTAGAAACTCCACAACTAGAAACTCTGCAGCTAGAAACTCCGCAACTAGAAACTCTGCAAATAGAAACTCCGCAACTAGAAACTCCACAACTAGAAACCCCTCAACTATAAACTTCACAACTAGAAACTCAACAACTAGAGACTGCACAACTAGAGACTCCGCAACTAGAAACTCCGCAGCTAGAAACTCCGCAACTAAAAACTCCACAACTTGAAACTCTGCAACTCGAAACTCTGCAACTGGAAAATCCACAGCTAAAAACTCCAACTCTTGAAACACCACAACTAAATACTCCACAACTACAAATTCCACAACTAGAAACTCCACAACTAGAAACTCCACAACTAGAACTCCGCAACTAGAAACTCCACAGCTAGAAACTCCACAACTTGAGATTTCGCAACAAGAAACTCGGCAACTAGAATCTCCACAACTAGAAACTCTGCAACTAGAAACTCCTCAGCTAGAAACTCCACAACTTGAGACTTCACAAATAGAAACTCGTCAACTAGAAACTCAACAACTAGAAACTCCACAGCTAGAAACTCCACAACTAGAAACTCCGCAACTTGAGAGTTCGCCACTAGAAACTCCACAACTAGAAACTCCACAACTAGAGACTCCACCACTAGAAACTCCAACACTAGAAATTCCGCAAATACAAATCTCACAACTAGAAACTCCATAACTAGAAACTCCGCAACTGGAAACTCCACAGCCAGAAACTCTACAACTAGAAAAACCACATCTAGAAACTCCGCAACAACAAACTCTGACTAGAAACTCCACAACTACAATTTCCACAGCTAGAGACTCAACAACTAGAGACTGCTCAACTAAAAGCTCCACAACTAGACACTCCATAAGTAGAAATTCCGCAACTAGAAACCCGACAACTAGAAACTCAACAACTACAAACTCCACACCTATAAATTCCTAAACTTGAAACTCCACAACTAGAAACTCCACAACTAGAAACTCTGCAGCTAGAAACTCCGCAACTAGAAACTCTGCAAATAGAAACTCCGCAACTAGAAACTCCACAGCTAGAAACCCCTCAACTATAAACTTCACAACTAGAAACTCAACAACTAGAGACTGCACAACTAGAAACTCCGCAACTAGAAACTCCGCAGCTAGAAATTCCGCAACTAAAAACTCCACAACTTGAAACTCTGCAACTCGAAACTTTGCAACTAGAAAATCCACAGCTAAAAACTCCGCAACTTGAAACACCACAACTAAATACTCCACAACTACAAATTCCAAAACTAGAAACTCCACAACTACAAACTCCACAACTAGAAACTCCGCAACTAGAAACTCCACAGCAGGAAACTCCACAACTTGAGACTTCGCAACAAGAAACTCGGCAACTAGAATCTCCACAACTAGAAACTCTGCAACTAGAAACTCCGCAACTACAAACTCCGCAACTAAAAAACTCCTCAGCTAGAAACTCCACAACCTGAGACTTCACAAATAGAAACTCGTCAACTAGAAACTCAACAACTAGAAACTCCACAGCTAAATACTCCACAACTAGAAACTCCGCAACTTGAGAGTTCGCCACTAGAAACTCCACAACTAGAAACTCCACAACTAGAGACTCCACCACTAGAAACTCCAACACTAGAAATTCCGCAACTACAAACCTCACAACTAGAAACTCCATAAATAGAAACTCCGCAACTGGAAACTCCACAGCCAGAAACTCCACAACTAGAATTTCCACAGCTAGAGACTCAACAACTAGAGACTCCTCAACTCAAAGCTCCACAACTAGAAACTCCACAACTAGAAACTCCGCAACTTGAAACCCGACAACTAGAAACTCAACAACTAGAAACTCCACACCTATAAATTCCTCAACTTGAAACTCCACAACTAAAACTCCACAACTAGAAACTCCACAACTAGAAACTCCGCAACTAGAAACTCCCCAACTGGAAACTCCACAACTAGATTCTCCACAACTACAAATTCCACAACTAGAAACTCCACAACTAGAAACTCCACAACTAGAAACTCCGCAACTAGAAACTCCGCAACTAGAAACTCCACAAGTTGAAACCCAACAAATAGATACTCCACAACTACAGACTCCACAACTAGAAACACCACAACTAGATACTCCACAACTACAAATTCCGCAACTAGAAACTCCACAACTGGAAACTCCGCAACTAGAAACTCCACAGCTAGAAACTCAACAACTTGAGACTTTGCGACTAGAAACTCAGCAACTAGAAACTCAACAAAAAGAAACTCCACCACTAGAAACTCCACAACTAGGAACTCTACAACTTCAAAATCCACAACTAAAAACTCCAAATTTTGAAACTTGAAACTCCACAACTAGATACTCCACAACTACACACTCCACAACTAGAAACTCCGCAACTAGAAACTCTGCAACTAGATACTCCGCAACTAGAAACTCCACAGCTAGAAACTCCACAACTTGAAACACCACAACTAGATACTCCACAACTACAAATTCCACAACTAGAAACTCTGCAACTAGAAACTCCACACCTATAAATTCCTCAACTTGAAACTCCACAACTAGAAACTCCACAACCAGAAACTCTGCAACTAGAAACTCCCCAACTAGAAACTGCACAACTAGAAACTCTGCAGCTAGAAACTCCGCAACTAGAAACTCTGCAAATAGAAACTCCACAACTAGAAACTCCACAGCTAGAAACCCCTCAACTATCAACTTCACAACTAGAAACTCAACAACTAGAGACTGCACAACTAGAGACTCCGCAACAAGAAATTCCGCAGCTAGAAACTCCGCAACTAGAAACTCAACAACTTGAAACTCTGCAACTCGAAACTCTGCAACTAGAAAATCCACAACTATAAACTCAAGTAGAAACTCCCCAACTGGAAACTCCGCAACTAGAAACTCCGCAACTAGAAAATCCACAACTAGAATTTCTGCAACTAGAAACTCCGCAACTAGAAACTCCGCAACTAGAAACTCCACAGCTAGAAACCCCACAACTATAAACTTCACAACTAGCAACTCAACAACTAGAGACTGCACAACTAGAGACTCCGCAACTAGAAACTCCACAGCTAGTAACTCCGCAACTAGAAACTCCACAACTTGAAACTCCGCCACTAGAATCTCACAACTAGAAAACTCCGCAACTAGAAACTCTGCCACTAGAATCTCCGCAACTAGAAACTTCACAACTTGAGACTTCGCAACAAGAAACTCGGCAACTAGAATCTCCACAACTAGAAACTCTGCAACTAGAAACTCCGCAATTACAAACTCCGCAACTAGAAACTCCACAGCTAGAAACTCCACAACTTGAGACTTCGCCAATAGAAACTCGTCAACTAGAAACTCAACAACTAGAAACTCCACAGCTACAAACTCCCCAACTAGAAACTCCACAACTTGAAATTTCACCACTAGAAACTCCACAACTAGAAACTCCACAACTAGAGACTCCACAACTAGAGACTCCACAACTATAAACTCCACCACTAAAAATTCCACAACTACAAACCTCACAACTAGAAACTCCACAACTAGAAACTCCGCAACTGGAAACTCCACAGCCAGAAACTCTACAACTAGAAAAACCACATCTAGAAACTCCGTTACAACAAACTCTGCAACTAGAAACTCCACAACTAGAATTTCCACAGCTAGAGACTCAAGAAATAGAGACTCCTCAACTAAAAGCTCCACAACTAGACACTCCACAACTAGAAACTCCGCAACTAGAAACCCGACAACTAGAAACTCAACAACTAAAAACTCCACACCTATAAATTCCTCAACTTGAAACTCCACAACTAAAACTCCACAACTAGAAACTCCACAACTAGAAACTCCACAACTAGAAACTCCGTCACTAGAAACTCCCCAACTAGAAACTCCACAACTAGAAACTCTGCAGCTAGAAACTCCGCAACTAGAAACTCTGCAAATAGAAACTCCGCAACTAGAAACTCCACAACTAGAAACCCCTCAACTATAAACTTCACAACTAGAAACTCAACAACTAGAGACTGCACAACTAGAGACTCCGCAACTAGAAACTCCGCAGCTAGAAACTCCGCAACTAAAAACTCCACAACTTGAAACTCTGCAACTCGAAACTCTGCAACTAGAAAATCCACAGCTAAAAACTCCACAACTTGAAACACCACAACTAAATACTCCACAACTACAAATTCCACAACTAGAAACTCCACAACTAGAAACTCCACAACTAGAAACTCCGCAACTAGAAACTCCACAGCTAGAAACTCCACAACTTGAGACTTCGCAACAAGAAACTCGGCAACTAGAATCTCCACAACTAGAAACTCTGCAACTAGAAACTCCGCAACTACAAACTCCGCAACTAGAAACTCCTCAGCTAGAAACTCCACAACTTGAGACTTCACAAATAGAAACTTGTCAACTAGAAACTCAACAACTAGAAAATCCACAGCTAGAAACTCCACAACTAGAAACTCCGCAACTTGAGAGTTCGCCACTAGAAACTCCACAACTAGAAACTCCACAACTAGAGACTCCACCACTAGAAACTCCAACACTAGAAATTCCGCAACTACAAACCTCACAACTAGAAACTCCATAACTAGAAACTCCGCAACTGGAAACTCCACAGCCAGAAACTCTACAACTAGAAAAACCACATCTAGAAACTCCGCAACAACAAACTCTGACTAGAAACTCCACAACTACAATTTCCACAGCTAGAGACTCAACAACTAGAGACTGCTCAACTAAAAGCTCCACAACTAGACACTCCACAACTGGAAACGCCGCAACTAGAAACCCGACAACTAGAAACTCAACAACTACAAACTCCACACCTATAAATTCCTAAACTTGAAACTCCACAACTAGACACTCCACAACTAGAAACTCCGCAACTAGAAACTCCCCAACTAGAAACTCCACAACTAGAAACTCTGCAGCTAGAAACTCCGCAACTAGAAACTCTGCAAATAGAAACTCCGCAACTAGAAACTCCACAGCTAGAAACCCCTCAACTATAAACTTCACAACTAGAAACTCAACAACTATAGACTGCACAACTAGAAACTCCGCAACTAGAAACTCCGCAGCTTGAAATTCCGCAACTAAAAACTCCACAACTTGAAACTCTGCAACTCGAAACTCTGCAACTAGAAAATCCACAGCTAAAAACTCCACAACTTGAAACACCACAACTAAATACTCCACAACTACAAATTCCAAAACTAGAAACTCCGCAACTAGAAACTCCACAGCTAGAAACTCCACAACTTGAGACTTCGCAACAAGAAACTCGGCAACTAGAATCTCCACAACTAGAAACTCTGCAACTAGAGACTGCACAACTAGAGACTCCGCCACTAGAAACTTCACAGCTAGTAACTCCAGAACTAGAAACTCCACAACTTGAAACTCCGCCACTAGAAGCTTCACAACTAGAAAACTCCGCAACTACAAACTCTGCAACTAGAAACTCCGCAACTTGAGAGTTCGCCACTAGAAACTCCACAACTAGAAACTCCACAACTAGAGACTCCACCACTAGAAACTCCAACACTAGAAATTCCGCAACTACAAACCTCACAACTAGAAACTCCATAACTAGAAACTCCGCAACTGGAAACTCCACAGCCAGAAACTCTACAACTAGAAAAACCACATCTAGAAACTCCGCAACAACAAACTCTGACTAGAAACTCCACAACTACAATTTCCACAGCTAGAGACTCAACAACTAGAGACTCCTCAACTAAAAGCTCAACAACTAGACACTCCCCAACTAGAAACTCCGCAACTAGAAACCCGTCGACTAGAAGCTCAACAACTACAAACTCCACACCTATAAATTCCTCAACTTGAAACTCCACAACTAAAACTCCACAACTACAAACTCCACAACTAGACACTCCACAACTAGAAACTCCCCAACTATAAACTGCACAACTAGAAACTCTGCAGCTAGAAACTCCGCAACTAGAAACTCTGCAAATAGAAACTCCGCAACTAGAAACTCCACAGCTAGAAACCCCTCAACTATCAACTTCACAACTAGAAACTCAACAACTAGAGACTGCACAACTAGAGACTCCGCAACTAGAAATTCCGCAGCTAGAAACTCCGCAACTAGAAACTCAACAACTTGAAACTCTGCAACTCGAAACTCTGCAACTAGAAAATCCACAATTATAAACTCAAGCAGAAACTCCCCAACTGGAAACTCCGCAACTAGAAACTCCGCAACTAGAAAATCCACAACTAGAAACTTCACAACTAGAAACTCCCCAACAAGAAACTCCACCGCTAGAAACTCCACAACTAGAAACTCCACAACTAGAGACTGCACAATTAGAGATTTTGCATTTAGAAACTCCTCAGATAGAAACTACACAACTAGAAACTCCACGACTAGAGATTCCATAAGTAGAAACTCCACAGCTAAAATTTCCACAACTAGAAACTCCACAACTAGAAACTCTGAAAATAGAAAATCTACAACAAGGAACTCGAAAACTTAAAACTCCAACTAGAAACTCTACAACTAGAAACTTCACAACTAGAAACTCCACAAATAGACACTCCACAACTAGAAACTCCACAACTAGAGACTTCACAACTAGGAACTCTAAAATTGAGACTCTACAACTAGAAACTACACAGATTGAAATTCCAAAACTAGAAACTCCACAACTGTAAACTCCGCAACTAGAAACTCTGCAACTAGAAACTTTACAGCTAGAAACTCTACAACTTGAGACTTCGCAAATAGAAACTCGTCAACTGGAAACTCAACCACTAGAAACTCCACAACTAGAAACTCCACAACTTGAAACCCAACAAATAGATACTCCACAACTACAGACTCCACAACTTGAAACACCACAACTAGATACTCCACAATTACAAATTCCACAACTAGAAACTCCGCAACTAGAAACTCCACAGCTAGAAACCCCACAACTATAAACTTCACAACTAGCAACTCAACAACAAGAGACTGCACAACTAGAGACTCCGCCACTAGAAACTTCACAGCTAGTAACTCCACAACTAGAAACTCCACAACTTGGAACTCCGCCACTAGAAGCTCCACAACTAGAAAACTCCGCAACTACAAACTCTGCAACTAGAAACTCCGCAACTAGAAACTCCACAGCTAGAAACTAAACAACTTGAAACACCACAACTAAATACTCCACAACTACAAATTCCACAACTAGAAACTCCACAACTAGAAACACCACATCTAGAAACTCCGCAACAACAAACTCTGCAAGCAGAAACTACACAACTAGAATTTCCACAGCTAGAGACTCAACAACTAGAGGCTCCTCAACTAAAAGCTCCACAACTAGAAACTCCACAACTAGAAACTCCGCAACTTGAAACCCGACAACTAGAAACTCAACAACTAGAAACTCCACACCAATAAACTCCTCAACTTGAAACTCCACAACTAAAACTCCGCAACTAGAAACTCCACAACTAGAAACTCCGCAACTAGAAACTCCCCAACTAGAAACTCCAACACTAGATTCTCCACAACTACAAATTCCACAACTAGAAACTCCACAACTAGAAACTCCACAACTAGAAACTCTGCAACTAGAAACTCCACAGCTAGAAACTCCACAACTTGAGACTTCGCAACAAGAAACTTGGCAACTAGAATCTCAACAACTAGAAACTCCACAACTAGAAACTCCTCAACTAGAAACTCCACAGCTAGAAACTCCACAACTTCAGACTTCGCAACAAGAAACTCGGCAACTAGAATCTCCACAAATAGAAACTCTGCAACTAGAAACTCCGCAACTACAAACTCCGCAACTAGAAACTCCTCAGCTAGAAACTCCACAACTTGAGACTTCACAAATTGAAACTCGTCAACTAGAAACTCAACAACTAGAAACTCCACAGCTAGAAACTCCACAACTAGAAACTCCGCAACTTGAGAGTTCGCCACTAGAAACTCCACAACTAGAAACTCCACAACTAGAGACTCCACCACTAGAAACTCCAACACTAGAAATTCCGCAAATACAAACCTCACAACTAGAAACTCCATAACTAGAAACTCCGCAACTGGAAACTCCACAGCAAGAAACTCTACAACTAGAAAAACCACATCTAGAAACTCCGCAACAACAAACTCTGACTAGAAACTCCACAACTACAATTTCCACAGCTAGAGACTCAACAACTAGAGACTGCTCAACTAAAAGCTCCACAACTAGACACTCCATAGCTAGAAACGCCGCAACTAGAAACCCGGCAACTAGAAACTCAACAACTACAAACTCCACACCTATAAATTCCTAAACTTGAAACTCCACAACTAGACACTCCACAACTAGAAACTCCGCAACTAGAAACTCCCCAACTAGAAACTCCACAACTAGAAACTCTGCAGCTAGAAACTCCGCAACTAGAAACTCTGCAAATAGAAACTCCGCAACTAGAAACTCCACAGCTAGAAACCCCTCAACTATAAACTTCACAACTAGAAACTCAACAACTAGAGACTGCACAACTAGAGACTCCGCAACTAGAAACTCCGCAGCTAGAAATTCCGCAACTAAAAACTCAACAACTTGAAACCCTGCAACTCGAAACTCTGCAACTAGAAAATCCACAGCTAAAAACTCCACAACTTGAAACACCACAACTAAATACTCCACAACTACAAATTCCAAAACTAGAAACTCCACAACTAGAAACTCCACAACTAGAAACTCCGCAACTAGAAACTCTACAGCTAGAAACTCCACAACTTGAGACTTCGCAACAAGAAACTCGGCAACTAGAATCTCCACAACTAGAAACTCTGCAACTAGAAACTCCGCAACTACAAACTCCGCAACTACAAACTCCTCAGCTAGAAACTCCACAACTTGAAACTTCACAAATAGAAACTCGTCAACTAGAAACTCAACAACTAGAAACTCCACAGCTAAAAACTCCACAACTAGAAACTCCGCAACTTGAGAGTTCGCCACTGGAAACTCCACAACTAGAAACTCCACAACTAGAGACTCCACCACTAGAAACTCCAACACTAGAAATTCCGCAACTACAAACCTCACAACTAGAAACTCCATAAAAAGAAACTCCGCAACTGGAAACTCCACAGCCAGAAACTCTACAACTAGAAAAACCACATCTAGAAACTCCGCAACAACAAACTCTAACTAGAAACTCCACAACTACAATTTCCACAGCTAGAGACTCAACAACTAGAGACTCCTCAACTAAAAGCTCCACAACTAGACACTCCACAACTAGAAACTCCGCAACTAGAAACCCGACAACTAGAAACTCAACAACTACAAACTCCACACCTATAAATTCCTCAACTTGAAACTCCACAACTAAAACTCCACAACTACAAACTCCACAACTAGACACTCCACAACTAGAAACTCCGCAACATGAGAGTTCGCCACTAGAAACTCCACAACTAGAAACTCCACAACTAGAGACTCCACAACTAGAAACTCCACCACTAAAAATTCCACAACTACAAACCTCAAAACTAGAAACTCCATAACTAGAAACTCCGCAACTGGAAACTCCACAGCCAGAAACTCTACAACTAGAAAAACCACATCTAGAAACTCCGCAACAACAAACTCTGCAACTAGAAACTCCACAACTAGAAATTCCACAGCTAGAGACTCAACAACTAGAGACTCCTCAACTAAAAGCTCCACAACTAGACACTCCACAACTAGAAACTCCGCAACTAGAAACCCGACAACTAGAATCTCAACAACTACAAACTCCACACCTATAAATTCCTCAACTTGAAACTCCACAACTAGAAACTCCACAACTAGAAACTCCACAACTAGAAACTCCGCAACTAGAAACTCCCCAACTAGAAACTGCACAACTAGAAACTCTGCAGCTAGAAGCTCCGCAACTAGAAACTCTGCAAATAGAAACTCCGCAACTAGAAACTCCACAGCTAGAAACCCCTCAACTATCAACTTCACAACTAGAAACTCAACAACTAGAGACTGCACAACTAGAGACTCCGCAACTAGAAATTCCGCAGCTAGAAACTCCGCAACTAGAAACTCAACAACTTGAAACTCTGCAACTAGAAACTCTGCAACTAGAAAATCCACAACTATAAACTCAAGCAGAAACTCCCCAACTGGAAACTCCGCAACTAGAAACTCCGCAACTAGAAAATCCACAACTAGAAACTTCACAACTAGAAACTCCCCAACAAGAAACTCCACAGCTAGAAACTCCACAACTAGAAACTCGACAACTAGAGACTGCACAATTAGAGATTTTGCATTTAGAAACTCCTCAAATAGAAACTACACAACTAGAAACTCCACGACTAGAGATTCCATAAGTAGAAACTCCACAGCTAAAATTTCCACAACTACAAACCCCACAACTAGAAACTCCACAACTAGAAACTCGGCAAATAGAAAATCTACAACAAGGAACTCGAAAACTTAAAACTCCAACTAGAAACTCTACAACTAGAAACTTCACAACTAGAAACTCCACAAATAGACACTCCACAACTAGAAACTCCACAACTAGAGACTTCACAACTAGGAACTCCAAAATTGAGACTCTACAACTAGAAACTACACAGATTGAAATTCCAAAACTAGAAACTCCACAACTGAAAACTCCGCAACTAGAAACTCTGCAACTAGAAACTTTGCAGCTAGAAACTCCACAACTTGAGACTTCGCAAATAGAAACTCGTCAACTGGAAACTCAACCACTAGAAACTCCACAACAAGAAACTCCACAACTTGAAACCCAACAAATAGATACTCCACAACTACAGACTCCACAACTTGAAACACCACAACTAGATACTCCACAATTACAAATTCCGCAACTAGAAACTCCACAACTAGAAACTCCTCAACTAGAAACTCCCCACTAGAAACTTCACAACTAGAATCTCTGCAAGTAGAAACTCCGCAACTAGAAACTCTGCAACTAGAAACTCCGCAACTAGAAACTCCACAGCTAGAAACCCCACAACTATAAACTTCACAACTAGCAACTCAACAACTAGAGACTGCACAACTAGAGACTCCGCCACTAGAAACTTCACAGCTAGTAACTCCAAAACTAGAAACTCCACAACTTGAAACTCCGCCACTAGAAGCTCCACAACTAGAAAACTCCGCAACTACGAACTCTGCAACTAGAAACTCCGCAACTAGAAACTCCACAGCTAGAAACTAAACAACTTGAAACACCACAACTAAATACTCCACAACTACAAATTCCACAACTAGAAACTCCACAACTAGAAAGACCACATCTAGAAACTCCGCAACAACAAACTCTGCAACCAGAAACTACACAACTAGAATTTCCACAGCTAGAGACTCAACAACTAGAGGCTCCTCAACTAAAAGCTCCACAACTAGAAACTCCACAACTAGAAACTCCGCAACTTGAAACCCGACAACTAGAAACTCAACAACTAGAAACTCCACACCAATAAACTCCTCAACTTGAAACTCCACAACTAAAACTCCGCAACTAGAAACTCCACAACTAGAAACTCCGCAACTAGAAACTCTCCAACTAGAAACTCCACAACTAGATTCTCCACAACTACAAATTCCACAACTAGAAACTCCACAACTAGAAACTCCACAACTAGAAACTCCGCAACTAGAAACTCCACAGCTAGAAACTCCACAACTTGAGACTTCGCAACAAGAAACTTGGCAACTAGAATCTCAACAACTAGAAACTCCACAGCTAGAAACTCCACAACTAGAAACTCCACAACTTGAGAGTTCGCAACTAGAAACCCCACAACTAGAAACTCCAAAACTAGAGACTCCACAACTAGAAACTCCACCACTAGAAACTCCACAACTACGAAACTCACAACTACAAACTCAACAACTAGAAACTCCGCAACTGGAAACTCCACAGCCAGAAACTCCACAACTACAAACACCACATCTAGAAACTCCGCAACAACAAACTCTGCAACTAGAAACTCCACAACTAGAATTTCCACAGCTAGAGACTCAACAACTAGAAACTCCTACACTAAAAGCTCCCGAACTAGACACTCCACAACTAGAAACTCCACAGCTAGAAACCCCACAACTATAAACTTCACAACTAGCAACTCAACAACTAGAGACTGCACAACTAGAGACTCCGCAACTAGACACTCCACAGCTAGTAACTCCGCAACTAGAAACTCCACAACTTGAAACTCCGCCACTAGAATCTCACAACTAGAAAACTCCGCAACTAGAAACTCTGCCACTAGAATCTCCGCAACTAGAAACTCCACAGCTAGAAACTCCACAACTTGAAACACCCCAACTAGATACTCCACAACTACACATTCCACAACTAGAAACTCCACAACTAGAAACTCCGCACCTAGAAACTCCACAGCTAGAAACTTCACAACTTGAGACTTCGCAACAAGAAACTCGGCAACTAGAATCTCCACAACTAGAAACTCTGCAACTAGAAACTCCGCAACTACAAACTCCGCAACTAGAAACTCCACAGCTAGAAACTCCACAACTTGAGACTTCGCCAATAGAAACTCGTCAACTAGAAACTCAACAACTAGAAACTCCACAGCTACAAACTCCCCAACTAGAAACTCCACAACTTGAGAGTTCACCATTAGAAACTCCACAACTAGAAACTCCACAACTAGAGACTCCACAACTAGAGACTCCACAACTATAAACTCCACCACTAAAAATTCCACAACTACAAACCTCACAACTAGAAACTCCACAACCAGAAACTCCGCAACTGGAAACTCCACAGCCAGAAACTCTACAACTAGAAAAACCACATCTAGAAACTCCGTTACAACAAACTCTGCAACTAGAAACTCCACAACTAGAATTTCCACAGCTAGAGACTCAAGAAATAGAGACTCCTCAACTAAAAGCTCCACAACTAGACACTCCACAACTAGAAACTCCGCAACTAGAAACCCGACAACTAGAAACTCCGCAACTAGAAACTCTGCAGCTAGAAACTCCGCAACTAGAAACTCCGCAACTAGAAACTCCACAACTAGAAACCCCTCAACTATAAACTTCACAACTAGAAACTCAACAACTAGAGACTGCACAACTAGAGACTCCGCAACTAGAAACTCCGCAGCTAGAAACTCCGCAACTAAAAACTCCACAACTTGAAACTCTGCAACTCGAAACTCTGCAACTAGAAAATCCACAGCTAAAAACTCCACAACTTGAAACACCACAACTAAATACTCCACAACTACAAATTCCACAACTAGAAACTCCACAACTAGAAACTCCACAACTAGAAACTCCGCAACTAGAAACTCCACAGCTAGAAACTCCACAACTTGAGACTTCGCAACAAGAAACTCGGCAACTAGAATCTCCACAACTAGAAACTCTGCAACTAGAAACTCCGCAACTACAAACTCCGCAACTAGAAACTCCTAAGCTAGAAACTCCACAACTTGAGACTTCACAAATAGAAACTCGTCAACTAGAAACTCAACAACTAGAAACTCCACAGCTAGAAACTCCACAACTAGAAACTCCGCAACTTGAGAGTTCGCCACTAGAAACTCCACAACTAGAAACTCCACAACTAGAGACTCCACCACTAGAAACTCCAACACTAGAAATTCCGCAACTACAAACCTCACAACTAGAAACTCCATAACTAGAAACTCCGCAACTGGAAACTCCACAGCCAGAAACTCTACAACTAGAAAAACCACATCTAGAAACTCCGCAACAACAAACTCTGACTAGAAACTCCACAACTACAATTTCCACAGCTAGAGACTCAACAACTAGAGACTGCTCAACTAAAACCTCCACAACTAGACACTCCACAACTAGAAACGCCGCAACTAGAAACCCGACAACTAGAAACTCAACAACTACAAACTCCACACCTATAAATTCCTAAACTTGAAACTCCACAACTAGACACTCCACAACTAGAAACTCCGCAACTAGAAACTCCCCAACTAGAAACTCCACAACTAGAAACTCTGCAGCTAGAAACTCCGCAACTAGAAACTCTGCAAATAGAAACTCCGCAACTAGAAACTCCACAGCTAGAAACCCCTCAACTATAAACTTCACAACTAGAAACTCAACAACTATAGACTGCACAACTAGAGACTCCGCAACTAGAAACTCCGCAGCTAGAAATTCCGCAACTAAAAACTCCACAACTTGAAACTCTGCAACTCGAAACTCTGCAACTAGAAAATCCACAGCTAAAAACTCCACAACTTGAAACACCACAACTAAATACTCCACAACTACAAATTCCAAAACTAGAAACTCCACAACTAGAAACTCCACAACTAGAAACTCCGGAACTAGAAACTCCACAGCTAGAAACTCCACAACTTGAGACTTCGCAACAAGAAACTCGGCAACTAGAATCTCCACAACTAGAAACTCTGCAACTAGAGACTGCACAACTAGAGACTCCGCCACTAGAAACTTCACAGCTAGTAACTCCACAACTAGAAACTCCACAACTTGAAACTCCGCCACTAGAAGCTTCACAACTAGAAAACTCCGCAACTACAAACTCTGCAACTAGAAACTCCGCAACTTGAGAGTTCGCCACTAGAAACTCCACAACTAGAAAATCCACAACTAGAGACTCCACCACTAGAAACTCCAACACTAGAAATTCCGCAACTACAAACCTCACAACTAGAAACTCCATAACTAGAAACTCCGCAACTGGAAACTCCTTAGCCAGAAACTCTACAACTAGAAAAACCACATCTAGAAACTCCGCAACAACAAACTCTGACTAGAAACTCCACAACTACAATTTCCACAGCTAGAGACTCAACAACTAGAGACTCCTCAACTAAAAGCTCAACAACTAGACACTCCACAACTAGAAACTCCGCAACTAGAAACCCGTCGACTAGAAACTCAACAACTACAAACTCCACACCTATAAATTCCTCAACTTGAAACTCCACAACTAAAACTCCACAACTACAAACTCCACAACTAGACACTCCACAACTAGAAACTCCCCAACTAGAAACTGCACAACTAGAAACTCTGCAGCTAGAAACTCCGCAACTAGAAACTCTGCAAATAGAAACTCCGCAACTAGAAACTCCACAGCTAGAAACCCCTCACCTATCAACTTCACAACTAGAAACTCAACAACTAGAGACTGCACAACTAGAGACTCCGCAACTAGAAATTCCGCAGCTAGAAACTCCGCAACTAGAAACTCAACAACTTGAAACTCTGCAACTCGAAACTCTGCAACTAGAAAATCCACAACTATAAACTCAAGCAGAAACTCCCCAACTGGAAACTCCGCAACTAGAAACTCCGCAACTAGAAAATCCACAACTAGAAACTTCACAACTAGAAACTCCCCAACAAGAAACTCCACAGCTAGAAACTCCACAACTAGAAACTCCACAACTAGAGACTGCACAATTAGAGATTTTGCATTTAGAAACTCCTCAGATAGAAACTACACAACTAGAAACTCCACGACTAGAGATTCCATAAGTAGAAACTCCACAGCTAAAATTTCCACAACTACAAACCCCACAACTAGAAACTCCACAACTAGAAACTCTGCAAATAGAAAATCTACAACAAGGAACTCGAAAACTTAAAACTCCAACTAGAAACTCTACAACTAGAAACTTCACAACTAGAAACTCCACAAATAAACACTCCACAACTAGAAACTCCACAACTAGAGACTTCACAACTAGGAACTCTAAAATTGAGACTCTACAACTAGAAACTACACAGATTGAAATTCCAAAACTAGAAACTCCACAACTGTAAACTCCGCAACTAGAAACTCTGCAACTATAAACTTTACAGCTAGAAACTCTACAACTTGAGACTTCGCAAATAGAAACTCGTCAACTGGAAACTCAACCACTATAAACTCCACAACTAGAAACTCCACAACTTGAAACCCAACAAATAGATACTCCACAACTACAGACTCCACAACTTGAAACACCACAACTAGATACTCCACAATTACAAATTCCACAACTAGAAACTCCGCAACTAGAAACTCCACAGCTAGAAACCCCACAACTAAAAACTTCACAACTAGCAACTCAACAACAAGAGACTGCACAACTAGAGACTCCGCCACTAGAAACTTCACAGCTAGTAACTCCACAACTAGAAACTCCACAACTTGGAACTCCGCCACTAGAAGCTCCACAACTAGAAAACTCCGCAACTACAAACTCTGCAACTAGAAACTCCGCAACTAGAAACTCCACAGCTAGAAACTAAACAACTTGAAACACCACAACTAAATACTCCACAACTACAAATTCCACAACTAGAAACTCCACAACTAGAAACACCACATCTAGAAACTCCGCAACAACAAACTCTGCAAGCAGAAACTACACAACTAGAATTTCCACAGCTAGAGACTCAACAACTAGAGGCTCCTCAACTAAAAGCTCCACAACTAGAAACTCCACAACTAGATACTCCGCAACTTGAAACCCGACAACTAGAAACTCAACAACTAGAAACTCCACACCAATAAACTCCTCAACTTGAAACTCCACAACTAAAACTCCGCAACTAGAAACTCCACAACTAGAAACTCCGCAACTAGAAACTCCCCAACTAGAAACTCCACAACTAGATTCTCCACAACTACAAATTCCACAACTAGAAACTCCACAACTAGAAACTCCACAACTAGAAACTCCGCAACTAGAAACTCCACAGCTAGAAACTCCACAACTTGAGACTTCGCAACAAGAAACTTGGCAACTAGAATCTCAACAACTAGAAACTCCACAACTAGAAACTCCTCAACTAGAAACTCCACAGCTAGAAACTCCACAACTTGAGACTTCGCAACAAGAAACTCGGCAAATAGAATCTCCACAAATAGAAACTCTGCAACTAGAAACTCCGCAACTACAAACTCCGCAACTAGAAACTCCTCAGCTAGAAACTCCACAACTTGAGACTTCACAAATTGAAACTCGTCAACTAGAAACTCAACAACTAGAAACTCCACAGCTAGAAACTCCACAACTAGAAACTCCGCAACTTGAGAGTTCGCCACTAGAAACTCCACAACTAGAAACTCCACAACTAGAGACTCCACCACTAGAAACTCCAACACTAGAAATTCCGCAAATACAAACCTCACAACTAGAAACTCCATAACTAGAAACTCCGCAACTGGAAACTCCACAGCCAGAAACTCTACAACTAGTAAAACCACATCTAGAAACTCCGCAACAACAAACTCTGACTAGAAACTCCACAACTACAATTTCCACAGCTAGAGACTCAACAACTAGAGACTGCTCAACTAAAAGCTCTACAACTAGACACTCCATAGCTAGAAACGCCGCAACTAGAAACCCGACAACTAGAAACTCAACAACTACAAACTCCACACCTATAAATTCCTAAACTTGAAACTCCACAACTAGACACTCCACAACTAGAAACGCCGCAACTAGAAACTCCCCAACTAGAAACTCCACAACTAGAAACTCTGCAGCTAGAAACTCCGCAACTAGAAACTCTGCAAATAGAAACTCCGCAACTAGAAACTCCACAGCTAGAAACCCCTCAACTATAAACTTCACAACTAGAAACTCAACAACTAGAGACTGCACAACTAGAGACTCCGCAACTAGAAACTCCGCAGCTAGAAATTCCGCAACTAAAAACTCAACAACTTGAAACCCTGCAACTCGAAACTCTGCAACTAGAAAATCCACAGCTAAAAACTCCACAACTTGAAACACCACAACTAAATACTCCACAACTACAAATTCCAAAACTAGAAACTCCACAACTAGAAACTCCACAACTAGAAACTCCGCAACTAGAAACTCTACAGCTAGAAACTCCACAACTTGAGACTTCGCAACAAGAAACTCGGCAACTAGAATCTCCACAACTAGAAACTCTGCAACTAGAAACTCCGCAACTACAAACTCACCAACTAGAAACTCCTCAGCTAGAAACTCCACAACTTGAAACTTCACAAATAGAAACTCGTCAACTAGAAACTCAACAACTAGAAACTCCACAGCTAAAAACTCCACAACTAGAAACTCCGCAACTTGAGAGTTCGCCACTGGAAACTCCACAACAAGAAACTTCACAACTAGAGACTCCACCACTAGAAACTCCAACACTAGAAATTCCGCAACTACAAACCTCACAACTAGAAACTCCATAAAAAGAAACTCCGCAACTGGAAACTCCACAGCCAGAAACTCTACAACTAGAAAAACCACATCTAGAAACTCCGCAACAACAAACTCTGACTAGAAACTCCACAACTACAATTTCCACAGCTAGAGACTCAACAACTAGAGACTCCTCAACTAAAAGCTCCACAACTAGACACTCCACAACTAGAAACTCCGCAACTAGAAACCCGACAACTAGAAACTCAACAACTACAAACTCCACACCTATAAATTCCTCAACTTGAAACTCCACAACTAAAACTCCTCAACTACAAACTCCACAACTAGACACTCCACAACTAGAAACTCCGCAACATGAGAGTTCGCCACTAGAAACTCCACAACTAGAAACTCCACAACTAGAGACTCCACAACTAGAAACTCCACCACTAGAAATTCCACAACTACAAACCTCAAAACTAGAAACTCCATAACTAGAAACTCCGCAACTGGAAACTCCACAGCCAGAAACTCTACAACTAGAAAAACCACATCTAGAAACTCCGCAACAACAAACTCTGCAACTAGAAACTCCACAACTAGAATTTCCACAGCTAGAGACTCAACAACTAGAGACTCCTCAACTAAAAGCTCCACAACTAGACACTCCACAACTAGAAACTCCGCAACTAGAAACCCGACAACTAGAATCTCAACAACTACAAACTCCACACCTATAAATTCCTCAACTTGAAACTCCACAACTAGAAACTCCACAACTAGAAACTCCGCAACTAGAAACTCCCCAACTAGAAACTGCACAACTAGAAACTCTGCAGCTAGAAGCTCCGCAACTAGAAACTCTGCAAATAGAAACTCCGCAACTAGAAACTCCACAGCTAGAAACCCCTCAACTATCAACTTCACAACTAGAAACTCAACAACTAGAGACTGCACAACTAGAGACTCCGCAACTAGAAATTCCGCAGCTAGAAACTCCGCAACTAGAAACTCAACAACTTGAAACTCTGCAACTCGAAACTCTGCAACTAGAAAATCCACAACTATAAACTCAAGCAGAAACTCCCCAACTGGAAACTCCGCAACTAGAAACTCCGCAACTAGAAAATCCACAACTAGAAACTCCACAACTAGAAACTCCACAACTAGAGACTGCACAATTAGAGATTTTGCATTTAGAAACTCCTCAGATAGAAACTACACAACTAGAAACTCCACGACTAGAGATTCCATAAGTAGAAACTCCACAGCTAAAATTTCCACAACTACAAACCCCACAACTAGAAACTCCACAACTAGAAACTCTGCAAATAGAAAATCTACAACAAGGAACTCGAAAACTTAAAACTCCAACTAGAAACTCTACAACTAGAAACTTCACAACTAGAAACTCCACAAATAGACACTCCACAACTAGAAACTCCACAACTAGAGACTTCACAACTAGGAACTCCAAAATTGAGACTCTACAACTAGAAACTACACAGATTGAAATTCCAAAACTAGAAACTCCACAACTGAAAACTCCGCAACTAGAAACTCTGCAACTAGAAACTTTACAGCTAGAAACTCTACAACTTGAGACTTCGCAAATAGAAACTCGTCAACTGGAAACTCAACCACTAGAAACTCCACAACTAGAAACTCCACAACTTGAAACCCAACAAATAGATACTCCACAACTACAGACTCCACAACTTGAAACACCACAACTAGATACTCCACAATTACAAATTCCGCAACTAGAAACTCCACAACTAGAAACTCCTCAACTAGAAACTCCCCACTAGAAACTTCACAACTAGAATCTCTGCAAATAGAAACTCCGCAACTAGAAACTCTGCAACTAGAAACTCCGCAACTAGAAACTCCACAGCTAGAAACCCCACAACTATAAACTTCACAACTAGCAACTCAACAACTAGAGACTGCACAACTAGAGACTCCGCCACTAGAAACTTCACAGCTAGTAACTCCACAACTAGAAACTCCACAACTTGAAACTCCGCCACTAGAAGCTCCACAACTAGAAAACTCCGCAACTACAAACTCTGCAACTAGAAACTCCGCAACTAGAAACTCCACAGCTAGAAACTAAACAACTTGAAACACCACAACTAAATACTCCACAACTACAAATTCCACAACTAGAAACTCCACAACTAGAAACACCACATCTAGAAACTCCGCAACAACAAACTCTGCAACCAGAAACTACACAACTAGAATTTCCACAGCTAGAGACTCAACAACTAGAGGCTCCTCAACTAAAAGCTCCACAACTAGAAACTCCACAACTAGAAACTCCGCAACTTGAAACCCGACAACTAGAAACTCAACAACTAGAAACTCCACACCAATAACTCCTCAACTTGAAACTCCACAACTAAAACTCCGCAACTAGAAACTCCGCAACTAGAAACTCCCCAACTAGAAACTCCACAACTAGATTCTCCACAACTACAAATTCCACAACTAGAAACTCCACAACTAGAAACTCCACAACTAGAAACTCCGCAACTAGAAACTCCACAGCTAGAAACTCCACAACTTGAGACTTCGCAACAAGAAACTTGGCAACTAGAATCTCAACAACTAGAAACTCCACAGCTAGAAACTCAACCACTAGAAACTCCACAACTAGAAACTCCACAACTAGAAACTCCACCACTAGAAATTCCACAACTACAAACCTCAAAACTAGAAACTCCATAACTAGAAACTCCGCAACTGGAAACTCCACAGCCAGAAACTCTACAACTAGAAAAACCACATCTAGAAACTCCGCAACAACAAACTCTGCAACTAGAAACTCCACAACTAGAATTTCCACAGCTAGAGACTCAACAACTAGAGACTCCTCAACTAAAAGCTCCACAACTAGACACTCCACAACTAGAAACTTCGCAACTAGAAACCCGACAACTAGAATCTCAACAACTACAAACTCCACACCTATAAATTCCTCAACTTGAAACTCCACAACTAGAAACTCCACAACTAGAAACTCCACAACTAGAAACTCCGCAACTAGAAACTCCCCAACTAGAAACTGCACAACTAGAAACTCTGCAGCTAGAAGCTCCGCAACTAGAAACTCTGCAAATAGAAACTCCGCAACTAGAAACTCCACAGCTAGAAACCCCTCAACTATCAACTTCACAACTAGAAACTCAACAACTAGAGACTGCACAACTAGAGACTCCGCAACTAGAAATTCCGCAGCTAGAAACTCCGCAACTAGAAACTCAACAACTTGAAACTCTGCAACTCGCAACTCTGCAACTAGAAAATCCACAACTATAAACTCAAGCAGAAACTCCCCAACTGGAAACTCCGCAACTAGAAACTCCGCAACTAGAAAATCCACAACTAGAAACTCCACAACTAGAAACTCCACAACTAGAGACTGCACAATTAGAGATTTTGCATTTAGAAACTCCTCAGATAGAAACTACACAACTAGAAACTCCACGACTAGAGATTCCATAAGTAGAAACTCCACAGCTAAAATTTCCACAACTACAAACCCCACAACTAGAAACTCCACAACTAGAAACTCTGCAAATAGAAAATCTACAACAAGGAACTCGAAAACTTGAAACTCCAACTAGAAACTCTACAACTAGAAACTTCACAACTAGAAACTCCACAAATAGACACTCCACAACTAGAAACTCCACAACTAGAGACTTCACAACTAGGAACTCCAAAATTGAGACTCTACAACTAGAAACTACACAGATTGAAATTCCAAAACTAGAAACTCCACAACTGAAAACTCCGCAACTAGAAACTCTGCAACTAGAAACTTTACAGCTAGAAACTCTACAACTTGAGACTTCGCAAATAGAAACTCGTCAACTGGAAACTCAACCACTAGAAACTCCACAACTAGAAACTCCACAACTTGAAACCCAACAAATAGATACTCCACAACTACAGACTCCACAACTTGAAACACCACAACTAGATACTCCACAATTACAAATTCCGCAACTAGAAACTCCACAACTAGAAACTCCTCAACTAGAAACTCCCCACTAGAAACTTCACAACTAGAATCTCTGCAAATAGAAACTCCGCAACTAGAAACTCTGCAACTAGAAACTCCGCAACTAGAAACTCCACAGCTAGAAACCCCACAACTATAAACTTCACAACTAGCAACTCAACAACTAGAGACTGCACAACTAGAGACTCCGCCACTAGAAACTTCACAGCTAGTAACTCCACAACTAGAAACTCCACAACTTGAAACTCCGCCACTAGAAGCTCCACAACTAGAAAACTCCGCAACTACAAACTCTGCAACTAGAAACTCCGCAACTAGAAACTCCACAGCTAGAAACTAAACAACTTGAAACACCACAACTAAATACTCCACAACTACAAATTCCACAACTAGAAACTCCACAACTAGAAACACCACATCTAGAAACTCCGCAACAACAAACTCTGCAACCAGAAACTACACAACTAGAATTTCCACAGCTAGAGACTCAACAACTAGAGGCTCCTCAACTAAAAGCTCCACAACTAGAAACTCCACAACTAGAAACTCCGCAACTTGAAACCCGACAACTAGAAACTCAACAACTAGAAACTCCACACCAATAACTCCTCAACTTGAAACTCCACAACTAAAACTCCGCAACTAGAAACTCCGCAACTAGAAACTCCCCAACTAGAAACTCCACAACTAGATTCTCCACAACTACAAATTCCACAACTAGAAACTCCACAACTAGAAACTCCACAACTAGAAACTCCGCAACTAGAAACTCCACAGCTAGAAACTCCACAGCTAGAAACTCCACAACTTGAGACTTCGCAACAAGAAACTTGGCAACTAGAATCTCAACAACTAGAAACTCCACAGCTAGAAACTCAACCACTAGAAACTCCACAACTAGAAACTCCACAACTTGAAACCCAACAAATAGATACTCCACAACTACAGACTCCACAACTTGAAACGCCACAACTAGATACTCCACAATTACAAATTCCGCAACTAGAAACTCCACAACTAGAAACTCCTCAACTAAAAACTCCCCACCAGAAACTTCACAACTAGAATCTCTGCAACTAGAAACTCCGCAACTAGAAACTCTGCAACTAGAAACTCCGCAACTAGAAACTCCACAGCTAGAAACCCCACAACTATAAACTTCACAACTAGCAACTCAACAACTAGAGACTGCACAACTAGAGACTCCGCCACTAGAAACTTCACAGCTGGTAACTCCACTACTAGAAACTCCACAACTTGAAACTCCGCCACTAGAAGCTCCACAACTAGAAAACTCCGCAACTACAAACTCTGCAACTAGAAACTCCGCAACTAGAAACTCCACAGCTAGAAACTAAACAACTTGAAACACCACAACTAAATACTCCACAACTACAAATTCCACAACTAGAAACTCCACAACTAGAAACACCACATCTAGAAACTCCGCAACAACAAACTCTGCAACCAGAAACTACACAACTAGAATTTCCACAGCTAGAGACTCAACAACTAGAGGCTCCTCAACTAAAAGCTCCACAACTAGAAACTCCACAACTAGAAACTCCGCAACTTGAAACCCGACAACTAGAAACTCAACAACTAGAAACTCCACACCAATAAACTCCTCAACTTGAAACTCCACAACTAAAACTCCGCAACTAGAAACTCCACAACTAGAAACTCCGCAACTAGAAACTCCCCAACTAGAAACTCCACAACTAGATTCTCCACAACTACAAATTCCACAACTAGAAACTCCACAACTAGAAACTCCACAACTAGAAACTCCGCAACTAGAAACTCCACAGCTAGAAACTCCACAACTTGAGACTTCGCAACAAGAAACTTGGCAACTAGAATCTCAACAACTAGAAACTCCACAGCTAGAAACTCCACAACTAGAAACTCCACAACTTGAGAGTTCGCAACTAGAAACCCCACAACTAGAAACTCCAAAACTAGAGACTCCACAACTAGAAACTCCACCACTAGAAACTCCACAACTACGAAACTCACAACTACAAACTCAACAACTAGAAACTCCGCAACTGGAAACTCCACAGCCAGAAACTCCACAACTACAAACACCACATCTAGAAATTCCGCAACAACAAACTCTGCAACTAGAAACTCCACAACTAGAATTTCCACAGCTAGAGACTCAACAACTAGAAACTCCTACACTAAAAGCTCCCGAACTAGACACTCCACAACGAGAAACTCCACAACTAGAAACCCCTCAACTATAAACTTCACAACTAGAAACTCAACAACTAGAGACTGCACAACTAGAGACTCCGCAACTAGAAACTCCGCAGCTAGAAACTCCGCAACTAAAAACTCCACAACTTGAAACTCTGCAACTCGAAACTCTGCAACTAGAAAATCCACAGCTAAAAACTCCACAACTTGAAACACCACAACTAAATACTCCACGACTACAAATTCCACAACTAGAAACTCCACAACTAGAAACTCCCCAACTAGAAACTGCGCAACTAGAAACTCCACAGCTAGAAACTCCACAACTTGAGACTTCGCAACAAGAAACTCGGCAACTAGAATCTCCACAACTAGAAACTCTGCAACTAGAAACTCCGCAACTACAAACTCCGCAACTAGAAACTCCTCAGATAGAAACTCCACAACTTGAGACTTCACAAATAGAAACTCGTCAACTAGAAACTCAACAACTAGAAACTCCACAGCTAGAAACTCCACAGCTAGCCTATGGCTGCTATTCTCTAATAAAAGCTCGCCAATATTTTCCACAAGCTATTCTCCGCACACTCTACTTTTCATTGTGTCATTGTCACATAGGTTACTGTCTGGAATCGTGGGGTGTGACGTACAACAGTTATCTAAAAACTCTTGAGCGACTTCAAAAGCGTACACTGAAAATCATAAGCCAAGGTGAATCAGTAAGTAATATTTTCCAATCACAACGCATTCTCTCAGTTCCGATGTTGCGTGACTACAAAATTGCTGTTTCAGTAAATAACATAATTAATAGAAATTCACCTTTGCCTGCTGATCTTTTTTCAATTCCTAAACGCAATACGCGACATGCTTCGAATGGTAATTTCAATCTGCCCAAATGTTTTAATGTTTACGGAGAAAGACTGATACAGTTTAGTGGAACAAAAATATGGAACACGGTCCCCCTAGAGATTAAAACGGCACGTAATTTCAGCATGGCATGTAAATCATTTTTTCTGTGGAGTCAAGACATGTAAGCATGTGTGTGTGATTCGATTTTCATTGTATTTTTTTAATAAGTGCCTATGTATAGAAACTAGCTGCAAGCTAATAAGTATGCATATCTGCAAGAAAAAATGTATTACTGTGTTATCTATATCACATGATTGTTTTTTTTATGTTGTTACCTCAGAGCTGACCTGTACACTTTTTTATGTTGCACATTGTATTGGACCGTCCACTAGCCACTTTAGGCTATCGGTCCAAATAATCCCTGTAATTGCATATATCTATTTATGAAAATAAAGCTTCATTGATTGATTGATTGATTGATTGAACTAGAAACTCCGCAACTTGAGAGTTCGCCACTAGAAACTCCACAACTAGAAACTCCACAACTAGAGACTCCACCACTAGAAACTCCAACACTAGAAATTCCGCAAATACAAACCTCACAACTAGAAACTCCATAACTAGAAACTCCGCAACTGGAAACTCCACAGCCAGAAACTCTACAACTAGAAAAACCACATCTAGAAACTCCGCAACAACAAACTCTGACTAGAAACTCCACAACTACAATTTCCACACCTGGAGACTCAACAACTAGAGACTGCTCAACTAAAAGCTCCACAACTAGACACTCCATAACTAGAAACGCCGCAACTAGAAACCCGACAACTAGAAACTCAACAACTACAAACTCCACACCTATAAATTCCTATGAAACTCCACAACTAGACACTCCACAACTAGAAACTCCGCAACTAGAAACTCCCCAACTAGTAACTCCACAACTAGAAACTCTGCAGCTAGAAACTCCGCAACTAGAAACTCTGCAAATAGAAACTCCGCAACTAGAAGCTCCACAGCTTGAAACCCCTCAACTATAAACTTCACAACTAGAAACTCAACAACTAGAGACTGCACAACTAGAGACTCCGCAACTAGAAACTCCGCAGCTAGAAATTCCGCAACTAAAAACTCCACAACTTGAAACCCTGCAACTCGAAACTCTGCAACTAGAAAATCCACAGCTAAAAACTCCACAACTTGAAACACCACAACTAAATACTCCACAACTACAAATTCCAAAACTAGAAACTCCACAACTAGAAACTCCACAACTAGAAACTCCGCAACTAGAAACTCCACAGCTAGAAACTCCACAACTTGAGACTTCGCAACAAGAAACTCGGCAACTAGAATCTCCACAACTAGAAACTCTGCAACTAGAAACTCCGCAACTACAAACTCCGCAACTAGAAACTCCTCAGCTAGAAACTCCACAACTTGAGACTTCACAAATAGAAACTCGTCAACTAGAAACTCAACAACTAGAAACTCCACAGCTAAAAACTCCACAACTAGAAACTCCGCAACTTGAGATTTCGCCACTAGAAACTCCACAACTAGAAACTCCACAACTAGAGACTCCACCACTAGAATCTCCAACACTAGAAATTCCGCAACTACAAACCTCACAACTAGAAACTCCATAACTAGAAACTCCGCAACTGGAAACTCCACAGCCAGAAACTCTACAACTAGAAAAACCACATCTAGAAACTCCGCAACAACAAACTCTAACTAGAAACTCCACAACTACAATTTCCACAGCTAGAGACTCAACAACTAGAGACTCCTCAACTAAAAGCTCCACAACTAGACACTCCACAACTAGAAACTCCGCAACTAGAAACCCGACAACTAGAAACTCAACAACTACAAACTCCACACCTATAAATTCCTCAACTTGAAACTCCACAACCAAAACTCCACAACTACAAACTCCACAACTAGACACTCCACAACTAGAAACTCCGCAACTTGAGAGTTCGCCACTAGAAACTCCACAACTAGAAACTCCACAACTAGAGACTCCACAACTAGAAACTCCACCACTAGAAATTCTACAACTACAAACCTCAAAACTAGAAACTCCATAACTAGAAACTCCGCAACTGGAAACTCCACAGCCAGAAACTCTACAACTAGAAAAACCACATCTAGAAACTCCGCAACAACAAATTCTGCAACTAGAAACTCCACAACTAGAATTTCCACAGCTAGAGACTCAACAACTTGAGACTCCTCAACTAAAAGCTCCACAACTAGACACTCCACAACTAGAAACTCCGCAACTAGAAACCCGACAACTAGAATCTCAACAACTACAAACTCCACACCTTTAAATTCCTCAACTTGAAACTCCACAACTAGAAACTCCACAACTAGAAACTCCACAACTAGAAACTCCGCAACTAGAAACTCCCCAACTAGAAACTGCACAACTAGAAACTCTGCGGCTAGAAACTCCGCAACTAGAAACTCTGCAAATAGAAACTCCGCAACTAGAAACTCCAGAGCTAGAAACCCCTCAACTATCAACTTCACAACTAGAAACTCAACAACTAGAGACTGCAGAACTATAGACTCCGCAACTAGAAATTCCGCAGCTAGAAACTCCGCAACTAGAAACTCAACAACTAGAAACTCTGCAACTCGAAACTCTGCAACTAGAAAATCCACAACTATAAACTCAAGCAGAAACTCCCCAACTGGAAACTCCGCAACTAGAAACTCCGCAACTAGAAAATCCACAACTAGAAACTTCACAACTAGAAACTCCCCAACAAGAAACTCCACAGCTAGAAACTCCACAACTAGAAACTCCACAACTAGAGACTGCACAATTAGAGATTTTGCATTTAGAAACTCCTCAGATAGAAACTACACAACTACAAACCCCACAACTAGATACTCCACAACTAGAAACTCTGCAAATAGAAATCTACAACAAGGAACTCGAAAACTTAAAACTCCAACTAGAAACTCTACAACTAGAAACTTCACAACTAGAAACTCCACAAATAGACACTCCAGAACTAGAAACTCCACAACTAGAGACTTCACAACTAGGAACTCCAAAATTGAGACTCTACAACTAGAAACTACACAGATTGAAATTCCAAAACTAGAAACTCCACAACTGGAAACTCCGCAACTAGAAACTCTGCAACTAGAAACTTTACAGCTAGAAACTCTACAACTTGAGACTTCGCAAATAGAAACTCGTCAACTGGAAACTCAACCACTAGAAACTCCACAACTAGAAACTCCACAACTTGAAACCCAACAAATAGATACTCCACAACTACAGACTCCACAACTTGAAACACCACAACTAGATACTCCACAATTACAAATTCCGCAACTAGAAACTCCACAACTAGAAACTCCTCAACTAGAAACTCCCCACTAGAAACTTCACAACTAGAATCTCTGCAACTAGAAACTCCGCAACTAGAAACTCTGCAACTAGAAACTCCGCAACTAGAAACTCCACAGTTAGAAACCCCACAACTATAAACTTCACAACTAGCAACTCAACAACTAGAGACTGCACAACTAGAGACTCCGCCACTAGAAACTTCACAGCTAGAAACTCCACAACTAGAAACTCCACAACTTGAAACCCAACAAATAGATACTCCACAACTACAGACTCCACAACTTGAAACACCACAACTAGATACTCCACAATTACAAATTCCGCAACTAGAAACTCCACAACTAGAAACTCCTCAACTAGAAACTCCCCACTAGAAACTTCACAACTAGAATCTCTGCAACTAGAAAACTCCGCAACTACAAACTCTGCAACTAGAAACTCCGCAACTAGAAACTCCACAGCTAGAAACTAAACAACTTTGTTGTTTAGTTTCTAGTAAAACTCTATTTCTAATAAAACTCTATTTCTAGTAAAAACTCTATTGTACTTGCATATTATGTTCCTTTTATTTTGTTACCTTTTTGTGCTTTTACCACTCCCCCTCTGTAATGCCTCTGGCCCTGAGGGGTATAATAAAATGAAATGAAATGAAACTTGAAACACCACAACTAAATACTCCACAACTACAAATTCCACAACTAGAAACTCCACAACTAGAAACACCACATCTAGAAACTCCGCAACAACAAACTCTGCAACCAGAAACTATACAACTAGAATTTCCACAGCTAGAGACTCAACAACTAGAGGCTCCTCAACTAAAAGCTCCACAACTAGAAACTCCACAACTAGAAACTCCGCAACTTGAAACCCGACAACTAGAAACTCAACAACTAGAAACTCCACACCAATAAACTCCTCAACTTGAAACTCCACAACTAAAACTCCGCAACTAGAAACTCCATAACTAGAAACTCCGCAACTAGAAACTCCCCAACTAGAAACTCCACAACTAGATTCTCCACAACTACAAATTCCACAACTAGAAACTCCACAACTAGAAACTCCACAACTAGAGACTCCGCAACTAGAAACTCCACAACTTGAGACTTCGCAACAAGAAACTTGGCAACTAGAATCTCAACAACTAGAAACTCCACAGCTAGAAACTCCACAACTAGAAACTCCACAACTTGAGAGTTCGCAACTAGAAACCCCACAACTAGAAACTCCAAAACTAGAGACTCCACAACTAGAAACTCCACCACTAGAAACTCCACAACTACGAACCTCACAACTAGAAACTCAACAACTAGAAACTCCGCAACTGGAAACTCCACAGCCAGTAACTCCACAACTAGAAACACCACATCTAGAAACTCCGCAACAACAAACTCTGCAACTAGAAACTCCACAACTAGAATTTCCACAGCTAGAGACTCAACAACTAGAAACTCCTACACTAAAAGCTCCACAACTAGACACTCCACAACTAGAAACTCCGCAACTAGAAACCCGACAACTAAAAACCCAAGAACTAGAAACTCCACACCTATAAATTCCTCAACTTGAAACTCCACAACTAAAACTACACAACTAGAAACTCATCAACTGGAAACTCCGCAACTAGAAACTCTGCAACTACAAACTTTACAGTTAGAAACTCCACAACTTGAGACTTGGCAAATAGAAACTCGTCAACTGGAAACTCAACCACTAGAAACTCCACAGCTAGAAACTCCACAACTAGAAACTCCACAACTTGGAACCCGACAAATAGATACTTCACAACTTTAAACACCACAACTAGATACTCCACAACTACAAATTCCGCAACTAGAAACTCCACAACTAGAAACTCCGAAACTAAAAACTCCCCAACTAGAAACTCCACAACTAGAATTTCTGCAACTAGAAACTCCGCAACTAGAAACTGTGCAACTAGAAACTCCGCAACTAGAAACTCCACAGCTAGAATCTCACAATTAGAAAACTCCGCAACTAGAAACTCTGCCACTAGAATCTCCGCAACTAGAAACTCCACAGCTAGAAACTCCACAACTTGAAACACCACAACTAGATACTCCACAACTACAAATTCCACAACTAGAAACTCCACAACTAGAAACTCCGCAACTAGAAACTCCACAGCTAGAAACTTCACAACTTGAGACTTCGCAACAAGAAACTCGGCAACTAGAATCTCCACAACTAGAAACTCTGCAACTAGAAACTCCGCAACTACAAACTCCGCAACTAGAAACTCCACAGCTAGAAACTCCACAACTTGAGACTTCGCCAATAGAAACTCGTCAACTAGAAACTCAACAACTAGAAACTCCACAGCTACAAACTCCCCAACTAGAAACTCCACAACTTGAGAGTTCACCACTAGAAACTCCAAAACTAGAAACTCCACAACTAGAAAGTCCACCACTAAAAATTCCACAACTACAAACCTCACAACTAGAAACTCCACAACTAGAAACTCCGCAACTGGAAACTCCACAGCCAGAAACTCTACAACTAGAAAAACCACATCTAGAAACTCCGCAACATCAAACTCTGCAACTAGAAACTCCACAACTAGAATTTCCACAGCTAGAGACTCAAGAACTAGAGACTCCTCAACTAAAAGCTCCACAACTAGACACTCCACAACTAGAAACTCCGCAATTAGAAACCCGACAACTAGAAACTCAACAACTAAAAACTCCACACCTATAAATTCCTCAACTTGAAACTCCACAACTAAAACTCCACAACTAGAAACTCCACAACTAGAAACTCCACAACTAGAAACTCCGCAACTAGAAACTCCCCAACTAGAAACTCCACAACTAGAAACTCCACAACTAGAAACTCTGCAGCTAGAAACTCCGCAACTAGAAACTCTGCAAATAGAAACTCCGCAACTAGAAACTCCACAACTAGAAACCCCTCAACTATAAACTTCACAACTAGAAACTCAACAACTAGAGACTGCACAACTAGGGACTCCGCAACTAGAAACTCCGCAGCTAGAAACTCCGCAACTAAAAACTCCACAACTTGAAAGTTCGCCACTAGAAACTCCACAACTAGAAACTCCAAAACTAGAGACTCCACCACTAGAAACTCCAACACTAGAAATTCCGCAACTACAAACCTCACAACCAGAAAAACCACATCTAGAAACTCCGCCATAACAAACTCTGACTAGAAACTCCACAACTACAATTTCCACAGCTAGAGACTCAACAACTAGAGACTGCTCAACTAAAAGCTCCACAACTAGACACTCCACAACTAGAAACGCCGCAACTAGAAACCCGACAACTAGAAACTCAACAACTACAAACTCCACACCTATAAATTCCTAAACTTGAAACTCCACAACTAGACACTCCACAACTAGAAACTCCGCAACTAGAAACTCCCCAACTAGAAACTTCTCAACTAGAAACTCTGCAGCTAGAAACTCCACAACTAGAAACTCTGCAAATAGAAACTCCGCAACTAGAAACTCCACAGCTAGAAACCCCTCAACTATAAACTTCACAACTAGAAACTCAACCACTAGAGACTGCACAACTAGAGACTCCGCAACTAGAAACTCCGCAGCTAGAAACTCCGCAACTAAAAACTCCACAACTTGAAACTCCACAACTTGAAACACCACAACTAAATACTCCACAACTACAAATTCCACAACTAGAAACTCGACAACTAGAAACTCTGCAACTAGAAACTCCACAGCTAGAAACTCCACAACTTGAGACTTCGCAACAAGAAACTCGGCAACTAGAATCTCCACAACTAGAAACTCTGCAACTAGAAACTCCGCAACTACAAACTCCGCAACTAGAAACTCCTCAGCTAGAAACTCCACAACTTGAGACTTCACAAATAGAAACTCGTCAACTAGAAACTCAACAACTAGAAACTCCACAGCTAAAAACTCCACAACTAGAAACTCCGCAACTTGAAAGTTCGCCACTAGAAACTCCACAACTAGAAACTCCACAACTAGAGACTCCACCAGTAGAAACTCCAACACTAGAAATTCCGCAACTACAAACCTCCCAACTAGAAACTCCATAACTAGAAACTCCGCAACTGGAAACTCCACAGCCAGAAACTCTACAACTAGAAAAACCACATCTAGAAACTCCGCAACAACAAACTCTGACTAGAAACTCCACAACTACAATTTCCACAGCTAGAGACTCAACAACTAGAGACTCCTCAACTAAAAGCTCCACAACTAGACACTCCACAACTAGAAACTCCGCAACTAGAAACCCGACAACTAGAAACTCAACAACTACAAACTCCACACCTATAAATTCCTCAACTTGAAACTCCACAACTAAAACTCCACAACTACAAACTCCACAACTAGACACTCCACAACTAGAAACTCCGCAACTAGAAACTCCCCAACTAGAAACTCCGCAGCTAGAAACTCTGCAGCTAGAAACTCTGCAGCTAGAAACTCCGCAACTAGAAACTCTGCAAATAGAAACTCCGCAACTAGAAAATCCACAGCTAGAAACCCCTCAACTATAAACTTCAGAACTAGAAACTCAACAACTAGAGACTGCACAACTAGAGACTCCGCTACTAGAAAATCCACAACTTGAAACCCAACAAATAGATACTCCTCAACTACAGACTCCACAACTTGAAACACCACAACTAGATACTCCACAACTACAAATTCCACCATTAGAAACTCCACAACTGGAAACTCCGCAACTAGAAACTCTGCAACTAGAAACTTTACAGTTAGAAACTCCACAACTTGAGACTTCGCAAATAGAAACTCGTCAACTGGAAACTCAACCACTAAAAACTCCACAGCTAGAAACTCCACAACTTGAAACCCAACAAATAGATACTCCACAACTACAGACTCCACAACTTGAAACACCACAACTAGATACTCCACAACTACAAATTCCGCAACTAGAAACTCCACAACTAGAAACTCCGCAACTAGAAACTCTCCAACTAGAAACTCCACAACTAGAATCTGTACTAGAAACTCCGCAACTAGAAACTCTGCAACTAGAAACTCCGCAACTAGAAACTCCGCAACTAGAAACTCCACAGCTAGAAACCCCACAACAATAAACTTCACAACTAGCAACTCAACAACTAGAGACTGCACAACTAGAGACTCCGCAAATAGAAACTCCACAGCTAGTAACTCCGCATCTAGAAACTCCACAACTAGAAACTCCACAACTAGAAACTCCACAACTAGAAACTCCGCAACTAGAAACTCCCCAACTAGAAACTGCACAACTAGAAACTCTGCAACTAGAAACTCCACAACTAGAATTTCCACAGCTAGAGACTCAACACTAGAGACTCCTCAACTAAAAGCTCCACAACTAGAAACTCCGAAACTAGAAACCCAACAACTAGAACTTCAACAACTAGAAACTCCACACCTATAAATTCCTCAACTTGAAACTCCACAACTAAAACTCCACAACTAGAAACTCCGCAACTAGAAACTCCGCAACTAGAAACTCCGCAACTAGAAACTCCCCAACTAGAAACTCCACATCTAGAAACTGTGCAACTAGAAACTCCGCAACTAGCAACTCTGCAAATAGAAACTCCACAACTAGAAATTCCACAGCTAGAAACCCCTCAACTATAAACTTCACAACCAGAAACTCAACAACAAGAGACTGCACAACTGGAGACTTTGCATTTAGAAACTCCTCAGATAGAAACTACACAACTAAAAACACCACGACTAGAGATTCCGCTACTAGAAGCTCCGCAGCTAGAAACACCACAACTTGAAACTCCTCAACTAGAAACTCCACAACTAGGAACTCTGCAAATAGAAAATCTACATCTAGAAACTCGAAAACTAAAAACTCCAACTAGAAACTCCGCAACTAGAAACTTTACAGCTAGAAACTCCACAACTTGAGACTTCGCAAATAGAATCTTGTCAACTGGAAACTCAACCACTAGAAACTCCACAGCTAGAAACTCCACAACTAGACACTCAACAAATAGAAACTCCACACCTATAAATTCCACAACTTGAAACTCCACAACTAAAACTCCACATCTAGAAATTCCACAACTAGAAACTCCGCAACTCGAAACTTCCCAACTAGAAACTCCACAATTAGAAACTCTGCAACTAGGAACTCCGCAACTAGAAACTCTGCAACTAGAAACTCCGCAACTAGAAACTCCACAGCTAGAAACCCAAATACTCTAAACTTCACAACTAGAAACTCAACAACTATAAACTGCACAACTAGAAACTCCACAACTGGGAAACTCGGCAACTAGAAACTCTGCAGCTAGATACTCCCCAACTAGAAACTCCACAGCTAGAAACTCCACAACTACTTAACGTGGTTGCTTGGGCGAGTTGGTACGACATGATTCACATAAATAACAGCGCCAATAACGAGAGACTAGAAAAAGAAGGAGACAGACAGCGGCACTGAACTCACAACAAGATTTATTTGCCAGAACCGCACAATATATACTTGGTCAGTATCTAACAAAAAAAGAAAATACAAAACAAACAAAACAGAATCCACCTAACAACCACATAGTCATCTTCACAACGCACCATGAGCAGCACGTGTGCTAACATGCCGAAGGAAATCTATTTCTTTTAATGATAGCGCAATCGAAGGCCTGCAGACACATGCACTGCCCAGCCTTTCTATTTCTGAAGCCTCATAAATTTCACGTATCAACTGGTCCCGATGCCGCCTAATGACGGTACAAAGCTGAAAATCAGGGACACAGCCGCAATCTCGGCAATGAATGCCGAGATGGCCCGAAACTGTAGAGGAGACGTTGTGAGCGTGCTCTTTCAGACGCTCATTTAAACACCTGCCTGTTTGGCCGATGTACCACTTGCCGCAAGACAGGGGTAGTGAGTACACCACTCCTTCAATGCATGGAACGTACTTCTTTCGATGCTTGACTTTGCAGTCTCGCACGCCACTCGAACCAGGATTCACGGCTCTGCACAACCTAGCCAGTTTTTCTGGGGCAGAAAAAACCAGGTCTACGTCGCACCTGCTGGCTACTTTTTTGAGATTGTGGGTGACGCCGTGGATATAGGGAATAACGACGAAGTTTCGTTTCCCACGTCCCTTATCCTTTGTACGGTTCTGAGCATTATTTTCTGGGCTCGTTCTGATTTCTCTGAGTAGACACTCAGCAACGGCGGCCAAAACGTACATCGGGAAACCAGCTTCTGTAAGGCGTTTAGTTTGCTTATTAAAGCTGGACAGAATTGTGTGATAGCAGGACTTTCGCAAAGCGTTTGTGTAGCAAGTCTTAGCAATAGCGCGCTTCACCACTTTCGAATGTGCTGAACCAAAAGGGAGGATTGGCTTGTTGGCGCGTGGCTCATAGGCCCAACACACGTGAGATGGACTCAACGTTAACATTAAATCTAGGAACCTGATGACTCCTCTGTCCGGAACTTCATGTGTTATAACAAGCGGAGAAAGACACTTACTGAAAATTTCTAAAATACTAGTCAAAGGCGGACCATCCGAGGAGGTTCCAGCTTGAAACAACACAAGAAAATCGTCAACATAGCGGAATACTCTCTTAACAGATGTGGATCCCAAGCAATTCCGAATGGCACAATCACGGCTGGCTAGAAATAAATCACTCAAAATGGGCGCAAGGCATGATCCTATGCACACCCCTTGACGTTGCAAGTAAATATGATCGTCCCATTCTGCAAATGTCGACCTCAGGTAATACTGTAGCAGTTCCATAAAACCTTCAACAGATATGCCTACTGCATTCTGGTAATTCACAACCCCAAACCTGTTAATGCACCCGCGAATGCAAGCTAGAAGCTCACTGTGTGGCAATGAGTAGTACAGATCTTTGATATCTATTGAGCATGCCTGGTAGCCATGAAATTTGTTATCTTTCAGCACGAAAATCACATCATCGGAACTTTTTTCGGGACCAGTTGATACGTGAAATTTATGAGGCTTCAGAAATAGAAAGGCTGAGCAGTGCACGTGTCAGCAGGCCTTCGATTGCGCTATCATTAAAAGAAATAGATTTCCTTCGGCATGTTAGCACACGTGCTGCTCATGGTGCGTTGTGAAGATGACTATGTGGTTGTTAGGTGGATTCTGTTTTGTTTGTTTTGTATTTTCTTTTTTGTTAGATACTGACCAAGTATATATTGTGCGGTTCTGGCAAATAAATCTTGTTGTAAGTTCAGTGCCGCTGTCTGTCTCCTTCTTTTTCTAGTCTCTCGTTATTGGCGCTGTTATTTATGTGAATCATGTCGTACCAATTCGCCCAAGCAACCACGTTAGCTACTTTCATTTCTAGTACATTGGGCTCTTTTAATTGTTTCACCGTTCAGCCATGTGTCATCGTCGCCATGTACGTCTACGCCGTTTGCAATGCCCGAAAGTTCTCTTTCTTATCCGGTACAAACAACTCCCCCCCGACATTCTGCTGCTCTTCGGCGGTTTCAGACCTTCGCAGGGGCACGGTCTTCGGCTCCTCAAGGTCCTTAGTTCTGAGTGGCACCGACAAGCTCGTTTCTACAAGCAGTGTTTGTTTCTCTCGCTTCAAGGGACTACGAACAACAATAGAGGCAAGAAGTGGCTCGATCACCTTGACGTAGCTAATGCCGCGGCGGAATTCCGTTGGCGGCAGATGCTGACTGAGCTACGAGCTTCGCTGCCAAAAAAGCCCTCCCCGAGCAAGGAAGGACTGCAATCTCTGGAGAATGTGTCTGTGCCTGAGAACATACGCAGTGTGCTTAGCCGTGGCCCCAAATATGCGGTTGAACCAAGAAGGTCAAGGGCAGAACTTCTGGGCCTGGTCCGCAGCATTTCTAGGAAGGTGCCTGCTGACAGTGCCGAGAGGTGTGTTTCTGAGCGTTGTGACATTCTTTGTAACCATAAAGCAGGCTTAACCAGGGTTCCTGTAAAGAAGGTAAAAACCTTCCTGAAGGATAAGTCATTGTCTTTGGTAGCAGCAGATAAGGAGGGAGGTTTTGTTATTATTCCGAATGAAATCTATAAGAAAAAAGCAGGTGAAGCGCTTTTGTCTGTTTTTCAGCCCCAAGCTAATGTGTCGCTTCCGATGGTTAAAACCTATGCAAAAAGTATCTGTAAAAGATTGAATCTTGATGGTTTGGCAAAAAAGATGGATGGCGAGAAAAACCTTAGCATGGAAATTTTCTTCAACGCGAAAACGCACAAAGTTAATTGTCCTTTTCGTGTTATAGTATCAGAGACAAACTCGTGGCAAAAAATATTGGCACAATTTCTTCAGGGAAAACTGATGTTATTAAGCATACACGATCCATTCCTAGCAAAAAGTTCCGATGATGTGATTTCCGTGCTGAAAGATAACAAATTTCATGGCTACCAGGCATGCTCAATAGATATTAAAGATCTGTACTACTCATTGCCACACAGTGAGCTTCTAGCTTGCATTCGCGGGTGGATTGACAGGATTGGCGTTGTGAATTACCAGAATGCAGTAGGCATATCTGTTGAAGGTTTTATGGAACTGCTACAGTATTACCTGAGGTCGACATTTGCAGAATGGGACGATCATATTTACTTGCAACGTCAAGGGGTGTGCATAGGATCATGCCTTGCGCCCATTTTGAGTGATTTATTTTTAGCCAGCCCCGATCGTGCCATTCAGAATTGCTTGGGATCCACATCTGTTAAGAGAGTATTCCGCTATGTTGACGATTTCTTTGTGTTGTTTCAAGCTGGAACCTCCTCGGATGGTCCGCCTTTGACTAGTATTTTAGAAATTTTCAGTAAGTGTCTTTCTCCTCTTGTTATAACACATGAAGTTCCGGACAGAGGAGCCATCAGGTTCCTAGATTTAATGTTAACGTTGAGTCCATCCCACGTGTGTTGGGCCTATGAGCCACGCGCCAACAAGCCAATCCTCCCTTTTGGTTCAGCACATTCGAAAGTGGTGAAGCGCGCTATTGCTAAGACTTGCTAAACAAACGCTTTGCGAAAGTCCTGCTATCACACAATTCTGTGCAGCTTTAATAAGCAGACTAAACGCCTTACAGAAGCTGGTTTCCCGATGTACGTTTTGGCCGCCGTTGCTGAGTGTCTACTCAGAGAAATCAGAACGAGCCCAGAAAATATTGCTCAGAACCGTACAAAGGATAAGGGACGTGGGAAACCAAACTTCGTCGTTATTCCCTATATCCACGGCGTCACCCACAATCTCAAAAAAGTAGCCAGCAGGTGCGACGTAGACCTGGTTTTTTCTGCCCCAGAAAAACTGGCTAGGTTGTGCAGAGCCGTGAATCCTGGTTCGAGGGGCGAGCGAGGCTGCAAAGTCAAGCATCGAAAGAAGTACGTTCCATGCATTGAAGGAGTGGTGTACTCACTACCCCTGTCTTGTGGCAAGTGGTACATCGGCCAAACAGGCAGGTGTTTAAATGAGCGGCTGAAAGAGCACGCTGACAACGTCTCCTCTACAGTTTCGGGCCATCTCGGCATTCATTGCCGAGACTGCGGCTGTGTCCCTGATTTTCAGCTTTTTACCGTCATTAGGCGGCATCGGGACCAGTTGATACGTGAAAATTATGAGGCTTCAGAAATCGAAAGGCTGGGCAGTGCATGTGTCAGCAAGCCTTCGATTGCGCTATCATTAAAAGAAATAGATTTCCTTCGGCAGGTTAGCACACGTGCTGCTCATGGTGCGTTGTGAAGATGACTCTGTGGTTGTTAGGTGGATTCTGTTTTGTTTGTTTTGTATTTTCTTTTTTTGTTAGATGCTGACCAAATATATATTGTGCGGTTCTGGCAAATAAATCTTGTTGTAGGTTCAGTGCCGCTGTCTGTCTCCTTTTTTTTCTAGTCTCTCGTTATTGGCGCTGTTATTTATGTGAATCCACAACTACATAATCCACAACTACAAATTCCACAACTAGAAACTCCACATCTGGAAACTCCGCAACTAGAAACTCTGGAACTAGAAACTTCACAGTTAGAAACTCCACAACTTGAGACTTCGCAAATAGAAACTCGTCAACTGGAAACTCAACCACTAGAAACTCCAAACTAGAAACTCCACAACTAGAAACTCCACAACTTGAAACACAACAAATAGATACTCCACAACTACAAACTCCACAACTTGAAACACCACAACTAGATACTCCACAACTACAAATTCCGCAACTAGAAACTCCATAACTAGAAACTCTCCAACTAGAAACTCCACAACTAGAATCTCTGCTACTAGAAACTCCGCAACTAGAAACTCTGCAACTAGAAACTCTGCAACCAGAAACTCCACAGCTAGAAACCCCACAACAATAAACTTCACAACTAGCAACTCAACAACTAGAGACTGCACAACTAGAGACTCCGCAAATAGAAACTCCACAGCTAGTAACTCCGCAATTAGAAAGTCCAAAACTTGAAACTCCGCCACTAGAATATCCAGAACTAGAAAACTCCTCAACTAGAAACTCTGCCACTAGAAACTCCGCCGCAAATAGAAACTCCACAGCTAGAAACTCCACAGCTAGAAACTCCACAACTTGAAACACCACAACTAGATACTCCACAACTCCAAATTCCACAACTAGAAACTCCACAACTAGAAACTCCGCTACTAGAAACTCCACAGCTAGGAACTCCACAACTTGAGACTTCGCAACAGGAAACTTGGCAACGAGAATCTCGACAACTAGAAACTCTGCAACTAGAAACTCCGCAACTACAAACTCCGCAACTAGAAACTCCACAGCTAAAAACTCCACAACTTGAGACTTCTCAAGTAGAAACTCGTCAACTAGAAACTCAACAACCATAAACTCCACAGCTAGAAACTCCACAACTAGAAACTCCACAACTTGAAAGTTCGCAACTAGAAACACCACAACTAGAAACTCCATAACTAGAGACTCCAAACTAGAAACTCCAACACTAGAAACTCCACAACTTCGAACCTCACAACTAGAAACTCCACAACTAGAAACTCCGCAACTGGAAACCCCACAGCCAGAAACTCCACAACTAGAAACACCACATCTAGAAACTCCGCAACAACAAACTCTGCAACTAGAAACTCCACAACTAGAATTTCCACAGCTAGAGACTCAACAACGAGAGACTCCTCAACTAAAAGCTCCACAACTAGACACTCCACAACTAGAAACTCTGCAACTAGAAACTCCGCAACTAGAAACTCTGCAAATAGAAACTCCACAACTAGAAACTCCACCTGTAGAAACCCCTCAACTATAAACTTCACAACTAGAAACTCAACAACTAGAGACTGCACAACTAGAGACTTTGCATTTAGAAACTCCTCAGATAGAAACTACACAACTAAAACGCCACGACTAGAGATTCCGCAACTAGAAACTCCGCAGCTAGAAACTCCACAACTAGAAACTCCGCAACCAGAAAATCAACAACTAGAAACTTCACAACTAGAAACTCCCCAACAAGAAACTAGACAACTAGAAACTCCACAACTAGAAGCTCCACAACTAGAGACTGCACAACTAGAGACTTTGCATTTAGAAACTCCTCAGATAGAAACTACACAACTAAAAACACCACGACTAGAGATTCCATAAGTAGAAACTCCACAGCTAGAATTTCCATAATTAGAAACCCCTCAACTAGAAACTCCACTACTAGAAACTCTGCAAATAGAAAATCTACAACTAGAAACTCGAAAACTAAAAACTCCAACTAGAAACTCCACAACTAGAAACTTCACAACTAGAAACTCCACAAATGGACACTCCACAACTAGAAACTGCACAACTGGAGACTCCACAACTAGGAACTCCACATATTGAGACTCCATAACTAGAAACTACACAGATTGAAACTACACAACTTGAAACTCCACAAACAGAAACTCCGCAACTAGAAATTCCGCAACTAAAACTCCACAATTTGAAAATCCACAACTTGAAACTCCACAGCTAGAAACTCCACAACTAGAAATTCCACAACTGAAAACTCCACAGCTAGAAAGTCTACAACTAGAAACTCTGCATCTAGAAACTCCGCAACTAGAAACTCCACAGCTAGAAAATCCACCACTAGAAACTCCACAACTAGCAACTCCACAACTACAGACTCCACAAATAGAAATTTCGCAACTAGAAATTCCCAACTAGACACTCCGCAACTAGGAACTCTACAACTTCAAAATCCACAACTAGAAACTCCACAATTTGAAACTCCACAACTAGATACTCTACAACTACAAACTCTACAACTAGAAACTCCCCAACTAGAAACTCCACAACTTGAAACTCCGCAACTAGAATTTCCACAGCTAGAAACTGAACCACTTGAGACTTCGCAACTAGAAACTCGGCAACTAGAAACCCAACAACCAGAACCTCAACAGCTAGAAACTCCACAACTAGAAACTCCACAACTTGAAACCCAACAAATAGATACTCCACAACTACAGACTCCACAACTTTAAACACCACAACTAGATACTCCACAACTACAAATTCCGCAACTAGAAACTCCACAACTAGAAACTACGCAACAAGAAACTCTCCAACTAGAAACTCCACAACTAGAATCTCTGCTAATAGAAACTCTGCAACTAGAAACTCCGCAACTAGAAACTCCACAGCTAGAAACCCCAATACTATAAACTTCACAACTAGAAACTCAACAACTATAGACTGCACAACTAGAAACTTCACAACTAGAAACTCCCCAACAAGAAACTCCACAGCTAAAAACTCCACAACAAGAAGCTCCACAACTAGAGACTGCACAACTAGAGACTTTGCATTTAGAAACTCCTCAGATAGAAACTACACAACTAAAAACACCACGACTAGAGATTCCATAAGTAGAAACTCCACAGCTAGAATTTCCACAACTAGAAACCCCTCAACGAGAAACTCCGCAACTAGAAACTTTACAGCTAGAAACTCCACAACTTGAGACTTCGCAAATAGAAACTCGTCAACTGGAAACTCAACCACTACAAACTCCGCAGCTAGAAACTCCACGACTAGACACTCAACAACTAGAAACTCCACACCTATAAATTCCACAACTTGAAACTCCACAACTAAAACTCCACATCTAGAAACTCCACAACTAGAAACTCCGCAACTCGAAACTCCCCAACTAGAAACTCCACAACTAGAAACTCTGCAACTAGAAACTCCGCAACTAGAAACTCCACAGCTAGAAACCCAAATACTATAAACTTCACAACTAGAAACTCAAACACTATAAACTGCACAACTAGAAACTCCACAACTGGGAAACTCCGCAACTAGAAACTCTGCAGCTAGATACTCCCCAACTAGAAACTCCACAGCTAGAAACTCCACAACTAGATAATCCACAACTACAAATTCCACAACTAGAAACTCCACATCTGGAAACTCCGCAACTTGAGACTTCGCAAACAGAAACTCGTCAACTGGAAACTCAACCACTAGAAACTCCAAACTAGAAACTCCACAACTAGAAACTCCACAACTTGAAACCCAAAAAATAGATACTCCACAACTACAGACTCCACAACATGAAACACCACAACTAGATACTCCACAACTACAAATTCCGCAACTAGAAACTCCACAACTAGAAACTCCGCAACTAGAAACTCTCCAGCTAGAAACTCCACAACTAGAATCTCTGCTACTAGAAACTCCGCAACTAGAAACTCTGCAACTAGAAACTCCGCAACTAGAAACTCCACAACTAGAGACTGCACAACTAGAGACTTCGCAACTAGAAACTCCACAGCTAGTAACTCCGCAACTAGAAAGTCCATAACTTGAAACTCCGCCACTAGAATCTCCAGAACTAGAAAACTCCTATACTAGACACTCTGCCACTAGAAACTTCGCCACAACTAGAAACTCCACAGCTAGAAACTCCACAACTTGAGACTTCGCAAATAGAAACTTGTCAACTAGAAACTCCACAACTAGAAATTTCACAACTTGAGAGTTCGCAACTAGAAACTCCACAACTAGAAACTCCACAACTAGAGACTCCACAACTAGAAACTCCACAACTAGAAACTCCACAACTACAAACCTCACAACTAGAAACTCCAAAACTAGAAACTCCACAACTGGAAACTCCACAGCCAGAAACTCCACAACTAGAAACACCACATCTAGAAACTCCGCAACAACAAACTCTGCAACTAGAAACTCCACAACTAGAATTTCTACAGCTAGAGACTCACAACTAGAGACTCCTCATCTAAAAGCTTCACAACTAGACACTCCACAACTAGAAACTCTGCAACTAGAAACCCGACAACTAGAAACTCCACACCTAATAATTCCTCAACTTGAAACTCCACAAATAAAACTCCACAACTAGAAACTCCACAACTAGAAACTACGCAACTAGAAACTCCCCAACTAGAAACTCCCCAACTAGAAACTCTGCAACTAGAAACTCCGCAACTAGAAACTCTGCATATAGAAACTCCGCAACTAGAAACTCCACAGCTAGAAACCCCTCAACTATAAACTTCACAACTAGAAACTCAACAACTAGAGACTGCACAACTAGAGACTCCGCAACTAGAAACTCCGCAGCTAGAAACTCCGCAACTGAAAACTCCACAACTTGAAACTCTGCAACTCGAAACTCTGCAACTAGAAAATCCACAACTATAAACTCAAGTAGAAACTCCCCAACTGGAAACTCCGCAAATAGAAACTCCACAACTAGAGACTCCGCAAATAGAAACTCCACAGCTAGTAACTCCGCAATTAGAAAGTTCAAAACTTGAAACTCCGCCACTAGAATCTCCAGAACTAAAAAACTCCTCAACTAGAAACTCTGCCACTAGAAACTCCGCCGCAACTAGATACTCCACAGCTAGAAACTCCACAACTTGAAACACCACAACTAGATACTCCACAACTACAAATACCACAACTAGAAACTTCACAACTAGAAAATCCACAAGTAGAAACTCCGCTACTAGAAACTCCACAGCTAGAAACTCCACAACTTGAGACTTCGCAACAAGAAACTCGTCAACTAGAAACTCAACAACTAGAAACTCCACAGCTAGAAACTCCACAACTAGAAACTCCACAACTTGAGAGTTCGCAACTAGAAACTCCACAACTAGAAACTCAACAACTAGAGACTCCAAACTAGAAACTCCACCACTAGAAACTCCACAACTACGAACCTCACAACTAGAAACTCCAACACTAGAAACTCCGCTACTGGAAACCCCACAGCCAGAAACTCCACAACTAGAAACACCACATCTAGAAACTCCGCAACAACAATTTCTGCAACTAGAAACTCCACAACTAGAATTTCCGCAGCTAGAGACTCAACAACTAGAGACTCCCCAACTAAAAGCTCAACAACTAGACACTCCACAACTAGAAACTCCGAAACTAGAAACCCGACAACTAGAACATCAACAACTAGAAACTCCACACCTATAAATTCCTCAACTTGAAACTCCACAACTAAAACTCCACAACTAGAAACTCCGCAACTAGAAACTCCGCAACTAGAAACTCCCACACTAGAAACTCCACAACTAGAAACTCTGCAACTAGAAACTCCGCAACTAGAAACTCTGCAAATAGAAACTCCACAACTAGAAACTTCACTACTTGAAACACCACAATAGATACTTCAAAACTACGAATTCCACAACTAGAAACTCCGCAACTGGAAACTCCGCAACTAGAAACTCCGCAACTAGAAACTCCACAGCTAGAAACTCCACAACTTGAGATTTTGCTACTAGAAACTCGGCAACTAGAAACTCAACCACTAGAAACTCCACAACTAGAAACTTCTCAACTAAAAACTCCACAACTTGAAACACCACAACTAGATACTTCACAACTACAAACTCCACAACTAGAAACTCCACAACTAGAAACTCCACAACTTGAAACTCCATAACTAGAAACTCCACTACTAGAAAACTCCACAACTTGAAACTCTGCAGCTAGAAACTCCGCAACTAGAAACTCCACAGCTAGAAACTTCACTACTTGAAACACTACAACTAGATACTCCAAAACTACGAATTCCACAACAATAAACTCCAACGCTAGAAACTCCGCAATTAGAAACTCCACAACTAGAAACTTCTCAACTAGAAACTCCACAACTTGAAACACCACAACTAGATTCTCTAGAAACTCCACAACTAGAAACTCCACAACTTGAAACTCCGCAACTACAAATTCCACAAATAGAAACTCCACAACTTGAAACCCAACAAATAGATACTCCACAACTACGGACTCCAAAACTAGAAACTGCAACACTAGAAACCCCACAACCAGAAACTCCTACCTAAAACTCCGCAACTAGAAACTCCACAACTACAAACTCCACAACTAGAGACTCCACAACAAGAAACTCCACAACTACAAACTCCACAACTTGAAACTCCACAACTAATAAACTCCGCAAATAGAAAATCTGCAACTAGAAACTCCACAACTAGAAACTCCACAACTACGAACTCCACAACTACGAACCCCATAACTACAAACTCCACAACTAGAAACTCCACAACTAGAAACTCCACAACTTTAGACTTCGCAACTAGAAATCCACAACTAGAGACTCCGCAACTAGGAACTCCAAAACTAGAGACTCCATAACCACAAACTCCACAACTAGAGACTTTACAACTAGAAACTCCGCAACTAGAAACTCCACAACTAGAAACCTCACAGCTAGAAACTCCAAAACTTGAATTACCACAACTAGATATTACACAACTACAAATTCCACAACTAGAAACTCCACAACTTGAAACCCAACAAATAAATACTCCACAACTACGGACTCCACAACTAGATACTCCAACACTAGAAACTCTACAACCAGAAATTCCGCAACTAAAAACTCCGCAACTAGAAACTCCACAGCTAGAAAATCCACAGCTATAAATTCCACAACTAGAAACTCCACAACTACAGACTCCGCAACTAGAAAACTCCGCAACTATAAACCACACAACTAGACAATCCGGAACTAGGAACTCTACAACTTCAAAATCCACAACTAAAAACTCCACAACTAGAAACTCCACAACTACGAACTCCACAACTACGAACCCCATAACTACAAACTCCACAACTAGAAACTCCACAACTAGAAACTCCACAACTTTAGACTTCGCAACTAGAAATCCACAACTAGAGACTCCGCAACTAGGAACTCCAAAACTAGAGACTCCATAACCACAAACTCCACAACTAGAGACTTTACAACTAGAAACTCCGCAACTAGAAACTCCACAACTAGAAACCTCACAGCTAGAAACTCCAAAACTTGAATTACCACAACTAGATATTACACAACTACAAATTCCAACTCTAGAAACTCCACAACTTGAAACTCAACAAATAGATACTCCACAACTATGGCCTCCAAAACTAGAAACTCTAACACTAGAAACTCCATAACCAGAAACTCCGCAACTAAAAACTCCGCAACTAGAAACTCCACAGCTAGAAAATCCACAGCTTGAAATTCCACAACTAGAAACTTCACAACTACAGACTCCGCAACTATAAACTCCACAACTAGACAATCCGCAACCTGAAACTCCACAACTTGAAACCCAACAAATAAATACTCCAGAACTACGGACTCCACAACTAGAAACTCCATAACTAGAAACATCACTACTAGAAAACTCCGCAACTAGAAACTCTGCAACTAGTAACTGCGCAACTAGAAACTCCACAGCTAGAATTTTCACTACTTCAAACACCACAACTAGATACTTCAAAACTACGAATTCCACAACTAGAAACTCCACAACTAGAAACTCCGCAACTAAAAACTCCGCAACTAGAAACTCCACAACTAGAGACTCCATAACTCTAAACTTCACAACTAGAAACTCCACAACCAGAAACTCCGCAAATAGAAACTCCGAAACTAGAAATCCCACAACTAGAGACTTCACAACTAGAGACTTCACAACTAGAAACTACGCAACTAGAAACTCCACAACTAGAAACTTCTCAGCTAGAAACTCCACAACTTGAAACACCACAACTAGATACTCCACAACTACAAATTCCACAACAAGAAACTCCACAACTTGAAACCCAACAAATAAATACTCCACAGCTAAGGACTCCACAACTAGATACTCCAACACTAGAAACTCTACAACCAGAAATTCCGCAACTAAAAACTCCGCAACTAGAAACTCCACAGCTAGAAAATCCACAGCTATAAATTCCACAACTAGAAACTCCACAACTACAGACTCCGCAACTAAAAAACTCCGCAACTATAAACCACACAACTAGACAATCCGGAACTAGGAACTCTACAACTTCAAAATCCACAACTAAAAACTCCACAACTTGAAACTTCACAACTAGATACTCCACAACTGTAAACTCCACAACTTGAAACTCCGCATCTAGAAACACCGCCACTACAATCTCCACAACTGGAAAACTCTGCAACTAGAAACTCTGCAACTAGAAACTCCGCAACTAGAAACTCCACAGCTAGAAACTCCACAACTACAAACTCCACAACTAGAGACTCCACAACTAGAAACTTCACAACTACGAACTCCACAACTACGAACCCCACAACTACAAACTCCACAACTAGAAACTAAACAACTAGAAACTCCACTACTTGAAACTTCGCATTTAGAGACTCGGCAACTAGAAACTCAACAACTAGAAACTCCACAACTAGAAACTCCACAACTAGAAACTCCACAACTAGAAACTCCACAACTTGAAACACCACAACTAGATACTCCACAACTACAAATTTCACAACTAGAAACTCCACAACTATAAACTCCGCGACTAGAAACTCCACAGCTAGAAAGTCCGCAACTAGAAACTCCGCCACTGCAAACTTCACAACTGGAAAACTCTGCAACTAGAAACTCTGCAACTAGAAACTCCGCAACTACAAACTCCACACCTAGAAACTCCACAACTACAATTCTACAACTAGAGACTCCACAACTAGAAACTCCACAACTACGAACTCCACAACTACGAACCCCATAACTACAAACTCCACAACTAAAAACTCCACAACTAGAAACTCCACAACTTTAGACTTCGCAACTAGAAATCCACAACTAGAGACTCCGCAACTAGGAACTCCAAAACTAGAGACTCCATAACCACAAACTCCACAACTAGAGACTTTACAACTAGAAACTCCGCAACTAGAAACTCCACAACTAGAAACCTCACAGCTAGAAACTCCAAAACTTGAATTACCACAACTAGATATTACACAACTACAAATTCCACAACTAGAAACTCCACAACTTGAAACTCAATAACTAGAAACTCCGCCACTAGAAAATCCACTACTAGAAACTCCTCAACTAGAAACTCCACAACTTGAAACACCACAACTAGATACTCTAGAAACTCCCCAACTAGAAACTCCACAACTTGAAACTCCGCAACTACAAATTCCACAACTAGAAACTCCACAACTTGAAACCCAAAAAATAGATACTCCACAACTACGGAATCCAAAACTAGAAACTCCACTAGAAACTCCACAACCAGAAACTCCGACCTAAAAACTCCGCAACTAGAAACTCCTCAACTACAAACTCCACAACTAGAGACTCCACAACAAGAAACTCCACAACTAGAAACTCCACAACTTGACACTCCACAACTAATAAACTCCGCAACTAGAAAATCTGCAACTAGAAACTCCACAGTTAGATACTTCACTACTTGAAACACCACAACTAGATACTCCACAACTTCCAACCCCACAACTAGATACTCCACAACTAAAAACTCCGCAACTAGAAACTCCGCAACTAGAAACTCCACACATAAAAAGTCCTCAACTATAAACTCCGCAACTAGAAACCCCGCAACTAGAAACCCCACAGCTAGAAAATCCACCACTAGAAACTCCACAACTAGCAATGCCACAACTAAGGACTCCGCAACTAGAAAACTCCACAACTAGAAACTCCCAACCAGACACTCCGCAACTAGGAACTCTACAACTTCAAAATCCACAACTAGAAAATCCCCAACTTGAAACTCCGCAACTAGATACTCCACAACTACAAACTTCACAGTCAGAAACTCCACAACTAGAAACTCCACAACTTGAAACTCCACAACTAATAAACTCCGCAACTAGAAAATCTGCAACTAGAAACTCTGCAACTAGAAACTCCACAGCTGGAAACTTCACTACTTGAAGCACCACAACTAGATACTCCACAACTACGAATTCCACAACTAGAAACTGCACAGCTAGAAAGTTCGCAACTAGAAACTCTGCAACTAGAAACTCTACAACTAGAAACTGCACAGCTAGAAAATCTCCCACTAGAAACTCCACAACTACAGCCTTCACAACAAGAAACTCCACAACTAGAAACTCCACAACCAGAAACTTCGCAACTAGAAACTCCGCAACTAGAAATCCCACAACTAGAGACTCCATAACTAGAAACTCCCCTACTATAAAACTCCGCAACTAGAAACTCTGCAACTAGAAACTCCGCAACTAGAAACTCCACAGCTAGAAACTTCGATACTTGAAACACTACAACTAGATACTCCAAAACTACGAATTCTACAACAATAAACTTCAAAACTAGAAACTCTGCAACTAGAAACTTCAAAACTTGAAACTCCTCAACTAGAAACTCCACAACTTGAAACACAACAACTAGATACTCCAGAACTACAAACTCCACAACTAGAAACTCCACAACTAAAAACTCCGCAACTTGAAACTCCGCAACTAGAAACTCCACAACTAGAAACTCCACAACCAGAAACTCCGCAACTAGAAACTCCGCATCTAGAAATCCCACAACTAGAGACCCCACAACTAGAGACTTCACAACTACAAACTCCGCAACTAGAAAATCCACAACTAGAAACTCCACAGCTAGAAACTCCACATTTTGAAACACCACAACTAGATACTCCACAACTACAAATTCCATAACTAGAAACTCCACAACTTGAAACTCAACAAATACATACTCCACAACTATGGACTCCACAACTAGAAACTCCAACACTAGAAACTCCACAACCAGAAACTCCGCAACTAAAAACTCCGCAACTAGAAACTCCACAGCTAGAAAATCCACAGCTAGAAATTGCACAACTAGAAACTCCACAACTACAGACTCCGCAACTATAAACTCCACAACCAGACAATCCGCAACTAGGAACTCTACAACTTCAAAATCCACAAATAAAAACTTCACAACTTGAAACTCCACAACTAGATACTCCACAACTACAAACTCCACAACTAGAAACTTCACAACTTGAAACTCCGCAACTAGAAACTCCGCCACTACAATCTCCACAACTGGAAAACTCCGCAACTAGAAACTCTGCAACTAGAAACTCTGCAACTAGAAACTCCAGAGCTAGAAACTCCACAACTACAAACTCCACAACTAGAGACTCCACAACTAGAAACTCCACAACTACGAGTCCCACAACTACGAACCCCACAACTACAAACTCAACAACTAGAAATTCCACAAATAGAAACTCAACAACTTTAGACTTCGCAACTAGAAACTCCACAACTAGAGACTCCACAACTAGGAACTCCACAACTAGAGACTCCACAACCAGAAACTCCACAGCTAGAAGTTCCACAGCTTGAGACATCGTATGTAGAGACTCGGCAACTAGAAACACAACAACTAGAAACTCCACAACGAGAAACTCCACAACTAGAAACTCCACAACTTGAAACACCCCAACTAGATACTCCACAAAAACAAATTTCATAACTAGAAACTCCACAGCTAGAAAGTCTGCAACTAGAAACTCTGCAACTAGAAACTCCTCAACTAGAAACTCCAGAGCTAGAAAATCCACCACTAGAAACTTCACATCTAGCAACTCCACAACTACAGACTCCGCAACTAGAAAACTCCGCAACTAGAAACTCCCAACCAGACACTCCGCAACTAGGAACTCTACAACTAGAAACTTCACAACTTGAGACTTCGAAACTACAAACTCCACAACTAGAAACTCCACAACTATAAACTCCACAACTAGAGACTCCACAACAAGAAACTCCACAACTAGAAACTCCACAACTTGACACTCCACAACTAATGAACTCCGGAACTAGAAAATCTGCAACTAGAAACTCCACAGTTAGATACTTCACTACTTGAAACACCACAACTAGATACTCCACAACTTGCAACCCCACAACTAGATACTCCACAACTACAAATTTCACAACTAGAAACTCCACAACTAAAAACTCCGCAACTAGAAACTCCAAAGCTAGAAAATCCACCACTAGAAACTCCACAACTAGCAACGCCACAACTAAGGACTCCGCAACTAGAAAACTCCGCAACTAGAAACTCCCAACCAGACACTCCGCAACTAGGAACTCTACAACTTCAAAATCCACAACTAGAAACTCCCCAACTTGAAACTCCGCAACTAGATACTCCACAACTACAAACTTCACAATCAGAAACTCCACAACTAGAAACTCCACAACTTGAAAGTCCACAACTAATAAACTCCGCAACTAGAAAATCTGCAACTAGAAACTCTGCAACTAGAAACTCCACAGCTGGAAACTTCACTACTTGAAACACCACAACTATATACTCCACAACTACGAATTCCACAACTAGAAACTCCACAGCTAGAAAGTTCGCAACTAGAAACTCTGCAACTAGAAACTCTACAACTAGAAACTGCACAGCTAGAAAATCTCCCACTAGAAACTCCACAACTACAGACTTCACAACAAGAAACTCCACAACTAGAAACTCCACAACCAGAAACTCCGCAACTAGAAACGCCACAACTAAGGACTCCGCAACTAGAAACTCCCAACCAGACACTCCGCAACTAGGAACTCTACAACTTCAAAATCCACAACTAGAAACTCCCCAACTTGAAACTCCGCAACTAGATACTCCACAACTGGAAACTCCACAACTTGAAACTCCGCAACTAGAAACACCGCCACTACAATCTCCACAACTGGAAAACTCTGCAACTAGAAACTCTGCAACTAGAAACTCCGCAACTAGAAACTCCATAGCTAGAAACTCCAAAACTACAAACTCCACAACTACAAACTCCACAACTAGAGACTCCACAACTAGAAACTTCACGACTACGAACTCCACAACTACGAACCCCACAACTACAAACTCCACAACTAGAAACTAAACAACTAGAAACTCCACAACTTTAGACTTCGCAACTACAAACTCCACAACTAGAGACTCCACAACTAGGAACTCCACAACTAGAGACTCCACAACCAGAAACTCCACAGCTAGAAACTCCACAATTTGAAACTTCGCATTTAGGGACTCGGCAACTAGAAACTCAACAACCAGAAACTCCACAACTAGAAACTCCACAACTAGAAACTCCACAACTAGAAACTCCACAACTAGAAACTCCACAACTTGAAACTCCACAACTAATAAACTCCGCAACTAGAAAATCTGCAACTAGAAACTCTGCAACTAGAAACTCCACAACTGGAAACTTCACTACTTGAAACACCACAACTAGATACTCCACAACTACGAATTCCACAACTAGAAACTCCACAGCTAGAAAGTTCGCAACTAGAAACTCTACAACTAGAAACTGCACAGCTAGAAAATCTCCCACTAGAAACTCCACAACTACAGACTTCACAACAAGAAACTCCACAACTAGAAACTCCACAACCAGAAACTCCGCAACTAGAAACTCCGCAACTAGAAATCCCACAACTAGAGACTCCATAACTAGAAACTCCCCTACTATAAAACTCCGCAACTAGAAACTCTGCAACTAGAAACTCCGCAACTAGAAACTCCACAGCTAGAAACTTCGATACTTGAAACACTACAACTAGATACTCCAAAACTACGAATTCTACAACAATAAACTTCAAAACTAGAAACTCTGCAACTAGAAACTTCACAACTAGAAACTCCTCAACTAGAAACTCCACAACTTGAAACACCACAACTAGATACTCCACAACTACAAACTCCACAACTAGAAACTCCACAACTAAAAACTCCGCAACTTGAAACTCCGCAACTAGAAACTCCACAACTAGAAACTCCACAACCAGAAACTCCGCAACTAGAAACTCCGCAACTAGAAATCCCACAACTAGAGACCCCACAACTAGAGACTTCACAACTACAAACTCCGCAACTAGAAAATCCACAACTAGAAACTCCACAGCTAGAAACTCCACATTTTGAAACACCACAACTAGATACTCCAAAACTACAAATTCCATAACTAGAAACTCCACAACTTGAAACTCAACAAATACATACTCCACAACTATAGACTCCACAACTAGAAACTCTAACACAACTCCACAAACCAGAAACTCCGCAACTAGAAACTCCACAGCTAGAAAATCCACAGCTAGAAATTTCACAACTAGAAACTCCACAACTACAGACTCCGCAACTTTAAACTCCACAACTAGACAATCTGCAACTAGGAACTCTACAACTTCAAAATCCACAAATAAAAACTTCACAACTTGAAACTCCACAACTAGATACTCCACAACTACAAACTCCACAACTAGAAACTTCACAACTTGAAACTCCGCAACTAGAAACTCCGCCACTACAATCTCCACAACTGGAAAACTCCGCAAATAGAAACTCTGCAACTAGAAACTCTGCAACTAGAAACTCCAGAGCTAGAAACTCCACAACTACAAACTCCACAACTAGAGACTCCACAACTAGAAACTCCACAACTACGAGTCCCACAACTACGAACCCCACAACTACAAACTCAACAACTAGAAATTCCACAACTAGAAACTCAACAACTTTAGACTTCGCAACTAGAAACTCCACAACTAGAGACTCCACAACTAGGAACTCCACAACTAGAGACTCCACAACCAGAAACTCCGCAACTAGAAACTCTGCAAATAGAAACTCCACAACTAGAAACTTCACTACTTGAAACACCACAATAGATACTTCAAAACTACGAATTCCACAACTAGAAACTCCGCAACTGGAAACTCCGCAACTAGAAACTCCGCAACTAGAAACTCCACAGCTAGAAACTCCACAACTTGAGATTTTGCTACTAGAAACTCGGCAACTAGAAACTCAACCACTAGAAACTCCACAACTAGAAACTTCTCAACTAAAAACTCCACAACTTGAAACACCACAACTAGATACTTCACAACTACAAACTCCACAAATAGAAACTCCACAACTAGAAACTCCACAACTTGAAACTCCATAACTAGAAACTCCACTACTAGAAAACTCCACAACTAGAAACTCTGCAGCTACAAACTCCGCAACTAGAAACTCCACAGCTAGAAACTTCACTACTTGAAACACTACAACTAGATACTCCAAAACTACGAATTCCACAACAATAAACTCCAACACTAGAAACTCCGCAACTAGAAACTCCACAACTAGAAACTCCTCAACTAGAAACTCCACAACTTGAAACACCACAACTAGATTCTCTAGAAACTCCACAACTAGAAACTCCACAACTTGAAACTCCGCAACTACAAATTCCACAAATAGAAACTCCACAACTTGAAACCCAACAAATAGATACTCCACAACTACGGACTCCAAAACTAGAAACTGCAACACTAGAAACCCCACAACCAGAAACTCCGACCTAAAACTCCGCAACTAGAAACTCCACAACTACAAACTCCACAACTAGAGACTCCACAACAAGAAACTCCACAACTACAAACTCCACAACTTGAAACTCCACAACTAATAAACTCCGCAACTAGAAAATCTGCAACTAGAAACTCCACAACTAGAAACTCCACAACTACGAACTCCACAACTACGAACCCCATAACTACAAACTCCACAACTAGAAACTCCACAACTAGAAACTCTACAACTTTAGACTTCGCAACTAGAAATCCACAACTAGAGACTCCGCAACTAGGAACTCCAAAACTAGAGACTCCATAACCACAAACTCCACAACTAGAGACTTTACAACTAGAAACTCCGCAACTAGAAACTCCACAACTAGAAACCTCACAGCTAGAAACTCCAAAACTTGAATTACCACAACTAGATATTACACAACTACAAATTCCGCAACTAGAAACTCCACAACTTGAAACCCAACAAATAAATACTCCACAACTACGGACTCCACAACTAGATACTCCAACACTAGAAACTCTACAACCAGAAATTCCGCAACTAAAAACTCCGCAACTAGAAACTCCACAGCTAGAAAATCCACAGCTATAAATTCCACAACTAGAAACTCCACAACTACAGACTCCGCAACTAGAAAACTCCGCAACTATAAACCACACAACTAGACAATCCGGAACTAGGAACTCTACAACTTCAAAATCCACAACTAAAAACTCCACAACTAGAAACTCCACAACTACGAACTCCACAACTACGAACCCCATAACTACAAACTCCACAACTAGAAACTCCACAACTAGAAACTCCACAACTTTAGACTTCGCAACTAGAAATCCACAACTAGAGACTCCGCAACTAGGAACTCCAAAACTAGAGACTCCATAACCACAAACTCCACAACTAGAGACTTTACAACTAGAAACTCCGCAACTAGAAACTCCACAACTAGAAACCTCACAGCTAGAAACTCCAAAACTTGAATTACCACAACTAGATATTACACAACTACAAATTCCACAACTAGAAACTCCACAACTTGAAACTCAACAAATAGAAACTCCACAACTATGGCCTCCACAACTAGAAACTCTAACACTAGAAACTCCATAACCAGAAACTCCGCAACTAAAAACTCCGCAACTAGAAACTCCACTGCTAGAAAATCCACAGCTTGAAATTCCACAACTAGAAACTTCACAACTACAGACTCCGCAACTATAAACTCCACAACTAGACAATCCGCAACCTGAAACTCCACAACTTGAAACCCAACAAATAAATACTCCAGAACTACGGACTCCACAACTAGAAACTCCATAACTAGAAACATCACTACTAGAAAACTCCGCAACTAGAAACTCTGCAACTAGTAACTGCGCAACTAGAAACTCCACAGCTAGAAACTTCACAACTTCAAACACCACAACTAGATACTTCAAAACTACGAATTCCACAACTAGAAACTCCACAACTAGAAACTCCGCAACTAAAAACTCCGGAACTAGAAACTCCAAGACTAGAGACTCCATAACTCTAAACTTCACAACTAGAAACTCCACAACCAGAAACTCCGCAAATAGAAACTCCGAAACTAGAAATCCCACAACTAGAGACTTCACAACTAGAGACTTCACAACTAGAAACTACGCAACTAGAAACTCCACAACTAGAAACTTCACAGCTAGAAACTCCACAACTTGAAACACCACAACTAGATACTCCACAACTACAAATTCCACAACAAGAAACTCCACAACTTGAAACCCAACAAATAAATACTCCACAGCTACGGACTCCACAACTAGATACTCCAACACTAGAAACTCTACAACCAGAAATTCCGCAACTAAAAACTCCGCAACTAGAAACTCCACAGCTAGAAAATCCACAGCTATAAATTCCACAACTAGAAACTCCACAACTACAGACTCCGCAACTAGAAAACTCCGCAACTATAAACCACACAACTAGACAATCCGGAACTAGGAACTCTACAACTTCAAAATCCACAACTAAAAACTCCACAACTTGAAACTCCACAACTAGATACTCCACAACTGTAAACTCCACAACTTGAAACTCCGCAACTAGAAACACCGCCACTACAATCTCCACAACTGGAAAACTCTGCAACTAGAAACTCTGCAACTAGAAACTCCGCAACTAGAAACTCCACAGCTAGAAACTCCACAACTGGAAACTTCACTACTTGAAACACCACAAATAGATACTCCACAACTACGAATTCCACAACTAGAAACTTCACAGCTAGAAAGTTCGCAACTAGAAACTCTACAACTAGAAACTGCACAGCTAGAAAATCTCCCACTAGAAACTCCACAACTACAGACTTCACAACAAGAAACTCCACAACTAGAAACTCCACAACCAGAAACTCCGCAACTAGAAACTCCGCAACTAGAAATCCCACAACTAGAGACTCCATAACTAGAAACTCCCCTACTATAAAACTCCGCAACTAGAAACTCTGCAACTAGAAACTCCGCAACTAGAAACTCCACAGCTAGAAACTTCGATACTTGAAACACTACAACTAGATACTCCAAAACTACGAATTCTACAACAATAAACTTCAAAACTAGAAACTCTGCAACTAGAAACTTCACAACTAGAAACTCCTCAACTAGAAACTCCACAACTTGAAACACCACAACTAGATACTCCACAACTACAAACTCCACAACTAGAAACTCCACAACTAAAAACTCCGCAACTTGAAACTCCGCAACTAGAAACTCCACAACTAGAAACTCCACAACCAGAAACTCCGCAACTAGAAACTCCGCAACTAGAAATCCCACAACTAGAGACCCCACAACTAGAGACTTCACAACTACAAACTCCGCAACTAGAAAATCCACAACTAGAAACTCCACAGCTAGAAACTCCACATTTTGAAACACCACAACTAGATACTCCACAACTACAAATTCCATAACTAGAAACTCCACAACTTGAAACTCAACAAATACATACTCCACAACTATAGACTCCACAACTAGAAACTCTAACACTAGAAACTCCACAAACCAGAAACTCCGCAACTAGAAATTCCACAGCTAGAAAATCCACAGCTAGAAATTTCACAACTAGAAACTCCACAACTACAGACTCCGCAACTTTAAACTCCACAACTAGACAATCCGCAACTAGGAACTCTACAACTTCAAAATCCACAAATAAAAACTTCACAACTTGAAACTCCACAACTAGATACTCCACAACTACAAACTCCACAACTAGAAACTTCACAACTTGAAACTCCGCAACTAGAAACTCCGCCACTACAATCTCCACAACTGGAAAACTCCGCAACTAGAAACTCTGCAACTAGAAACTCTGCAACTAGAAACTCCAGAGCTAGAAACTCCACAACTACAAACTCCACAACTAGAGACTCCACAACTAGAAACTCCACAACTACGAGTCCCACAACTACGAACCCCACAACTACAAACTCAACAACTAGAAATTCCACAACTAGAAACTCAACAACTTTAGACTTCGCAACTAGAAACTCCACAACTAGAGACTCCACAACTAGGAACTCCACAACTAGAGACTCCACAACCAGAAACTCCACAGCTAGAAGTTCCACAGCTTGAGACTTCGTATGTAGAGACTCGGCAACTAGAAACACAACAACTAGAAACTCCACAACGAGAAACTCCACAACTAGAAACTCCACAACTTGAAACACCACAACTAGATACTCCACAAAAACAAATTTCATAACTAGAAACTCCACAGCTAGAAAGTCTGCAACTAGAAACTCTGCAACTAGAAACTCCACAACTAGAAACTCCACAGCTAGAAAATCCACCACTAGAAACTTCACAACTAGCAACTCCACAACTACAGACTCCGCAACTAGAAAACTCCGCAACTAGAAGCTCCCAACCAGACACTCCGCAACTAGGAACTCTACAACTAGAAACTTCACAACTTGAGACTTCCAAACTACAAACTCCACAACTACAAACTCCACAACTACAAACTCCACAACTAGAGACTCCAAAACAAGAAACTCCACAACTAGAAACTCCACAACTTGACACTCCACAACTAATGAACTCCGGAACTAGAAAATCTGCAACTAGAAACTCCACAGTTAGATACTTCACTACTTGAAACACCACAACTAGATACTCCACAACTTGCAACCCCACAACTAGATACTCCACAACTACAAATTTCACAACTAGAACCTCCACAACTAAAAACTCCGCAACTATAAACTCCGCAACTAGAAACTCCACAGCTAGAAAGTCCTCAACTAGAAACTCTGCAACTAGAAACTCCGCAACTAGAAACTCCAAAGCTAGAAAATCCACCACTAGAAACTCCACAACTAGCAACGCCACAACTAAGGACTCCGCAACTAGAAAACTCCGCAACTAGAAACTCCCAACCAGACACTCCGCAACTAGGAACTCTACAACTTCAAAATCCACAACTAGAAACTCCCCAACTTGAAACTCCGGAACTAGATACTCCACAACTACAAACTTCACAATCAGAAACTCCACAACTAGAAACTCCACAACTTGAAACTCCACAACTAATAAACTCCGCAACTAGAAAATCTGCAACTAGAAACTCTGCAACTAGAAACTCCACAGCTGGAAACTTCACTACTTGAAACACCACAACTAGATACTCCACAACTACGAATTCCGCAACTAGAAACTCCAGAGCTAGAAAGTTCGCAACTAGAAACTCTGCAACTAGAAACTCTACAACTAGAAACTGCACAGCTAGAAAATCTCCCACTTGAAACTCCACAACTACAGACTTCACAACAAGAAACTCCACAGCTAGAAAATCCACAGCTATAAATTCCACAACTAGAAACTCCACAACTACAGACTCCGCAACTAGAAAACTCCGCAACTATAAACTCCACAACTAGACAATCCGGAACTAGGAACTCTACAACTTCAAAATCCACAACTAAAAACTCCACAACTTGAAACTCCACAACTAGATACTCCACAACTGTAACCTCCACAACGTGAAACTCCGCAACTAGAAACACTGCCACTAAAATCTCCACAACTACAAACTCCACAACTAGAGACTCCACAACTAGGAACTCCACAACTAGAGACTCCACAACCAGAAACTCCACAGCTAGAAACTCCACAACTTGAAACTTCACATTTAGAGACTCGGCAACTAGAAACTCAACAACTAGAAACTCCACAACTAAAAACTCCACAACTAGAAACTCCACAACTAGAAACTCCACAACTAGAAACTCCACAACTTGAAACTCCACAACTAGATACTCCAGAAACTCCCCAACTGGAAACTCCACAACTTGAAACTCCGCAACTACAAATTCCACAACTAGAAACTCCACAACTTGAAACCCAACAAATAGATACTCCACAACTACGGAATCCAAAACTAGAAACTCCACTAGAAACTCCACAACCAGAAACTCCGACCTAAAAACTCCGCAACTAGAAACTCCTCAACTACAAACTCCACAACTAGAGACTCCACAACAAGAAACTCCACAACTAGAAACTCCACAACTTGACACTCCACAACTAATAAACTCCGCAACTAGAAAATCTGCAACTAGAAACTCCACAGTTAGATACTTCACTACTTGAAACACCACAACTAGATACTCCAGAACTTGCAACCCCACAACTAGATACTCCACAACTACAAATTTCACAACTAGAAACTCCACAACTATAAACTCCGCAACTATAAACTCCGCAACTAGAAACTCCACAGCTAGAAAGTCCTCAACTAGAAACTCTGCAACTAGAAACTCCGCAACTAGAAACTCCACAGCTAGAAAATCCACCACTAGAAACTCCACAACTAGCAACGCCAAAACTAAGGACTCCGCAACTAGAAAACTCCGCAACTAGAAACTCCCAACCAGACACTCCGCAACTAGGAACTCTACAACTTCAAAATCCACAACTAGAAAATCCTCAACTTGAAACTCCGCAACTAGATACTCCACAACTACAAACTTCACAGTCAGAAACTCCACAACTAGAAACTCCACAACTTGAAACTCCACAACTAATAAACTCCGCAACTAGAAAATCTGCAACTAGAAACTCTGCAACTAGAAACTCCACAGCGGGAAACTTCACTACTTGAAGCACCACAACTAGATATTACACAACTACAAATTCCACAACTACAAATTCCACAACTAGAAACTCCACAACTTGAAACTCCGCAACTAGAAAATCCACAACTAGAAACTCCTCAACTAGAAACTCCACAATTTGAAACACCAAAACTAGATACTCCAGAAACTCCCCAACTGGAAACTCCACAACTTGAAACTCCGCAACTACAAATTCCACAACTAGAAACTCCACAACTTGAAACCAAACAAATAGATACTCCACAACTACGGAATCCAAAACTAGAAACTCCACTAGAAACTCCACAACCAGAAACTCCGACCTAAAAACTCCGCAACTAGAAACTCCTCAACTACAAACTCCACAACTAGAGACTCCACAACAAGAAACTCCACAACTAGAAACTCCACAACTTGACACTCCACAACTAATAAACTCCGCAACTAGAAAATCTGCAACTAGAAACTCCACAGTTAGATACTTCACTACTTGAAACACCACAACTAGATACTCCAGAACTTGCAACCCCACAACTAGATACTCCACAACTACAAATTTCACAACTAGAAACTCCACAACTAAAAACTCCGCAACTATAAACTCCGCAACTAGAAACTCCACAGCTAGAAAGTCCTCAACTAGAAACTCTGCAACTAGAAACTCCGCAACTAGAAACTCCACAGCTAGAAAATCCACCACTAGAAACTCCACAACTAGCAACGCCACAACTAAGGACTCCGCAACTAGAAAACTCCGCAACTAGAAACTCCCAACCAGACACTCCGCAACTAGGAACTCTACAACTTCAAAATCCACAACTAGAAAATCCCCAACTTGAAACTCCGCAACTAGATACTCCACAACTACAAACTTCACAGTCAGAAACTCCACAACTAGAAACTCCACAACTTGAAACTCCACAACTAATAAACTCCACAACTACAAACTCCGCAACTAGAAAATCCACAACTAGAAACTCCACAGCTAGAAACTCCACATTTTGAAACACCACAACTAGATACTCCACAACTACAAATTCCATAACTAGAAACTCCACAACTTGAAACTGAACAAATACATACTCCACAACTATGGACTCCACAGCTAGAAACTCTAACACTAGAAACTCCACAACCAGAAACTCCGCAACTAAAAACTCCGCAACTAGAAACTCCACAGCTAGAAAATCCACAGCTAGAAATTGCACAACTAGAAGCTCCACAACTACAGACTCCGCAACTATAAACTCCACAACTAGAAAATCCGCAACTAGGAACTCTACAACTTCAAAATCCACAAATAAAAACTTCACAACTTGAAACTCCACAACTAGATACTCCACAACTACAAACTCCACAACTAGAAACTTCACAACTTGAAACTCCGCAACTAGAAACTCCGCCACTACAATCTCCACAACTGGAAAACTCCGCAACTAGAAACTCTGAAACTAGAAACTCTGCAACTAGAAACTCCAGAGCTAGAAACTCCGCAACTACAAACTCCACAACTAGAGACTCCACAACTAGAAACTCCACAACTACGAGTCCCACAACTACGAACCCCACAACTACAAACTCAACAACTAGAAATTCCACAACTAGAAACTCAACAACTTTAGACTTCGCAACTAGAAACTCCACAACTAGAGACTCCACAACTAGGAACTCCACAACTAGGAACTCCACAACTAGAGACTCCACAGCTAGAAATTCCACAGCTTGAGACTTCGTATGTAGAGACTCGGCAACTAGAAACACAACAACTAGAAACTCCACAACGAGAAACTCCACAACTAGAAACTCCACAACTTGAAACACCACAACTAGATACTCCACAAAAACAAATTTCATAACTAGAAACTCCACAGCTAGAAAGTCTGCAACTAGAAACTCTGCAACTAGAAACTCCACAACCAGAAACTCCGCAACTAGAAACGCCACAACTAAGGACTCCGCAACTAGAAACTCCCAACCAGACACTCCGCAACTAGGAACTCTACAACTTCAAAATCCACAACTAGAAACTCCCCAACTTGAAACTCCGCAACTAGAAACACCGCCACTACAATCTCCACAACTGGAAAACTCTGCAACTAGAAACTCTGCAACTAGAAACACCGCCACTACAATCTCCACAACTGGAAAACTCTGCAGCTAGAAACTCTGCAACTAGAAACTCCGCAACTAGAAACTCCACAGCTAGAAACTCCAAAACTACAAACTCCACAACTACAAACTCCACAACTAGAGACTCCACAACTAGAAACTTCACAACTACGAACTCCACAACTACGAACCCCACAACTACAAACTCCACAACTAGAAACTAAACAACTAGAAACTCCACAACTTTAGACTTCGCAACTACAAACTCCACAACTAGAGACTCCACAACTAGGAACTCCACAACTAGAGACTCCACAACCAGAAACTCCACAGCTAGAAACTCCACAACTTGAAACTTCGCATTTAGGGACTCGGCAACTAGAAACTCAACAACTAGAAACTCCACAACTAGAAACTCCACAACTAGAAACTCCACAACTAGAAACTCCACAACTAGAAACTCCACAACTTGAAACTCCACAACTAATAAACTCCGCAACTAGAAAATCTGCAACTAGAAACTCTGCAACTAGAAACTCCACAACTGGAAACTTCACTACTTGAAACACCACAAATAGATACTCCACAACTACGAATTCCACAACTAGAAACTTCACAGCTAGAAAGTTCGCAACTAGAAACTCTACAACTAGAAACTGCACAGCTAGAAAATCTCCCACTAGAAACTCCACAACTACAGACTTCACAACAAGAAACTCCACAACTAGAAACTCCACAACCAGAAACTCCGCAACTAGAAATTCCGCAACTAGAAATCCCACAACTAGAGACTCCATAACTTGAAACTCCCCTACTATAAAACTCCGCAACTAGAAACTCTGCAACTAGAAACTCCGCAACTAGAAACTCCACAGCTAGAAACTTCGATACTTGAAACACTACAACTAGATACTCCAAAACTACGAATTCTACAACAATAAACTTCAAAACTAGAAACTCTGCAACTAGAAACTTCACAACTAGAAACTCCTCAACTAGAAACTCCACAACTTGAAACACCACAACTAGATACTCCACAACTACAAACTCCACAACTAGAAACTCCACAACTAAAAACTCCGCAACTTGAAACTCCGCAACTAGAAACTCCACAACTAGAAACTCCACAACTTGAGACTTCGCAACAAGAAACTCGGCAACTAGAATCTCCACAACTAGAAACTCTGCAACTAGAAACTCCGCAACTACAAACTCCGCAACTAGAAACTCCTCAGCTAGAAACTCCACAACTTGAGACTTCACAAATAGAAACTCGTCAACTAGAAACTCAACAACTAGAAACTCCACAGCTAGAAACTCCACAACTAGAAACTCCGCAACTTGAGAGTTCGCCACTAGAAACTCCACAACTAGAAACTCCACAACTAGAGACTCCACCACTAGAAACTCCAACACTAGAAATTCCGCAAATACAAACCTCACAACTAGAAACTCCATAACTAGAAACTCCGCAACTGGAAACTCCACAGCCAGAAACTCTACAACTAGAAAAACCACATCTAGAAACTCCGCAACAACAAACTCTGACTAGAAACTCCACAACTACAATTTCCACACCTAGAGACTCAACAACTAGAGACTGCTCAACTAAAAGCTCCACAACTAGACACTCCATAACTAGAAACGCCGCAACTAGAAACCCGACAACTAGAAACTCAACAACTACAAACTCCACACCTATAAATTCCTATGAAACTCCACAACTAGACACTCCACAACTAGAAACTCCGCAACTAGAAACTCCCCAACTAGTAACTCCACAACTAGAAACTCTGCAGCTAGAAACTCCGCAACTAGAAACTCTGCAAATAGAAACTCCGCAACTAGAAGCTCCACAGCTTGAAACCCCTCAACTATAAACTTCACAACTAGAAACTCAACAACTAGAGACTGCACAACTAGAGACTCCGCAACTAGAAACTCCGCAGCTAGAAATTCCGCAACTAAAAACTCCACAACTTGAAACCCTGCAACTCGAAACTCTGCAACTAGAAAATCCACAGCTAAAAACTCCACAACTTGAAACACCACAACTAAATACTCCACAACTACAAATTCCAAAACTAGAAACTCCACAACTAGAAACTCCACAACTAGAAACTCCGCAACTAGAAACTCCACAGCTAGAAACTCCACAACTTGAGACTTCGCAACAAGAAACTCGGCAACTAGAATCTCCACAACTAGAAACTCTGCAACTAGAAACTCCGCAACTACAAACTCCGCAACTAGAAACTCCTCAGCTAGAAACTCCACAACTTGAGACTTCACAAATAGAAACTCGTCAACTAGAAACTCAACAACTAGAAACTCCACAGCTAAAAACTCCACAACTAGAAACTCCGCAACTTGAGATTTCGCCACTAGAAACTCCACAACTAGAAACTCCACAACTAGAGACTCCACCACTAGAATCTCCAACACTAGAAATTCCGCAACTACAAACCACACAACTAGAAACTCCATAACTAGAAACTCCGCAACTGGAAACTCCACAGCCAGAAACTCTACAACTAGAAAAACCACATCTAGAAACTCCGCAACAACAAACTCTAACTAGAAACTCCACAACTACAATTTCCACAGCTAGAGACTCAACAACTAGAGACTCCTCAACTAAAAGCTCCACAACTAGACACTCCACGACTAGAAACTCCGCAACTAGAAACCCGACAACTAGAAACTCAACAACTACAAACTCCACACCTATAAATTCCTCAACTTGAAACTCCACAACTAAAACTCCACAACTACAAACTCCACAACTAGACACTCCACAACTAGAAACTCCGCAACTTGAGAGTTCGCCACTAGAAACTCCACAACTAGAAACTCCACAACTAGAGACTCCACAACTAGAAACTCCACCACTAGAAATTCTACAACTACAAACCTCAAAACTAGAAACTCCATAACTAGAAACTCCGCAACTGGAAACTCCACAGCCAGAAACTCTACAACTAGAAAAACCACATCTAGAAACTCCGCAACAACAAATTCTGCAACTAGAAACTCCACAACTAGAATTTCCACAGCTAGAGACTCAACAACTTGAGACTCCTCAACTAAAAGCTCCACAACTAGACACTCCACAACTAGAAACTCCGCAACTAGAAACCCGACAACTAGAATCTCAACAACTACAAACTCCACACCTTTAAATTCCTCAACTTGAAACTCCACAACTAGAAACTCCACAACTAGAAACTCCACAACTAGAAACTCCCCAACTAGAAACTGCACAACTAGAAACTCTGTGGCTAGAAACTCCGCAACTAGAAACTCTGCAAATAGAAACTCCGCAACTAGAAACTCCACAGCTAGAAACCCCTCAACTATCAACTTCACAACTAGAAACTCAACAACTAGAGACTGCACAACTAGAGACTCCGCAACTAGAAATTCCGCAGCTAGAAACTCCGCAACTAGAAACTCAACAACTAGAAACTCTGCAACTCGAAACTCTGCAACTAGAAAATCCACAATTATAAACTCAAGCAGAAACTCCCCAACTGGAAACTCCGCAACTAGAAACTCCGCAACTAGAAAATCCACAACTAGAAACTTCACAACTAGAAACTCCCCAACAAGAAACTCCACAGCTAGAAACTCCACAACTAGAAACTCCACAACTAGAGACTGCACAATTAGAGATTTTGCATTTAGAAACTCCTCAGATAGAAACTACACAACTACAAACCCCACAACTAGATACTCCACAACTAGAAACTCTGCAAATAGAAATCTACAACAAGGAACTCGAAAACTTAAAACTCCAACTAGAAACTCTACAACTAGAAACTTCACAACTAGAAACTCCACAAATAGACACTCCAGAACTAGAAACTCCACAACTAGAGACTTCACAACTAGGAACTCCAAAATTGAGACTCTACAACTAGAAACTACACAGATTGAAATTCCAAAACTAGAAACTCCACAACTGGAAACTCCGCAACTAGAAACTCTGCAACTAGAAACTTTACAGCTAGAAACTCTACAACTTGAGACTTCGCAAATAGAAACTCGTCAACTAGAAACTCCACAACTAGAAACTCCTCAACTAGAAACTCCCCACTAGAAACTTCACAACTAGAATCTCTGCAACTAGAAACTCCGCAACTAGAAACTCTGCAACTAGAAACTCCGCAACTAGAAACTCCACAGTTAGAAACCCCACAACTATAAACTTCACAACTAGCAACTCAACAACTAGAGACTGCACAACTAGAGACTCCGCCACTAGAAACTTCACAGCTAGTAACTCCACAACTAGAAACTCCACAACTTGAAACTCCGCCACTAGAAGCTCCACAACTAGAAAACTCCGCAACTACAAACTCTGCAACTAGAAACTCCGCAACTAGAAACTCCACAGCTAGAAACTAAACAACTTTGTTGTTTAGTTTCTAGTAAAACTCTATTTCTAAGAAAACTCTATTTCTAGTAAAAACTCTATTGTACTTGCATATTGTGTTCCTTTTATTTTGTTACTTTTTTGTGCTTTTACCACTCCCCCTCTGTAATGCCTCTGGCCCTGAGGGGTATAATAAAATGAAATGAAATGAAACTTGAAACACCACAACTAAATACTCCACAACTACAAATTCCACAACTAGAAACTCCACAACTAGAAACACCACATCTAGAAACTCCGCAACAACAAACTCTGCAACCAGAAACTACACAACTAGAATTTCCACAGCTAGAGACTCAACAACTAGAGGCTCCTCAACTAAAAGCTCCACAACTAGAAACTCCACAACTAGAAACTCCGCAACTTGAAACCCGACAACTAGAAACTCAACAACTAGAAACTCCACACCAATAAACTCCTCAACTTGAAACTCCACAACTAAAACTCCGCAACTGGAAACTCCATAACTAGAAACTCCGCAACTAGAAACTCCCCAACTAGAAACTCCACAACTAGATTCTCCACAACTACAAATTCCACAACTAGAAACTCCACAACTAGAAACTCCACAACTAGAAACTCCGCAACTAGAAACTCCACAACTTGAGACTTCGCAACAAGAAACTTGGCAACTAGAATCTCAACAACTAGAAACTCCACAGCTAGAAACTCCACAACTTGAGAGTTCGCAACTAGAAACCCCACAACTAGAAACTCCAAAACTAGAGACTCCACAACTAGAAACTCCACCACTAGAAACTCCACAACTACGAACCTCACAACTAGAAACTCAACAACTAGAAACTCCGCAACTGGAAACTCCACAGCCAGTAACTCCACAACTAGAAACACCACATCTAGAAACTCCGCAACAACAAACTCTGCAACTAGAAACTCCACAACTAGAATTTCCACAGCTAGAGACTCAACAACTAGAAACTCCTACACTAAAAGCTCCACAACTAGACACTCCACAACTAGAAACTCCGCAACTAGAAACCCGACAACTAAAAACCCAAGAACTAGAAACTCCACACCTATAAATTCCTCAACTTGAAACTCCACAACTAAAACTACACAACTAGAAACTCATCAACTGGAAACTCCGCAACTAGAAACTCTGCAACTACAAACTTTACAGTTAGAAACTCCACAACTTGAGACTTGGCAAATAGAAACTCGTCAACTGGAAACTCAACCACTAGAAACTCCACAGCTAGAAACTCCACAACTAGAAACTCCACAACTTGAAACCCGACAAATAGATACTTCACAACTTTAAACACCACAACTAGATACTCCACAACTACAAATTCCGCAACTAGAAACTCCACAACTAGAAACTCCGAAACTAAAAACTCCCCAACTAGAAACTCCACAACTAGAATTTCTGCAACTAGAAACTCCGCAACTAGAAACTGTGCAACTAGAAACTCCGCAACTAGAAACTCCACAGCTAGAATCTCACAATTAGAAAACTCCGCAACTAGAAACTCTGCCACTAGAATCTCCGCAACTAGAAACTCCACAGCTAGAAACTCCACAACTTGAAACACCACAACTAGATACTCCACAACTACAAATTCCACAACTAGAAACTCCACAACTAGAAACTCCGCAACTAGAAACTCCACAGCTAGAAACTTCACAACTTGAGACTTCGCAACAAGAAACTCGGCAACTAGAATCTCCACAACTAGAAACTCTGCAACTAGAAACTCCGCAACTACAAACTCCGCAACTAGAAACTCCACAGCTAGAAACTCCACAACTTGAGACTTCGCCAATAGAAACTCGTCAACTAGAAACTCAACAACTAGAAACTCCACAGCTACAAACTCCCCAACTAGAAACTCCACAACTTGAGAGTTCACCACTAGAAACTCCACAACTAGAAACTCCACAACTAGAAACTCCACCACTAAAAATTCCACAACTACAAACCTCACAACTAGAAACTCCACAACTAGAAACTCCGCAACTGGAAACTCCACAGCCAGAAACTCTACAACTAGAAAAACCACATCTAGAAACTCCGCAACATCAAACTCTGCAACTAGAAACTCCACAACTAGAATTTCCACAGCTAGAGACTCAAGAACTAGAGACTCCTCAACTAAAAGCTCCACAACTAGACACTCCACAACTAGAAACTCCGCAATTAGAAACCCGACAACTAGAAACTCAACAACTAAAAACTCCACACCTATAAATTCCTCAACTTGAAACTCCACAACTAAAACTCCACAACTAAAACTCCACAACTAGAAACTCCACAACTAGAAACTCCGCAACTAGAAACTCCCCAACTAGAAACTCCACAACTAGAAACTCCACAACTAGAAACTCTGCAGCTAGAAACTCCGCAACTAGAAACTCTGCAAATAGAAACTCCGCAACTAGAAACTCCACAACTAGAAACCCCTCAACTCTAAACTTCACAACTAGAAACTCAACAACTAGAGACTGCACAACTAGGGACTCCGCAACTAGAAACTCCGCAGCTAGAAACTCCGCAACTAAAAACTCCACAACTTGAAAGTTCGCCACTAGAAACTCCACAACTAGAAACTCCAAAACTAGAGACTCCACCACTAGAAACTCCAACACTAGAAATTCCGCAACTACAAACCTCACAACCAGAAAAACCACATCTAGAAACTCCGCCATAACAAACTCTGACTAGAAACTCCACAACTACAATTTCCACAGCTAGAGACTCAACAACTAGAGACTGCTCAACTAAAAGCTCCACAACTAGACACTTCACAACTAGAAACGCCGCAACTAGAAACCCGACAACTAGAAACTCAACAACTACAAACTCCACACCTATAAATTCCTAAACTTGAAACTCCACAACTAGACACTCCACAACTAGAAACTCCGCAACTAGAAACTCCCCAACTAGAAACTTCTCAACTAGAAACTCTGCAGCTAGAAACTCCACAACTAGAAACTCTGCAAATAGAAACTCCGCAACTAGAAACTCCACAGCTAGAAACCCCTCAACTATAAACTTCACAACTAGAAACTCAACCACTAGAGACTGCACAACTAGAGACTCCGCAACTAGAAACTCCGCAGCTAGAAACTCCGCAACTAAAAACTCCACAACTTGAAACTCCACAACTTGAAACACCACAACTAAATACTCCACAACTACAAATTCCACAACTAGAAACTCGACAACTAGAAACTCTGCAACTAGAAACTCCACAGCTAGAAACTCCACAACTTGAGACTTCGCAACAAGAAACTCGGCAACTAGAATCTCCACAACTAGAAACTCTGCAACTAGAAACTCCGCAACTACAAACTCCGCAACTAGAAACTCCTCAGCTAGAAACTCCACAACTTGAGACTTCACAAATAGAAACTCGTCAACTAGAAACTCAACAACTAGAAACTCCACAGCTAAAAACTCCACAACTAGAAACTCCGCAACTTGAGATTTCGCCACTAGAAACTCCACAACTAGAAACTCCACAACTAGAGACTCCACCACTAGAATCTCCAACACTAGAAATTCCGCAACTACAAACCTCACAACTAGAAACTCCATAACTAGAAACTCCGCAACTGGAAACTCCACAGCCAGAAACTCTACAACTAGAAAAACCACATCTAGAAACTCCGCAACAACAAACTCTAACTAGAAACTCCACAACTACAATTTCCACAGCTAGAGACTCAACAACTAGAGACTCCTCAACTAAAAGCTCCACAACTAGACACTCCACAACTAGAAACTCCGCAACTAGAAACCCGACAACTAGAAACTCAACAACTACAAACTCCACACCTATAAATTCCTCAACTTGAAACTCCACAACTAAAACTCCACAACTAGACACTCCACAACTAGAAACTCCGCAACTTGAGAGTTCGCCACTAGAAACTCCACAACTAGAAACTCCACAACTAGAGACTCCACAACTAGAAACTCCACCACTAGAAATTCTACAACTACAAACCTCAAAACTAGAAACTCCATAACTAGAAACTCCGCAACTGGAAACTCCACAGCCAGAAACTCTACAACTAGAAAAACCACATCTAGAAACTCCGCAACAACAAATTCTGCAACTAGAAACTCCACAACTAGAATTTCCACAGCTAGAGACTCAACAACTTGAGACTCCTCAACTAAAAGCTCCACAACTAGACACTCCACAACTAGAAACTCCGCAACTAGAAACCCGACAACTAGAATCTCAACAACTACAAACTCCACACCTTTAAATTCCTCAACTTGAAACTCCACAACTAGAAACTCCACAACTAGAAACTCCACAACTAGAAACTCCCCAACTAGAAACTGCACAACTAGAAACTCTGCGGCTAGAAACTCCGCAACTAGAAACTCTGCAAATAGAAACTCCGCAACTAGAAACTCCACAGCTAGAAACCCCTCAACTATCAACTTCACAACTAGAAACTCAACAACTAGAGACTGCACAACTAGAGACTCCGCAACTAGAAATTCCGCAGCTAGAAACTCCGCAACTAGAAACTCAACAACTAGAAACTCTGCAACTCGAAACTCTGTAATTAGAAAATCCACAACTATAAACTCAAGCAGAAACTCCCCAACTGGAAACTCCGCAACTAGAAACTCCGCAACTAGAAAATCCACAACTAGAAACTTCACAACTAGAAACTCCCCAACAAGAAACTCCACAGCTAGAAACTCCACAACTAGAAACTCCACAACTAGAGACTGCACAATTAGAGATTTTGCATTTAGAAACTCCTCAGATAGAAACTACACAACTACAAACCCCACAACTAGATACTCCACAACTAGAAACTCTGCAAATAGAAATCTACAACAAGGAACTCGAAAACTTAAAACTCCAACTAGAAACTCTACAACTAGAAACTTCACAACTAGAAACTCCACAAATAGACACTCCAGAACTAGAAACTCCACAACTAGAGACTTCACAACTAGGAACTCCAAAATTGAGACTCTACAACTAGAAACTACACAGATTGAAATTCCAAAACTAGAAACTCCACAACTGGAAACTCCGCAACTAGAAACTCTGCAACTAGAAACTTTACAGCTAGAAACTCTACAACTTGAGACTTCGCAAATAGAAACTCGTCAACTGGAAACTCAACCACTAGAAACTCCACAACTAGAAACTCCACAACTTGAAACCCAACAAATAGATACTCCACAACTACAGACTCCACAACTTGAAACACCACAACTAGATACTCCACAATTACAAATTCCGCAACTAGAAACTCCACAACTAGAAACTCCTCAACTAGAAACTCCCCACTAGAAACTTCACAACTAGAATTTCTGCAACTAGAAACTCCGCAACTAGAAACTCTGCAACTAGAAACTCCGCAACTAGAAACTCCACAGTTAGAAACCCCACAACTATAAACTTCACAACTAGCAACTCAACAACTAGAGACTGCACAACTAGAGACTCCGCCACTAGAAACTTCACAGCTAGTAACTCCACAACTAGAAACTCCACAACTTGAAACTCCGCCACTAGAAGCTCCACAACTAGAAAACTCCGCAACTACAAACTCTGCAACTAGAAACTCCGCAACTAGAAACTCCACAGCTAGAAACTAAACAACTTTGTTGTTTAGTTTCTAGTAAAACTCTATTTCTAATAAAACTCTATTTCTAGTAAAAACTCTATTGTACTTGCATATTATGTTCCTTTTATTTTGTTACCTTTTTGTGCTTTTACCACTCCCCCTCTGTAATGCCTCTGGCCCTGAGGGGTATAATAAAATGAAATGAAATGAAACTTGAAACACCACAACTAAATACTCCACAACTACAAATTCCACAACTAGAAACTCCACAACTAGAAACACCACATCTAGAAACTCCGCAACAACAAACTCTGCAACCAGAAACTACACAACTAGAATTTCCACAGCTAGAGACTCAACAACTAGAGGCTCCTCAACTAAAAGCTCCACAACTAGAAACTCCACAACTAGAAACTCCGCAACTTGAAACCCGACAACTAGAAACTCAACAACTAGAAACTCCACACCAATAAACTCCTCAACTTGAAACTCCACAACTAAAACTCCGCAACTAGAAACTCCATAACTAGAAACTCCGCAACTAGAAACTCCCCAACTAGAAACTCCACAACTAGATTCTCCACAACTACAAATTCCACAACTAGAAACTCCACAACTAGAAACTCCACAACTAGAAACTCCGCAACTAGAAACTCCACAACTTGAGACTTCGCAACAAGAAACTTGGCAACTAGAATCTCAACAACTAGAAACTCCACAGCTAGAAACTCCACAACTAGAAACTCCACAACTTGAGAGTTCGCAACTAGAAACCCCACAACTAGAAACTCCAAAACTAGAGACTCCACAACTAGAAACTCCACCACTAGAAACTCCACAACTACGAACCTCACAACTAGAAACTCAACAACTAGAAAGTCCGCAACTGGAAACTCCACAGCCAGTAACTCCACAACTAGAAACACCACATCTAGAAACTCCGCAACAACAAACTCTGCAACTAGAAACTCCACAACTAGAATTTCCACAGCTAGAGACTCAACAACTAGAAACTCCTACACTAAAAGCTCCACAACTAGACACTCCACAACTAGAAACTCCGCAACTAGAAACCCGACAACTAAAAACCCAAGAACTAGAAACTCCACACCTATAAATTCCTCAACTTGAAACTCCACAACTAAAACTACACAACTAGAAACTCATCAACTGGAAACTCCGCAACTAGAAACTCTGCAACTACAAACTTTACAGTTAGAAACTCCACAACTTGAGACTTGGCAAATAGAAACTCGTCAACTGGAAACTCAACCACTAGAAACTCCACAGCTAGAAACTCCACAACTAGAAACTCCACAACTTGAAACCCGACAAATAGATACTTCACAACTTTAAACACCACAACTAGATACTCCACAACTACAAATTCCGCAACTAGAAACTCCACAACTAGAAACTCCGAAACTAAAAACTCCCCAACTAGAAACTCCACAACTAGAATTTCTGCAACTAGAAACTCCGCAACTAGAAACTGTGCAACTAGAAACTCCGCAACTAGAAACTCCACAGCTAGAATCTCACAATTAGAAAACTCCGCAACTAGAAACTCTGCCACTAGAATCTCCGCAACTAGAAACTCCACAGCTAGAAACTCCACAACTTGAAACACCACAACTAGATACTCCACAACTACAAATTCCACAACTAGAAACTCCACAACTAGAAACTCCGCAACTAGAAACTCCACAGCTAGAAACTTCACAACTTGAGACTTCGCAACAAGAAACTCGGCAACTAGAATCTCCACAACTAGAAACTCTGCAACTAGAAACTCCGCAACTACAAACTCCGCAACTAGAAACTCCACAGCTAGAAACTCCACAACTTGAGACTTCGCCAATAGAAACTCGTCAACTAGAAACTCAACAACTAGAAACTCCACAGCTACAAACTCCCCAACTAGAAACTCCACAACTTGAGAGTTCACCACTAGAAACTCCACAACTAGAAACTCCACAACTAGAAACTCCACCACTAAAAATTCCACAACTACAAACCTCACAACTAGAAACTCCACAACTAGAAACTCCGCAACTGGAAACTCCACAGCCAGAAACTCTACAACTAGAAAAACCACATCTAGAAACTCCGCAACATCAAACTCTGCAACTAGAAACTCCACAACTAGAATTTCCACAGCTAGAGACTCAAGAACTAGAGACTCCTCAACTAAAAGCTCCACAACTAGACACTCCACAACTAGAAACTCCGCAATTAGAAACCCGACAACTAGAAACTCAACAACTAAAAACTCCACACCTATAAATTCCTCAACTTGAAACTCCACAACTAAAACTCCACAACTAAAACTCCACAACTAGAAACTCCACAACTAGAAACTCCACAACTAGAAACTCCGCAACTAGAAACTCCCCAACTAGAAACTCCACAACTAGAAACTCCACAACTAGAAACTCTGCAGCTAGAAACTCCGCAACTAGAAACTCTGCAAATAGAAACTCCGCAACTAGAAACTCCACAACTAGAAACCCCTCAACTATAAACTTCACAACTAGAAACTCAACAACTAGAGACTGCACAACTAGGGACTCCGCAACTAGAAACTCCGCAGCTAGAAACTCCGCAACTAAAAACTCCACAACTTGAAAGTTCGCCACTAGAAACTCCACAACTAGAAACTCCAAAACTAGAGACTCCACCACTAGAAACTCCAACACTAGAAATTCCGCAACTACAAACCTCACAACCAGAAAAACCACATCTAGAAACTCCGCCATAACAAACTCTGACTAGAAACTCCACAACTACAATTTCCACAGCTAGAGACTCAACAACTAGAGACTGCTCAACTAAAAGCTCCACAACTAGACACTCCACAACTAGAAACGCCGCAACTAGAAACCCGACAACTAGAAACTCAACAACTACAAACTCCACACCTATAAATTCCTAAACTTGAAACTACACAACTAGACACTCCACAACTAGAAACTCCGCAACTAGAAACTCCCCAACTAGAAACTTCTCAACTAGAAACTCTGCAGCTAGAAACTCCACAACTAGAAACTCTGCAAATAGAAACTCCGCAACTAGAAACTCCACAGCTAGAAACCCCTCAACTATAAACTTCACAACTAGAAACTCAACCACTAGAGACTGCACAACTAGAGACTCCGCAACTAGAAACTCCGCAGCTAGAAACTCCGCAACTAAAAACTCCACAACTTGAAACTCCACAACTTGAAACACCACAACTAAATACTCCACAACTACAAATTCCACAACTAGAAACTCGACAACTAGAAACTCTGCAACTAGAAACTCCACAGCTAGAAACTCCACAACTTGAGACTTCGCAACAAGAAACTCGGCAACTAGAATCTCCACAACTTGAGACTTCACAAATAGAAACTCGTCAACTAGAAACTCAACAACTAGAAACTCCACAGCTAAAAACTCCACAACTAGAAACTCCGCAACTTGAAAGTTCGCCACTAGAAACTCCACAACTAGAAACTCCACAACTAGAGACTCCACCAGTAGAAACTCCAACACTAGAAATTCCGCAACTACAAACCTCCCAACTAGAAACTCCATAACTAGAAACTCCGCAACTGGAAACTCCACAGCCAGAAACTCTACAACTAGAAAAACCACATCTAGAAACTCCGCAACAACAAACTCTGACTAGAAACTCCACAACTACAATTTCCACAGCTAGAGACTCAACAACTAGAGACTCCTCAACTAAAAGCTCCACAACTAGACACTCCACAACTAGAAACTCCGCAACTAGAAACCCGACAACTAGAAACTCAACAACTACAAACTCCACACCTATAAGTTCCTCAACTTGAAACTCCACAACTAAAACTCCACAACTACAAACTCCACAACTAGACACTCCACAACTAGAAACTCCGCAACTAGAAACTCCCCAACTAGAAACTCCACAACTAGAAACTCTGCAGCTAGAAACTCCGCAACTAGAAACTCTGCAAATAGAAACTCCGCAACTAGAAAATCCACAGCTAGAAACCCCTCAACTATAAACTTCAGAACTAGAAACTCAACAACTAGAGACTGCACAACTAGAGACTCCGCTACTAGAAAATCCACAACTTGAAACCCAACAAATAGATACTCCTCAACTACAGACTCCACAACTTGAAACACCACAACTAGATACTCCACAACTACAAATTCCACCATTAGAAACTCCACAACTGGAAACTCCGCAACTAGAAACTCTGCAACTAGAAACTTTACAGTTAGAAACTCCACAACTTGAGACTTCGCAAATAGAAACTCGTCAACTGGAAACTCAACCACTAAAAACTCCACAGCTAGAAACTCCACAACTTGAAACCCAACAAATAGATACTCCACAACTACAGACTCCACAACTTGAAACACCACAACTAGATACTCCACAACTACAAATTCCGCAACTAGAAACTCCACAACTAGAAACTCCGCAACTAGAAACTCTCCAACTAGAAACTCCACAACTAGAATCTGTACTAGAAACTCCGCAACTAGAAACTCTGCAACTAGAAACTCCGCAACTAGAAACTCCGCAACTAGAAACTCCACAGCTAGAAACCCCACAACAATAAACTTCACAACTAGCAACTCAACAACTAGAGACTGCACAACTAGAGACTCCGCAAATAGAAACTCCACAGCTAGTAACTCCGCATCTAGAAACTCCACAACTAGAAACTCCACAACTAGAAACTCCACAACTAGAAACTCCGCAACTAGAAACTCCCCAACTAGAAACTGCACAACTAGAAACTCTGCAACTAGAAACTCCATAACTAGAATTTCCACAGCTAGAGACTCAACACTAGAGACTCCTCAACTAAAAGCTCCACAACTAGAAACTCCGAAACTAGAAACCCAACAACTAGAACTTCAACAACTAGAAACTCCACACCTATAAATTCCTCAACTTGAAACTCCACAACTAAAACTCCACAACTAGAAACTCCGCAACTAGAAACTCCGCAACTAGAAACTCCGCAACTAGAAACTCCCCAACTAGAAACTCCACATCTAGAAACTGTGCAACTAGAAACTCCGCAACTAGCAACTCTGCAAATAGAAACTCCACAACTAGAAATTCCACAGCTAGAAACCCCTCAACTATAAACTTCACAACCAGAAACTCAACAACAAGAGACTGCACAACTGGAGACTTTGCATTTAGAAACTCCTCAGATAGAAACTACACAACTAAAAACACCACGACTAGAGATTCCGCTACTAGAAACTCCGCAGCTAGAAACACCACAACTTGAAACTCCTCAACTAGAAACTCCACAACTAGAAACTCCACAATTAGAAACTCTGCAACTAGGAACTCCGCAACTAGAAACTCTGCAACTAGAAACTCCGCAACTAGAAACTCCACAGCTAGAAACCCAAATACTCTAAACTTCACAACTAGAAACTCAACAACTATAAACTGCACAACTAGAAACTCCACAACTGGGAAACTCGGCAACTAGAAACTCTGCAGCTAGATACTCCCCAACTAGAAACTCCACAGCTAGAAACTCCACAACTACCTAACGTGGTTGCTTGGGCGAGTTGGTACGACATGATTCACATAAATAACAGCGCCAATAACGAGAGACTAGAAAAAGAAGGAGACAGACAGCGGCACTGAACTCACAACAAGATTTATTTGCCAGAACCGCACAATATATACTTGGTCAGTATCTAACAAAAAAAGAAAATACAAAACAAACAAAACAGAATCCACCTAACAACCACATAGTCATCTTCACAACGCACCATGAGCAGCACGTGTGCTAACATGCCGAAGGAAATCTATTTCTTTTAATGATAGCGCAATCGAAGGCCTGCAGACACATGCACTGCCCAGCCTTTCTATTTCTGAAGCCTCATAAATTTCACGTATCAACTGGTCCCGATGCCGCCTAATGACGGTACAAAGCTGAAAATCAGGGACACAGCCGCAATCTCGGCAATGAATGCCGAGATGGCCCGAAACTGTAGAGGAGACGTTGTGAGCGTGCTCTTTCAGACGCTCATTTAAACACCTGCCTGTTTGGCCGATGTACCACTTGCCGCAAGACAGGGGTAGTGAGTACACCACTCCTTCAATGCATGGAACGTACTTCTTTCGATGCTTGACTTTGCAGTCTCGCACGCCACTCGAACCAGGATTCACGGCTCTGCACAACCTAGCCAGTTTTTCTGGGGCAGAAAAAACCAGGTCTACGTCGCACCTGCTGGCTACTTTTTTGAGATTGTGGGTGACGCCGTGGATATAGGGAATAACGACGAAGTTTCGTTTCCCACGTCCCTTATCCTTTGTACGGTTCTGAGCATTATTTTCTGGGCTCGTTCTGATTTCTCTGAGTAGACACTCAGCAACGGCGGCCAAAACGTACATCGGGAAACCAGCTTCTGTAAGGCGTTTAGTTTGCTTATTAAAGCTGGACAGAATTGTGTGATAGCAGGACTTTCGCAAAGCGTTTGTGTAGCAAGTCTTAGCAATAGCGCGCTTCACCACTTTCGAATGTGCTGAACCAAAAGGGAGGATTGGCTTGTTGGCGCGTGGCTCATAGGCCCAACACACGTGGGATGGACTCAACGTTAACATTAAATCTAGGAACCTGATGACTCCTCTGTCCGGAACTTCATGTGTTATAACAAGCGGAGAAAGACACTTACTGAAAATTTCTAAAATACTAGTCAAAGGCGGACCATCCGAGGAGGTTCCAGCTTGAAACAACACAAGAAAATCGTCAACATAGCGGAATACTCTCTTAACAGATGTGGATCCCAAGCAATTCCGAATGGCACAATCACGGCTGGCTAGAAATAAATCACTCAAAATGGGCGCAAGGCATGATCCTATGCACACCCCTTGACGTTGCAAGTAAATATGATCGTCCCATTCTGCAAATGTCGACCTCAGGTAATACTGTAGCAGTTCCATAAAACCTTCAACAGATATGCCTACTGCATTCTGGTAATTCACAACCCCAAACCTGTTAATGCACCCGCGAATGCAAGCTAGAAGCTCACTGTGTGGCAATGAGTAGTACAGATCTTTGATATCTATTGAGCATGCCTGGTAGCCATGAAATTTGTTATCTTTCAGCACGAAAATCACATCATCGGAACTTTTTTCGGGACCAGTTGATACGTGAAATTTATGAGGCTTCAGAAATAGAAAGGCTGAGCAGTGCACGTGTCAGCAGGCCTTCGATTGCGCTATCATTAAAAGAAATAGATTTCCTTCGGCATGTTAGCACACGTGCTGCTCATGGTGCGTTGTGAAGATGACTATGTGGTTGTTAGGTGGATTCTGTTTTGTTTGTTTTGTATTTTCTTTTTTGTTAGATACTGACCAAGTATATATTGTGCGGTTCTGGCAAATAAATCTTGTTGTAAGTTCAGTGCCGCTGTCTGTCTCCTTCTTTTTCTAGTCTCTCGTTATTGGCGCTGTTATTTATGTGAATCATGTCGTACCAATTCGCCCAAGCAACCACGTTAGCTACTTTCATTTCTAGTACATTGGGCTCTTTTAATTGTTTCACCGTTCAGCCATGTGTCATCGTCGCCATGTACGTCTACGCCGTTTGCAATGCCCGAAAGTTCTCTTTCTTATCCGGTACAAACAACTCCCCCCCGACATTCTGCTGCTCTTCGGCGGTTTCAGACCTTCGCAGGGGCACGGTCTTCGGCTCCTCAAGGTCCTTAGTTCTGAGTGGCACCGACAAGCTCGTTTCTACAAGCAGTGTTTGTTTCTCTCGCTTCAAGGGACTACAAACAACAATAGAGGCAAGAAGTGGCTCGATCACCTTGACGTAGCTAATGCCGCGGCGGAATTCCGTTGGCGGCAGATGCTGACTGAGCTACGAGCTTCGCTGCCAAAAAAGCCCTCCCCGAGCAAGGAAGGACTGCAATCTCTGGAGAATGTGTCTGTGCCTGAGAACATACGCAGTGTGCTTAGCCGTGGCCCCAAATATGCGGTTGAACCAAGAAGGTCAAGGGCAGAACTTCTGGGCCTGGTCCGCAGCATTTCTAGGAAGGTGCCTGCTGACAGTGCCGAGAGGTGTGTTTCTGAGGGTTGTGACATTCTTTGTAACCATAAAGCAGGCTTAACCAGGGTTCCTGTAAAGAAGGTAAAAACCTTCCTGAAGGATAAGTCATTGTCTTTGGTAGCAGCAGATAAGGAGGGAGGTTTTGTTATTATTCCGAATGAAATCTATAAGAAAAAAGCAGGTGAAGCGCTTTTGTCTGTTTTTCAGCCCCAAGCTAATGTGTCGCTTCCGATGGTTAAAACCTATGCAAAAAGTATCTGTAAAAGATTGAATCTTGATGGTTTGGCAAAAAAGATGGATGGCGAGAAAAACCTTACCATGGAAATTTTCTTCAACGCGAAAACGCACAAAGTTAATTGTCCTTTTCGTGTTATAGTATCAGAGACAAACTCGTGGCAAAAAATATTGGCACAATTTCTTCAGGGAAAACTGATGTTATTAAGCATACACGATCCATTCCTAGCAAAAAGTTCCGATGATGTGATTTCCGTGCTGAAAGATAACAAATTTCATGGCTACCAGGCATGCTCAATAGATATTAAAGATCTGTACTACTCATTGCCACACAGTGAGCTTCTAGCTTGCATTCGCGGGTGGATTGACAGGATTGGCGTTGTGAATTACCAGAATGCAGTAGGCATATCTGTTGAAGGTTTTATGGAACTGCTACAGTATTACCTGAGGTCGACATTTGCAGAATGGGACGATCATATTTACTTGCAACGTCAAGGGGTGTGCATAAGATCATGCCTTGCGCCCATTTTGAGTGATTTATTTTTAGCCAGCCCCGATCGTGCCATTCAGAATTGCTTGGGATCCACATCTGTTAAGAGAGTATTCCGCTATGTTGACGATTTCTTTGTGTTGTTTCAAGCTGGAACCTCCTCGGATGGTCCGCCTTTGACTAGTATTTTAGAAATTTTCAGTAAGTGTCTTTCTCCTCTTGTTATAACACATGAAGTTCCGGACAGAGGAGCCATCAGGTTCCTAGATTTAATGTTAACGTTGAGTCCATCCCACGTGTGTTGGGCCTATGAGCCACGCGCCAACAAGCCAATCCTCCCTTTTGGTTCAGCACATTCGAAAGTGGTGAAGCGCGCTATTGCTAAGACTTGCTAAACAAACGCTTTGCGAAAGTCCTGCTATCACACAATTCTGTGCAGCTTTAATAAGCAGACTAAACGCCTTACAGAAGCTGGTTTCCCGATGTACGTTTTGGCCGCCGTTGCTGAGTGTCTACTCAGAGAAATCAGAACGAGCCCAGAAAATATTGCTCAGAACCGTACAAAGGATAAGGGACGTGGGAAACCAAACTTCGTCGTTATTCCCTATATCCACGGCGTCACCCACAATCTCAAAAAAGTAGCCAGCAGGTGCGACGTAGACCTGGTTTTTTCTGCCCCAGAAAAACTGGCTAGGTTGTGCAGAGCCGTGAATCCTGCTTCGAGGGGCGAGCGAGGCTGCAAAGTCAAGCATCGAAAGAAGTACGTTCCATGCATTGAAGGAGTGGTGTACTCACTACCCCTGTCTTGTGGCAAGTGGTACATCGGCCAAACAGGCAGGTGTTTAAATGAGCGGCTGAAAGAGCACGCTGACAACGTCTCCTCTACAGTTTCGGGCCAACTCGGCATTCATTGCCGAGACTGCGGCTGTGTCCCTGATTTTCAGCTTTTTACCGTCATTAGGCGGCATCGGGACCAGTTGATACGTGAAAATTATGAGGCTTCAGAAATCGAAAGGCTGGGCAGTGCATGTGTCAGCAAGCCTTCGATTGCGCTATCATTAAAAGAAATAGATTTCCTTCGGCAGGTTAGCACACGTGCTGCTCATGGTGCGTTGTGAAGATGACTCTGTGGTTGTTAGGTGGATTCTGTTTTGTTTGTTTTGTATTTTCTTTTTTTGTTAGATGCTGACCAAATATATATTGTGCGGTTCTGGCAAATAAATCTTGTTGTAGGTTCAGTGCCGCTGTCTGTCTCCATTTTTTTTAGTCTCTCGTTATTGGCACTGTTATTTATGTGAATCCACAACTACATAATCCACAACTACAAATTCCACAACTAGAAACTCCACATCTGGAAACTCCGCAACTAGAAACTCTGGAACTAGAAACTTCACAGTTAGAAACTCCACAACTTGAGACTTCGCAAATAGAAACTCGTCAACTGGAAACTCAACCACTAGAAACTCCAAACTAGAAACTCCACAACTAGAAACTCCACAACTTGAAACACAACAAATAGATACTCCACAACTACAAACTCCACAACTTGAAACACCACAACTAGATACTCCACAACTACAAATTCCGCAACTAGAAACTCCACAACTAGAAACTCTCCAACTAGAAACTCCACAACTAGAATCTCTGCTACTAGAAACTCCGCAACTAGAAACTCTGCAACTAGAAACTCTGCAACCAGAAACTCCACAGCTAGAAACCCCACAACAATAAACTTCACAACTAGCAACTCAACAACTAGAGACTGCACAACTAGAGACTCCGCAAATAGAAACTCCACAGCTAGTAACTCCGCAATTAGAAAGTCCAAAACTTGAAACTCCGCCACTAGAATATCCAGAACTAGAAAACTCCTCAACTAGAAACTCTGCCACTAGAAACTCCGCCGCAAATAGAAACTCCACAGCTAGAAACTCCACAGCTAGAAACTCCACAACTTGAAACACCACAACTAGATACTCCACAACTCCAAATTCCACAACTAGAAACTCCACAACTAGAAACTCCGCTACTAGAAACTCCACAGCTAGGAACTCCACAACTTGAGACTTCGCAACAGGAAACTTGGCAACGAGAATCTCGACAACTAGAAACTCTGCAACTAGAAACTCCGCAACTACAAACTCCGCAACTAGAAACTCCACAGCTAAAAACTCCACAACTTGAGACTTCTCAAGTAGAAACTCGTCAACTAGAAACTCAACAACCATAAACTCCACAGCTAGAAACTCCACAACTAGAAACTCCACAACTTGAAAGTTCGCAACTAGAAACACCACAACTAGAAACTCCATAACTAGAGACTCCAAACTAGAAACTCCAACACTAGAAACTCCACAACTTCGAACCTCACAACTAGAAACTCCACAACTAGAAACTCCGCAACTGGAAACCCCACAGCCAGAAACTCCACAACTAGAAACACCACATCTAGAAACTCCGCAACAACAAACTCTGCAACTAGAAACTCCACAACTAGAATTTCCACAGCTAGAGACTCAACAACTAGAGACTCCTCAACTAAAAGCTCCACAACTAGACACTCCACAACTAGAAACTCTGCAACTAGAAACTCCGCAACTAGAAACTCTGCAAATAGAAACTCCACAACTAGAAACTCCACCTGTAGAAACCCCTCAACTATAAACTTCACAACTAGAAACTCAACAACTAGAGACTGCACAACTAGAGACTTTGCATTTAGAAACTCCTCAGATAGAAACTACACAACTAAAACGCCACGACTAGAGATTCCGCAACTAGAAACTCCGCAGCTAGAAACTCCAGAACTTGAAACTCTGCCACTCGAAACTCTGCAACTAGAAAATCCACAACTATAAACTCAAGTAGAAACTTCTCAACTGGAAACTCCGCAAGTAGAAACTCCGCTACTACAAAATCCACAACTAGAAACTTCACAACTAGAAACTCCCCAACAAGAAACTCCACAACTAAAAACTCCACAACTAGAAGCTCCACAACTAGAGACTGCACAACTAGAGACTTTGCATTTAGAAACTCCTCAGATAGAAACTACACAACTAAAAACACCACGACTAGAGATTCCATAAGTAGAAACTCCACAGCTAGAATTTCCACAACTAGAAACCCCTCAACTAGAAACTCCACCACTAGGAACTCTGCAAATAGAAAATCTACAACTAGAAACTCGAAAACTAAAAACTCCAACTAGAAACTCCGCAACTAGAAACTTTACAGCTAGAAACTCCACATCTTGGGACTTCGCAAATAGAAACTCGTCAACTGGAAACTCAACCACTAGAAACTCCACAGCTAGAAACTCCACAACTAGACACTCAACAACTAGAAACTCCACACTTATAAATTCCACAACTTGAAACTCCACAACTAAAACTCCACATCTAGAAACTCCACTACTAACAACTCCGCAACTCGAAACTCCCCAACTAGAAACTCCACAACTAGAAACTCCGCAACCAGAAAATCAACAACTAGAAACTTCACAACTAGAAACTCCCCAACAAGAAACTAGACAACTAGAAACTCCACAACTAGAAGCTCCACAACTAGAGACTGCACAACTAGAGACTTTGCATTTAGAAACTCCTCAGATAGAAACTACACAACTAAAAACACCACGACTAGAGATTCCATAAGTAGAAACTCCACAGCTAGAATTTCCATAATTAGAAACCCCTCAACTAGAAACTCCACTACTAGAAACTCTGCAAATAGAAAATCTACAACTAGAAACTCGAAAACTAAAAACTCCAACTAGAAACTCCACAACTAGAAACTTCACAACTAGAAACTCCACAAATGGACACTCCACAACTAGAAACTGCACAACTGGAGACTCCACAACTAGGAACTCCACATATTGAGACTCCATAACTAGAAACTACACAGATTGAAACTACACAACTTGAAACTCCACAACCAGAAACTCCGCAACTAGAAATTCCGCAACTAAAACTCCACAATTTGAAAATCCACAACTTGAAACTCCACAGCTAGAAACTCCACAACTAGAAATTCCACAACTGAAAACTCCACAGCTAGAAAGTCTACAACTAGAAACTCTGCATCTAGAAACTCCGCAACTAGAAACTCCACAGCTAGAAAATCCACCACTAGAAACTCCACAACTAGCAACTCCACAACTACAGACTCCACAAATAGAAAACTTCGCAACTAGAAATTCCCAACTAGACACTCCGCAACTAGGAACTCTACAACTTCAAAATCCACAACTAGAAACTCCACAATTTGAAACTCCACAATTAGATACTCCACAACTACAAACTCTACAACTAGAAACTCCCCAACTAGAAACTCCACAACTTGAAACTCCGCAACTAGAATTTCCACAGCTAGAAACTGAACCACTTGAGACTTCGCAACTAGAAACTCGGCAACTAGAAACCCAACAACCAGAACCTCAACAGCTAGAAACTCCACAACTAGAAACTCCACAACTTGAAACCCAACAAATAGATACTCCACAACTACAGACTCCACAACTTTAAACACCACAACTAGATACTCCACAACTACAAATTCCGCAACTAGAAACTCCACAACTAGAAACTACGCAACAAGAAACTCTCCAACTAGAAACTCCACAACTAGAATCTCTGCTAATAGAAACTCTGCAACTAGAAACTCCGCAACTAGAAACTCCACAGCTAGAAACCCCAATACTATAAACTTCACAACTAGAAACTCAACAACTATAGACTGCACAACTAGAAACTTCACAACTAGAAACTCCCCAACAAGAAACTCCACAGCTAAAAACTCCACAACAAGAAGCTCCACAACTAGAGACTGCACAACTAGAGACTTTGCATTTAGAAACTCCTCAGATAGAAACTACACAACTAAAAACACCACGACTAGAGATTCCATAAGTAGAAACTCCACAGCTAGAATTTCCACAACTAGAAACCCCTCAACGAGAAACTCCGCAACTAGAAACTTTACAGCTAGAAACTCCACAACTTGAGACTTCGCAAATAGAAACTCGTCAACTGGAAACTCAACCACTACAAACTCCGCAGCTAGAAACTCCACAACTAGACACTCAACAACTAGAAACTCCACACCTATAAATTCCACAACTTGAAACTCCACAACTAAAACTCCACATCTAGAAACTCCACAACTAGAAACTCCGCAACTCGAAACTCCCCAACTAGAAACTCCACAACTAGAAACTCTGCAACTAGAAACTCCGCAACTAGAAACTCCACAGCTAGAAACCCAAATACTATAAACTTCACAACTAGAAACTCAAACACTATAAACTGCACAACTAGAAACTCCACAACTGGGAAACTCCGCAACTAGAAACTCTGCAGCTAGATACTCCCCAACTAGAAACTCCACAGCTAGAAACTCCACAACTAGATAATCCACAACTACAAATTCCACAACTAGAAACTCCACATCTGGAAACTCCGCAACTTGAGACTTCGCAAACAGAAACTCGTCAACTGGAAACTCAACCACTAGAAACTCCAAACTAGAAACTCCACAACTAGAAACTCCACAACTTGAAACCCAAAAAATAGATACTCCACAACTACAGACTCCACAACATGAAACACCACAACTAGATACTCCACAACTACAAATTCCGCAACTAGAAACTCCACAACTAGAAACTCCGCAACTAGAAACTCTCCAGCTAGAAACTCCACAACTAGAATCTCTGCTACTAGAAACTCCGCAACTAGAAACTCTGCAACTAGAAACTCCGCAACTAGAAACTCCACAACTAGAGACTGCACAACTAGAGACTCCGCAACTAGAAACTCCACAGCTAGTAACTCCGCAACTAGAAAGTCCATAACTTGAAACTCCGCCACTAGAATCTCCAGAACTAGAAAACTCCTATACTAGACACTCTGGCACTAGAAACTTCGCCACAACTAGAAACTCCACAGCTAGAAACTCCACAACTTGAGACTTCGCAAATAGAAACTTGTCAACTAGAAACTCCACAACTAGAAATTTCACAACTTGAGAGTTCGCAACTAGAAACTCCACAACTAGAAACTCCACAACTAGAGACTCCACAACTAGAAACTCCACAACTAGAAACTCCACAACTACAAACCTCTCAACTAGAAACTCCAAAACTAGAAACTCCACAACTGGAAACTCCACAGCCAGAAACTCCACAACTAGAAACACCACATCTAGAAACTCCGCAACAACAAACTCTGCAACTAGAAACTCCACAACTAGAATTTCCGCAGCTAGAGACTCAACAACTAGAGACTCCCCAACTAAGAGCTCAACAACTAGACACTCCACAACTAGAAACTCCGAAACTAGAAACCCGACAACTAGAACATCAACAACTAGAAACTCCACACCTATAAATTCCTCAACTTGAAACTCCACAACTAAAACTCCACAACTAGAAACTCCGCAACTAGAAACTCCGCAACTAGAAACTCCCACACTAGAAACTCCACAACTAGAAACTCTGCAACTAGAAACTCCGCAACTAGAAACTCTGCAAATAGAAACTCCACAACTAGAAACTTCACTACTTGAAACACCACAATAGATACTTCAAAACTACGAATTCCACAACTAGAAACTCCGCAACTGGAAACTCCGCAACTAGAAACTCCGCAACTAGAAACTCCACAGCTAGAAACTCCACAACTTGAGATTTTGCTACTAGAAACTCGGCAACTAGAAACTCAACCACTAGAAACTCCACAACTAGAAACTTCTCAACTAAAAACTCCACAACTTGAAACACCACAACTAGATACTTCACAACTACAAACTCCACAACTAGAAACTCCACAACTAGAAACTCCACAACTTGAAACTCCATAACTAGAAACTCCACTACTAGAAAACTCCACAACTAGAAACTCTGCAGCTAGAAACTCCGCAACTAGAAACTCCACAGCTAGAAACTTCACTACTTGAAACACTACAACTAGATACTCCAAAACTACGAATTCCACAACAATAAACTCCAACGCTAGAAACTCCGCAACTAGAAACTCCACAACTAGAAACTTCTCAACTAGAAACTCCACAACTTGAAACACCACAACTAGATTCTCTAGAAACTCCACAACTAGAAACTCCACAACTTGAAACTCCGCAACTACAAATTCCACAAATAGAAACTCCACAACTTGAAACCCAACAAATAGATACTCCACAACTACGGACTCCAAAACTAGAAACTGCAACACTAGAAACCCCACAACCAGAAACTCCGACCTAAAACTCCGCAACTAGAAACTCCACAACTACAAACTCCACAACTAGAGACTCCACAACAAGAAACTCCACAACTACAAACTCCACAACTTGAAACTCCACAACTAATAAACTCCGCAAATAGAAAATCTGCAACTAGAAACTCCACAACTAGAAACTCCACAACTACGAACTCCACAACTACGAACCCCATAACTACAAACTCCACAACTAGAAACTCCACAACTAGAAACTCCACAACTTTAGACTTCGCAACTAGAAATCCACAACTAGAGACTCCGCAACTAGGAACTCCAAAACTAGAGACTCCATAACCACAAACTCCACAACTAGAGACTTTACAACTAGAAACTCCGCAACTAGAAACTCCACAACTAGAAACCTCACAGCTAGAAACTCCAAAACTTGAATTACCACAACTAGATATTACACAACTACAAATTCCACAACTAGAAACTCCACAACTTGAAACCCAACAAATAAATACTCCACAACTACGGACTCCACAACTAGATACTCCAACACTAGAAACTCTACAACCAGAAATTCCGCAACTAAAAACTCCGCAACTAGAAACTCCACAGCTAGAAAATCCACAGCTATAAATTCCACAACTAGAAACTTCACAACTACAGACTCCGCAACTAGAAAACTCCACAACTAGACAATCCGCAACCTGAAACTCCACAACTTGAAACCCAACAAATAAATACTCCAGAACTACGGACTCCACAACTAGAAACTCCATAACTAGAAACATCACTACTAGAAAACTCCGCAACTAGAAACTCTGCAACTAGTAACTGCGCAACTAGAAACTCCACAGCTAGAATTTTCACTACTTCAAACACCACAACTAGATACTTCAAAACTACGAATTCCACAACTAGAAACTCCACAACTAGAAACTCCGCAACTAAAAACTCCGCAACTAGAAACTCCACAACTAGAGACTCCATAACTCTAAACTTCACAACTAGAAACTCCACAACCAGAAACTCCGCAAATAGAAACTCCGAAACTAGAAATCCCACAACTAGAGACTTCACAACTAGAGACTTCACAACTAGAAACTACGCAACTAGAAACTCCACAACTAGAAACTTCACAGCTAGAAACTCCACAACTTGAAACACCACAACTAGATACTCCACAACTACAAATTCCACAACAAGAAACTCCACAACTTGAAACCCAACAAATAAATACTCCACAGCTAAGGACTCCACAACTAGATACTCCAACACGAGAAACTCTACAACCAGAAATTCCGCAACTAAAAACTCCGCAACTAGAAACTCCACAGCTAGAAAATCCACAGCTATAAATTCCACAACTAGAAACTCCACAACTACAGACTCCGCAACTAAAAAACTCCGCAACTATAAACCACACAACTAGACAATCCGGAACTAGGAACTCTACAACTTCAAAATCCACAACTAAAAACTCCACAACTTGAAACTCCACAACTAGATACTCCACAACTGTAAACTCCACAACTTGAAACTCCGCAACTAGAAACACCGCCACTACAATCTCCACAACTGGAAAACTCTGCAACTAGAAACTCTGCAACTAGAAACTCCGCAACTAGAAACTCCACAGCTAGAAACTCCACAACTACAAACTCCACAACTACAAACTCCACAACTAGAGACTCCACAACTAGAAACTTCACAACTACGAACTCCACAACTACGAACCCCACAACTACAAACTCCACAACTAGAAACTAAACAACTAGAAACTCCACAACTTGAAACTTCGCATTTAGAGACTCGGCAACTAGAAACTCAACAACTAGAAACTCCACAACTAGAAACTCCACAACTAGAAACTCCACAACTAGAAACTCCACAACTTGAAACACCACAACTAGATACTCCACAACTACAAATTTCACAACTAGAAACTCCACAACTATAAACTCCGCAACTAGAAACTCCACAGCTAGAAAGTCCGCAACTAGAAACTCCGCCACTGCAATCTTCACAACTGGAAAACTCTGCAACTAGAAACTCTGCAACTAGAAACTCCGCAACTACAAACTCCACACCTAGAAACTCCACAACTACAATTCTACAACTAGAGACTCCACAACTAGAAACTCCACAACTACGAACTCCACAACTACGAACCCCATAACTACAAACTCCACAACTAAAAACTCCACAACTAGAAACTCCACAACTTTAGACTTCGCAACTAGAAATCCACAACTAGAGACTCCGCAACTAGGAACTCCAAAACTAGAGACTCCATAACCACAAACTCCACAACTAGAGACTTTACAACTAGAAACTCCGCAACTAGAAACTCCACAACTAGAAACCTCACAGCTAGAAACTCCAAAACTTGAATTACCACAACTAGATATTACACAACTACAAATTCCACAACTAGAAACTCCACAACTTGAAACTCAATAACTAGAAACTCCGCCACTAGAAAATCCACTACTAGAAACTCCTCAACTAGAAACTCCACAACTTGAAACACCACAACTAGATACTCTAGAAACTCCCCAACTAGAAACTCCACAACTTGAAACTCCGCAACTACAAATTCCACAACTAGAAACTCCACAACTTGAAACCCAAAAAATAGATACTCCACAACTACGGAATCCAAAACTAGAAACTCCACTAGAAACTCCACAACCAGAAACTCCGACCTAAAAACTCCGCAACTAGAAACTCCTCAACTACAAACTCCACAACTAGAGACTCCACAACAAGAAACTCCACAACTAGAAACTCCACAACTTGACACTCCACAACTAATAAACTCCGCAACTAGAAAATCTGCAACTAGAAACTCCACAGTTAGATACTTCACTACTTGAAACACCACAACTAGATACTCCACAACTTCCAACCCCACAACTAGATACTCCACAACTACAAATTTCACAACTAGAAACTCCACAACTAAAAACTCCGCAACTAGAAACTCCGCAACTAGAAACTCCACACATAGAAAGTCCTCAACTATAAACTCCGCAACTAGAAACCCCGCAACTAGAAACCCCACAGCTAGAAAATCCACCACTAGAAACTCCACAACTAGCAATGCCACAACTAAGGACTCCGCAACTAGAAAACTCCGCAACTAGAAACTCCCAACCAGACACTCCGCAACTAGGAACTCTACAACTTCAAAATCCACAACTAGAAAATCCCCAACTTGAAACTCCGCAACTAGATACTCCACAACTACAAACTTCACAGTCAGAAACTCCACAACTAGAAACTCCACAACTTGAAACTCCACAACTAATAAACTCCGCAACTAGAAAATCTGCAACTAGAAACTCTGCAACTAGAAACTCCACAGCTGGAAACTTCACTACTTGAAGCACCACAACTAGATACTCCACAACTACGAATTCCACAACTAGAAACTGCACAGCTAGAAAGTTCGCAACTAGAAACTCTGCAACTAGAAACTCTACAACTAGAAACTGCACAGCTAGAAAATCTCCCACTAGAAACTCCACAACTACAGCCTTCACAACAAGAAACTCCACAACTAGAAACTCCACAACCAGAAACTTCGCAACTAGAAACTCCGCAACTAGAAATCCCACAACTAGAGACTCCATAACTAGAAACTCCCCTACTATAAAACTCCGCAACTAGAAACTCTGCAACTAGAAACTCCGCAACTAGAAACTCCACAGCTAGAAACTTCGATACTTGAAACACTACACCTAGATACTCCAAAACTACGAATTCTACAACAATAAACTTCAAAACTAGAAACTCTGCAACTAGAAACTTCAAAACTTGAAACTCCTCAACTAGAAACTCCACAACTTGAAACACCACAACTAGATACTTCACAACTACAAACTCCACAACTAGAAACTCCACAACTAGAAACTCCACAACTTGAAACTCCATAACTAGAAACTCCACTACTAGAAAACTCCACAACTAGAAACTCTGCAGCTAGAAACTCCGCAACTAGAAACTCCACAGCTAGAAACTTCACTACTTGAAACACTACAACTAGATACTCCAAAACTACGAATTCCACAACAATAAACTCCAACGCTAGAAACTCCGCAACTAGAAACTCCACAACTAGAAACTTCTCAACTAGAAACTCCACAACTTGAAACACCACAACTAGATTCTCTAGAAACTCCACAACTAGAAACTCCACAACTTGAAACTCCGCAACTACAAATTCCACAAATAGAAACTCCACAACTTGAAACCCAACAAATAGATACTCCACAACTACGGACTCCAAAACTAGAAACTGCAACACTAGAAACCCCACAACCAGAAACTCCGACCTAAAACTCCGCAACTAGAAACTCCACAACTACAAACTCCACAACTAGAGACTCCACAACAAGAAACTCCACAACTACAAACTCCACAACTTGAAACTCCACAACTAATAAACTCCGCAAATAGAAAATCTGCAACTAGAAACTCCACAACTAGAAACTCCACAACTACGAACTCCACAACTACGAACCCCATAACTACAAACTCCACAACTAGAAACTCCACAACTAGAAACTCCACAACTTTAGACTTCGCAACTAGAAATCCACAACTAGAGACTCCGCAACTAGGAACTCCAAAACTAGAGACTCCATAACCACAAACTCCACAACTAGAGACTTTACAACTAGAAACTCCGCAACTAGAAACTCCACAACTAGAAACCTCACAGCTAGAAACTCCAAAACTTGAATTACCACAACTAGATATTACACAACTACAAATTCCACAACTAGAAACTCCACAACTTGAAACCCAACAAATAAATACTCCACAACTACGGACTCCACAACTAGATACTCCAACACTAGAAACTCTACAACCAGAAATTCCGCAACTAAAAACTCCGCAACTAGAAACTCCACAGCTAGAAAATCCACAGCTATAAATTCCACAACTAGAAACTTCACAACTACAGACTCCGCAACTAGAAAACTCCACAACTAGACAATCCGCAACCTGAAACTCCACAACTTGAAACCCAACAAATAAATACTCCAGAACTACGGACTCCACAACTAGAAACTCCATAACTAGAAACATCACTACTAGAAAACTCCGCAACTAGAAACTCTGCAACTAGTAACTGCGCAACTAGAAACTCCACAGCTAGAATTTTCACTACTTCAAACACCACAACTAGATACTTCAAAACTACGAATTCCACAACTAGAAACTCCACAACTAGAAACTCCGCAACTAAAAACTCCGCAACTAGAAACTCCACAACTAGAGACTCCATAACTCTAAACTTCACAACTAGAAACTCCACAACCAGAAACTCCGCAAATAGAAACTCCGAAACTAGAAATCCCACAACTAGAGACTTCACAACTAGAGACTTCACAACTAGAAACTACGCAACTAGAAACTCCACAACTAGAAACTTCACAGCTAGAAACTCCACAACTTGAAACACCACAACTAGATACTCCACAACTACAAATTCCACAACAAGAAACTCCACAACTTGAAACCCAACAAATAAATACTCCACAGCTAAGGACTCCACAACTAGATACTCCAACACGAGAAACTCTACAACCAGAAATTCCGCAACTAAAAACTCCGCAACTAGAAACTCCACAGCTAGAAAATCCACAGCTATAAATTCCACAACTAGAAACTCCACAACTACAGACTCCGCAACTAAAAAACTCCGCAACTATAAACCACACAACTAGACAATCCGGAACTAGGAACTCTACAACTTCAAAATCCACAACTAAAAACTCCACAACTTGAAACTCCACAACTAGATACTCCACAACTGTAAACTCCACAACTTGAAACTCCGCAACTAGAAACACCGCCACTACAATCTCCACAACTGGAAAACTCTGCAACTAGAAACTCTGCAACTAGAAACTCCGCAACTAGAAACTCCACAGCTAGAAACTCCACAACTACAAACTCCACAACTACAAACTCCACAACTAGAGACTCCACAACTAGAAACTTCACAACTACGAACTCCACAACTACGAACCCCACAACTACAAACTCCACAACTAGAAACTAAACAACTAGAAACTCCACAACTTGAAACTTCGCATTTAGAGACTCGGCAACTAGAAACTCAACAACTAGAAACTCCACAACTAGAAACTCCACAACTAGAAACTCCACAACTAGAAACTCCACAACTTGAAACACCACAACTAGATACTCCACAACTACAAATTTCACAACTAGAAACTCCACAACTATAAACTCCGCAACTAGAAACTCCACAGCTAGAAAGTCCGCAACTAGAAACTCCGCCACTGCAATCTTCACAACTGGAAAACTCTGCAACTAGAAACTCTGCAACTAGAAACTCCGCAACTACAAACTCCACACCTAGAAACTCCACAACTACAATTCTACAACTAGAGACTCCACAACTAGAAACTCCACAACTACGAACTCCACAACTACGAACCCCATAACTACAAACTCCACAACTAAAAACTCCACAACTAGAAACTCCACAACTTTAGACTTCGCAACTAGAAATCCACAACTAGAGACTCCGCAACTAGGAACTCCAAAACTAGAGACTCCATAACCACAAACTCCACAACTAGAGACTTTACAACTAGAAACTCCGCAACTAGAAACTCCACAACTAGAAACCTCACAGCTAGAAACTCCAAAACTTGAATTACCACAACTAGATATTACACAACTACAAATTCCACAACTAGAAACTCCACAACTTGAAACTCAATAACTAGAAACTCCGCCACTAGAAAATCCACTACTAGAAACTCCTCAACTAGAAACTCCACAACTTGAAACACCACAACTAGATACTCTAGAAACTCCCCAACTAGAAACTCCACAACTTGAAACTCCGCAACTACAAATTCCACAACTAGAAACTCCACAACTTGAAACCCAAAAAATAGATACTCCACAACTACGGAATCCAAAACTAGAAACTCCACTAGAAACTCCACAACCAGAAACTCCGACCTAAAAACTCCGCAACTAGAAACTCCTCAACTACAAACTCCACAACTAGAGACTCCACAACAAGAAACTCCACAACTAGAAACTCCACAACTTGACACTCCACAACTAATAAACTCCGCAACTAGAAAATCTGCAACTAGAAACTCCACAGTTAGATACTTCACTACTTGAAACACCACAACTAGATACTCCACAACTTCCAACCCCACAACTAGATACTCCACAACTACAAATTTCACAACTAGAAACTCCACAACTAAAAACTCCGCAACTAGAAACTCCGCAACTAGAAACTCCACACATAGAAAGTCCTCAACTATAAACTCCGCAACTAGAAACCCCGCAACTAGAAACCCCACAGCTAGAAAATCCACCACTAGAAACTCCACAACTAGCAATGCCACAACTAAGGACTCCGCAACTAGAAAACTCCGCAACTAGAAACTCCCAACCAGACACTCCGCAACTAGGAACTCTACAACTTCAAAATCCACAACTAGAAAATCCCCAACTTGAAACTCCGCAACTAGATACTCCACAACTACAAACTTCACAGTCAGAAACTCCACAACTAGAAACTCCACAACTTGAAACTCCACAACTAATAAACTCCGCAACTAGAAAATCTGCAACTAGAAACTCTGCAACTAGAAACTCCACAGCTGGAAACTTCACTACTTGAAGCACCACAACTAGATACTCCACAACTACGAATTCCACAACTAGAAACTGCACAGCTAGAAAGTTCGCAACTAGAAACTCTGCAACTAGAAACTCTACAACTAGAAACTGCACAGCTAGAAAATCTCCCACTAGAAACTCCACAACTACAGCCTTCACAACAAGAAACTCCACAACTAGAAACTCCACAACCAGAAACTTCGCAACTAGAAACTCCGCAACTAGAAATCCCACAACTAGAGACTCCATAACTAGAAACTCCCCTACTATAAAACTCCGCAACTAGAAACTCTGCAACTAGAAACTCCGCAACTAGAAACTCCACAGCTAGAAACTTCGATACTTGAAACACTACACCTAGATACTCCAAAACTACGAATTCTACAACAATAAACTTCAAAACTAGAAACTCTGCAACTAGAAACTTCAAAACTTGAAACTCCTCAACTAGAAACTCCACAACTTGAAACACAACAACTAGATACTCCAGAACTACAAACTCCACAACTAGAAACTCCACAACTAAAAACTCCGCAACTTGAAACTCCGCAACTAGAAACTCCACAACTAGAAACTCCACAACCAGAAACTCCGCAACTAGAAACTCCGCAACTAGAAATCCCACAACTAGAGACCCCACAACTAGAGACTTCACAACTACAAACTCCGCAACTAGAAAATCCACAACTAGAAACTCCACAGCTAGAAACTCCACATTTTGAAACACCACAACTAGATACTCCACAACTACAAATTCCATAACTAGAAACTCCACAACTTGAAACTCAACAAATACATACTCCACAACTATGGATTCCACAACTAGAAACTCCAACACTAGAAACTCCACAACCAGAAACTCCGCAACTAAAAACTCCGCAACTAGAAACTCCACAGCTAGAAAATCCACAGCTAGAAATTGCACAACTAGAAACTCCACAACTACAGACTCCACAACTATAAACTCCACAACTAGACAATCCGCAACTAGGAACTCTACAACTTCAAAATCCACAAATAAAAACTTCACAACTTGAAACTCCACAACTAGATACTCCACAACTACAAACTCCACAACTAGAAACTTCACAACTTGAAACTCCGCAACTAGAAACTCCGCCACTACAATCTCCACAACTGGAAAACTCCGCAACTAGAAACTCTGCAACTAGAAACTCTGCAACTAGAAACTCCAGAGCTAGAAACTCCACAACTACAAACTCCACAACTAGAGACTCCACAACTAGAAACTCCACAACTACGAGTCCCACAACTACGAACCCCACAACTACAAACTCAACAACTAGAAATTCCACAACTAGAAACTCAACAACTTTAGACTTCGCAACTAGAAACTCCACAACTAGAGACTCCACAACTAGGAACTCCACAACTAGAGACTCCACAACCAGAAACTCCACAGCTAGAAGTTCCACAGCTTGAGACATCGTATGTAGAGACTCGGCAACTAGAAACACAACAACTAGAAACTCCACAACGAGAAACTCCACATCTAGAAACTCCACAACTTGAAACACCCCAACTAGATACTCCACAAAAACAAATTTCATAACTAGAAACTCCACAGCTAGAAAGTCTGCAACTAGAAACTCTGCAACTAGAAACTCCTCAACTAGAAACTCCAGAGCTAGAAAATCCACCACTAGAAACTTCACATCTAGCAACTCCACAACTACAGACTCCGCAACTAGAAAACTCCGCAACTAGAAACTCCCAACCAGACACTCCGCAACTAGGAACTCTACAACTAGAAACTTCACAACTTGAGACTTCGAAACTACAAACTCCACAACTAGAAACTCCATAACTATAAACTCCACAACTAGAGACTCCACAACAAGAAACTCCACAACTAGAAACTCCACAACTTGACACTCCACAACTAATGAACTCCGGAACTAGAAAATCTGCAACTAGAAACTCCACAGTTAGATACTTCACTACTTGAAACACCACAACTAGATACTCCACAACTTGCAACCCCACAACTAGATACTCCACAACTACAAATTTCACAACTAGAAACTCCACAACTAAAAACTCCGCAACTAGAAACTCCAAAGCTAGAAAATCCACCACTAGAAACTCCACAACTAGCAACGCCACAACTAAGGACTCCATAACTAGAAAACTCCGCAACTAGAAACTCCCAACCAGACACTCCGCAACTAGGAACTCCACAACTTCAAAATCCACAACTAGAAACTCCCCAACTTGAAACTCCGCAACTAGATACTCCACAACTACAAACTTCACAATCAGAAACTCCACAAATAGAAACTCCACAACTTGAAAGTCCACAACTAATAAACTCCGCAACTAGAAAATCTGCAACTAGAAACTCTGCAACTAGAAACTCCACAGCTGGAAACTTCACTACTTGAAACACCACAACTAGATACTCCACAACTACGAATTCCACAACTAGAAACTCCACAGCTAGAAAGTTCGCAACTAGAAACTCTGCAACTAGAAACTCTACAACTAGAAACTGCACAGCTAGAAAATCTCCCACTAGAAACTCCACAACTACAGACTTCACAACAAGAAACTCCACAACTAGAAACTCCACAACCAGAAACTCCGCAACTAGAAACGCCACAACTAAGGACTCCGCAACTAGAAACTCCCAACCAGACACTCCGCAACTAGGAACTCTACAACTTCAAAATCCACAACTAGAAACTCCCCAACTTGAAACTCCGCAACTAGATACTCCACAACTGGAAACTCCACAACTTGAAACTCCGCAACTAGAAACACCGCCACTACAATCTCCACAACTGGAAAACTCTGCAACTAGAAACTCTGCAACTAGAAACTCCGCAACTAGAAACTCCATAGCTAGAAACTCCAAAACTACAAACTCCACAACTACAAACTCCACAACTAGAGACTCCACAACTAGAAACTTCACGACTACGAACTCCACAACTACGAACCCCACAACTACAAACTCCACAACTAGAAACTAAACAACTAGAAACTCCACAACTTTAGACTTCGCAACTACAAACTCCACAACTAGAGACTCCACAACTAGGAACTCCACAACTAGAGACTCCACAACCAGAAACTCCACAGCTAGAAACTCCACAATTTGAAACTTCGCATTTAGGGACTCGGCAACTAGAAACTCAACAACCAGAAACTCCACAACTAGAAACTCCACAACTAGAAACTCCACAACTAGAAACTCCACAACTTGAAACTCCACAACTAATAAACTCCGCAACTAGAAAATCTGCAACTAGAAACTCTGCAACTAGAAACTCCACAACTAGAAAATTCACTACTTGAAACACCACAACTAGATACTCCACAACTACGAATTCCACAACTAGAAACTCCACAGCTAGAAAGTTCGCAACTAGAAACTCTACAACTAGAAACTGCACAGCTAGAAAATCTCCCGCTAGAAACTCCACAACTACAGACTTCACAACAAGAAACTCCACAACTAGAAACTCCACAACCAGAAACTCCGCAACTAGAAACTCCGCAACTAGAAATCCCACAACTAGAGACTCCATAACTAGAAACTCCCCTACTATAAAACTCCGCAACTAGAAACTCTGCAACTAGAAACTCCGCAACTAGAAACTCCACAGCTAGAAACTTCGATACTTGAAACACTACAACTAGATACTCCAAAACTACGAATTCTACAACAATAAACTTCAAAACTAGAAACTCTGCAACTAGAAACTTCACAACTAGAAACTCCTCAACTAGAAACTCCACAACTTGAAACACCACAACTAGATACTCCACAACTACAAACTCCACAACTAGAAACTCCACAACTAAAAACTCCGCAACTTGAAACTCCGCAACTAGAAACTCCACAACTAGAAACTCCACAACCAGAAACTCCGCAACTAGAAACTCCGCAACTAGAAATCCCACAACTAGAGACCCCACAACTAGAGACTTCACAACTACAAACTCCGCAACTAGAAAATCCACAACTAGAAACTCCACAGCTAGAAACTCCACATTTTGAAACACCACAACTAGATACTCCAAAACTACAAATTCCATAACTAGAAACTCCACAACTTGAAACTCAACAAATACATACTCCACAACTATAGACTCCACAACTAGAAACTCTAACACAACTCCACAAACCAGAAACTCCGCAACTAGAAACTCCACAGCTAGAAAATCCACAGCTAGAAATTTCACAACTAGAAACTCCACAACTACAGACTCCGCAACTTTAAACTCCACAACTAGACAATCTGCAACTAGGAACTCTACAACTTCAAAATCCACAAATAAAAACTTCACAACTTGAAACTCCACAACTAGATTTTCCACAACTACAAAGTCCACAACTAGAAACTTCACAACTTGAAACTCCGCAACTAGAAACTCCGCCACTACAATCTCCACAACTGGAAAACTCCACAACTGGGAAACTCCGCAACTAGAAACTCTGCAGCTAGATACTCCCCAACTAGAAACTCCACAGCTAGAAACTCCACAACTAGATACTCCACAACTACAAATTCCGCAACTAGAAACTCCACAACTAGAAACTCCGCAACTAGAAACTCTCCAGCTAGAAACTCCACAACTAGAATCTCTGCTACTAGAAACTCCGCAACTAGAAACTCTGCAACTAGAAACTCCGCAACTAGAAACTCCACAACTAGAGACTGCACAACTAGAGACTCCGCAACTAGAAACTCCACAGCTAGTAACTCCGCAACTAGAAAGTCCATAACTTGAAACTCCGCCACTAGAATCTCCAGAACTAGAAAACTCCTATACTAGACACTCTGCCACTAGAAACTTCGCCACAACTAGAAACTCCACAGCTAGAAACTCCACAACTTGAGACTTCGCAAATAGAAACTTGTCAACTAGAAACTCCACAACTAGAAATTTCACAACTTGAGAGTTCGCAACTAGAAACTCCACAACTAGAAACTCCACAACTAGAGACTCCACAACTAGAAACTCACAACTAGAAACTCCACAACTACAAACCTCACAACTAGAAACTCCAAAACTAGAAACTCCACAACTGGAAACTCCACAGCCAGAAACTCCACAACTAGAAACACCACATCTAGAAACTCCGCAACAACAAACTCTGCAACTAGAAACTCCACAACTAGAATTTCTACAGCTAGAGACTCACAACTAGAGACTCCTCATCTAAAAGCTTCACAACTAGACACTCCACAACTAGAAACTCTGCAACTAGAAATTCGACAACTAGAAACTCCACACCTAATAATTCCTCAACTTGAAACTCCACAAATAAAACTCCACAACTAGAAACTCCACAACTAGAAACTACGCAACTAGAAACTCCCCAACTAGAAACTCCCCAACTAGAAACTCTGCAACTAGAAACTCCGCAACTAGAAACTCTGCATATAGAAACTCCGCAACTAGAAACTCCACAGCTAGAAACCCCTCAACTATAAACTTCACAACTAGAAACTCAACAACTAGAGACTGCACAACTAGAGACTCCGCAACTAGAAACTCCGCAGCTAGAAACTCCGCAACTAAAAACTCCACAACTTGAAACTCTGCAACTCGAAACTCTGCAACTAGAAAATCCACAACTATAAACTCAAGTAGAAACTCCCCAACTGGAAACTCCGCAAATAGAAACTCAACAACTAGAGACTCCGCAAATAGAAACTCCACAGCTAGTAACTCCGCAATTAGAAAGTTCAAAACTTGAAACTCCGCCACTAGAATCTCCAGAACTAAAAAACTCCTCAACTAGAAACTCTGCCACTAGAAACTCCGCCGCAACTAGATACTCCACAGCTAGAAACTCCACAACTTGAAACACCACAACTAGATACTCCACAACTACAAATACCACAACTAGAAACTTCACAACTAGAAAATCCACAAGTAGAAACTCCGCTACTAGAAACTCCACAGCTAGAAACTCCACAACTTGAGACTTCGCAACAAGAAACTCGTCAACTAGAAACTCAACAACTAGAAACTCCACAGCTAGAAACTCCACAACTAGAAACTCCACAACTTGAGAGTTCGCAACTAGAAACTCCACAACTAGAAACTCAACAACTAGAGACTCCAAACTAGAAACTCCACCACTAGAAACTCCACAACTACGAACCTCACAACTAGAAACTCCAACACTAGAAACTCCGCTACTGGAAACCCCACAGCCAGAAACTCCACAACTAGAAACACCACATCTAGAAACTCCGCAACTAGAATTTCCGCAGCTAGAGACTCAACAACTAGAGACTCCCCAACTAAAAGCTCAACAACTAGACACTCCACAACTAGAAACTCCGAAACTAGAAACCCGACAACTAGAACATCAACAACTAGAAACTCCACACCTATAAATTCCTCAACTTGAAACTCCACAACTAAAACTCCACAACTAGAAACTCCGCAACTAGAAACTCCGCAACTAGAAACTCCCACACTAGAAACTCCACAACTAGAAACTCTGCAACTAGAAACTCCGCAACTAGAAACTCTGCAAATAGAAACTCCACAACTAGAAACTTCACTACTTGAAACACCACAATAGATACTTCAAAACTACGAATTCCACAACTAGAAACTCCGCAACTGGAAACTCCGCAACTAGAAACTCCGCAACTAGAAACTCCACAGCTAGAAACTCCACAACTTGAGATTTTGCTACTAGAAACTCGGCAACTAGAAACTCAACCACTAGAAACTCCACAACTAGAAACTTCTCAACTAAAAACTCCACAACTTGAAACACCACAACTAGATACTTCACAACTACAAACTCCACAACTAGAAACTCCACAACTAGAAACTCCACAACTTGAAACTCCATAACTAGAAACTCCACTACTAGAAAACTCCACAACTAGAAACTCTGCAGCTAGAAACTCCGCAACTAGAAACTCCACAGCTAGAAACTTCACTACTTGAAACACTACAACTAGATACTCCAAAACTACGAATTCCACAACAATAAACTCCAACACTAGAAACTCCGCAACTAGAAACTCCACAACTAGAAACTCCTCAACTAGAAACTCCACAACTTGAAACACCACAACTAGATTCTCTAGAAACTCCACAACTAGAAACTCCACAACTTGAAACTCCGCAACTACAAATTCCACAAATAGAAACTCCACAACTTGAAACCCAACAAATAGATACTCCACAACTACGGACTCCAAAACTAGAAACTGCAACACTAGAAACCCCACAACCAGAAACTCCGACCTAAAACTCCGCAATTAGAAACTCCACATTTACAAACTCCACAACTAGAGACTCCACAACAAGAAACTCCACAACTACAAACTCCACAACTTGAAACTCCACAACTAATAAACTCCGCAACTAGAAAATCTGCAACTAGAAACTCCACAACTAGAAACTCCACAACTACGAACTCCACAACTACGAACCCCATAACTACAAACTCCACAACTAGAAACTCCACAACTAGAAACTCCACAACTTTAGACTTCGCAACTAGAAATCCACAACTAGAGACTCCGCAACTAGGAACTCCAAAACTAGAGACTCCATAACCACAAACTCCACAACTAAAGACTTTACAACTAGAAACTCCGCAACTAGAAACTCCACAACTAGAAACCTCACAGCTAGAAACTCCAAAACTTGAATTACCACAACTAGATATTACACAACTACAAATTCCGCAACTAGAAACTCCACAACTTGAAACCCAACAAATAAATACTCCACAACTACGGACTCCACAACTAGATACTCCAACACTAGAAACTCTACAACCAGAAATTCCGCAACTAAAAACTCCGCAACTAGAAACTCCACAGCTAGAAAATCCACAGCTATAAATTCCACAACTAGAAACTCCACAACTACAGACTCCGCAACTAGAAAACTCCGCAACTATAAACCACACAACTAGACAATCCGGAACTAGGAACTCTACAACTTCAAAATCCACAACTAAAAACTCCACAACTAGAAACTCCACAACTACGAACTCCACAACTACGAACCCCATAACTACAAATTCCACAACTAGAAACTCCACAACTAGAAACTCCACAACTTTAGACTTCGCAACTAGAAATCCACAACTAGAGACTCCGCAACTAGGAACTCCAAAACTAGAGACTCCATAACCACAAACTCCACAACTAGAGACTTTACAACTTGAAACTCCGCAACTAGAAACTCCACAACTAGAAACCTCACAGCTAGAAACTCCAAAACTTGAATTACCACAACTAGATAATACACAACTACAAATTCCACAACTAGAAACTCCACAACTTGAAACTCAACAAATAGAAACTCCACAACTATGGCCTCCACAACTAGAAACTCTAACACTAGAAACTCCATAACCAGAAACTCCGCAACTAAAAACTCCGCAACTAGAAACTCCACTGCTAGAAAATCCACAGCTTGAAATTCCACAACTAGAAACTTCACAACTACAGACTCCGCAACTATAAACTCCACAACTAGACAATCCGCAACCTGAAACTCCACAACTTGAAACCCAACAAATAAATACTCCAGAACTACGGACTCCACAACTAGAAACTCCATAACTAGAAACATCACTACTAGAAAACTCCGCAACTAGAAAGTCTGCAACTAGTAACTGCGCAACTAGAAACTCCACAGCTAGAAACTTCACAACTTCAAACACCACAACTAGATACTTCAAAACTACGAATTCCACAACTAGAAACTCCACAACTAGAAACTCCGCAACTAAAAACTCCGCAACTAGAAACTCCACAACTAGAGACTCCATAACTCTAAACTTCACAACTAGAAACTCCACAACCAGAAACTCCGCAAATAGAAACTCCGAAACTAGAAATCCCACAACTAGAGACTTCACAACTAGAGACTTCACAACTAGAAACTACGCAACTAGAAACTCCACAACTAGAAACTTCACAGCTAGAAACTCCACAACTTGAAACACCACAACTAGATACTCCACAACTACAAATTCCACAACAAGAAACTCCACAACTTGAAACCCAACAAATAAATACTCCACAGCTACGGACTCCACAACTAGATACTCCAACACTAGAAACTCTACAACCAGAAATTCCGCAACTAAAAACTCCGCAACTAGAAACTCCACAGCTAGAAAATCCACAGCTATAAATTCCACAACTAGAAACTCCACAACTACAGACTCCGCAACTAGAAAACTCCGCAACTATAAACCACACAACTAGACAATCCGGAACTAGGAACTCTACAACTTCAAAATCCACAACTAAAAACTCCACAACTTGAAACTCCACAACTAGATACTCCACAACTGTAAACTCCACAACTTGAAACTCCGCAACTAGAAACACCGCCACTACAATCTCCACAACTGGAAAACTCTGCAACTAGAAACTCTGCAACTAGAAACTCCGCAACTAGAAACTCCACAGCTAGAAACTCCACAACTGGAAACTTCACTACTTGAAACACCACAAATAGATACTCCACAACTACGAATTCCACAACTAGAAACTTCACAGCTAGAAAGTTCGCAACTAGAAACTCTACAACTAGAAACTGCACAGCTAGAAAATCTCCCACTAGAAACTCCACAACTACAGACTTCACAACAAGAAACTCCACAACTAGAAACTCCACAACCAGAAACTCCGCAACTAGAAACTCCGCAACTAGAAATCCCACAACTAGAGACTCCATAACTAGAAACTCCCCTACTATAAAACTCCGCAACTAGAAACTCTGCAACTAGAAACTCCGCAACTAGAAACTCCACAGCTAGAAACTTCGATACTTGAAACACTACAACTAGATACTCCAAAACTACGAATTCTACAACAATAAACTTCAAAACTAGAAACTCTGCAACTAGAAACTTCACAACTAGAAACTCCTCAACTAGAAACTCCACAACTTGAAACACCACAACTAGATACTCCACAACTACAAACTCCACAACTAGAAACTCCACAACTAAAAACTCCGCAACTTGAAACTCCGCAACTAGAAACTCCACAACTAGAAACTCCACAACCAGAAACTCCGCAACTAGAAACTCCGCAACTAGAAATCCCACAACTAGAGACCCCACAACTAGAGACTTCACAACTACAAACTCCGCAACTAGAAAATCCACAACTAGAAACTCCACAGCTAGAAACTCCACATTTTGAAACACCACAACTAGATACTCCACAACTACAAATTCCATAACTAGAAACTCCACAACTTGAAACTCAACAAATACATACTCCACAACTATAGACTCCACAACTAGAAACTCTAACACTAGAAACTCCACAAACCAGAAACTCCGCAACTAGAAACTCCACAGCTAGAAAATCCACAGCTAGAAATTTCACAACTAGAAACTCCACAACTACAGACTCCGCAACTTTAAACTCCACAACTAGACAATCCGCAACTAGGAACTCTACAACTTCAAAATCCACAAATAAAAACTTCACAACTTGAAACTCCACAACTAGATACTCCACAACTACAAACTCCACAACTAGAAACTTCACAACTTGAAATTCCGCAACTAGAAACTCCGCCACTACAATCTCCACAACTGGAAAACTCCGCAACTAGAAACTCTGCAACTAGAAACTCTGCAACTAGAAACTCCAGAGCTAGAAACTCCACAACTACAAACTCCACAACTAGAGACTCCACAACTAGAAACTCCACAACTACGAGTCCCACAACTACGAACCCCACAACTACAAACTCAACAACTAGAAATTCCACAACTAGAAACTCAACAACTTTAGACTTCGCAACTAGAAACTCCACAACTAGAGACTCCACAACTAGGAACTCCACAACTAGACTCCACAACCAGAAACTCCACAGCTAGAAATTCCACAGCTTGAGACTTCGTATGTAGAGACTCGGCAACTAGAAACACAACAACTAGAAACTCCACAACGAGAAACTCCACAACTAGAAACTCCACAACTTGAAACACCACAACTAGATACTCCACAAAAACAAATTTCATAACTAGAAACTCCACAGCTAGAAAGTCTGCAACTAGAAACTCTGCAACTAGAAACTCCACAACTAGAAACTCCACAGCTAGAAAATCCACCACTAGAAACTTCACAACTAGCAACTCCACAACTACAGACTCCGCAACTAGAAAACTCCGCAACTAGAAACTCCCAACCAGACACTCCGCAACTAGGAACTCTACAACTAGAAACTTCACAACTTGAGACTTCCAAACTACAAACTCCACAACTACAAACTCCACAACTACAAACTCCACAACTACAGACTCCAAAACAAGAAACTCCACAACTAGAAACTCCACAACTTGACACTCCACAACTAATGAACTCCGGAACTAGAAAATCTGCAACTAGAAACTCCACAGTTAGATACTTCACTACTTGAAACACCACAACTAGATACTCCACAACTTGCAACCCCACAACTAGATACTCCACAACTACAAATTTCACAACTAGAACCTCCACAACTAAGAACTCCGCAACTATAAACTCCGCAACTAGAAACTCCACAGCTAGAAAGTCCTCAACTAGAAACTCTGCAACTAGAAACTCCGCAACTAGAAACTCCAAAGCTAGAAAATCCACCACTAGAAACTCCACAACTAGCAACGCCACAACTAAGGACTCCGCAACTAGAAAACTCCGCAACTAGAAACTCCCAACCAGACACTCCGCAACTAGGAACTCTACAACTTCAAAATCCACAACTAGAAACTCCCCAACTTGAAACTCCGGAACTAGATACTCCACAACTACAAACTTCACAATCAGAAACTCCACAACTAGAAACTCCACAACTTGAAACTCCACAACTAATAAACTCCGCAACTACAAACTCCGCAACTAGAAAATCCACAACTAGAAACTCCACAGCTAGAAACTTCACTACTTGAAACACCACAACTAGATACTCCACAACTACGAATTCCGCAACTAGAAACTCCAGAGCTAGAAAGTTCGCAACTAGAAACTCTGCAACTAGAAACTCTACAACTAGAAACTGCACAGCTAGAAAATCTCCCACTTGAAACTCCACAACTACAGACTTCACAACAAGAAACTCCACAGCTAGAAAATCCACAGCTATAAATTCCACAACTAGAAACTCCACAACTACAGACTCCGCAACTAGAAAACTCCGCAACTATAAACTCCACAACTAGACAATCCGGAACTAGGAACTCTACAACTTCAAAATCCACAACTAAAAACTCCACAACTTGAAACTCCACAACTAGATACTCCACAACTGTAACCTCCACAACTTGAAACTCCGCAACTAGAAACACTGCCACTAAAATCTCCACAACTGGAAAACTCTGCAACTAGAAACTCTGCAACTAGAAACTCCGCAACTAGAAACTCCACAGCTAGAAACTCCACAACTACAAACTCCACAACTACAAACTCCACAACTAGAAACTAAACAACTAAAAACTCCACAACTTTAGACTTCGCAACTACAAACTCCACAACTAGAGACTCCACAACTAGGAACTCCACAACTAGAGACTCCACAACCAGAAACTCCACAGCTAGAAACTCCACAACTTGAAACTTCACATTTAGAGACTCGGCAACTAGAAACTCAACAACTAGAAACTCCACAACTAAAAACTCCACAACTAGAAACTCCACAACTAGAAACTCCACAACTAGAAACTCCACAACTTGAAACTCCATAACTAGAAACTCCGCAACTAGAAAATCCACAACTAGAAACTCCTCAACTAGAAACTCCACAACTTGAAACACCACAACTAGATACTCCAGAAACTCCCCAACTGGAAACTCCACAACTTGAAACTCCGCAACTACAAATTCCACAACTAGAAACTCCACAACTTGAAACCCAACAAATAGATACTCCACAACTACGGAATCCAAAACTAGAAACTCCACTAGAAACTCCACAACCAGAAACTCCGACCTAAAAACTCCGCAACTAGAAACTCCTCAACTACAAACTCCACAACTAGAGACTCCACAACAAGAAACTCCACAACTAGAAACTCCACAACTTGACACTCCACAACTAATAAACTCCGCAACTAGAAAATCTGCAACTAGAAACTCCACAGTTAGATACTTCACTACTTGAAACACCACAACTAGATACTCCAGAACTTGCAACCCCACAACTAGATACTCCACAACTACAAATTTCACAACTAGAAACTCCACAACTATAAACTCCGCAACTATAAACTCCGCAGCTAGAAACTCCACAGCTAGAAAGTCCTCAACTAGAAACTCTGCAACTAGAAACTCCGCAACTAGAAACTCCACAGCTAGAAAATCCACCACTAGAAACTCCACACCTAGCAACGCCAAAACTAAGGACTCCGCAACTAGAAAACTCCGCAACTAGAAACTCCCAACCAGACACTCCGCAACTAGGAACTCTACAACTTCAAAATCCACAACTAGAAAATCCTCAACTTGAAACTCCGCAACTAGATACTCCACAACTACAAACTTCACAGTCAGAAACTCCACAACTAGAAACTCCACAACTTGAAACTCCACAACTAATAAACTCCGCAACTACAAACTCCGCAACTAGAAAATCCACAACTAGAAACTCCACAGCTAGAAACTCCACATTTTGAAACACCACAACTAGATACTCCACAACTACAAATTCCATAACTAGAAACTCCACAACTTGAAACTCAACAAATACATACTCCACAACTATGGACTCCACAACTAGAAACTCTAACACTAGAAACTCCACAACCAGAAACTCCGCAACTAAAAACTCCGCAACTAGAAACTCCACAGCTAGAAAATCCACAGCTAGAAATTGCACAACTAGAAACTCCACAACTACAGACTCCGCAACTATAAACTCCACAACTAGACAATCCGCAACTAGGAACTCTACAACTTCAAAATCCACAAATAAAAACTTCACAACTTGAAACTCCACAACTAGATACTCCACAACTACAAACTCCACAACTAGAAACTTCACAACTTGAAACTCCGCAACTAGAAACTCCGCCACTACAATCTCCACAACTGGAAAACTCCGCAACTAGAAACTCTGAAACAAGAAACTCTGCAACTAGAAACTCCAGAGCTAGAAACTCCGCAACTACAAACTCCACAACTAGAGACTCCACAACTAGAAACTCCACAACTACGAGTCCCACAACTACGAACCCCACAACTACAAACTCAACAACTAGAAATTCCACAACTAGAAACTCAAAAACTTTAGACTTCGCAACTAGAAACTCCACAACTAGAGACTCCACAACTAGGAACTCCACAACTAGAGACTCCACAACCAGAAACTCCACAGCTAGAAATTCCACAGCTTGAGACTTCGTATGTAGAGACTCGGCAACTAGAAACACAACAACTAGAAACTCCACAACGAGAAACTCCACAACTAGAAACTCCACAACTTGAAACACCACAACTAGATACTCCACAAAAACAAATTTCATAACTAGAAACTCCACAGCTAGAAAGTCTGCAACTAGAAACTCTGCAACTAGAAACTCCACAACCAGAAACTCCGCAACTAGAAACGCCACAACTAAGGACTCCGCAACTAGAAGCTCCCAACCAGACACTCCGCAACTAGGAACTCTACAACTTCAAAATCCACAACTAGAAACTCCCCAACTTGAAACTCCGCAACTAGAAACACCGCCACTACAATCTCCACAACTGGAAAACTCTGCAACTAGAAACTCTGCAACTAGAAACACCGCCACTACAATCTCCACAACTGGAAAACTCTGCAACTAGAAACTCTGCAACTAGAAACTCCGCAACTAGAAACTCCACAGCTAGAAACTCCAAAACTACAAACTCCACAACTACAAACTCCACAACTAGAGACTCCACAACTAGAAACTTCACAACTACGAACTCCACAACTACGAACCCCACAACTACAAACTCCACAACTAGAAACTAAACAACTAGAAACTCCACAACTTTAGACTTCGCAACTACAAACTCCACAACTAGAGACTCCACAACTAGGAACTCCACAACTAGAGACTCCACAACCAGAAACTCCACAGCTAGAAACTCCACAACTTGAAACTTCGCATTTAGGGACTCGGCAACTAGAAACTCAACAACTAGAAACTCCACAGCTAGAAACTCCACAACTAGAAACTCCACAACTAGAAACTCCACAACTAGAAACTCCACAACTTGAAACTCCACAACTAATAAACTCCGCAACTAGAAAATCTGCAACTAGAAACTCTGCAACTAGAAACTCCACAACTGGAAACTTCACTACTTGAAACACCACAAATAGATACTCCACAACTACGAATTCCACAACTAGAAACTTCACAGCTAGAAAGTTCGCAACTAGAAACTCTACAACTAGAAACTGCACAGCTAGAAAATCTCCCACTAGAAACTCCACAACTACAGACTTCACAACAAGAAACTCCACAACTAGAAACTCCACAACCAGAAACTCCGCAACTAGAAACTCCGCAACTAGAAATCCCACAACTAGAGACTCCATAACTAGAAACTCCCCTACTATAAAACTCCGCAACTAGAAACTCTGCAACTAGAAACTCCACAGCTAGAAACTTCGATACTTGAAACACTACAACTAGATACTCCAAAACTACGAATTCTACAACAATAAACTTCAAAACTAGAAACTCTGCAACTAGAAACTTCACAACTAGAAACTCCTCAACTAGAAACTCCACAACTTGAAACACCACAACTAGATACTCCACAACTACAAACTCCACAACTAGAAACTCCACAACTAAAAACTCCGCAACTTGAAACTCCGCAACTAGAAACTCCACAACTAGAAACTCCACAACCAGAAACTCCGCAACTAGAAACTCCGCAACTAGAAATCCCACAACTAGAGACCCCACAACTAGAGACTTCACAACTACAAACTCCGCAACTAGAAAATCCACAACTAGAAACTCCACAGCTAGAAACTCCACATTTTGAAACACCACAACTAGATACTCCACAACTACAAATTCCATAACTAGAAACTCCACAACTTGAAACTCAACAAATACATACTCCACAACTATAGACTCCACAACTAGAAACTCTAACACTAGAAACTCCACAAACCAGAAACTCCGCAACTAGAAACTCCACAGCTAGAAAATCCACAGCTAGAAATTTCACAACTAGAAACTCCACAACTACAGACTCCGCAACTTTAAACTCCACAACTAGACAATCCGCAACTAGGAACTCTACAACTTCAAAATCCACAAATAAAAACTTCACAACTTGAAACTCCACAACTAGATACTCCACAACTACAAACTCCACAACTAGAAACTTCACAACTTGAAACTCCGCAACTAGAAACTCCGCCACTACAATCTCCACAACTGGAAAACTCCGCAACTAGAAACTCTGCAACTAGAAACTCTGCAACTAGAAACTCCAGAGCTAGAAACTCCACAACTACAAACTCCACAACTAGAGACTCCACAACTAGAAACTCCACAACTACGAGTCCCACAACTACGAACCCCACAACTACAAACTCAACAACTAGAAATTCCACAACTAGAAACTCAACAACTTTAGACTTCGCAACTAGAAACTCCACAACTAGAGACTCCACAACTAGGAACTCCACAACTAGAGACTCCACAACCAGAAACTCCACAGCTAGAAATTCCACAGCTTGAGACTTCGTATGTAGAGACTCGGCAACTAGAAACACAACAACTAGAAACTCCACAACGAGAAACTCCACAACTAGAAACTCCACAACTTGAAACACCACAACTAGATACTCCACAAAAACAAATTTCATAACTAGAAACTCCACAGGTAGAAAGTCTGCAACTAGAAACTCCACAACTAGAAACTCCACAGCTAGAAAATCCACCACTAGAAACTTCACAACTAGCAACTCCACAACTACAGACTCCGCAACTAGAAAACTCCGCAACTAGAAACTCCCAACCAGACACTCCGCAACTAGGAACTCTACAACTAGAAACTTCACAACTTGAGACTTCGAAACTACAAACTCCACAACTACAAACTCCACAACTACAAACTCCACAACTAGAGACTCCAAAACAAGAAACTCCACAACTAGAAACTCCACAACTTGACACTCCACAACTAATGAACTCCGGAACTAGAAAATCTGCAACTAGAAACTCCACAGTTAGATACTTCACTACTTGAAACACCACAACTAGATACTCCACAACTTGCAACCCCACAACTAGATACTCCACAACTACAAATTTCACAACTAGAAACTCCACAACTATAAACTCCGCAACTATAAACTCCGCAACTAGAAACTCCACAGCTAGAAAGTCCTCAACTAGAAACTCTGCAATAGAAACTCCGCAACTAGAAACTCCACAGCTAGAAAATCCACCACTAGAAACTCCACAACTAGCAACGCCAAAACTAAGGACTCCGCAACTAGAAAACTCCGCAACTAGAAACTCCCAACCAGACACTCCGCAACTAGGAACTCTACAACTTCAAAATCCACAACTAGAAAATCCTCAACTTGAAACTCCGCAACTAGATACTCCACAACTACAAACTTCACAGTCAGAAACTCCACAACTAGAAACTCCACAACTTGAAACTCCACAACTAATAAACTCCGCAACTAGAAAATCTGCAACTAGAAACTCTGCAACTAGAAACTCCACAGCGGAAAACTTCACTACTTGAAGCACCACAACTAGATATTACACAACTACAAATTCCACAACTACAAATTCCACAACTAGAAACTCCACAACTTGAAACTCCGCAACTAGAAAATCCACAACTAGAAACTCCTCAACTAGAAACTCCACAACTTGAAACACCAAAACTAGATACTCCAGAAACTCCCCAACTGGAAACTCCACAACTTGAAACTCCGCAACTACAAATTCCACAACTAGAAACTCCACAACTTGAAACCCAACAAATAGATACTCCACAACTACGGAATCCAAAACTAGAAACTCCACTAGAAACTCCACAACCAGAAACTCCGACCTAAAAACTCCGCAACTAGAAACTCCTCAACTACAAACTCCACAACTAGAGACTCCACAACAAGAAACTCCACAACTAGAAACTCCACAACTTGACACTCCACAACTAATAAACTCCGCAACTAGAAAATCTGCAACTAGAAACTCCACAGTTAGATACTTCACTACTTGAAACACCACAACTAGATACTCCAGAACTTGCAACCCCACAACTAGATACTCCACAACTACAAATTTCACAGCTAGAAACTCCACAACTAAAAACTCCGCAACTATAAACTCCGCAACTAGAAACTCCACAGCTAGAAAGTCCTCAACTAGAAACTCTGCAACTAGAAACTCCGCAACTAGAAACTCCACAGCTAGAAAATCCACCACTAGAAACTCCACAACTAGCAACGCCACAACTAAGGACTCCGCAACTAGAAAACTCCGCAACTAGAAACTCCCAACCAGACACTCCGCTACTAGGAACTCTACAACTTCAAAATCCACAACTAGAAAATCCCCAACTTGAAACTCCGCAACTAGATACTCCACAACTACAAACTTCACAGTCAGAAACTCCACAACTAGAAACTCCACAACTTGAAACTCCACAACTAATAAACTCCGCAACTACAAACTCCGCAACTAGAAAATCCACAACTAGAAACTCCACAGCTAGAAACTCCACATTTTGAAACACCACAACTAGATACTCCACAACTACAAATTCCATAACTAGAAACTCCACAACTTGAAACTCAACAAATACATACTCCACAACTATGGACTCCACAACTAGAAACTCTAACACTAGAAACTCCACAACCAGAAACTCCGCAACTAAAAACTCCGCAACTAGAAACTCCACAGCTAGAAAATCCACAGCTAGAAATTGCACAACTAGAAACTCCACAACTACAGACTCCGCAACTATAAACTCCACAACTAGACAATCCGCGACTAGGAACTCTACAACTTCAAAATCCACAAATAAAAACTTCACAACTTGAAACTCCACAACTAGATACTCCACAACTACAAACTCCACAACTGGAAACTTCACAACTTGAAACTCCGCAACTAGAAACTCCGCCACTACAATCTCCACAACTGGAAAACTCCGCAACTAGAAACTCTGAAACTAGAAACTCTGCAACTAGAAACTCCAGAGCTAGAAACTCCGCAACTACAAACTCCACAACTAGAGACTCCACAACTAGAAACTCCACAACTACGAGACCAACAACTACGAACCCCACAACTACAAACTCAACAACTAGAAATTCCACAACTAGAAACTCAACAACTTTAGACTTCGCAACTAGAAACTCCACAACTAGAGACTCCACAACTAGGAACTCCACAACTAGAGACTCCACAACCAGAAACTCCACAGCTAGAAATTCCACAGCTTGAGACTTCGTATGTAGAGACTCGGCAACTAGAAACACAACAACTAGAAATTCCACAACGAGAAACTCCACAACTAGAAACTCCACAACTTGAAACACCACAACTAGATACTCCACAGCAACAAATTTCATAACTAGAAACTCCACAGCTAGAAAGTCTGCAACTAGAAACTCTGCAACTAGAAACTCCGCAACTAGAAACTCCACAGCTAGAAAATCCACCACTAGAAACTTCACAACTAGCAACTCCACAACTACAGACTCCGCAACTAGAAAACTCAGCAACTACAAACTCCCAACCAGACACTCCGCAACTAGGAACTCTACAACTAGAAACTTCACAACTTGAGACTTCGAAACTACAAACTCCACAACTAGAAACTCCACAACTACAAACTCCACAACTAGAGACTCCACAACAAGAAACTCCACAACTAGAAACTCCACAACTTGACACTCCACAACTAATGAACTCCGGAACTAGAAAATCTGCAACTAGAAACTCCACAGTTAGATACTTCACTACTTGAAACACCACAACTAGATACTCCACAACTTGCAACCCCACAACTAGATACTCCACAACTACAAATTTCACAACTAGAAACTCCACAACTAAAAACTCCGCAACTATAAACTCCGCAACTAGAAACTCCACAGCTAGAAAGTCCTCAACTAGAAACTCTGCAACTAGAAACTCCGCAACTAGAAACTCCAAAGCTAGAAAATCCACCACTAGAAACTCCACAACTAGCAACGCCACAACTAAGGACTCCGCAACTAGAAAACTCCGCAACTAGAAACTCCCAACCAGACACTCCGCAACTAGGAACTCTACAACTTCAAAATCCACAACTAGAAACTCCCCAACTTGAAACTCCGCAACTAGATACTCCACAATTACAAACTTCACAATCAGAAACTCCACAACTAGAAACTCCACAACTTGAAACTCCACAACTAATAAACTCCGCAACTAGAAAATCTGCAACTAGAAACTCTGCAACTAGAAACTCCACAGCTGGAAACTTCACTACTTGAAACACCACAAATAGATACTCCACAACTACGAATTCCACAACTAGAAACTCCACAGCTAGAAAGTTCGCAACTAGAAACTCTGCAACTAGAAACTCTACAACTAGAAACTGCACAGCTAGAAAATCTCCCACTAGAAACTCCACAACTACAGACTTCACAACAAGAAACTCCACAGCTAGAAAATCCACAGCTATAAATTCCACAACTAGAAACTCCACAACTACAGACTCCGCAACTAGAAAACTCCGCAACTATAAACCACACAACTAGACAATCCGGAACTAGGAACTCTACAACTTCAAAATCCACAACTAAAAACTCCACAACTCGAAACTCCACAACTAGATACTCCACAACTGTAAACTCCACAACTTGAAACTCCGCAACTAGAAACACTGCCACTAAAATCTCCACAACTGGAAAACTCTGCAACTAGAAACTCTGCAACTAGAAACTCCGCAACTAGAAACTCCACAACTAGAAACTAAACAACTAGAAACTCCACAACTTTAGACTTCGCAACTACAAACTCCACAACTAGAGACTCCACAACTAGGAACTCCACTACTAGAGACTCCACAACCAGAAACTCCACAGCTAGAAACTCCACAACTTGAAACTTCGCATTTAGAGACTCGGCAACTAGAAACTCAACAACTAGAAACTCCACAACTAGAAACTCCACAACTAGAAACTCCACAACTAGAAACTCCACAACTTGAAACACCACAACTGAATACTCCACAACTACAAATTTCACAACTAGAAACTCCACAACTATAAACTCCGCAACTAGAAATTCCACAGCTAGAAAGTCCGCAACTAGAAACTCCACCACTGCAATCTTCACAACTGGAAAACTCTGCAACTAGAAACTCTGCAACTAGAAACTCCGCAACTACAAACTCCACACCTAGAAACTCCACAACTACAATTCCACAACTAGAGACTCCACAACTAGAAACTCCACAACTACGAACTCCACAACTACGAACCCCATAACTACAAACTCCACAACTAGAAACTCCACAACAAGAAACTCCACAACTTTAGACTTCGCAACTAGAAATCCACAACTAGAGACTCCGCAACTAGGAACTCCAAAACTAGAGACTCCATAACCAGAAACTCCACAACTAGAGACTTTACAACTAGAAACTCCGCAACTAGAAACTCCACAACTAGAAACTTCACAGCTAGAAACTCCAAAACTTGAATTACCACAACTAGATATTACACAACTACAAATTCCACAACTAGAAACTCCACAACTTGAAACTCCATAACTAGAAACTCCGCAACTAGAAAATCCACAACTAGAAACTCCTCAACTAGAAACTCCACAACTTGAAACACCACAACTAGATACTCCAGAAACTCCCCAACTGGAAACTCCACAACTTGAAACTCCGCAACTACAAATTCCACAACTAGAAACTCCACAACTTGAAACCCAACAAATAGATACTCCACAACTACGGAATCCAAAACTAGAAACTCCACTAGAAACTCCACAACCAGAAACTCCGACCTAAAAACTCCGCAACTAGAAACTCCTCAACTACAAACTCCACAACTAGAGACTCCACAACAAGAAACTCCACAACTAGAAACTCCACAACTTGACACTCCACAACTAATAAACTCCGCAACTAGAAAATCTGCAACTAGAAACTCCACAGTTAGATACTTCACTACTTGAAACACCACAACTAGATACTCCAAAACTTGCAACCCCACAACTAGATACTCCACAACTACAAATTTCACAACTAGAAACTCCACAACTAAAAACTCCGCAACTATAAACTCCGCAACTAGAAACTCCACAGCTAGAAAGTCCTCAACTAGAAACTCTGCAACTAGAAACTCCGCAACTAGAAACTCCACAGCTAGAAAATCCACCACTAGAAACTCCACAACTAGCAACGCCACAACTAAGGACTCCGCAACAAGAAAACTCCGCAACTAGAAACTCCCAACCAGACACTCCGCAACTAGGAACTCTACAACTTCAAAATCCACAACTAGAAAATCCTCAACTTGAAACTCCGCAACTAGATACTCCACAACTACAAACTTCACAGTCAGAAACTCCACAACTAGAAACTCCACAACTTGAAACTCCACAACTAATAAACTCCGCAACTAGAAAATCTGCAACTAGAAACTCTGCAACTAGAAACTCCACAGCTGGAAACTTCACTACTTGAAACACCACAAATAGATACTCCACAACTACGAATTCCACAACTAGAAACTCCACAGCTAGAAAGTTCGCAACTAGAAACTCTGCAACTAGAAACTCTACAACTAGAAACTGCACAGCTAGAAAATCTCCCACTAGAAACTCCACAACTACAGACTTCACAACAAGAAACTCCACAGCTAGAAAATCCACAGCTATAAATTCCACAACTAGAAACTCCACAACTACAGACTCCGCAACTAGAAAACTCCGCAACTATAAACCACACAACTAGACAATCCGGAACTAGGAACTCTACAACTTCAAAATCCACAACTAAAAACTCCACAACTCGAAACTCCACAACTAGATACTCCACAACTGTAAACTCCACAACTTGAAACTCCGCAACTAGAAACACTGCCACTAAAATCTCCACAACTGGAAAACTCTGCAACTAGAAACTCTGCAACTAGAAACTCCGCAACTAGAAACTCCACAGCTAGAAACTCCACAACTACAAACTCCACAACTACAAACTCCACAACTAGAAACTAAACAACTAGAAACTCCACAACTTTAGACTTCGCAACTACAAACTCCACAACTAGAGACTCCACAACTAGGAACTCCACAACTAGAGACTCCACAACCAGAAACTCCACAGCTAGAAACTCCACAACTTGAAACTTCGCATTTAGAGACTCGGCAACTAGAAACTCAACAACTAGAAACTCCACAACTAGAAACTCCACAACTAGAAACTCCACAACTAGAAACTCCACAACTTGAAACACCACAACTGAATACTCCACAACTACAAATTTCACAACTAGAAACTCCACAACTATAAACTCCGCAACTAGAAATTCCACAGCTAGAAAGTCCGCAACTAGAAACTCCACCACTGCAATCTTCACAACTGGAAAACTCTGCAACTAGAAACTCTGCAACTAGAAACTCCGCAACTACAAACTCCACACCTAGAAACTCCACAACTACAATTCCACAACTAGAGACTCCACAACTAGAAACTCCACAACTACGAACTCCACAACTACGAACCCCATAACTACAAACTCCACAACTAGAAACTCCACAACAAGAAACTCCACAACTTTAGACTTCGCAACTAGAAATCCACAACTAGAGACTCCGCAACTAGGAACTCCAAAACTAGAGACTCCATAACCAGAAACTCCACAACTAGAGACTTTACAACTAGAAACTCCGCAACTAGAAACTCCACAACTAGAAACTTCACAGCTAGAAACTCCAAAACTTGAATTACCACAACTAGATATTACACAACTACAAATTCCACAACTAGAAACTCCACAACTTGAAACTCCATAACTAGAAACTCCGCAACTAGAAAATCCACAACTAGAAACTCCTCAACTAGAAACTCCACAACTTGAAACACCACAACTAGATACTCCAGAAACTCCCCAACTGGAAACTCCACAACTTGAAACTCCGCAACTACAAATTCCACAACTAGAAACTCCACAACTTGAAACCCAACAAATAGATACTCCACAACTACGGAATCCAAAACTAGAAACTCCACTAGAAACTCCACAACCAGAAACTCCGACCTAAAAACTCCGCAACTAGAAACTCCTCAACTACAAACTCCACAACTAGAGACTCCACAACAAGAAACTCCACAACTAGAAACTCCACAACTTGACACTCCACAACTAATAAACTCCGCAACTAGAAAATCTGCAACTAGAAACTCCACAGTTAGATACTTCACTACTTGAAACACCACAACTAGATACTCCAAAACTTGCAACCCCACAACTAGATACTCCACAACTACAAATTTCACAACTAGAAACTCCACAACTAAAAACTCCGCAACTATAAACTCCGCAACTAGAAACTCCACAGCTAGAAAGTCCTCAACTAGAAACTCTGCAACTAGAAACTCCGCAACTAGAAACTCCACAGCTAGAAAATCCACCACTAGAAACTCCACAACTAGCAACGCCACAACTAAGGACTCCGCAACAAGAAAACTCCGCAACTAGAAACTCCCAACCAGACACTCCGCAACTAGGAACTCTACAACTTCAAAATCCACAACTAGAAAATCCTCAACTTGAAACTCCGCAACTAGATACTCCACAACTACAAACTTCACAGTCAGAAACTCCACAACTAGAAACTCCACAACTTGAAACTCCACAACTAATAAACTCCGCAACTAGAAAATCTGCAACTAGAAACTCTGCAACTAGAAACTCCACAACTTGAAACACCACAACTAGATACTCCAGAAACTCCCCAACTGGAAACTCCACAACTTGAAACTCCGCAACTACAAATTCCACAACTAGAAACTCCACAACTTGAAACCCAACAAATAGATACTCCACAACTACGGAATCCAAAACTAGAAACTCCACTAGAAACTCCACAACCAGAAACTCCGACCTAAAAACTCCACAACTAGAAACTCCTCAACTACAAACTCCACAACTAGAGACTCCACAACAAGAAACTCCACAACTAGAAACTCCACAACTTGACACACCACAACTAATAAACTCCGCAACTAGAAAATCTGCAACTAGAAACTCCACAGTTAGATACTTCACTACTTGAAACACCACAACTAGATACTCCAGAACTTGCAACCCCACAACTAGATACTCCACAACTACAAATTTCACAACCAGAAACTCCACAACTAAAAACTTCGCAACTAGAAACTCCACAGCTAAAAACTCCACATTTTGAAACACCACAACTAGATACTCCACAACTACAAATTCCATAACTAGAAACTCCACAACTTGAAACTCAACAAATACTTACTCCACAACTATGGACTCCACAACTAGAAACTCCAACACTAGAAACTCCACAAACCAGAAACTCCGCAACTAGAAACTCAACAGCTAGAAAATCCTAAGCTAGAAATTGCACAACTAGAAACTCCACAACTACAGACTCCGCAACTTTAAACTCCACAACTAGACAATCCGCAACTAGGAACTCTACAACTTCAAAATCCACAAATAAAAACTTCACAACTTGAAACTCCACAACTAGATACTCCACAACTACAAACTCCACAACTAGAAACTTCACAACTTGAAACTCCGCAACTAGAAACTCCGCCACTACAATCTCCACAACTGGAAAACTCCGCAACTAGAAACTCTGCAACTAGAAACTCTGCAACTAGAAACTCCAGAGCTAGAAACTCCACAACTACAAACTCCACAACTAGAGACTCCACAACTAGAAACTCCACAACTACGAGTCCCACAACTACGAACCCCACAACTACAAACTCAACAACTAGAAATTTCACAACTAGAAACTCAACAACTTTAGACTTCGCAACTAGAAACTCCACAACTAGAGACTCCACAACTAGGAACTCCACAACTAGAGACTCCACAACCAGAAACTCCACAGCTAGAAATTCCACAGCTTGAGACTTCGTATGTAGAGACTCGGCAACTAGAAACACAACAACAAGAAACTCCACAACGAGAAACTCCACAACTAGAAACTCCACAACTTGAAACACCACAACTAGATACTCCACAAAAACAAATTTCATAACTAGAAACTCCACAGCTAGAAAGTCTGCAACTAGAAACTCTGCAACTAGAAACTCCGCAACTAGAAACTCCACAGCTAGAAAATCCACCACTAGAAACTTCACAACTAGCAACTCCACAACTACAGACTCCGCAACTAGAAAACTCCGCAACTAGAAACTCCCAACCAGACACTCCGCAACTAGGAATTCTACAACTAGAAACTTCAAAACTTGAGACTTCGAAACTACAAACTCCACAACTAGAAACTCCACAACTACAAACTCCACAACTAGAGACTCCAAAACAAGAAACTCCACAACTAGAAACTCCACAACTTGACACTCCACAACTAATGAACTCCGGAACTAGAAAATCTGCAACTAGAAACTCCACAGTTAGATACTTCACTACTTGAAACACCACAACTAGATACTCCACAACTTGCAACCCCACAACTAGATACTCCACAACTACAAATTTCCCAACTAGAACCTCCACAACTAAAAACTCCGCAACTATAAACTCCGCAACTAGAAACTCCACAGCTAGAAAGTCCTCAACTAGAAACTCTGCAACTAGAAACTCCACAACTAGAAACTCCAAAGCTAGAAAATCCACCACTAGAAACTCCACAACTAGCAACGCCACAACTAAGGACTCCGCAACTAGAAAACTCCGCAACTAGAAACTCCCAACCAGACACTCCGCAACTAGGAACTCTACAACTTCTAAATCCACAACTAGAAACTCCCCAACTTGAAACTCCGCAACTAGATACTCCACAACTACAAACTTCACAATCAGAAACTCCACAACTAGAAAGTTCGCAACTAGAAACTCTGCAACTAGAAACTCTACAACTAGAAACTGCACAGCTAGAAAATCTCCCACTAGAAACTCCACAACTACAGACTTCACAACAAGAAACTCCACAGCTAGAAAATCCACAGCTAAAAATTCCACAACTAGAAACACCACAACTACAGACTCCGCAACTAGAAAACTCCGCAACTATAAACCACACAACTAGACAATCCGGAACTAGGAACTCTACAACTTCAAAATCCACAACTAAAAACTCCACAACTTGAAACTCCACAACTAGATACTCCACAACTGTAAACTCCACAACTTGAAACTCCGCAACTAGAAACACTGCCACTAAAATCTCCACAACTGGAAAACTCTGCAACTAGAAACTCTGCAACTAGAAACTCCGCAACTAGAAACTCCACAGCTAGAAACTCCACAACTACAAACTCCACAACTACAAACTCCACAACTAGAGACTCCACAACTAGAAACTTCACAACTACGAACTCCGCAACTACGAACCCCACAACTACAAACTCCACAACTAGAAACTAAACAACTAGAAACTCCACAACTTTAGACTTCGCAACTACAAACTCCACAACTAGAGACTCCACAACTAGGAACTCCACAACTAGAGACTCCACAACCAGAAACTCCACAGCTAGAAACTCCACAACTTGAAACTTCGCATTTAGAGACTCGGCAACTAGAAACTCAACAACTAGAAACTCCACAACTAGAAACTCCACAACTAGAAACTCCACAACTAGAAACTCCACAACTTGAAACACCACAACTAGATACTCCACAACTACAAATTTCACAACTAGAAACTCCACAACTATAAACTCCGCAACTAGAAACTCCACAACTAGAAACTCCACAACTTTAGACTTCGCAACTAGAAATCCACAACTAGAGACTCCGCAACTAGCAACTCCAAAACTAGAGACTCCATAACCAGAAACTCCACAACTAGAGACTTTACAACTAGAAACTCCGCAACTAGAAACTCCACAACTAGAAACTTCACAGCTAGAAACTCCAAAACTTGAATTACCACAACTAGATATTACACAACTACAAATTTCACAACTAGAAACTCCACAACTTGAAACTCCATAACTAGAAACTCCGCCACTAGAAAATCCACAACTAGAAACTCCTCAACTAGAAACTCCACAACTTGAAACACCACAACTAGATACTCCAGAAACTCCCCAACTGGAAACTCCACAACTTGAAACTCCGCAACTACAAATTCCACAACTAGAAACTCCACAACTTGAAACCAAACAAATAGATACTCCACAACTACGGAATCCAAAACTAGAAACTCCACTAGAAACTCCACAACCAGAAACTCCGACCTAAAAACTCCGCAACTAGAAACTCCTCAACTACAAACTCCACAACTAGAGACTCCACAACAAGAAACTTCACAACTAGCAACTCCACAACTACAGACTCCGCAACTAGAAAACTCCGCAACTAGAAACTCCCAACCAGACACTCCGCAACTAGGAACTCTACAACTAGAAACTTCACAACTTGAGACTTCGAAACTACAAACTCCACAACTAGAAACTCCACAACTACAAACTCCACAACTAGAGACTCCACAACAAGAAACTCCACAACTAGAAACTCCACAGCTAGAAAGTCCGCAACTAGAAACTCTGCAACTAGAAACTCCGCAACTAGAAACTCCACAGCTAGAAAATCCACCACTAGAAACTCCACAACTAGCAACTCCCAACTAGACACTCCGCAACTAGGAACTCTACAACTTCAAAATCCACAACTAGAAACTCCACAACTTGAAACTCCACAACTAGATACTCCACAACTACAAACTCCACAACTTGAAACTCCGCAACTAGAAACTCCAACACTAGAAACTCCACTACTAGAAAACTCCGCAACTAGAAACTCTGCAACTAGAAACTCCACAACTAGAAACTCCTCAACTAGAAACTCCACAACTTGAAACACCACAACTAGATACTCCACAACTACAAACTCCACAACTAGAAACTCCAAAACTAAAAACTCCACAACTTGAAACTCCGCAACTAGAAACTCCACAACTAGAAACTCCACAACTACAGACTCCACAACTACAGACTCCACAACTAGAAACTCCACAACTAGAAACTCCACAACCAGAAACTCCGCAACTAGAAACTCCGCGACTAGAAATCCCACAACTAGAGACTCCACAACTAGAGACTTCACAACTAGAAACTCCGCAACTAGAAAATCCACAACTAGAAACTCCACAGCTAGAAACTCCACATTTTGAAACACCACAACTATATACTCCACAACTACAAATTCCCTAACTAGAAACTTCACAACTTGAAACTCAACAAATAGATACTCCACAACTATGGACTCCACAACTAGAAACTCTAACACTAGAAACTCCACAACCAGAAACTCCGCAACTAAAAACTCCGCAACTAGAAACTCCACAGCTAGAAAATCCACAGCTAGAAATTCCACAACTAGAAACTCCACAACTACAGACTCCGCAACTATAAACTCCACAACTAGACAATCCGCAACTAGGGACTCTACAACTTCAAAATCCACAACTAAAAACTCCACAACTTGAAACTCCGCAACTAGAAACTCCGCCACTACAATCTCCACAACTGGAAAACTCCGCAACTAGAAACTCTGCAACTAGAAACTCCGCAACTAGAAACTCCTGAGCTAGAAACTCCACAACTACAAAATCCACAACTAGAGACTCCACAACTAGAAACTCCACAACTACGAGTCCCACAACTACAAACCCCACAACTACAAACTCAACAACTAGAAATTCCACAACTAGAAACTCAACAACTTTGGACTTCGCAACTAGAAACTCCACAACTAGAGACTCCACAACTAGGCACTCCATAACTAGAGACTCCACAACCAGAAACTCCACAGCTAGAAATTCCACAACTTGAGACTTCGTATGTAGAGACTCGGCATCTAGAAACACAACAACTAGAAACTCCACAACGAGAAACTCCACAACTTGAAACACCACAACTAGATACTCCACAAAAACAAATTTCATAACTAGAAACTCCACAGCTAGAAAGTCCGCAACTAGAAACTCTGCAACTAGAAACTCCGCAACTAGAAACTCCACAGCTAGAAAATCCACCCCTAGAAACTCCAAAACTAGCAACTCCACAACTACAGACTCCGCAACTAGAAAACTCCGCAACTAGAAACTCCCAACCAGACACTCCGCAACTAGGAACTCTACAACTTCTAAATCCACAACTAGAAACTCCCCAACTTGAAACACCACAACTAGATACTCCACAACTACAAACTCCACAACTAGAAACTCCGCAACTAGAAACTCCGCCACTAGAAACTCCACAACTATTAAACTCCGCAACTAGAAACTCCACAACTAGAGACTTCATAACTAGGAACTGCACAACTAGAAACTCCACAACTACAGACTCCACAACTACAGACTCCTCTACTAGAAACTCCGCCACTAGAAACTCCACAACTATTAAACTCCGCAACTAGAAACTCCAAAACTAGAGACTTCATAACTAGGAACTCCACAACTAGAAACTCCACAACTACAGACTCCACAACTACAGACTCCTCTACTAGAAACTCCACAACTAGAAACTCCACAACCAGAAACTCCGCAACTAGAAACTCCGCAACTAGAAATCCCACAACTAGAGACTCCACAGCTAGAAACTCCACATTTTGAAACACCACAACTAGATACTCCACAACTACAAATTTCATAACTAGAAACTCCACAACTTGAAACTCAACAAATAAATACTCCACAACTACAAATTCCATAACTAGAAACTCCACAACTTGAAACTCAACAAATAGATACTCCACAACTATGGACTCCACAACTAGAAACTCTAACACTAGAAACTCCTTAACCTGAAACTCCGCAATAAAAACTCCGTAACTAGAAACTCCACAGCTAGAAAATCCACAGCTAGAAATTCCACAACTAGAAACTCCACAACTACAGACTCCGCAACTATAAACTCCACAACTAGACAATCCGCAGCTTGAAACTCAACAACTTGAAGCCCAACAAATAGATACACCACAACTACGGACTCCACAACAAGAAACTCCATAACTAGAAACATCACTACTAGAAAACTCCGCAACTAGAAATTCTGCAACTAGTAACTGCGCAACTAAAAACTCCACATCTAGAAACTTCACTACTTCAAACACCACAACTAGATACTCCAAAACTACGAATTCCACAACTAGAAACTCCACAACTAGAAACTCCGCAACTAGAAACTCCTCAACTAGAAACTCCACAACTTGAAACACCACAACTAGATAATCCACAACTAGAAACTCCCCAACTAGAAGCTCCACAACTAGAAATTCCGCAACTAGAAACTCCACAGCTAGAGACTCCATAACTCTAAACTTCACAACTAGAAACTCCACAACCAGAAACTCCACAAATAGAAACTCCGCAACTAGAAATCCCACAACTAGAGACTCCACAACTAGAGACTTCACAACTAGAAACTCCACAACTAGAAACTCCACAGCTAGAAACTCCAAAACTTGAAACACCACAACTAGATACTCCACAACTACAAATTCCACAACAAAAAACACCACAACTTGAAACCCAACAAATAGATACTCCACAACTACGGACTCCACAACTAGATACTCCAACACTAGAAACTCCACAACCAGAAACTCCGCAACTAAAAACTCCGCAACTAGAAACTCCACAGCTAGAAAATCCACAGCTATAAATTCCACAACTAGAAACTCCACAACTACAGACTCCACAACTAGAAAACTCCGCAACTATAAACTACACAACTAGACAATCCGCTACTAGGAACTCTACAACTTCAAAATCCACAACTAAAAACTCCACAACTTGAAACTCACAACTAGATACTCCACAACTGTAAACTCCACAACTTCAAACTCTGAAACTAGAAACACCGCCACTACAATCTCCACAACTGGAAAACTCTGCAACTAGAAACTCTGCAACTAGAAACTCCGCAACTAGAAACTCCACAGCTAGAAACTCCACAACTACAAACTCCACAACTAGAGACTCCACAACTAGAAACTTCACAACTTTAGACTTCGCAACTACAAACTCCACAACTAGAGACTCCACAACTAGGAACTCCACAACTAGAGACTCCACAACCAGAAACTCCACAGCTAGGAACTCCACAACTTGAGACTTCGCATTTAGAGACTCGGCAACTAGAAAATCAACAACTAGAAACTCCACAACTTGAAACTCCACAACTAGAAACTCCACAACTTGAAACACCTCAACTAGATACTCCACAACTACAAATTTCACAACTAGAAACTCCACAACTAAAAACTCCGCAACTATAAACTCCGCAACTAGAAACTCCACAGCTAGAAAGTCCGCAACTAGAAACTCCGCCACTGCAATCTTCACAACTGGAAAACTCTGCAACTAGAAACTCTGCAACCAGAAACTCCGCAACTAGAAACTGCACAGCTAGAAACTCCACAACTACAAACTCCACAACTAGAGACTCCACAACTAGAAACTTCACAACTACGAACTCCACAACTACGAACCCCACAACTACAAACTCCACAACTAGAAACTAAACAACTAGAAACTCCACAACTTTAGACTTCGCAACTACAAACTTCACAACTAGAGACTCCACAACTAGGAACTCCACAACTAGAGACTCCACAACCAGAAACTTCACAGCTAGAAACTCCACAACTTGAGATTTCGCATTTGGAGACTCGGCAACTAGAAACTCAACAACAAGAAACTCCACAACGAGAAACTCCACAACGAGAAACTCCACAACTAGAAACTCCACAACTTGAAACACCACAACTAGATACTCCACAACTACAAATTTCACAACTAGAAACTCCACAACTAAAAACTCCGCAACTATAAACTCCGCAACTAGAAACCACAACTGGAAAACTCTGCAACTAGAAACTCTGCAACTAGAAACTCCGCAACTACAAACTCCACAGCTAGAAACTCCACAACTACAAACTCCACAACTAGAGACTCCACAACTAGAAACTCCACAACTACGAACTCCACAACTACGAACCCCATAACTACAAACTCCACAACTAGAAATCCACAGCTAGAGACTCCGCAACAAAAACTCCATAACTAGAGACTCCACAACTAGAAACTCCACAGCTAGAAACTCCACAACTAGAGACTTTAAAACTAGAAACTCCGCAACTAGAAACTCCACAACTAGAAACTTCACAGCTAGAAACTCCAAAACTTGAATTACCACAACTAGATACTACACAACTACAAATTCCACAACTAGAAACTCCATAACTAGAAACTCCGCTACTAGAAAACTCCACAACTAGAAACTCCACAGCTAGAAATTTCACTACTTGAAACACTACAACTAGATACTCCAAAACTACGAATTCCACAACAATAAACTCCAACACTAGAAACTCCGCAACTAGAAACTCCACAACTAGAAACTCCTCAACTAGAAACTCCACAACTTGAAACACCACAACTAGATACTCTAGAAACTCCCCAACTAGAAACTCCACAACTTGAAACTCCGCAACTACAAATTCCACAACTAGAAACTCCACAACTTGAAACCCAACAAATAGATACAACTACGGAATCCAAAACTTGAAACTCCACTAGAAACTCCACAACGAGAAACTCCGATCTAAAGATTCCGCAACTAGAAACTCCACAACTACAAACTCCACAACTAGAGACTCCACAACAAGAAACTCCACAACTTGACACTCAACAACTAATAAACTCCGCAACTAGAAAATCTGCAACTAGAAACTCCACAGTCAGATACTTCACTACTTGAAACACCACAACTAGATACTCCACAACTTGCAACCCCACAACTAGATACTCCACAACTACAAATTTCACAACTAGAAACTCCACAACTAAAAACTCCGCAACTATGAACTCCGCAACTAGAAACTCCACAGCTAGAAAGTCCTCAACTAGAAACTCTGCAACTATAAACTCCGCAACTAGAAACTCCACAGCTAGAAAATCCACCACTAGAAACTCCACAACTAGCAACGCCAAAACTACAGACTCCGCAACTAGAAAACTCCGCAACAGGAAACTCCCAACCAGACACTCCGCAACTAGGAACTCTACAACTTCAAAATCCACAACTAGAAACTCCCCAACTTGAAACTCCGCAACTAGATACTCCACAACTACAAACTTCACAATCAGAAACTCCACAACTAGAAACTCCACAACTTGAAACTCCACAACTAATAAACTCCGCAACTAGAAAATCTGCAACTAGAAACTCTGCAACTAGAAACTCCACAGCTAGAAACTTCACTACTTGAAACACCACAACTAGATACTCCAAAACTACGAATTCTACAACAATAAACTCCAAAACTAGAAACTCCGCCACTAGAAACTCCACAACTAGAAACTCCTCAATTAAAAACTCCACAACTTGAAACACCACAACTAGATACTCCACAACTACAAACTCCACAACTAGAAACTCCACAACTAAAAACTCCACAACTTGAAACTCCGCAACTAGAAACTCCACAACTAGAAACTCCACAACCAGAAACTCCGCAACTAGAAACTCCGCAACTAGAAATCCCACAACTATAGACTCCACAACTAGAGACTTCACAACTAGAAACTCCGCAACTAGAAAATCCACAACTAGAAACTCTACAGCTAGAAACTCCACATTTTGAAACACCACAACTAGATACTCCACAACTACAAATTCCATAACTAGAAACTCCACAACTTGAGACTCAACAAATAGATACTCCACAACTATGGACTCCACAACTAGAAACTCTAACACTAGAAACTCCACAACCAGAAACTCCGCAACTAAAAACTCCGCAACTAGAAACTTCACAGCTAGAAAATCCACAGCTAGAAATTCCACAACTAGAAACTCCACAACTACAGACTCCGCAACTATAAACTCCACAACTAGACAATCCGCAACTGGGAACTCTACAACTTCAAAATTCACAACTTAAAACTTCCCAACTTGAAACTCTAACTCTAGATACTCCACAACCACAAACTCCACAACTAGAAACTCCACAACTTGAAACTCCGCAACTATAAACTCCGCAACTAGAAACTCCACAGCTAGAAAGTCCGCAACTTGAAACTCCGCCACTGCAATCTTCACAACTGGAAAACTCTGCAACTAGAAACTCTGCAACTAGAAACTCCGCAACTACAAACTCCACACCTAGAAACTCCACAACTACAATTCCACAACTAGAGACTCCACAACTAGAAACTCCACAACTACGAACTCCACAACTACGAACCCCATAACTACAAACTCCACAACTAGAAACTCCACAACTAGAAACTCCACAGCTTTAGACTTCGCAACTAGAAATCCACAACTAGAGACTCCGCAACTAGGAGCTCCACAACTAGAGACTCCACAACCAGAAACTCCACAGCTAGAAACTCCACAACTAGAGACTTTACAACTAGAAACTCCGCAACTAGAAACTCCACAACTAGAAACTTCACAGCTAGAAACTCCAAAACTTGAATTACCACAACTAGATACTACACAACTACAATTTCCACAACTAGAAACTCCACAACTTGAAACTCCATAACTAGAAACTCCGCAACTAGAAAATCCACAACTAGAAACTCCTCAACTAGAAACTCCACAACTTGAAACACCACAACTAGATACTCTAGAAACTCCCCAACTAGAAACTCCACAACTTGAAACTCCGCAACTACAAATTCCACAACTAGAAACTCCACAATTTGAAACCCAACAAATAGATACTCCACAACTACGGAATCCAAAACTAGAAACTCCACTACAAACTCCACAACTAGAGACTCCACAAGAAACTCCACAACTAGAAACTCCACAACTTGCAACCCCACAACTAGATACTCCACAACTACAAATTCTCAACTAGAAACTCCACAACTAAAAACTCCGCAACTATAAACTCCGCCACTAGAAACTCCACAGCTAGAAAGTCCTCAACTAGAAACTCTGCAACTAGAAACTCCGCAACTAGAAACTCCACAGCTAGAAAATCCACCATTAGAAACTCCACAACTAGCAACGCCACAACTAAGGACTCCGCAACTAGAAAACTCCGCAACTAGAAACTCCCAACCAGACACTCCGCAACTAGGAACTCTACAACTTCAAAATCCACAACTAGAAACTCCCCAACTTGAAACTCCGCAACTAGATACTCCACAACTACAAACTTCACAGTCAGAAACTCCACAACTAGAAACTCCACAACTTGAAACTCCACAACTAATAAACTCCGCAACTAGAAAATCTGCAACTAGAAACTCTGCAACTAGAAACTCCACAGCTGGAAACTTCACTACTTGAAGCACCACAACTAGATACTCCACAACTACGAATTCCACAACTAGAAACTCCACAGCTAGAAAGTTCGCAACTAGAAACTCTGCAACTAGAAACTCTACAACTAGCAACTGCACAGCTAGAAAATCTCCCACTAGAAACTCCACAACTACAGACTTCACAACAAGAAACTCCACAACTAGAAACTCCACAACCAGAAACTCCGCAACTAGAAACTCCGCAACTAGAAATCCCACAACTAGAGACTCCATAACTAGAAACTCCCCTACTATAAAACTCCGCAACTAGAAACTCTGCAACTAGAAACTCCGCAACTAGAAACTCCACAGCTAGAAACTTCGATACTTGAAACACTACAACTAGATACTCCAAAACTACGAATTCTACAACAATAAACTTCAAAACTAGAAAGTCCTCAACTAGAAACTCCAACACTTGAAACACCACAACAAGATACTCCACAACTACAAACTCCACAACTAGAAACTCCGCAACTAAAAACTCCAACACTTGAAACTTCGCAACTAGAAACTCCACAACTAGAAACTCCGCAGCTAGAAAATTCACAGCTGGAAATTGCACAACTAGAAACTCCACAACTACAGACTCCGCAACTATAAACTCCACAACTAGACAATCCGCAACTAGGAACTCTACAACTTCAAAATCCACAAATAAAAACTTCACAACTTGAAACTCCACAACTAGATACTCCACAACTACAAACTCCACAACTAGAAACTCCACAACTTGAAACTCCGCAACTAGAAACTCCGCCACTACAATCTCCACAACTGGAAAACTCCGCAACTAGAAACTCTGCAACTAGAAACTCTGCAACTAGAAACTCCAGAGCTAGAAACTCCACAACTACAAACTCCACAACTAGAGACTCCACAACTAGAAACTCCACAACTACGAGTCCCACAACTACGAACCCCACAACTACAAACTCAACAACTAGAAATTCCACAACTAGAAACTCAACAACTTTAGACTTCGCAACTAGAAACTCCACAACTAGAGACTCCACAACTAGGAACTCCACAACTAGAGACTCCACAACCAGAAACTCCACAGCTAGAAATTCCACAGCTTGAGACTTCGTATGTAGAGACTCGGCAACTAGAAACACAACAACTAGAAACTCCACAACGAGAAACTCCACAACTAGAGACTTCACAACTAGAAACTCCACAGCTAGAAAGTCTGCAACTAGAAACTCTGCAACTAGAAACTCCGCAACTAGAACTCCACAGCTAGAAAGTCCACCACTAGAAACTCCACAACTAGCAACTCCACAACTACAGACTCCGCAACTAGAAAACTCCGCATTTAGAAACTCCCAAACAGACACTCCGCAACAAGGAACTCTAAAACTAGAAACTTCACAACTTGAGACTTCGAAACTACAAACTCCACAACTAGAAACTCCACAACTAGAAACTCCACAACTAGAAACTCCACAACTAGAAACACCGCAACTAGAAACTCCACAGCTAGAAAGTCCGCAACTAGAAACTCTGCAACTAGAAACTCCGCAACTAGAAACTCCACAGCTAGAAAATCCACCACTAGAAACTCCACAACTAGACACTCCCAACTAGACACTCCGCAACTAGGAACTCTACAACTTCAAAATCCACAACTAGAAACTCCACAACTTGAAACTCCACAACTAGATACTCCACAACTACAAACTCCACAACTTGAAACTCCGCAACTAGAAACTCCATAACTAGAAACTCCTCTACTAGAAAACTCCGCAACTAGAAACTCTGCAACTAGAAACTCCACAACTAGAAACTCCTCAACTAGAAACTCCACAACTTGAAACACCACAACTAGATACTCCACAACTACAAGCTCCACAACTAGAAACTCCACAACTAAAAACTCCACAACTTGAAACTCCGCAACTAGAAACTCCACAACTAGACACTCCATAACTAGGAACTCCACAACTAGAAACTTCACAACTACAGACTCCACAACTACCGACTCCACAACTAGAAACTCCACAACTAGAAACTCCACAACCAGAAACTCCGCAACTAGAAACTCCGCGACTAGAAATCCCACAACTAGAGACTCCACAACTAGAAACTTCACAACTAGAAACTCCGCAACTAGAAAATCCAAAACTAGAAACTCCACAGCTAGAAACTCCACATTTTGAAACACCACAACTAGATACTCCACAACTACAAATTCCCTAACTAGAAACTTCACAACTTGAAACTCAACAAATAGATACTCCACAACTATGCACTCCACAACTAGAAACTCTAACACTAGAAACTCCGCAACCAGAAACTCCGCAACTAAAAACTCCGCAACTAGAAACTCCACAGCTAGAAAATCCACAGCTAGAAATTCCACAACTAGAAACTCCACAACTACAGACTCCGCAACTATGAACTCCACAACTAGACAATCCGCAACTAGGGACTCTACAACTTCAAAATTCACAACTAAAAACTTCACGACTTGAAACTCCCCAACTAGATACTCCACAACTACAAACTCCGCAACTAGAAACTCCACAACTTGAAACTCCTCAACTAGAAACTCCGCCACTACAATCTCCACAACTGGAAAACTCCGCAACTAGAAACTCTGCAACTAGAGACTCCACAACTAGAAACTCCACAACTACGAGTCCCACAACTACAAACCCCACAACTACAAACTCAACAACTAGAAACTCCACAACTAGAAACTCTACAACTTCAAAATCCACAACTAGAAACTCCCCAACTTGAAACTCCGCAACTAGATACTCCACAACTACAAACTTCACAATTAGAAACTCCACAACTAGTAACTCCACTTTGAAACTCCACAACTAATAAACTCCGCAACTAGAAAATCTGCAACTAGAAACTCCACAGCTAGAAACTTCACTACTTGAAACACCACAACTAGATACTCCAAAACTACGAATTCTACAACAATAAACTCCAAAACTAGAAACTCCGCCACTAGAAACTCACAAACTAGAAACTCCTCAATTAGAAACTCCACAACTTGAAACACCACAACTAGATACTCCACAACTACAAACTCCACAACTAGAAACTCCACAACTAAAAACTCCACAACTTGAAACTCCGCAAGTAGAAACTCCACAACTAGAAACTCCACAACCAGAAACTCCGCAACTAGAAACTCCGCAACTAGAAATCCCACAACTAGAGACTCCACAACTAGAGACTTCACAACTAGAAACTCCGCAACTAGAAAATCCACAACTAGAAACTCCACAGCTAGAAACTCCATATTTTGAAACACCACAGCTAGATACTCCACAACTACAAATTCCATACCTAGAAACTCCACAACTTGAAACTCAACAAATAGATACTCCACAACTATGGACTCAACAACTAGAAACTCTAACACTAGAAACTCCACAACCAGAAACTCCGCAACTAAAAACTCCGCAACTAGAAACTCCACAGCTAGAAAATCCACAGCTAGAAATTCCACAACTAGAAACTCCACAACTACAGACTCCGCAACTATAAACTCCACAACTAGACAATCCGCAACTAGGAACTCTACAACTTCAAAATCCACAACTAAAAACTTCACAACTTGGAACTCCAACTCTAGATACTTCACAACTACAAACTCCACAACTAGAAACTCCACAACTTGAAACTCCGCAAATAGAAACTCCGCCACTACAATCTCCACAACTGGAAAACTCCGCAACTAGAAACTCTGCAACTAGAAACTCCGCAACTAGAAACTCCAGAGCTAGAAACTCCACAACTACAAACTCCACAACTAGAGACTCCACAACTAGAAACTCCACAACTACGAGTCTCACAACTACGAACCCCACAACTACAAACTCAACAACTAGAAATTCCACAACTAGAAACTCAACAACTTTAGACTTCGCAACTAGAAACTCCACAACTAGAGACTCCACAACTAGGAACTCCACAACTAGAGACTCCACAACCAGAAACTCCACAGCTAGAAATTCCACAGCTTGAGACTTCGTATGTAGAGACTCGGCAACTAGAAACACAACAACTAGAAACTCTACAACGAGAAACTCCACAACTAGAAACTCCACAACTTGAAACACCACAACGAGATACTCCACAAAAACAAATTTCATAACTAGAAACTCCACAGCTAGAAAGTCTGCAACTGGAAACTCTGCAACTAGAAACTCCGCAACTAGAAACTTCACAGCTAGAAAATCCACCACTAGAAACTCCACAACTACAGACTCCGCAACTAGAAAACTCCGCAACTAGAAACTCCCAACCAGACACTCCCCAACTAGGAACTCTACAACTTCAAAATCCACAACTAGAAACTCCCCAACTTGAAACACCGCAACTAGATACTCCACAACTACAAACTCCACAACTAGAAACTCCGCAACTAGAAACTCCGCCACTAGAAACTCCACAACTATTAAACTCCGCAACTAAAAAATCTGCAACTAGAAACTCCGCAACTAGAAACTCCACAGCTAGAAACTTCACTACTTGAAGCACCACAACTAGATACTCCACAACTACGAATTTCACAACTAGAAACTCCACAGCTAGGAAATCCGCAACTGGAAATTCTGCAACTAGAAACTCCCCAACTACAAACTGCACAGCTAGAAAATCCACCACTGAAAACTCCACAACTAGCTACTCCACAACTAAAGACTCCGGAACTAAAAACTCCATAACTAGAAACTCCACTACTAGAAAACTCCGCAACTAGAAACTCTGCAACTAGAAACTCCACAACTAGAAACTCCTCAACTAGAAACTCCACAACTAGAAACACCACAACTAGATACTCCACAACTACAAACTCCACAACTAGAAACTCCACAACTAAAAACTCCACAACTTGAAACTCCGCAACTAGTAACTCCACAACTAGAGACTCCATAACTAGGAACTCCACAACTAGAAACTCCACAACTACAGACTCCACAACTACAGACTTCACAACTAGAAACTCCACAACTAGAAACTCCACAACCAGAAACTCCGCAACTAGAAACTCCGCGACTAGAAATCCCACAACTAGAGACTCTACAACTAGAGACTTCACAACTAGAAACTCCGCAACTGGAAAATCCACAACTAGAAACTCCACAGCTAGAAACTCCACATTTTGAAACACCACAACTAGATACTCCACAACTACAAATTCCATAACTAGAAACTCCACAACTTGAAACTCAACAAATAGATACTCCACAACTATGGACTCCACAACTAGAAACTCTAACACTAGAAACTCCACAACCAGAAACTCCGCAACTAAAAACTCCGCAACTAGAAACTCCACAGCTAGAAAATCCACAGCTAGAAATTCCACAACTAGAAACTCCACAACTACAGACTCCGCCACTATAAACTCCACAACTAGACAATCCGCAACTAGGAACTCTACAACTTCAAAATTCACAACTTAAAACTTCCCAACTTGAAACTCTAACTCCAGATACTCCACAACCACAAACTCCACAACTAGAAACTCCACAACTTGAAACTCCGCAACTATAAACTCCGCAACTAGAAACTCCACAGCTAGAAAGTCCGCAACTAGAAACTCCGCCACTGCAATCTTCACAACTGGAAAACTCTGCAACTAGAAACTCTGCAACTAGAAACTCCGCAACTACAAACTCCACACCTAGAAACTCCACAACTAGAAACTCCACAACTAAGAACTCCACAACTACGAACCCCATAACTACAAACTCCACAACTAGAAACTCCACAACTAGAAACTCCACAGCTTTAGACTTCGCAACTAGAAATCCACAACGAGAGACTCCGCAACTAGGAGCTCCACAACTAGAGACTCCACAACCAGAAACTCCACAGCTAGAAACTCCACAACTAGAGACTTTACAACTAGAAACTCCGCAACTAGAAACTCCACAACTAGAAACTTCACAGCTAGAAACTCCAAAACTTGAATTACCACAACTAGATACTACACAACTACAAATTCCACAACTAGAAACTCCACAACTTGAAACTCCATAACTAGAAACTCCGCAAATAGAAAATCCACAACTAGAAACTCCTCAACTAGAAACTCCACAACTTGAAACACCACAACTAGATACTCTAGAAACTCCCCAACTAGAAACTCCACAACTTGAAACTCCGCAACTACAAATTCCACAACTAGAAACTCCACAATTTGAAACCCAACAAATATATACTCCACAACTACGGAATCCAAAACTAGAAACTCCACTACAAACTCCACAACTAGAGACTCCACAAGAAACTCCACAACTAGAAACTCCACAACTTGACACTCCACAACTAATAAACTCCGCAACTAGAAAACTGCAACTAGAAACTCCACAGTTAGATACTTCACTACTTGAAACACCACAACTAGATACTCCACAACTTGCAACCCCACAACTAGATACTCCACAACTACAAATTCTCAACTAGAAACTCCACAACTAAAAACTCCGCAACTATAAACTCCGCCACTAGAAAATCCACAACTAGAAACTCCCCAACTTGAAACTCCGCAACTAGATACTCCACAACTACAAACTTCACAGTCAGAAACTCCACAACTAGAAACTCCACAACTTGAAACTCCACAACTAATAAACTCCGCAACTAGAAAATCTGCAACTAGAAACTCTGCAACTAGAAACTCCACAGCTGGAAACTTCACTACTTGAAGCACCACAACTAGATACTCCACAACTACGAATTCCACAACTAGAAACTCCACAGCTAGAAAGTTCGCAACTAGAAACTCTGCAACTAGAAACTCTACAACTAGAAACTGCACAGCTAGAAAATCTCCCACTAGAAACTCCACAACTACAGACTTCACAACAAGAAACTCCACAACTAGAAACTCCACAACCAGAAACTCCGCAACTAGAAACTCCGCAACTAGAAATCCCACAACTAGAGACTCCATAACTAGAAACTCCCCTACTATAAAACTCCGCAACTAGAAACTCTGCAACTAGAAACTCCGCAACTAGAAACTCCACAGCTAGAAACTTCGATACTTGAAACACTACAACTAGATACTCCAAAACTACGAATTCTACAACAATAAACTTCAAAACTAGAAACTCCGCAACTAGAAACTTCACAACTAGAAACTCCTCAACTAGAAACTCCAACACTTGAAACACCACAACAAGATACTCCACAACTACAAACTCCACAACTAGAAACTCCACAACTAAAAACTCCAACACTTGAAACTCCGCAACTAGAAACTCCACAACTAGAAACTCCGCAGCTAGAAAATTCACAGCTGGAAATTGCACAACTAGAAACTCCACAACTACAGACTCCGCAACTATAAACTCCACAACTAGACAATCCGCAACTAGGAACTCTACAACTTCAAAATCCACAGATAAAAACTTCACAACTTGAAACTCCACAACTAGAAACTCCAAAACTTGAAACTCCGCAACTAGAAACTCCGCAACTAGAAACTCCGCCACTACAATCTGCACAACTGGAAAACTCCGCAACTAGAAACTCTGCAACTAGAAACTCTGCAACTAGAAACTCCAGAGCTAGAAACTCCACAACTACAAACTCCACAACTAGAGACTCCACAACTAGAAACTCCACAACTACGAGTCCCACAACTACGAACCCCACAACTACAAACTCAACAACTAGAAATTCCACAACTAGAAACTCAACAACTAGAGACTCCACAACTAGGAACTCCACAACTAGAGACTCCACAACCAGAAACTCCACAGCTAGAAATTCCACAGCTTGAGACTTCACAACTAGAAACTCCACAGCTGGAAAGTCTGCAACTAGAAACTCTGCAACTAGAAACTCCGCAACTAGAACTCCACAGCTAGAAAATCCACCACTAGAAACTCCACAACTAGCAACTCCACAACTACAGACTCCGCAACTAGAAAACTCCGCAACTAGAAACTCCCAAACAGACACTCCGCAACTAGGAACTCTAAAACTAGAAACTTCACAACTTGAGACTTCGAAACTACATACTCCACAACTAGAAACTCCACAACTAGAAACTCCACAACTAGAAACTCCACAACTAGAAACACCGCAACTAGAAACTCTACAGCTAGAAAGTCCGCAACTAGAAACTCTGCAACTAGAAACTCCGCAACTAGAAACTCCACAGCTAGAAAATCCACCACTAGAAACTCCACAACTAGACACTCCCAACTAGACACTCCGCAACTAGGAACTCTACAACTTCAAAATCCACAACTAGAAACTCCACAACTTGAAACTCCACAACTAGATACTCCACAACTACAAACTCCACAACTTGAAACTCCGCAACTAGAAACTCCATAACTAGAAACTCCACTACTAGAAAACTCCGCAACTAGAAACTCTGCAACTAGAAACTCCACAACTAGAAACTCCTCAACTAGAAACTCCACAACTTGAAACACCACAACTAGATACTCCACAACTACAAGCTCCACAACTAGAAACTCCACAACTAAAAACTCCACAACTTGAAACTCCGCAACTAGAAACTCCACAACTAGACACTCCATAACTAGGAACTCCACAACTAGAAACTTCACAACTACAGACTCCACAACTACCGACTCCACAACTAGAAACTCCACAACAAGAAACTCCACAACCAGAAACTCCGCAACTAGAAACTCCGCGACTAGAAATCCCACAACTAGAGACTCCACAACTAGAAACTTCACAACTAGAAACTCCGCAACTAGAAAATCCACAACTAGAAACTCAACAGCTAGAAACTCCACATTTTGAAACACCACAACTAGATACTCCACAACTACAAATTCCCTAACTAGAAACTTCACAACTTGAAACTCAACAAATAGATACTCCACAACTATGGACTCCACAACTAGAAACTCTAACACTAGAAACTCCACAACCAGAAACTCCGCAACTAAAAACTCCGCAACTAGAAACTCCACAGCTAGAAAATCCACAGCTAGAAATTCCACAACTAGAAACTCCACAATTACAGACTCCGCAACTATGAACTCCACAACTAGACAATCCGCAACTAGGGACTCTACAACTTCAAAATCCACAACTAAAAACTTCACGACTTGAAACTCCCCAACTAGATACTCCACAACTACAAACTCCACAACTAGAAACTCCACAACTTGAAACTCCGCAACTAGAAACTCCGCCACTACAATCTCCACAACTGGAAAACTCCGCAACTAGAAACTCTGCAACTAGAGACTCCACAACTAGAAACTCCACAACTACGAGTCCCACAACTACAAACCCCACAACTACAAACTCAACAACTAGAAACTCCACAACTAGAAACTCAACAACTTTGGACTTCGCAACTAGAAACTCCACAACTAGAGACTCCACAACTAGGAACTCCATAACTAGAGACTCCACAACCAGAAACTCCACAGCTAGAAATTCCACAACTTGAGACTTCGTATGTAGAGACTCGGCAACTAGAAACACAACAACTAGAAACTCCACAACGAGAAACTCCACAACTAGAAACTCCACAACTTGAAACACCACAACTAGATACTCCACAAAAACAAATTTCATAACTAGAAACTCCACAGCTAGAAAGTCCGCAACTAGAAACTCTGCAACTAGAAACTCCGCAACTAGAAACTCCACAGCTAGAAAATCCACCACTAGAAACTCCTCAACTAGAAACTCCACAACTTGAAACACCACAACTAGATACTCCACAACTACAAACTCCACAACTAGAAACTCCACAATTAAAAACTCCACAACTTGAAACTCCGCAACTAGATACTCCACAACTTGCAACCCCACAACTAGATACTCCACAACTACAAATTTCACAACTAGAAACTCCACAACTAAAAACTCCGCAACTATAAACTCCGCAACTAGAAACTCCACAGCTAGAAAGTCCTCAACTAGAAACTCTGCAACTAGAAACTCCGCAACTAGAAACTCCACAGGTAGAAAATCCACCACTAGAAACTCCACAACTAGCAACGCCACAACTACAGACTCCGCAACTAGAAAACTCCGCAACACGAAACTCCCAGCCAGACACTCCGCTACTAGGAACTCTACAACTTCAAAATCCACAACTAGAAACTCCCCAACTTGAAACTCCGCTACTAGATACTCCACAACTACAAACTTCACAATTAGAAACTCCACAACTAGAAACTCCAATTTGAAACTCCACAACTAATAAACTCCGCAACTAGAAAATCTGCAACTAGAAACTCCACAGCTAGAAACTTCACTACTTGAAACACCACAACTAGATACTCCAAAACTACGAATTCTACAACAATAAACTCCAAAACTAGAAACTCCGCCACTAGAAACTCACAAACTAGAAACTCCTCAATTAGAAACTCCACAACTTGAAACACCACAACTAGATACTCCACAACTACAAACTCCACAACTACAAACTCCACAACTAAAAACTCCACAACTTGAAACTCCGCAACTAGAAACTCCACAACTAGAAACTCCACAACCAGAAACTCCGCAACTAGAAACTCCGCAACTAGAAATCCCACAACTAGAGACTCCACAACTAGAGACTTCACAACTAGAAACTCCGCAACTAGAAAATCCACAACTAGAAACTCCACAGCTAGAAACTCCACATTTTGAAACACCACAACTAGATACTCCACAACTACAAATTCCATAACTAGAAACTCCACAACTTGAAACTCAACAAATAGATACTCCACAACTATGGACTCCACAACTAGAAACTCTAACACTAGAAACTCCACAACCAGAAACTCCGCAACTAATAACTCCGCAACTAGAAACTCCACAGCTAGAAAATCCACAGCTAGAAATTCCACAACTAGAAACTCCACAAATACAGACTCCGCAACTATAAACTCCACAACTAGACAATCTGCAACTAGGAACTCTACAACTTCAAAATCCACAACTAAAAACTTCACAACTTGAAACTCCAACTCTAGATACTTCACAACTACAAACTCCACAACTAGAAACTCCACAACTTGAAACTCCGCAACTAGAAACTCCGCCACTACAATCTCCACAACTGGAAAACTCCGCAACTAGAAACTCTGCAACTAGAAACTCCACAGCTAGAAACTTCACTACTTGAAACACCACAACTAGATACTCCAAAACTACGAATTCTACAACAATAAACTCCAAAACTAGAAACTCCGCCACTAGAAACTCACAAACTAGAAACTCCTCAATTAGAAACTCCACAACTTGAAACACCACAACTAGATACTCCACAACTACAAACTCCACAACTACAAACTCCACAACTAAAAACTCCACAACTTGAAACTCCGCAACTAGAAACTCCACAACTAGAAACTCCACAACCAGAAACTCCGCAACTAGAAACTCCGCAACTAGAAATCCCACAACTAGAGACTCCACAACTAGAGACTTCACAACTAGAAACTCCGCAACTAGAAAATCCACAACTAGAAACTCCACAGCTAGAAACTCCACATTTTGAAACACCACAACTAGATACTCCACAACTACAAATTCCATAACTAGAAACTCCACAACTTGAAACTCAACAAATAGATACTCCACAACTATGGACTCCACAACTAGAAACTCTAACACTAGAAACTCCACAACCAGAAACTCTGCAACTAAAAACTCCGCAACTAGAAACTCCACAGCTAGAAAATCCACAGCTAGAAATTCCACAACTAGAAACTCCACAACTACAGACTCCGCCACTATAAACTCCACAACTAGACAATCCGCAACTAGGAACTCTACAACTTCAAAATTCACAACTTAAAACTTCCCAACTTGAAACTCTAACTCTAGATACTCCACAACCACAAACTCCACAACTAGAAACTCCACAACTTGAAACTCCGCAACTATAAACTCCGCAACTAGAAACTCCACAGCTAGAAAGTCCGCAACTAGAAACTCCGCCACTGCAATCTTCACAACTGGAAAACTCTGCAACTAGAAACTCTGCAACTAGAAACTCCGCAACTACAAACTCCACACCTAGAAACTCCACAACTACAATTCCACAACTAGAGACTCCACAACTAGAAACTCCACAACTAAGAACTCCACAACTACGAACCCCATAACTACAAACTCCACAACTAGAAACTCCACAACTAGAAACTCCACAGCTTTAGACTTCGCAACTAGAAATCCACAACTAGAGACTCCGCAACTAGGAGCTCCACAACTAGAGACTCCACAACCAGAAACTCCACAGCTAGAAACTCCACAACTAGAGACTTTACAACTAGAAACTCCGCAACTAGAAACTCCACAACTAGAAACTTCACAGCTAGAAACTCCAAAACTTGAATTACCACAACTAGATACTACACAACTACAAATTCCACAACTAGAAACTCCACAACTTGAAACTCCATAACTAGAAACTCCGCAAATAGAAAATCCACAACTAGAAACTCCTCAACTAGAAACTCCACAACTTGAAACACCACAACTAGATACTCTAGAAACTCCCCAACTAGAAACTCCACAACTTGAAACTCCGCAACTACAAATTCCACAACTAGAAACTCCACAATTTGAAACCCAACAAATATATACTCCACAACTACGGAATCCAAAACTAGAAACTCCACTACAAACTCTACAACTAGAGACTCCACAAGAAACTCCACAACTAGAAACTCCACAACTTGACACTCCACAACTAATAAACTCCGCAACTAGAAAATCTGCAACTAGAAACTCCACAGTTAGATACTTCACTACTTGAAACACCACAACTAGATACTCCACAACTTGCAACCCCACAACTAGATACTCCACAACTACAAATTCTCAACTAGAAACTCCACAACTAAAAACTCCGCAACTATAAACTCCGCCACTAGAAAATCCACAACTAGAAACTCCCCAACTTGAAACTCCGCAACTAGATACTCCACAACTACAAACTTCACAGTCAGAAACTCCACAACTAGAAACTCCACAACTTGAAACTCCACAACTAATAAACTCCGTAACTAGAAAATCTGCAACTAGAAACTCTGCAACTAGAAACTCCACAGCTGGAAACTTCACTACTTGAAGCACCACAACTAGATACTCCACAACTACGAATTCCACAACTAGAAACTCCACAGCTAGAAAGTTCGCAACTAGAAACTCTGCAACTAGAAACTCTACAACTAGAAACTGCACAGCTAGAAAATCTCCCACTAGAAACTCCACAACTACAGACTTCACAAGAAGAAACTCCACAACTAGAAACTCCACAACCAGAAACTCCGCAACTAGAAACTCCGCAACTAGAAATCCCACAACTAGAGACTCCATAACTAGAAACTCCTTTACTATAAAACTCCGCAACTAGAAACTCTGCAACTAGAAACTCCGCAACTAGAAACTCCACAGCTAGAAACTTCGATACTTGAAACACTACAACTAGATACTCCAAAACTACGAATTCTACAACAATAAACTTCAAAACTAGAAACTCCGCAACTAGAAACTTCACAACTAGAAACTCCTCAACTAGAAACTCCAACACTTGAAACACCACAACAAGATACTCCACAACTACAAACTCCACAACTAGAAACTCCACAACTAAAAACTCCAACACTTGAAACTCCGCAACTAGAAACTCCACAACTAGAAACTCCGCAGCTAGAAAATTCACAGCTGGAAATTGCACAACTAGAATCTCCACAACTACAGACTCCGCAACTATAAACTCCACAACTAGACAATCCGCAACTAGGAACTCTACAACTTCAAAATCCACAGATAAAAACTTCACAACTTGAAACTCCACAACTAGAAACTCCAAAACTTGAAACTCCGCAACTAGAAACTCCGCAACTAGAAACTCCGCCACTACAATCTCCACAACTGGAAAACTCCGCAACTAGAAACTCTGCAACTAGAAACTCTGCAACTAGAAACTCCAGAGCTAGAAACTCCACAACTACAAACTCCACAACTAGAGACTCCACAACTAGAAACTCCACAACTACGAGTCCCACAACTACGAACCCCACAACTACAAACTCAACAACTAGAAATTCCACAACTAGAAACTCAACAACTTTCGACTTCGCAACTAGAAACTCCACAACTAGAGACTCCACAACTAGGAACTCCACAACTAGAGACTCCACAACCAGAAACTCCACAGCTAGAAATTCCACAGCTTGAGACTTCGTATGTAGAGGCTCGGCAACTAGAAACACAACAACTAGAAACTCCACAACGAGAAACTCCACAACTAGAGACTTCACAACTAGAAACTCCACAGCTGGAAAGTCTGCAACTAGAAACTCTGCAACTAGAAACTCCGCAACTAGAACTCCACAGCTAGAAAATCCACCACTAGAAACTCCACAACTAGCAACTCCACAACTACAGACTCCGCAACTAGAAAACTCCGCAACTAGAAACTCCCAAACAGACACTCCGCAACTAGGAACTCTAAAACTAGAAACTTCACAACTTGAGACTTCGAAACTACATACTCCACAACTAGAAACTCCACAACTAGAAACTCCACAACTAGAAACTCCACAACTAGAAACACCGCAACTAGAAACTCTACAGCTAGAAAGTCCGCAACTAGAAACTCTGCAACTAGAAACTCCGCAACTAGAAACTCCACAGCTAGAAAATCCACCACTAGAAACTCCACAACTAGACACTCCAAACTAGACACTCCGCAACTAGGAACTCTACAACTTCAAAATCCACAACTAGAAACTCCACAACTTGAAACTCCACAACTAGATACTCCACAACTACAAACTCCACAACTTGAAACTCCGCAACTAGAAACTCCATAACTAGAAACTCCACTACTAGAAAACTCCGCAACTAGAAACTCTGCAACTAGAAACTCCACAACTAGAAACTCCTCAACTAGAAACTCCACAACTTGAAACACCACAACTAGATACTCCACAACTACAAGCTCCACAACTAGAAACTCCACAACTAAAAACTCCACAACTTGAAACTCCGCAACTAGAAACTCCACAACTAGACACTCCATAACTAGGAACTCCACAACTAGAAACTTCACAACTACAGACTCCACAACTACCGACTCCACAACTAGAAACTCCACAACAAGAAACTCCACAACCAGAAACTCCGCAACTAGAAACTCCGCGACTAGAAATCCCACAACTAGAGACTCCACAACTAGAAACTTCACAACTAGAAACTCCGCAACTAGAAAATCCACAACTAGAAACTCCACAGCTAGAAACTCCACATTTTGAAACACCACAACTAGATACTCCACAACTACAAATTCCCTAACTAGAAACTTCACAACTTGAAACTCAACAAATAGATACTCCACAACTATGGACTCCACAACTAGAAACTCTAACACTAGAAACTCCACAACCAGAAACTCCGCAACTAAAAACTCCGCAACTAGAAACTCCACAGCTAGAAAATCCACAGCTAGAAATTCCACAACTAGAAACTCCACAATTACAGACTCCGCAACTATGAACTCCACAACTAGACAATCCGCAACTAGGGACTCTACAACTTCAAAATCCACAACTAAAAACTTCACGACTTGAAACTCCCCAACTAGATACTCCACAACTACAAACTCCACAACTAGAAACTCCACAACTTGAAACTCCGCAACTAGAAACTCCGCCACTACAATCTCCACAACTGGAAAACTCCGCAACTAGAAACTCTGCAACTAGAGACTCCACAACTAGAAACTCCACAACTACGAGTCCCACAACTACAAACCCCACAACTACAAACTCAACAACTAGAAACTCCACAACTAGAAACTCAACAACTTTGGACTTCGCAACTAGAAACTCCACAACTAGAGACTCCACAACTAGGAACTCCATAACTAGAGACTCCACAACCAGAAACTCCACAGCTAGAAATTCCACAACTTGAGACTTCGTATGTAGAGACTCGGCAACTAGAAACACAACAACTAGAAACTCCACAACGAGAAACTCCACAACTAGAAACTCCACAACTTGAAACACCACAACTAGATACTCCACAAAAACAAATTTCATAACTAGAAACTCCACAGCTAGAAAGTCCGCAACTAGAAACTCTGCAACTAGAAACTCCGCAACTAGAAACTCCACAGCTAGAAAATCCACCACTAGAAACTCCTCAACTAGAAACTCCACAACTTGAAACACCACAACTAGATACTCCACAACTACAAACTCCACAACTAGAAACTCCACAATTAAAAACTCCACAACTTGAAACTCCGCAACTAGATACTCCACAACTTGCAACCCCACAACTAGATACTCCACAACTACAAATTTCACAACTAGAAACTCCACAACTAAAAACTCCGCAACTATAAACTCCGCAACTAGAAACTCCACAGCTAGAAAGTCCTCAACTAGAAACTCTGCAACTAGAAACTCCGCAACTAGAAACTCCACAGGTAGAAAATCCACCACTAGAAACTCCACAACTAGCAACGCCACAACTACAGACTCCGCAACTAGAAAACTCCGCAACACGAAACTCCCAGCCAGACACTCCGCTACTAGGAACTCTACAACTTCAAAATCCACAACTAGAAACTCCCCAACTTGAAACTCCGCTACTAGATACTCCACAACTACAAACTTCACAATTAGAAACTCCACAACTAAAAACTCCAATTTGAAACTCCACAACTAATAAACTCCGCAACTAGAAAATCTGCAACTAGAAACTCCACAGCTAGAAACTTCACTACTTGAAACACCACAACTAGATACTCCAAAACTACGAATTCTACAACAATAAACTCCAAAACTAGAAACTCCGCCACTAGAAACTCACAAACTAGAAACTCCTCAATTAGAAACTCCACAACTTGAAACACCACAACTAGATACTCCACAACTACAAACTCCACAACTACAAACTCCACAACTAAAAACTCCACAACTTGAAACTCCGCAACTAGAAACTCCACAACTAGAAACTCCACAACCAGAAACTCCGCAACTAGAAACTCCGCAACTAGAAATCCCACAACTAGAGACTCCACAACTAGAGACTTCACAACTAGAAACTCCGCAACTAGAAAATCCACAACTAGAAACTCCACAGCTAGAAACTCCACATTTTGAAACACCACAACTAGATACTCCACAACTACAAATTCCATAACTAGAAACTCCACAACTTGAAACTCAACAAATAGATACTCCACAACTATGGACTCCACAACTAGAAACTCTAACACTAGAAACTCCACAACCAGAAACTCCGCAACTAAAAACTCCGCAACTAGAAACTCCACAGCTAGAAAATCCACAGCTAGAAATTCCACAACTAGAAACTCCACAAATACAGACTCCGCAACTATAAACTCCACAACTAGACAATCTGCAACTAGGAACTCTACAACTTCAAAATCCACAACTAAAAACTTCACAACTTGAAACTCCAACTCTAGATACTTCACAACTACAAACTCCACAACTAGAAACTCCACAACTTGAAACTCCGCAACTAGAAACTCCGCCACTACAATCTCCACAACTGGAAAACTCCGCAACTAGAAACTCTGCAACTAGAAACTCCACAGCTAGAAACTTCACTACTTGAAACACCACAACTAGATACTCCAAAACTACGAATTCTACAACAATAAACTCCAAAACTAGAAACTCCGCCACTAGAAACTCACAAACTAGAAACTCCTCAATTAGAAACTCCACAACTTGAAACACCACAACTAGATACTCCACAACTACAAACTCCACAACTACAAACTCCACAACTAAAAACTCCACAACTTGAAACTCCGCAACTAGAAACTCCACAACTAGAAACTCCACAACCAGAAACTCCGCAACTAGAAACTCCGCAACTAGAAATCCCACAACTAGAGACTCCACAACTAGAGACTTCACAACTAGAAACTCCGCAACTAGAAAATCCACAACTAGAAACTCCACAGCTAGAAACTCCACATTTTGAAACACCACAACTAGATACTCCACAACTACAAATTCCATAACTAGAAACTCCACAACTTGAAACTCAACAAATAGATACTCCACAACTATGGACTCCACAACTAGAAACTCTAACACTAGAAACTCCACAACCAGAAACTCCGCAACTAAAAACTCCGCAACTAGAAACTCCACAGCTAGAAAATCCACAGCTAGAAATTCCACAACTAGAAACTCCACAACTACAGACTCCGCCACTATAAACTCCACAACTAGACAATCCGCAACTAGGAACTCTACAACTTCAAAATTCACAACTTAAAACTTCCCAACTTGAAACTCTAACTCTAGATACTCCACAACCACAAACTCCACAACTAGAAACTCCACAACTTGAAACTCCGCAACTATAAACTCCGCAACTAGAAACTCCACAGCTAGAAAGTCCGCAACTAGAAACTCCGCCACTGCAATCTTCACAACTGGAAAACTCTGCAACTAGAAACTCTGCAACTAGAAACTCCGCAACTACAAACTCCACACCTAGAAACTCCACAACTACAATTCCACAACTAGAGACTCCACAACTAGAAACTCCACAACTAAGAACTCCACAACTACGAACCCCATAACTACAAACTCCACAACTAGAAACTCCACAACTAGAAACTCCACAGCTTTAGACTTCGCAACTAGAAATCCACAACTAGAGACTCCGCAACTAGGAGCTCCACAACTAGAGACTCCACAACCAGAAACTCCACAGCTAGAAACTCCACAACTAGAGACTTTACAACTAGAAACTCCGCAACTAGAAACTCCACAACTAGAAACTTCACAGCTAGAAACTCCAAAACTTGAATTACCACAACTAGATACTACACAACTACAAATTCCACAACTAGAAACTCCACAACTTGAAACTCCATAACTAGAAACTCCGCAAATAGAAAATCCACAACTAGAAACTCCTCAACTAGAAACTCCACAACTTGAAACACCACAACTAGATACTCTAGAAACTCCCCAACTAGAAACTCCACAACTTGAAACTCCGCAACTACAAATTCCACAACTAGAAACTCCACAATTTGAAACCCAACAAATATATACTCCACAACTACGGAATCCAAAACTAGAAACTCCACTACAAACTCTACAACTAGAGACTCCACAAGAAACTCCACAACTAGAAACTCCACAACTTGACACTCCACAACTAATAAACTCCGCAACTAGAAAATCTGCAACTAGAAACTCCACAGTTAGATACTTCACTACTTGAAACACCACAACTAGATACTCCACAACTTGCAACCCCACAACTAGATACTCCACAACTACAAATTCTCAACTAGAAACTCCACAACTAAAAACTCCGCAACTATAAACTCCGCCACTAGAAAATCCACAACTAGAAACTCCCCAACTTGAAACTCCGCAACTAGATACTCCACAACTACAAACTTCACAGTCAGAAACTCCACAACTAGAAACTCCACAACTTGAAACTCCACAACTAATAAACTCCGCAACTAGAAAATCTGCAACTAGAAACTCTGCAACTAGAAACTCCACAGCTGGAAACTTCACTACTTGAAGCACCACAACTAGATACTCCACAACTACGAATTCCACAACTAGAAACTCCACAGCTAGAAAGTTCGCAACTAGAAACTCTGCAACTAGAAACTCTACAACTAGAAACTGCACAGCTAGAAAATCTCCCACTAGAAACTCCACAACTACAGACTTCACAAGAAGAAACTCCACAACTAGAAACTCCACAACCAGAAACTCCGCAACTAGAAACTCCGCAACTAGAAATCCCACAACTAGAGACTCCATAACTAGAAACTCCCCTACTATAAAACTCCGCAACTAGAAACTCTGCAACTAGAAACTCCGCAACTAGAAACTCCACAGCTAGAAACTTCGATACTTGAAACACTACAACTAGATACTCCAAAACTACGAATTCTACAACAATAAACTTCAAAACTAGAAACTCCGCAACTAGAAACTTCACAACTAGAAACTCCTCAACTAGAAACTCCAACACTTGAAACACCACAACAAGATACTCCACAACTACAAACTCCACAACTAGAAACTCCACAACTAAAAACTCCAACACTTGAAACTCCGCAACTAGAAACTCCACAACTAGAAACTCCGCAGCTAGAAAATTCACAGCTGGAAATTGCACAACTAGAAACTCCACAACTACAGACTCCGCAACTATAAACTCCACAACTAGACAATCCGCAACTAGGAACTCTACAACTTCAAAATCCACAGATAAAAACTTCACAACTTGAAACTCCACAACTAGAAACTCCAAAACTTGAAACTCCGCAACTAGAAACTCCGCAACTAGAAACTCCGCCACTACAATCTCCACAACTGGAAAACTCCGCAACTAGAAACTCTGCAACTAGAAACTCTGCAACTAGAAACTCCAGAGCTAGAAACTCCACAACTACAAACTCCACAACTAGAGACTCCACAACTAGAAACTCCACAACTACGAGTCCCACAACTACGAACCCCACAACTACAAACTCAACAACTAGAAATTCCACAACTAGAAACTCAACAACTTTCGACTTCGCAACTAGAAACTCCACAACTAGAGACTCCACAACTAGGAACTCCACAACTAGAGACTCCACAACCAGAAACTCCACAGCTAGAAATTCCACAGCTTGAGACTTCGTATGTAGAGGCTCGGCAACTAGAAACACAACAACTAGAAACTCCACAACGAGAAACTCCACAACTAGAGACTTCACAACTAGAAACTCCACAGCTGGAAAGTCTGCAACTAGAAACTCTGCAACTAGAAACTCCGCAACTAGAACTCCACAGCTAGAAAATCCACCACTAGAAACTCCACAACTAGCAACTCCACAACTACAGACTCCGCAACTAGAAAACTCCGCAACTAGAAACTCCCAAACAGACACTCCGCAACTAGGAACTCTAAAACTAGAAACTTCACAACTTGAGACTTCGAAACTACATACTCCACAACTAGAAACTCCACAACTAGAAACTCCACAACTAGAAACTCCACAACTAGAAACACCGCAACTAGAAACTCTACAGCTAGAAAGTCCGCAACTAGAAACTCTGCAACTAGAAACTCCGCAACTAGAAACTCCACAGCTAGAAAATCCACCACTAGAAACTCCACAACTAGACACTCCCAACTAGACACTCCGCAACTAGGAACTCTACAACTTCAAAATCCACAACTAGAAACTCCACAACTTGAAACTCCACAACTAGATACTCCACAACTACAAACTCCACAACTTGAAACTCCGCAACTAGAAACTCCATAACTAGAAACTCCACTACTAGAAAACTCCGCAACTAGAAACTCTGCAACTAGAAACTCCACAACTAGAAACTCCTCAACTAGAAACTCCACAACTTGAAACACCACAACTAGATACTCCACAACTACAAGCTCCACAACTAGAAACTCCACAACTAAAAACTCCACAACTTGAAACTCCGCAACTAGAAACTCCACAACTAGACACTCCATAACTAGGAACTCCACAACTAGAAACTTCACAACTACAGACTCCACAACTACCGACTCCACAACTAGAAACTCCACAACAAGAAACTCCACAACCAGAAACTCCGCAACTAGAAACTCCGCGACTAGAAATCCCACAACTAGAGACTCCACAACTAGAAACTTCACAACTAGAAACTCCGCAACTAGAAAATCCACAACTAGAAACTCCACAGCTAGAAACTCCACATTTTGAAACACCACAACTAGATACTCCACAACTACAAATTCCCTAACTAGAAACTTCACAACTTGAAACTCAACAAATAGATACTCCACAACTATGGACTCCACAACTAGAAACTCTAACACTAGAAACTCCACAACCAGAAACTCCGCAACTAAAAACTCCGCAACTAGAAACTCCACAGCTAGAAAATCCACAGCTAGAAATTCCACAACTAGAAACTCCACAATTACAGACTCCGCAACTATGAACTCCACAACTAGACAATCCGCAACTAGGGACTCTACAACTTCAAAATCCACAACTAAAAACTTCACGACTTGAAACTCCCCAACTAGATACTCCACAACTACAAACTCCACAACTAGAAACTCCACAACTTGAAACTCCGCAACTAGAAACTCCGCCACTACAATCTCCACAACTGGAAAACTCCGCAACTAGAAACTCTGCAACTAGAGACTCCACAACTAGAAACTCCACAACTACGAGTCCCACAACTACAAACCCCACAACTACAAACTCAACAACTAGAAACTCCACAACTAGAAACTCAACAACTTTGGACTTCGCAACTAGAAACTCCACAACTAGAGACTCCACAACTAGGAACTCCATAACTAGAGACTCCACAACCAGAAACTCCACAGCTAGAAATTCCACAACTTGAGACTTCGTATGTAGAGACTCGGCAACTAGAAACACAACAACTAGAAACTCCACAACGAGAAACTCCACAACTAGAAACTCCACAACTTGAAACACCACAACTAGATACTCCACAAAAACAAATTTCATAACTAGAAACTCCACAGCTAGAAAGTCCGCAACTAGAAACTCTGCAACTAGAAACTCCGCAACTAGAAACTCCACAGCTAGAAAATCCACCACTAGAAACTCCTCAACTAGAAACTCCACAACTTGAAACACCACAACTAGATACTCCACAACTACAAACTCCACAACTAGAAACTCCACAATTAAAAACTCCACAACTTGAAACTCCGCAACTAGATACTCCACAACTTGCAACCCCACAACTAGATACTCCACAACTACAAATTTCACAACTAGAAACTCCACAACTAAAAACTCCGCAACTATAAACTCCGCAACTAGAAACTCCACAGCTAGAAAGTCCTCAACTAGAAACTCTGCAACTAGAAACTCCGCAACTAGAAACTCCACAGGTAGAAAATCCACCACTAGAAACTCCACAACTAGCAACGCCACAACTACAGACTCCGCAACTAGAAAACTCCGCAACACGAAACTCCCAGCCAGACACTCCGCTACTAGGAACTCTACAACTTCAAAATCCACAACTAGAAACTCCCCAACTTGAAACTCCGCTACTAGATACTCCACAACTACAAACTTCACAATTAGAAACTCCACAACTAAAAACTCCAATTTGAAACTCCACAACTAATAAACTCCGCAACTAGAAAATCTGCAACTAGAAACTCCACAGCTAGAAACTTCACTACTTGAAACACCACAACTAGATACTCCAAAACTACGAATTCTACAACAATAAACTCCAAAACTAGAAACTCCGCCACTAGAAACTCACAAACTAGAAACTCCTCAATTAGAAACTCCACAACTTGAAACACCACAACTAGATACTCCACAACTACAAACTCCACAACTACAAACTCCACAACTAAAAACTCCACAACTTGAAACTCCGCAACTAGAAACTCCACAACTAGAAACTCCACAACCAGAAACTCCGCAACTAGAAAATCCACAACTAGAAACTCCACAGCTAGAAACTCCACATTTTGAAACACCACAACTAGATACTCCACAACTACAAATTCCATAACTAGAAACTCCACAACTTGAAACTCAACAAATAGATACTCCACAACTATGGACTCCACAACTAGAAACTCTAACACTAGAAACTCCACAACCAGAAACTCCGCAACTAAAAACTCCGCAACTAGAAACTCCACAGCTAGAAAATCCACAGCTAGAAATTCCACAACTAGAAACTCCACAAATACAGACTCCGCAACTATAAACTCCACAACTAGACAATCTGCAACTAGGAACTCTACAACTTCAAAATCCACAACTAAAAACTTCACAACTTGAAACTCCAACTCTAGATACTTCACAACTACAAACTCCACAACTAGAAACTCCACAACTTGAAACTCCGCAACTAGAAACTCCGCCACTACAATCTCCACAACTGGAAAACTCCGCAACTAGAAACTCCGCAACTAGAAACTCCACAGCTAGAAAATCCACAGCTAGAAATTCCACAACTAGAAACTCCACAACTACAGACTCCGCCACTATAAACTCCACAACTAGACAATCCGCAACTAGGAACTCTACAACTTCAAAATTCACAACTTAAAACTTCCCAACTTGAAACTCTAACTCTAGATACTCCACAACCACAAACTCCACAACTAGAAACTCCACAACTTGAAACTCCGCAACTATAAACTCCGCAACTAGAAACTCCACAGCTAGAAAGTCCGCAACTAGAAACTCCGCCACTGCAATCTTCACAACTGGAAAACTCTGCAACTAGAAACTCTGCAACTAGAAACTCCGCAACTACAAACTCCACACCTAGAAACTCCACAACTACAATTCCACAACTAGAGACTCCACAACTAGAAACTCCACAACTAAGAACTCCACAACTACGAACCCCATAACTACAAACTCCACAACTAGAAACTCCACAACTAGAAACTCCACAGCTTTAGACTTCGCAACTAGAAATCCACAACTAGAGACTCCGCAACTAGGAGCTCCACAACTAGAGACTCCACAACCAGAAACTCCACAGCTAGAAACTCCACAACTAGAGACTTTACAACTAGAAACTCCGCAACTAGAAACTCCACAACTAGAAACTTCACAGCTAGAAACTCCAAAACTTGAATTACCACAACTAGATACTACACAACTACAAATTCCACAACTAGAAACTCCACAACTTGAAACTCCATAACTAGAAACTCCGCAAATAGAAAATCCACAACTAGAAACTCCTCAACTAGAAACTCCACAACTTGAAACACCACAACTAGATACTCTAGAAACTCCCCAACTAGAAACTCCACAACTTGAAACTCCGCAACTACAAATTCCACAACTAGAAACTCCACAATTTGAAACCCAACAAATATATACTCCACAACTACGGAATCCAAAACTAGAAACTCCACTACAAACTCCACAACTAGAGACTCCACAAGAAACTCCGCAACTAGAAACTCCACAACTTGACACTCCACAACTAATAAACTCCGCAACTAGAAAATCTGCAACTAGAAACTCCACAGTTAGATACTTCACTACTTGAAACACCACAACTAGATACTCCACAACTTGCAACCCCACAACTAGATACTCCACAAATACAAATTCTCAACTAGAAACTCCACAACTAAAAACTCCGCAACTATAAACTCCGCCACTAGAAAATCCACAACTAGAAACTCCCCAACTTGAAACTCCGCAACTAGATACTCCACAACTACAAACTTCACAGTCAGAAACTCCACAACTAGAAACTCCACAACTTGAAACTCCACAACTAATAAACTCCGCAACTAGAAAATCTGCAACTAGAAACTCTGCAACTAGAAACTCCACAGCTGGAAACTTCACTACTTGAAGCACCACAACTAGATACTCCACAACTACGAATTCCACAACTAGAAACTCCACAGCTAGAAAGTTCGCAACTAGAAACTCTGCAACTAGAAACTCTACAACTAGAAACTGCACAGCTAGAAAATCTCCCACTAGAAACTCCACAACTACAGACTTCACAACAAGAAACTCCACAACTAGAAACTCCACAACCAGAAACTCCGCAACTAGAAACTCCGCAACTAGAAATCCCACAACTAGAGACTCCATAACTAGAAACTCCCCTACTATAAAACTCCGCAACTAGAAACTCTGCAACTAGAAACTCCGCAACTAGAAACTCCACAGCTAGAAACTTCGATACTTGAAACACTACAACTAGATACTCCAAAACTACGAATTCTACAACAATAAACTTCAAAACTAGAAACTCCGCAACTAGAAACTTCACAACTAGAAACTCCTCAACTAGAAACTCCAACACTTGAAACACCACAACAAGATACTCCACAACGACAAACTCCACAACTAGAAACTCCACAACTAAAAACTCCAACACTTGAAACTCCGCAACTAGAAACTCCACAACTAGAAACTCCGCAGCTAGAAAATTCACAGCTGGAAATTGCACAACTAGAAACTCCACAACTACAGACTCCGCAACTATAAACTCCACAACTAGACAATCCGCAACTAGGAACTCTACAACTTCAAAATCCACAGATAAAACTTCACAACTTGAAACTCCACAACTAGAAACTCCAAAACTTGAAACTCCGCAACTAGAAACTCCGCAACTAGAAACTCCGCCACTACAATCTCCACAACTGGAAAACTCCGCAACTAGAAACTCTGCAACTAGAAACTCTGCAACTAGAAACTCCAGAGCTAGAAACTCCACAACTACAAACTCCACAACTAGAGACTCCACAACTAGAAACTCCACAACTACGAGTCCCACAACTACGAACCCCACAACTACAAACTCAACAACTAGAAATTCCACAACTAGAAACTCAACAACTTTCGACTTCGCAACTAGAAACTCCACAACTAGAGACTCCACAACTAGGAACTCCACAACTAGAGACTCCACAACCAGAAACTCCACAGCTAGAAATTCCACAGCTTGAGACTTCGTATGTAGAGGCTCGGCAACTAGAAACACAACAACTAGAAACTCCACAACGAGAAACTCCACAACTAGAGACTTCACAACTAGAAACTCCACAGCTGGAAAGTCTGCAACTAGAAACTCTGCAACTAGAAACTCCGCAACTAGAACTCCACAGCTAGAAAATCCACCACTAGAAACTCCACAACTAGCAACTCCACAACTACAGACTCCGCAACTAGAAAACTCCGCAACTAGAAACTCCCAAACAGACACTCCGCAACTAGGAACTCTAAAACTAGAAACTTCACAACTTGAGACTTCGAAACTACATACTCCACAACTAGAAACTCCACAACTAGAAACTCCACAACTAGAAACTCCACAACTAGAAACACCGCAACTAGAAACTCTGCAGCTAGAAAGTCCGCAACTAGAAACTCTGCAACTAGAAACTCCGCAACTAGAAACTCCACAGCTAGAAAATCCACCACTAGAAACTCCACAACTAGACACTCCCAACTAGACACTCCGCAACTAGGAACTCTACAACTTCAAAATCCACAACTAGAAACTCCACAACTTGAAACTCCACAACTAGATACTCCACAACTACAAACTCCACAACTTGAAACTCCGCAACTAGAAACTCCATAACTAGAAACTCCACTACTAGAAAACTCCGCAACTAGAAACTCTGCAACTAGAAACTCCACAACTAGAAACTCCTCAACTAGAAACTCCACAACTTGAAACACCACAACTAGATACTCCACAACTACAAGCTCCACAACTAGAAACTCCACAACTAAAAACTCCACAACTTGAAACTCCGCAACTAGAAACTCCACAACTAGACACTCCATAACTAGGAACTCCACAACTAGAAACTTCACAACTACAGACTCCACAACTACCGACTCCACAACTAGAAACTCCACAACAAGAAACTCCACAACCAGAAACTCCGCAACTAGAAACTCCGCGACTAGAAATCCCACAACTAGAGACTCCACAACTAGAAACTTCACAACTAGAAACTCCGCAACTAGAAAATCCACAACTAGAAACTCCACAGCTAGAAACTCCACATTTTGAAACACCACAACTAGATACTCCACAACTACAAATTCCCTAACTAGAAACTTCACAACTTGAAACTCAACAAATAGATACTCCACAACTATGGACTCCACAACTAGAAACTCTAACACTAGAAACTCCACAACCAGAAAGTCCGCAACTAAAAACTCCGCAACTAGAAACTCCACAGCTAGAAAATCCACAGCTAGAAATTCCACAACTAGAAACTCCACAATTACAGACTCCGCAACTATGAACTCCACAACTAGACAATCCGCAACTAGGGACTCTACAACTTCAAAATCCACAACTAAAAACTTCACGACTTGAAACTCCCCAGCTAGATACTCCACAACTACAAACTCCACAACTAGAAACTCCACAACTTGAAACTCCGCAACTAGAAACTCCGCCACTACAATCTCCACAACTGGAAAACTCCGCAACTAGAAACTCTGCAACTAGAGACTCCACAACTAGAAACTCCACAACTACGAGTCCCACAACTACAAACCCCACAACTACAAACTCAACAACTAGAAACTCCACAACTAGAAACTCAACAACTTTGGACTTCGCAACTAGAAACTCCACAACTAGAGACTCCACAACTAGGAACTCCATAACTAGAGACTCCACAACCAGAAACTCCACAGCTAGAAATTCCACAACTTGAGACTTCGTATGTAGAGACTCGGCAACTAGAAACACAACAACTAGAAACTCCACAACGAGAAACTCCACAACTAGAAACTCCACAACTTGAAACGCCACAACTAGATACTCCACAAAAACAAATTTCATAACTAGAAACTCCACAGCTAGAAAGTCCGCAACTAGAAACTCTGCAACTAGAAACTCCGCAACTAGAAACTCCACAGCTAGAAAATCCACCACTAGAAACTCCACAACTAGAAACTCCACAATTAAAAACTCCACAACTTGAAACTCCGCAACTAGATACTCCACAACTTGCAACCCCACAACTAGATACTCCACAACTACAAATTTCACAACTAGAAACTCCACAACTAAAAACTCCGCAACTATAAACTCCGCAACTAGAAACTCCACAGCTAGAAAGTCCTCAACTAGAAACTCTGCAACTAGAAACTCCGCAACTAGAAACTCCACAGGTAGAAAATCCACCACTAGAAACTCCACAACTAGCAACGCCACAACTACAGACTCCGCAACTAGAAAACTCCGCAACACGAAACTCCCAGCCAGACACTCCGCTACTAGGAACTCTACAACTTCAAAATCCACAACTAGAAACTCCCCAACTTGAAACTCCGCTACTAGATACTCCACAACTACAAACTTCACAATTAGAAACTCCACAACTAGAAACTCCAATTTGAAACTCCACAACTAATAAACTCCGCAACTAGAAAATCTGCAACTAGAAACTCCACAGCTAGAAACTTCACTACTTGAAACACCACAACTAGATACTCCAAAACTACGAATTCTACAACAATAAACTCCAAAACTAGAAACTCCGCCACTAGAAACTCACAAACTAGAAACTCCTCAATTAGAAACTCCACAACTTGAAACACCACAACTAGATACTCCACAACTACAAACTCCACAACTACAAACTCCACAACTAAAAACTCCACAACTTGAAACTCCGCAACTAGAAACTCCACAACTAGAAACTCCACAACCAGAAACTCCGCAACTAGAAACTCCGCAACTAGAAATCCCACAACTAGAGACTCCACAACTAGAGACTTCACAACTAGAAACTCCGCAACTAGAAAATCCACAACTAGAAACTCCACAGCTAGAAACTCCACATTTTGAAACACCACAACTAGATACTCCACAACTACAAATTCCATAACTAGAAACTCCACAACTTGAAACTCAACAAATAGATACTCCACAACTATGGACTCCACAACTAGAAACTCTAACACTAGAAACTCCACAACCAGAAACTCCGCAACTAAAAACTCCGCAACTAGAAACTCCACAGCTAGAAAATCCACAGCTAGAAATTCCACAACTAGAAACTCCACAAATACAGACTCCGCAACTATAAACTCCACAACTAGACAATCTGCAACTAGGAACTCTACAACTTCAAAATCCACAACTAAAAACTTCACAACTTGAAACTCCAACTCTAGATACTTCACAACTACAAACTCCACAACTAGAAACTCCACAACTTGAAACTCCGCAACTAGAAACTCCGCCACTACAATCTCCACAACTGGAAAACTCCGCAACTAGAAACTCTGCAACTAGAAACTCCGCAACTAGAAACTCCAGAGCTAGAAACTCCACAACTACAAACTCCACAACTAGAGACTCCACAACTAGAACCTCCACAACTACGAGTCCCACAACTACAAACCCCACAACTACAAACTCAACAACTAGAAATTCCACAACTAGAAACTCAACAACTTTGGACTTCGCAACTAGAAACTCCACAACTAGAGACTCCACAACTAGGCACTCCATAACTAGAGACTCCACAACCAGAAACTCCACAGCTAGAAATTCCACAACTTGAGACTTCGTATGTAGAGACTCGGCATCTAGAAACACAACAACTAGAAACTCCACAACGAGAAACTCCACAACGAGAAACACCACAACTAAATACTCCACAAAAACAAATTTCATAAATAGAAACTCCACAGCTAGAAAGTCCGCAACTAGAAACTCTGCAACTAGAAACTCCGCAACTAGAAACTCCACAGCTAGAAAATCCACCCCTAGAAACTCCAAAACTAGCAACTCCACAACTACAGACTCCGCAACTAGAAAACTCCGCAACTAGAAACTCCCAACCAGACACTCCGCAACTAGGAACTCTACAACTTCTAAATCCACAACTAGAAACTCCCCAACTTGAAACACCACAACTAGATACTCCACAACTACAAATTCCACAACTAGAAACTCCGCAACTAGAAACTCCGCCACTAGAAACTCCACAACTAATTAACTCCGCAACTAGAAACTCCACAACTAGAGACTTCATAACTAGGAACTGCACAACTAGAAACTCCACAACTACAGACTCCACAACTACAGACTCCTCTACTAGAAACTCCGCCACTAGAAACTCCACAACTATTAAACTCCGCAACTAGAAACTCCACAACTAGAGACTTCATAACTAGGAACTCCACAACTAGAAACTCCACAACTACAGACTCCACAACTACAGACTCCTCTACTAGAAACTCCACAACTAGAAACTCCACAACCAGAAACTCCGCAACTAGAAACTCCGCAACTAGAAATCCCACAACTAGAGACTCCACAGCTAGAAACTCCACATTTTGAAACACCACAACTAGATACTCCACAACTACAAATTCCATAACTAGAAACTCCACAACTTGAAACTCAACAAATAAATACTCCACAACTACAAATTCCATAACTAGAAACTCCACAACTTGAAACTCAACAAATAGATACTCCACAACTATGGACTCCACAACTAGAAACTCTAACACTAGAAACTCCTTAACCTGAAACTCCGCAATAAAAACTCCGCAACTAGAAACTCCACAGCTAGAAAATCCACAGCTAGAAATTCCACAACTAGAAACTCCACAACTACAGACTCCGCAACTATAAACTCCACAACTAGACAATCCGCAGCTTGAAACTCAACAACTTGAAACCCAACAAATAGATACACCACAACTACGTACTCCACAACTAGAAACTCCATAACTAGAAACATCACTACTAGAAAACTCCGCAACTAGAAATTCTGCAACTAGTAACTGCGCAACTAAAAACTCCACATCTAGAAACTTCACTACTTCAAACACCACAACTAGATACTCCAAAACTACGAATTCCACAACTAGAAACTCCACAACTAGAAACTCCGCAACTAGAAACTCCTCAACTAGAAACTCCACAGCTAGAGACTCCATAACTCTAAACTTCACAACTAGAAACTCCACAACCAGAAACTCCACAAATAGAAACTCTGCAACTAGAAATCCCACAACTAGAGACTCCACAACTAGAGACTTCACAACTAGAAACTCCACAACTAGAAACTCCACAGCTAGAAACTCCAAAACTTGAAACACCACAACTAGATACTCCACAACTACAAATTCCACAACAAAAAACACCACAACTTGAAACCCAACAAATAGATACTCCACAACTACGGACTCCACAACAAGATACTCCAACACTAGAAACTCCACAACCAGAAACTCCGCAACTAAAAACTCCGCAACTAGAAACTCCACAGCTAGAAAATCCACAGCTATAAATTCCACAACTAGAAACTCCACAACTACAGACTCCACAACTAGAAAACTCCGCAACTATAAACTACACAACTAGACAATCCGCTACTAGGAACTCTACAACTTCAAAATCCACAACTAAAAACTCCACAACTTGAAACTCACAACTAGATACTCCACAACTACAAACTTCACAGTCAGAAACTCCACAACTAGAAACACCACAACTAGATACTCCACAACTACAAACTCCACAACTAGAAACTCCACAATTAAAAACTCCACAACTTGAAACTCCGCAACTAGATACTCCACAACTTGCAACCCCACAACTAGATACTCCACAACTACAAATTTCACAACTAGAAACTCCACAACTAAAAACTCCGCAACTATAAACTCCGCAACTAGAAACTCCACAGCTAGAAAGTCCTCAACTAGAAACTCTGCAACTAGAAACTCCGCAACTAGAAACTCCACAGGTAGAAAATCCACCACTAGAAACTCCACAACTAGCAACGCCACAACTACAGACTCCGCAACTAGAAAACTCCGCAACACGAAACTCCCAGCCAGACACTCCGCTACTAGGAACTCTACAACTTCAAAATCCACAACTAGAAACTCCCCAACTTGAAACTCCGCTACTAGATACTCCACAACTACAAACTTCACAATTAGAAACTCCACAACTAAAAACTCCAATTTGAAACTCCACAACTAATAAACTCCGCAACTAGAAAATCTGCAACTAGAAACTCCACAGCTAGAAACTTCACTACTTGAAACACCACAACTAGATACTCCAAAACTACGAATTCTACAACAATAAACTCCAAAACTAGAAACTCCGCCACTAGAAACTCACAAACTAGAAACTCCTCAATTAGAAACTCCACAACTTGAAACACCACAACTAGATACTCCACAACTACAAACTCCACAACTACAAACTCCACAACTAAAAACTCCACAACTTGAAACTCCGCAACTAGAAACTCCACAACTAGAAACTCCACAACCAGAAACTCCGCAACTAGAAAATCCACAACTAGAAACTCCACAGCTAGAAACTCCACATTTTGAAACACCACAACTAGATACTCCACAACTACAAATTCCATAACTAGAAACTCCACAACTTGAAACTCAACAAATAGATACTCCACAACTATGGACTCCACAACTAGAAACTCTAACACTAGAAACTCCACAACCAGAAACTCCGCAACTAAAAACTCCGCAACTAGAAACTCCACAGCTAGAAAATCCACAGCTAGAAATTCCACAACTAGAAACTCCACAAATACAGACTCCGCAACTATAAACTCCACAACTAGACAATCTGCAACTAGGAACTCTACAACTTCAAAATCCACAACTAAAAACTTCACAACTTGAAACTCCAACTCTAGATACTTCACAACTACAAACTCCACAACTAGAAACTCCACAACTTGAAACTCCGCAACTAGAAACTCCGCCACTACAATCTCCACAACTGGAAAACTCCGCAACTAGAAACTCCGCAACTAGAAACTCCACAGCTAGAAAATCCACAGCTAGAAATTCCACAACTAGAAACTCCACAACTACAGACTCCGCCACTATAAACTCCACAACTAGACAATCCGCAACTAGGAACTCTACAACTTCAAAATTCACAACTTAAAACTTCCCAACTTGAAACTCTAACTCTAGATACTCCACAACCACAAACTCCACAACTAGAAACTCCACAACTTGAAACTCCGCAACTATAAACTCCGCAACTAGAAACTCCACAGCTAGAAAGTCCGCAACTAGAAACTCCGCCACTGCAATCTTCACAACTGGAAAACTCTGCAACTAGAAACTCTGCAACTAGAAACTCCGCAACTACAAACTCCACACCTAGAAACTCCACAACTACAATTCCACAACTAGAGACTCCACAACTAGAAACTCCACAACTAAGAACTCCACAACTACGAACCCCATAACTACAAACTCCACAACTAGAAACTCCACAACTAGAAACTCCACAGCTTTAGACTTCGCAACTAGAAATCCACAACTAGAGACTCCGCAACTAGGAGCTCCACAACTAGAGACTCCACAACCAGAAACTCCACAGCTAGAAACTCCACAACTAGAGACTTTACAACTAGAAACTCCGCAACTAGAAACTCCACAACTAGAAACTTCACAGCTAGAAACTCCAAAACTTGAATTACCACAACTAGATACTACACAACTACAAATTCCACAACTAGAAACTCCACAACTTGAAACTCCATAACTAGAAACTCCGCAAATAGAAAATCCACAACTAGAAACTCCTCAACTAGAAACTCCACAACTTGAAACACCACAACTAGATACTCTAGAAACTCCCCAACTAGAAACTCCACAACTTGAAACTCCGCAACTACAAATTCCACAACTAGAAACTCCACAATTTGAAACCCAACAAATATATACTCCACAACTACGGAATCCAAAACTAGAAACTCCACTACAAACTCCACAACTAGAGACTCCACAAGAAACTCCACAACTAGAAACTCCACAACTTGACACTCCACAACTAATAAACTCCGCAACTAGAAAATCTGCAACTAGAAACTCCACAGTTAGATACTTCACTACTTGAAACACCACAACTAGATACTCCACAACTTGCAACCCCACAACTAGATACTCCACAACTACAAATTCTCAACTAGAAACTCCACAACTAAAAACTCCGCAACTATAAACTCCGCCACTAGAAAATCCACAACTAGAAACTCCCCAACTTGAAACTCCGCAACTAGATACTCCACAACTACAAACTTCACAGTCAGAAACTCCACAACTAGAAACTCCACAACTTGAAACTCCACAACTAATAAACTCCGCAACTAGAAAATCTGCAACTAGAAACTCTGCAACTAGAAACTCCACAGCTGGAAACTTCACTACTTGAAGCACCACAACTAGATACTCCACAACTACGAATTCCACAACTAGAAACTCCACAGCTAGAAAGTTCGCAACTAGAAACTCTGCAACTAGAAACTCTACAACTAGAAACTGCACAGCTAGAAAATCTCCCACTAGAAACTCCACAACTACAGACTTCACAACAAGAAACTCCACAACTAGAAACTCCACAACCAGAAACTCCGCAACTAGAAACTCCGCAACTAGAAATCCCACAACTAGAGACTCCATAACTAGAAACTCCCCTACTATAAAACTCCGCAACTAGAAACTCTGCAACTAGAAACTCCGCAACTAGAAACTCCACAGCTAGAAACTTCGATACTTGAAACACTACAACTAGATACTCCAAAACTACGAATTCTACAACAATAAACTTCAAAACTAGAAACTCCGCAACTAGAAACTTCACAACTAGAAACTCCTCAACTAGAAACTCCAACACTTGAAACACCACAACAAGATACTCCACAACGACAAACTCCACAACTAGAAACTCCACAACTAAAAACTCCAACACTTGAAACTCCGCAACTAGAAACTCCACAACTAGAAACTCCGCAGCTAGAAAATTCACAGCTGGAAATTGCACAACTAGAAACTCCACAACTACAGACTCCGCAACTATAAACTCCACAACTAGACAATCCGCAACTAGGAACTCTACAACTTCAAAATCCACAGATAAAAACTTCACAACTTGAAACTCCACAACTAGAAACTCCAAAACTTGAAACTCCGCAACTAGAAACTCCGCAACTAGAAACTCCGCCACTACAATCTCCACAACTGGAAAACTCCGCAACTAGAAACTCTGCAACTAGAAACTCTGCAACTAGAAACTCCAGAGCTAGAAACTCCACAACTACAAACTCCACAACTAGAGACTCCACAACTAGAAACTCCACAACTACGAGTCCCACAACTACGAACCCCACAACTACAAACTCAACAACTAGAAATTCCACAACTAGAAACTCAACAACTTTCGACTTCGCAACTAGAAACTCCACAACTAGAGACTCCACAACTAGGAACTCCACAACTAGAGACTCCACAACCAGAAACTCCACAGCTAGAAATTCCACAGCTTGAGACTTCGTATGTAGAGGCTCGGCAACTAGAAACACAACAACTAGAAACTCCACAACGAGAAACTCCACAACTAGAGACTTCACAACTAGAAACTCCACAGCTGGAAAGTCTGCAACTAGAAACTCTGCAACTAGAAACTCCGCAACTAGAACTCCACAGCTAGAAAATCCACCACTAGAAACTCCACAACTAGCAACTCCACAACTACAGACTCCGCAACTAGAAAACTCCGCAACTAGAAACTCCCAAACAGACACTCCGCAACTAGGAACTCTAAAACTAGAAACTTCACAACTTGAGACTTCGAAACTACATACTCCACAACTAGAAACTCCACAACTAGAAACTCCACAACTAGAAACTCCACAACTAGAAACACCGCAACTAGAAACTCTACAGCTAGAAAGTCCGCAACTAGAAACTCTGCAACTAGAAACTCCGCAACTAGAAACTCCACAGCTAGAAAATCCACCACTAGAAACTCCACAACTAGACACTCCCAACTAGACACTCCGCAACTAGGAACTCTACAACTTCAAAATCCACAACTAGAAACTCCACAACTTGAAACTCCACAACTAGATACTCCACAACTACAAACTCCACAACTTGAAACTCCGCAACTAGAAACTCCATAACTAGAAACTCCACTACTAGAAAACTCCGCAACTAGAAACTCTGCAACTAGAAACTCCACAACTAGAAACTCCTCAACTAGAAACTCCACAACTTGAAACACCACAACTAGATACTCCACAACTACAAGCTCCACAACTAGAAACTCCACAACTAAAAACTCCACAACTTGAAACTCCGCAACTAGAAACTCCACAACTAGACACTCCATAACTAGGAACTCCACAACTAGAAACTTCACAACTACAGACTCCACAACTACCGACTCCACAACTAGAAACTCCACAACAAGAAACTCCACAACCAGAAACTCCGCAACTAGAAACTCCGCGACTAGAAATCCCACAACTAGAGACTCCACAACTAGAAACTTCACAACTAGAAACTCCGCAACTAGAAAATCCACAACTAGAAACTCCACAGCTAGAAACTCCACATTTTGAAACACCACAACTAGATACTCCACAACTACAAATTCCCTAACTAGAAACTTCACAACTTGAAACTCAACAAATAGATACTCCACAACTATGGACTCCACAACTAGAAACTCTAACACTAGAAACTCCACAACCAGAAAGTCCGCAACTAAAAACTCCGCAACTAGAAACTCCACAGCTAGAAAATCCACAGCTAGAAATTCCACAACTAGAAACTCCACAATTACAGACTCCGCAACTATGAACTCCACAACTAGACAATCCGCAACTAGGGACTCTACAACTTCAAAATCCACAACTAAAAACTTCACGACTTGAAACTCCCCAACTAGATACTCCACAACTACAAACTCCACAACTAGAAACTCCACAACTTGAAACTCCGCAACTAGAAACTCCGCCACTACAATCTCCACAACTGGAAAACTCCGCAACTAGAAACTCTGCAACTAGAGACTCCACAACTAGAAACTCCACAACTACGAGTCCCACAACTACAAACCCCACAACTACAAACTCAACAACTAGAAACTCCACAACTAGAAACTCAACAACTTTGGACTTCGCAACTAGAAACTCCACAACTAGAGACTCCACAACTAGGAACTCCATAACTAGAGACTCCACAACCAGAAACTCCACAGCTAGAAATTCCACAACTTGAGACTTCGTATGTAGAGACTCGGCAACTAGAAACACAACAACTAGAAACTCCACAACGAGAAACTCCACAACTAGAAACTCCACAACTTGAAACGCCACAACTAGATACTCCACAAAAACAAATTTCATAACTAGAAACTCCACAGCTAGAAAGTCCGCAACTAGAAACTCTGCAACTAGAAACTTCGCAACTAGAAACTCCACAGCTAGAAAATCCACCACTAGAAACTCCTCAACTAGAAACTCCACAACTTGAAACACCACAACTAGATACTCCACAACTACAAACTCCACAACTAGAAACTCCACAATTAAAAACTCCACAACTTGAAACTCCGCAACTAGATACTCCACAACTTGCAACCCCACAACTAGATACTCCACAACTACAAATTTCACAACTAGAAACTCCACAACTAAAAACTCCGCAACTATAAACTCCGCAACTAGAAACTCCACAGCTAGAAAGTCCTCAACTAGAAACTCTGCAACTAGAAACTCCGCAACTAGAAACTCCACAGGTAGAAAATCCACCACTAGAAACTCCACAACTAGCAACGCCACAACTACAGACTCCGCAACTAGAAAACTCCGCAACACGAAACTCCCAGCCAGACACTCCGCTACTAGGAACTCTACAACTTCAAAATCCACAACTAGAAACTCCCCAACTTGAAACTCCGCTACTAGATACTCCACAACTACAAACTTCACAATTAGAAACTCCACAACTAGAAACTCCAATTTGAAACTCCACAACTAATAAACTCCGCAACTAGAAAATCTGCAACTAGAAACTCCACAGCTAGAAACTTCACTACTTGAAACACCACAACTAGATACTCCAAAACTACGAATTCTACAACAATAAACTCCAAAACTAGAAACTCCGCCACTAGAAACTCACAAACTAGAAACTCCTCAATTAGAAACTCCACAACTTGAAACACCACAACTAGATACTCCACAACTACAAACTCCACAACTACAAACTCCACAACTAAAAACTCCACAACTTGAAACTCCGCAACTAGAAACTCCACAACTAGAAACTCCACAACCAGAAACTCCGCAACTAGAAACTCCGCAACTAGAAATCCCACAACTAGAGACTCCACAACTAGAGACTTCACAACTAGAAACTCCGCAACTAGAAAATCCACAACTAGAAACTCCACAGCTAGAAACTCCACATTTTGAAACACCACAACTAGATACTCCACAACTACAAATTCCATAACTAGAAACTCCACAACTTGAAACTCAACAAATAGATACTCCACAACTATGGACTCCACAACTAGAAACTCTAACACTAGAAACTCCACAACCAGAAACTCCGCAACTAAAAACTCCGCAACTAGAAACTCCACAGCTAGAAAATCCACAGCTAGAAATTCCACAACTAGAAACTCCACAAATACAGACTCCGCAACTATAAACTCCACAACTAGACAATCTGCAACTAGGAACTCTACAACTTCAAAATCCACAACTAAAAACTTCACAACTTGAAACTCCAACTCTAGATACTTCACAACTACAAACTCCACAACTAGAAACTCCACAACTTGAAACTCCGCAACTAGAAACTCCGCCACTACAATCTCCACAACTGGAAAACTCCGCAACTAGAAACTCTGCAACTAGAAACTCCGCAACTAGAAACTCCAGAGCTAGAAACTCCACAACTACAAACTCCACAACTAGAGACTCCACAACTAGAACCTCCACAACTACGAGTCCCACAACTACAAACCCCACAACTACAAACTCAACAACTAGAAATTCCACAACTAGAAACTCAACAACTTTGGACTTCGCAACTAGAAACTCCACAACTAGAGACTCCACAACTAGGCACTCCATAACTAGAGATTCCACAACCAGAAACTCCACAGCTAGAAATTCCACAACTTGAGACTTCGTATGTAGAGACTCGGCATCTAGAAACACAACAACTAGAAACTCCACAACGAGAAACTCCACAACTAGAAACTCCACAACGAGAAACACCACAACTAGATACTCCACAAAAACAAATTTCATAAATAGAAACTCCACAGCTAGAAAGTCCGCAACTAGAAACTCTGCAACTAGAAACTCCGCAACTAGAAACTCCACAGCTAGAAAATCCACCCCTAGAAACTCCAAAACTAGCAACTCCACAACTACAGACTCCGCAACTAGAAAACTCCGCAACTAGAAACTCCCAACCAGACACTCCGCAACTAGGAACTCTACAACTTCTAAATCCACAACTAGAAACTCCCCAACTTGAAACACCACAACTAGATACTCCACAACTACAAATTCCACAACTAGAAACTCCGCAACTAGAAACTCCGCCACTAGAAACTCCACAACTAATTAACTCCGCAACTAGAAACTCCACAACTAGAGACTTCATAACTAGGAACTGCACAACTAGAAACTCCACAACTACAGACTCCACAACTACAGACTCCTCTACTAGAAACTCCGCCACTAGAAACTCCACAACTATTAAACTCCGCAACTAGAAACTCCACAACTAGAGACTTCATAACTAGGAACTCCACAACTAGAAACTCCACAACTACAGACTCCACAACTACAGACTCCTCTACTAGAAACTCCACAACTAGAAACTCCACAACCAGAAACTCCGCAACTAGAAACTCCGCAACTAGAAATCCCACAACTAGAGACTCCACAGCTAGAAACTCCACATTTTGAAACACCACAACTAGATACTCCACAACTACAAATTCCATAACTAGAAACTCCACAACTTGAAACTCAACAAATAAATACTCCACAACTACAAATTCCATAACTAGAAACTCCACAACTTGAAACTCAACAAATAGATACTCCACAACTATGGACTCCACAACTAGAAACTCTAACACTAGAAACTCCTTAACCTGAAACTCCGCAATAAAAACTCCGCAACTAGAAACTCCACAGCTAGAAAATCCACAGCTAGAAATTCCACAACTAGAAACTCCACAACTACAGACTCCGCAACTATAAACTCCACAACTAGACAATCCGCAGCTTGAAACTCAACAACTTGAAACCCAACAAATAGATACACCACAACTACGTACTCCACAACTAGAAACTCCATAACTAGAAACATCACTACTAGAAAACTCCGCAACTAGAAATTCTGCAACTAGTAACTGCGCAACTAAAAACTCCACATCTAGAAACTTCACTACTTCAAACACCACAACTAGATACTCCAAAACTACGAATTCCACAACTAGAAACTCCACAACTAGAAACTCCGCAACTAGAAACTCCTCAACTAGAAACTCCACAACTTGAAACACCACAACTAGATAATCCACAACTAGAAACTCCCCAACTAGAAGCTCCACAACTAGAAATTCCGCAACTAGAAACTCCACAGCTAGAGACTCCATAACTCTAAACTTCACAACTAGAAACTCCACAACCAGAAACTCCACAAATAGAAACTCTGCAACTAGAAATCCCACAACTAGAGACTCCACAACTAGAGACTTCACAACTAGAAACTCCACAACTAGAAACTCCACAGCTAGAAACTCCAAAACTTGAAACACCACAACTAGATACTCCACAACTACAAATTCCACAACAAAAAACACCACAACTTGAAACCCAACAAATAGATACTCCACAACTACGGACTCCACAACTAGATACTCCAACACTAGAAACTCCACAACCAGAAACTCCGCAACTAAAAACTCCGCAACTAGAAACTCCACAGCTAGAAAATCCACAGCTATAAATTCCACAACTAGAAACTCCACAACTACAGACTCCACAACTAGAAAACTCCGCAACTATAAACTACACAACTAGACAATCCGCTACTAGGAACTCTACAACTTCAAAATCCACAACTAAAAACTCCACAACTTGAAACTCACAACTAGATACTCCACAACTGTAAACTCCACAACTTCAAACTCTGAAACTAGAAACACCGCCACTACAATCTCCACAACTGGAAAACTCTGCAACTAGAAACTCTGCAACTAGAAACTCCGCAACTAGAAACTCCACAGCTAGAAACTCCACAACTACAAACTCCACAACTAGAGACTCCACAACTAGAAACTTCACAACTACGAACTCCACAACTACGAACCCCACAACTACAAACTCCACAACTAGAAACTAAACAACTAGAAACTCCACAACTTTAGACTTCGCAACTACAAACTCCACAACTAGAGACTCCACAACTAGGAACTCCACAACTAGAGACTCCACAACCAGAAACTCCACAGCTAGGAACTCCACAACTTGAGACTTCGCATTTAGAGACTCGGCAACTAGAAAATCAACAACTAGAAACTCCACAACTTGAAACTCCACAACTAGAAACTCCACAACTTGAAACACCTCAACTAGATACTCCACAACTACAAATTTCACAACTAGAAACTCCACAACTAAAAACTCCGCAACTATAAACTCCGCAACTAGAAACTCCACAGCTAGAAAGTCCGCAACTAGAAACTCCGCCACTGCAATCTTCACAACTGGAAAACTCTGCAACTAGAAACTCTGCAACCAGAAACTCCGCAACTAGAAACTCCACAGCTAGAAACTCCACAACTACAAACTCCACAACTAGAGACTCCACAACTAGAAACTTCACAACTACGAACTCCACAACTACGAACCCCACAACTACAAACTCCACAACTAGAAACTAAACAACTAGAAACTCCACAACTTTAGACTTCGCAACTACAAACTTCACAACTAGAGACTCCACAACTAGGAACTCCACAACTAGAGACTCCACAACCAGAAACTTCACAGCTAGAAACTCCACAACTTGAGATTTCGCATTTGGAGACTCGGCAACTAGAAACTCAACAACTAGAAACTCCACAACGAGAAACTCCACAACGAGAAACTCCACAACTAGAAACTCCACAACTTGAAACACCACAACTAGATACTCCACAACTACAAATTTCACAACTAGAAACTCCACAACTAAAAACTCCGCAACTATAAACTCCGCAACTAGAAACCACAACTGGAAAACTCTGCAACTAGAAACTCTGCAACTAGAAACTCCGCAACTACAAACTCCACAGCTAGAAACTCCACAACTACAAACTCCACAACTAGAGACTCCACAACTAGAAACTCCACAACTACGAACTCCACAACTACGTACCCCATAACTACAAACTCCACAACTAGAAATCCACAGCTAGAGACTCCGCAACAAAAACTCCATAACTAGAGACTCCACAACCAGAAACTCCACAGCTAGAAACTCCACAACTAGAGACTTTACAACTAGAAACTCCGCAACTAGAAACTCCACAACTAGAAACTTCACAGCTAGAAACTCCAAAACTTGAATTACCACAACTAGATACTACACAACTACAAATTCCACAACTAGAAACTCCATAACTAGAAACTCCGCTACTAGAAAACTCCACAACTAGAAACTCCACAGCTAGAAATTTCACTACTTGAAACACTACAACTAGATACTCCAAAACTACGAATTCCACAACAATAAACTCCAACACTAGAAACTCCGCAACTAGAAACTCCACAACTAGAAACTCCTCAACTAGAAACTCCACAACTTGAAACACCACAACTAGATACTCTAGAAACTCCCCAACTAGAAACTCCACAACTTGAAACTCCGCAACTACAAATTCCACAACTAGAAACTCCACAACTTGAAACCCAACAAATAGATACAACTACGGAATCCAAAACTAGAAACTCCACTAGAAACTCCACAACGAGAAACTCCGATCTAAAGACTCCGCAACTAGAAACTCCACAACTACAAACTCCACAACTAGAGACTCCACAACAAGAAACTCCACAACTTGACACTCAACAACTAATAAACTCCTCAACTAGAAAATCTGCAACTAGAAACTCCACAGTCAGATACTTCACTACTTGAAACACCACAACTAGATACTCCACAACTTGCAACCCCACAACTAGATACTCCACAACTACAAATTTCACAACTAGAAACTCCACAACTAAAAACTCCGCAACTATGAACTCCGCAACTAGAAACTCCACAGCTAGAAAGTCCTCAACTAGAAACTCTGCAACTAGAAACTCCACAGTCAGATACTTCACTACTTGAAACACCACAACTAGATACTCCACAACTTGCAACCCCACAACTAGATACTCCACAACTACAAATTTCACAACTAGAAACTCCACAACTAAAAACTCCGCAACTATGAACTCCGCAACTAGAAACTCCACAGCTAGAAAATCCACCACTAGAAACTCCACAACTAGCAACGCCAAAACTACAGACTCCGCAACTAGAAAACTCCGCAACAGGGAACTCCCAACCAGACACTCCGCAACTAGGAACTCTACAACTTCAAAATCCACAACTAGAAACTCCCCAACTTGAAACTCCGCAACTAGATACTCCACAACTACAAACTTCACAATCAGAAACTCCACAACTAGAAACTCCACAACTTGAAACTCCACAACTAATAAACTCCGCAACTAGAAAATCTGCAACTAGAAACTCTGCAACTAGAAACTCCACAGCTAGAAACTTCACTACTTGAAACACCACAACTAGATACTCCAAAACTACGAATTCTACAACAATAAACTCCAAAACTAGAAACTCCGCCACTAGAAACTCCACAACTAGAAACTCCTCAATTAGAAACTCCACAACTTGAAACACCACAACTAGATACTCCACTACTACAAACTCCACAACTAGAAACTCCACAACTAAAAACTCCACAACTTGAAACTCCGCAACTAGAAACTCCACAACTAGAAACTCCACAACCAGAAACTCCGCAACTAGAAACTCCGCAACTAGAAATCCCACAACTATAGACTCCACAACTAGAGACTTCACAACTAGAAACTCCGCAACTAGAAAATCCACAACTAGAAACTCTACAGCTAGAAACTCCACATTTTGAAACACCACAACTAGATACTCCACAACTACAAATTCCATAACTAGAAACTCCACAACTTGAGACTCAACAAATAGATACTCCACAACTATGGACTCCACAACTAGAAACTCTAACACTAGAAACTCCACAACCAGAAACTCCGCAACTAAAAACTCCGCAACTAGAAACTTCACAGCTAGAAAATCCACAGCTAGAAATTCCACAACTAGAAACTCCACAACTACAGACTCCGCAACTATAAACTCCACAACTAGACAATCCGCAACTAGGAACTCTACAACTTCAAAATTCACAACTTAAAACTTCCCAACTTGAAACTCTAACTCTAGATACTCCACAACCACAAACTCCACAACTAGAAACTCCACAACTTGAAACTCCGCAACTATAAACTCCGCAACTATAAACTCCACAGCTAGAAAGTCCGCAACTTGAAACTCCGCCACTGCAATCTTCACAACTGGAAAACTCTGCAACTAGAAACTCTGCAACTAGAAACTCCGCAACTACAAACTCCACACCTAGAAACTCCACAACTACAATTCCACAACTAGAGACTCCACAACTAGAAACTCCACAACTACGAACTCCACAACTACGAACCCCATAACTACAAACTCCACAACTAGAAACTCCACAACTAGAAACTCCACAGCTTTAGACTTCGCAACTAGAAATCCACAACTAGAGACTCCGCAACTAGGAGCTCCACAACTAGAGACTCCACAACCAGAAACTCCACAGCTAGAAACTCCACAACTAGAGACTTTACAACTAGAAACTCCGCAACTAGAAACTCCACAACTAGAAACTTCACAGCTAGAAACTCCAAAACTTGAATTACCACAACTAGATACTACACAACTACAAATTCCACAACTAGAAACTCCACAACTTGAAACTCCATAACTAGAAACTCCGCAACTAGAAAATCCACAACTAGAAACTCCTCAACTATAAACTCCACAACTTGAAACACCACAACTAGATACTCTAGAAACTCCCCAACTAGAAACTCCACAACTTGAAACTCCGCAACTACAAATTCCACAACTAGAAACTCCACAATTTGAAAGCCAACAAATAGATACTCCACAACTACGGAATCCAAAACTAGAAACTCCACTACAAACTCCACAACTAGAGACTCCACAAGAAACTCCACAACTAGAAACTCCACAACTTGCAACCCCACAACTAGATACTCCACAACTACAAATTCTCAACTAGAAACTCCACAACTAAAAACTCCGCAACTATAAACTCCGCCACTAAAAACTCCACAGCTAGAAAGTCCTCAACTAGAAACTCTGCAACTAGAAACTCCGCAACTAAAAACTCCACAGCTAGAAAATCCACCATTAGAAACTCCACAACTAGCAACGCCACAACTAAGGACTCCGCAACTAGAAAACTCCGCAACTAGAAACTCCCAACCAGACACTCCGCAACTAGGAACTCTACAACTTCAAAATCCACAACTAGAAACTCCCCAACTTGAAACTCCGCAACTAGATACTCCACAACTACAAACTTCACAGTCAGAAACTCCACAACTAGAAACTCCACAACTTGAAACTCCACAACTAATAAACTCCGCAACTAGAAAATCTGCAACTAGAAACTCTGCAACTAGAAACTCCACAGCTGGAAACTTCACTACTTGAAGCACCACAACTAGATACTCCACAACTACGAATTCCACAACTAGAAACTCCACAGCTAGAAAGTTCGCAACTAGAAACTCTGCAAGTAGAAACTCTACAACTAGCAACTGCACAGCTAGAAAATCTCCCACTAGAAACTCCACAACTACAGACTTCACAACAAGAAACTCCACAACTAGAAACTCCACAACCAGAAACTCCGCAACTAGAAACTCCGCAACTAGAAATCCCACAACTAGAGACTCCATAACTAGAAACTCCCCTACTATAAAACTCCGCAACTAGAAACTCTGCAACTAGAAACTCCGCAACTAGAAACTCCACAGCTAGAAACTTCGATACTTGAAACACTACAACTAGATACTCCAAAACTACGAATTCTACAACAATAAACTTCAAAACTAGAAAGTCCTCAACTAGAAACTCCAACACTTGAAACACCACAACAAGATACTCCACAACTACAAACTCCACAACTAGAAACTCCACAACTAAAAACTCCAACACTTGAAACTCCGCAACTAGAAACTCCACAACTAGAAACTCCGCAGCTAGAAAATTCACAGCTGGAAATTGCACAACTAGAAACTCCACAACTACAGACTCCGCAACTATAAACTCCACAACTAGACAATCTGCAACTAGGAACTCTACAACTTCAAAATCCACAAATAAAAACTTCACAACTTGAAACTCCACAACTAGATACTCCACAACTACAAACTCCACAACTAGAAACTCCACAACTTGAAACTCCGCAACTAGAAACTCCGCCACTACAATCTCCACAACTGGAAAACTCCGCAACTAGAAACTCTGCAACTAGAAACTCTGCAACTAGAAACTCTGCAACTAGAAACTCCACAACTACAAACTCCACAACTAGAGACTCCACAACTAGAAACTCCACAACTACGAGTCCCACAACTACGAACCCCACAACTACAAACTCAACAACTAGAAATTCCACAACTAGAAACTCCACAACTTTAGACTTCGCAACTAGAAACACAACAACTAGAAACTCCACAACGAGAAACTCCACAACTAGAGACTTCACAACTAGAAACTCCACAGCTAGAAAGTCTGCAACTAGAAACTCTGCAACTAGAAACTCCGCAACTAGAACTCCACAGCTAGAAAGTCCACCACTAGAAACTCCACAACTAGCAACTCCACAACTACAGACTCCGCAACTAGAAAACTCCGCAACTAGAAACTCCCAAACAGACACTCCGCAACTAGGAACTCTAAAACTAGAAACTTCACAACTTGAGACTTCGAAACTACAAACTCCACAACTAGAAACTCCACAACTAGAAACTCCACAACTAGAAACTCCACAACTAGAAACACCGCAACTAGAAACTCCACAGCTAGAAAGTCCGCAACTAGAAACTCTGCAACTAGAAACTCCGCAACTAGAAACTCCACAGCTAGAAAATCCACCACTAGAAACTCCACAACTAGACACTCCCAACTAGACACTCCGCAACTAGGAACTCTACAACTTCAAAATCCACAACTAGAAACTCCACAACTTGAAACTCCACAACTAGATACTCCACAACTACAAACTCCACAACTTGAAACTCCGCAACTAGAAACTCCATAACTAGAAACTCCACTACTAGAAAACTCCGCAACTAGAAACTCTGCAACTAGAAACTCCACAACTAGAGACTCCACAACTAGAAACTCCACAACTACGAGTCCCACAACTACGAACCCCACAACTACAAACTCAACAACTAGAAATTCCACAACTAGAAACTCAACAACTTTAGACTTCGCAACTAGAAACACAACAACTAGAAACTCCACAACGAGAAACTCCACAACTAGAGACTTCACAACTAGAAACTCCACAGCTAGAAAGTCTGCAACTAGAAACTCTGCAACTAGAAACTCCGCAACTAGAACTCCACAGCTAGAAAGTCCACCACTAGAAACTCCACAACTAGCAACTCCACAACTACAGACTCCGCAACTAGAAAACTCCGCAACTAGAAACTCCCAAACAGACACTCCGCAACTAGGAACTCTAAAACTAGAAACTTCACAACTTGAGACTTCGAAACTACAAACTCCACAACTAGAAACTCCACAACTAGAAACTCCACAACTAGAAACTCCACAACTAGAAACACCGCAACTAGAAACTCCACAGCTAGAAAGTCCGCAACTAGAAACTCTGCAACTAGAAACTCCGCAACTAGAAACTCCACAGCTAGAAAATCCACCACTAGAAACTCCACAACTAGACACTCCCAACTAGACACTCCGCAACTAGGAACTCTACAACTTCAAAATCCACAACTAGAAACTCCACAACTTGAAACTCCACAACTAGATACTCCACAACTACAAACTCCACAACTTGAAACTCCGCAACTAGAAACTCCATAACTAGAAACTCCACTACTAGAAAACTCCGCAACTAGAAACTCTGCAACTAGAAACTCCACAACTAGAAACTCCTCAACTAGAAACTCCACAACTTGAAACACCACAACTAGATACTCCACAACTACAAGCTCCACAACTAGAAACTCCACAACTAAAAACTCCACAACTTGAAACTCCGCAACTAGAAACTCCACAACTAGACACTCCATAACTAGGAACTCCACAACTAGAAACTTCACAACTACAGACTCCACAACTACCGACTCCACAACTAGAAACTCCACAACTAGAAACTCCACAACCAGAAACTCCGCAACTAGAAACTCCGCGACTAGAAATCCCACAACTAGAGACTCCACAACTAGAAACTTCACAACTAGAAACTCCGCAACTAGAAAATCCAAAACTAGAAACTCCACAGCTAGAAACTCCACATTTCGAAACACCACAACTAGATACTCCACAACTACAAATTCCCTAACTAGAAACTTCACAACTTGAAACTCAACAAATAGATACTCCAAAACTATGCACTCCACAACTAGAAACTCTAACACTAGAAACTCCACAACCAGAAACTCCGCAACTAAAAACTCCGCAACTAGAAACTCCACAGCTAGAAAATCCACAGCTAGAAATTCCACAACTAGAAACTCAACAACTACAGACTCCGCAACTATGAACTCCACAACTAGACAATCCGCAACTAGGGACTCTACAACTTCAAAATCCACAACTAAAAACTTCACGACTTGAAACTCCCCAACTAGATACTCCACAACTACAAACTCCACAACTAGAAACTCCACAACTTGAAACTCCTCAACTAGAAACTCCGCCACTACAATCTCCACAACTGGAAAACTCCGCAACTAGAAACTCTGCAACTAGAGACTCCACAACTAGAAACTCCACAACTACGAGTCCCACAACTACAAACCCCACAACTACAAACTCAACAACTAGAAACTCCACAACTAGAAACTCAACAACTTTGGACTTCGCAACTAGAAACTCCACAACTAGAGACTCCACAACTAGGAACTCCATAACTAGAGACTCCACAACCAGAAACTCCACAGCTAGAAATTCCACAACTTGAGACTTCGTATGTAGAGACTCGGCAACTAGAAACACAACAACTAGAAACTCCACAACGAGAAACTCCACAACTAGAAACTCCACAACTTGAAACACCACAACTAGATACTCCACAAAAACAAATTTCATAACTAGAAACTCCACAGCTAAAAAGTGCGCAACTAGAAACTCTGCAACTAGAAACTCCGCAACTAGAAACTCCACAGCTAGAAAATCCACCACTAGAAACTCCTCAACTAGAAACTCCACAACTTGAAACACCACAACTAGATACTCCACAACTACAAACTCCACAACTAGAAACTCCACAATTAAAAACTCCACAACTTGAAACTCCGCAACTAGATACTCCACAACTTGCAACCCCACAACTAGATACTCCACAACTACAAATTTCACAACTAGAAACTCCACAACTAAAAACTCCGCAACTATAAACTCCGCAACTAGAAACTCCACAGCTAGAAAGTCCTCAACTAGAAACTCTGCAACTAGAAACTCCGCAACTAGAAACTCCACAGGTAGAAAATCCACCACTAGAAACTCCACAACTAGCAACGCCACAACTACAGACTCCGCAACTAGAAAACTCCGCAACACAAAACTCCCAACCAGACACTCCGCAACTAGGAACTCTACAACTTCAAAATCCACAACTAGAAACTCCCCAACTTGAAACTCCGCAACTAGATACTCCACAACTACAAACTTCACAATTAGAAACTCCACAACTAGTAACTCCACTTTGAAACTCCACAACTAATAAACTCCGCAACTAGAAAATCTGCAACTAGAAACTCCACAGCTAGAAACTTCACTACTTGAAACACCACAACTAGATACTCCAAAACTACGAATTCTACAACAATAAACTCCAAAACTAGAAACTCCGCCACTAGAAACTCACAAACTAGAAACTCCTCAATTAGAAACTCCACAACTTGAAACACCACAACTAGATACTCCACAACTACAAACTCCACAACTAGAAACTCCACAACTAAAACTCCACAACTTGAAACTCCGCAAGTAGAAACTCCACAACTAGAAACTCCACAACAAGAAACTCCGCAACTAGAAACTCCGCAACTAGAAATCCCACAACTAGAGACTCCACAACTAGAGACTTCACAACTAGAAACTCCGCAACTAGAAAATCCACAACTAGAAACTCCACAGCTAGAAACTCCATATTTTGAAACACCACAGCTAGATACTCCACAACTACAAATTCCATACCTAGAAACTCCACAACTTGAAACTCAACAAATAGATACTCCACAACTATGGACTCAACAACTAGAAACTCTAACACTAGAAACTCCACAACCAGAAACTCCGCAACTAAAAACTCCGCAACTAGAAACTCCACAGCTAGAAAATCCACAGCTAGAAATTCCACAACTAGAAACTCCACAACTACAGACTCCGCAACTATAAACTCCACAACTAGACAATCCGCAACTAGGAACTCTACAACTTCAAAATCCACAACTAAAAACTTCACAACTTGGAACTCCAACTCTAGATACTTCACAACTACAAACTCCACAACTAGAAACTCCACAACTTGAAACTCCGCAAATAGAAACTCCGCCACTACAATCTCCACAACTGGAAAACTCCGCAACTAGAAACTCTGCAACTAGAAACTCCGCAACTAGAAACTCCAGAGCTAGAAACTCCACAACTACAAACTCCACAACTAGAGACTCCACAACTAGAAACTCCACAACTACGAGTCTCACAACTACGAACCCCACAACTACAAACTCAACAACTAGAAATTCCACAACTAGAAACTCAACAACTTTAGACTTCGCAACTAGAAACTCCACAACTAGAGACTCCACAACTAGGAACTCCACAACTAGAGACTCCACAACCAGAAACTCCACAGCTAGAAATTCCACAGCTTGAGACTTCGTATGTAGAGACTCGGCAACTAGAAACACAACAACTAGAAACTCCACAACGAGAAACTCCACAACTAGAAACTCCACAACTTGAAACACCACAACGAGATACTCCACAAAAACAAATTTCATAACTAGAAACTCCACAGCTAGAAAGTCTGCAACTAGAAACTCTGCAACTAGAAACTCCGCAACTAGAAACTTCACAGCTAGAAAATCCACCACTAGAAACTCCACAACTACAGACTCCGCAACTAGAAAACTCCGCAACTAGAAACTCCCAACCAGACACTCCGCAACTAGGAACTCTACAACTTCAAAATCCACAACTAGAAACTCCCCAACTTGAAACACCGCAACTAGATACTCCACAACTACAAACTCCACAACTAGAAACTCCGCAACTAGAAACTCCGCCACTAGAAACTCCACAACTATTAAACTCCGCAACTAAAAAATCTGCAACTAGAAACTCCGAAACTAGAAACTCCACAGCTAGAAACTTCACTACTTGAAGCACCACAACTAGATACTCCACAACTACCAATTTCACAACTAGAAACTCCACAGCTAGGAAATCCGCAACTGGAAATTCTGCAACTAGAAACTCCCCAACTAGAAACTGCACAGCTAGAAAATCCACCACTGAAAACTCCACAACTAGCTACTCCACAACTAAAGACTCCGGAACTAGAAACTCCATAACTAGAAACTCCACTACTAGAAAACTCCGCAACTAGAAACTCTGCAACTAGAAACTCCACAACTAGAAACTCCTCAACTAGAAACTCCACAACTAGAAACACCACAACTAGATACTCCACAACTACAAACTCCACAACTAGAAACTCCACAACTAAAAACTCCACAACTTGAAACTCCGCAACTAGTAACTCCACAACTAGAGACTCCATAACTAGGAACTCCACAACTAGAAACTCCACAACTACAGACTCCACAACTACAGACTTCACAACTAGAAACTCCACAACTAGAAACTCCACAACCAGAAACTCCGCAACTAGAAACTCCGCGACTAGAAATCCCACAACTAGAGACTCTACAACTAGAGACTTCACAACTAGAAACTCCGCAACTGGAAAATCCACAACTAGAAACTCCACAGCTAGAAACTCCACATTTTGAAACACCACAACTAGATACTCCACAACTACAAATTCCATAACTAGAAACTCCACAACTTGAAACTCAACAAATAGATACTCCACAACTATGGACTCCACAACTAGAAACTCTAACACTAGAAACTCCACAACCAGAAACTCCGCAACTAAAAACTCCGCAACTAGAAACTCCACAGCTAGAAAATCCACAGCTAGAAATTCCACAACTAGAAACTCCACAACTACAGACTCCGCCACTATAAACTCCACAACTAGACAATCCGCAAGTAGGAACTCTACAACTTCAAAATTCACAACTTAAAACTTCCCAACTTGAAACTCTAACTCTAGATACTCCACAGCCACAAACTCCACAACTAGAAACTCCACAACTTGAAACTCCGCAACTATAAACTCCGCAACTAGAAACTCCACAGCTAGAAAGTCCGCAACTAGAAACTCCGCCACTGCAATCTTCACAATTGGAAAACTCTGCAACTAGAAACTCTGCAACTAGAAACTCCGCAACTACAAACTCCACACCTAGAAACTCCACAACTACAATTCCACAACTAGAGACTCCACAACTAGAAACTCCACAACTACGAACTCCACAACTACGAACCCCATAACTACAAACTCCACAACTAGAAACTCCACAACTAGAAACTCCACAGCTTTAGACTTCGCAACTAGAAATCCACAACTAGAGACTCCGCAACTAGGAGCTCCACAACTAGAGACTCCACAACCAGAAACTCCACAGCTAGAAACTCCACAACTAGAGACTTTACAACTAGAAACTCCGCAACTAGAAACTCCACAACTAGAAACTTCACAGCTAGAAACTCCAAAACTTGAATTACCACAACTAGATACTACACAACTACAAATTCCACAACTAGAAACTCCACAACTTGAAACTCCATAACTAGAAACTCCGCAGCTAGAAAATCCACAACTAGAAACTCCTCAACTAGAAACTCCACAACTTGAAACACCACAACTAGATACTCTAGAAACTCCCCAACTAGAAACTCCACATCTTGAAACTCCGCAACTACAAATTCCACAAGTAGAAACTCCACAATTTGAAACCCAACAAATAGATACTCCACAACTACGGAATCCAAAACTAGAAACTCCACTACAAACTCCACAACTAGAGACTCCACAAGAAACTCCACAACTAGAAACTCCACAACTTGACACTCCACAACTAATAAACTCCGCAACTAGAAAATCTGCAACTAGAAACTCCACAGTTAGATACTTCACTACTTGAAACACCACAACTAGATACTCCACAACTTGCAACCCCACAACTAGATACTCCACAACTACAAATTCTCAACTAGAAACTCCACAACTAAAAACTCCACTACTAGAAAACTCCGCAACTAGAAACTCTGCAACTAGAAACTCCACAACTAGAAACTCCTCAACTAGAAACTCCACAACTAGAAACACCACAACTAGATACTCCACAACTACAAACTCCACAACTAGAAACTCCACAACTAAAAACTCCACAACTTGAAACTCCGCAACTAGTAACTCCACAACTAGAGACTCCATAACTAGGAACTCCACAACTAGAAACTCCACAACTACAGACTCCACAACTACAGACTTCACAACTAGAAACTCCACAACTAGAAACTCCACAACCAGAAACTCCGCAACTAGAAACTCCGCGACTAGAAATCCCACAACTAGAGACTCTACAACTAGAGACTTCACAACTAGAAACTCCGCAACTGGAAAATCCACAACTAGAAACTCCACAGCTAGAAACTCCACATTTTGAAACACCACAACTAGATACTCCACAACTACAAATTCCATAACTAGAAACTCCACAACTTGAAACTCAACAAATAGATACTCCACAACTATGGACTCCACAACTAGAAACTCTAACACTAGAAACTCCACAACCAGAAACTCCGCAACTAAAAACTCCGCAACTAGAAACTCCACAGCTAGAAAATCCACAGCTAGAAATTCCACAACTAGAAACTCCACAACTACAGACTCCGCCACTATAAACTCCACAACTAGACAATCCGCAACTAGGAACTCTACAACTTCAAAATTCACAACTTAAAACTTCCCAACTTGAAACTCTAACTCTAGATACTCCACAGCCACAAACTCCACAACTAGAAACTCCACAACTTGAAACTCCGCAACTATAAACTCCGCAACTAGAAACTCCACAGCTAGAAAGTCCGCAACTAGAAACTCCGCCACTGCAATCTTCACAATTGGAAAACTCTGCAACTAGAAACTCTGCAACTAGAAACTCCGCAACTACAAACTCCACACCTAGAAACTCCACAACTACAATTCCACAACTAGAGACTCCACAACTAGAAACTCCACAACTACGAACTCCACAACTACGAACCCCATAACTACAAACTCCACAACTAGAAACTCCACAACTAGAAACTCCACAGCTTTAGACTTCGCAACTAGAAATCCACAACTAGAGACTCCGCAACTAGGAGCTCCACAACTAGAGACTCCACAACCAGAAACTCCACAGCTAGAAACTCCACAACTAGAGACTTTACAACTAGAAACTCCGCAACTAGAAACTCCACAACTAGAAACTTCACAGCTAGAAACTCCAAAACTTGAATTACCACAACTAGATACTACACAACTACAAATTCCACAACTAGAAACTCCACAACTTGAAACTCCATAACTAGAAACTCCGCAGCTAGAAAATCCACAACTAGAAACTCCTCAACTAGAAACTCCACAACTTGAAACACCACAACTAGATACTCTAGAAACTCCCCAACTAGAAACTCCACATCTTGAAACTCCGCAACTACAAATTCCACAAGTAGAAACTCCACAATTTGAAACCCAACAAATAGATACTCCACAACTACGGAATCCAAAACTAGAAACTCCACTACAAACTCCACAACTAGAGACTCCACAAGAAACTCCACAACTAGAAACTCCACAACTTGACACTCCACAACTAATAAACTCCGCAACTAGAAAATCTGCAACTAGAAACTCCACAGTTAGATACTTCACTACTTGAAACACCACAACTAGATACTCCACAACTTGCAACCCCACAACTAGATACTCCACAACTACAAATTCTCAACTAGAAACTCCACAACTAAAAACTCCGCAACTATAAACTCCGCCACTAGAAACTCCACAGCTAGAAAGTCCTCAACTAGAAACTCTGCAACTAGAGACTTCACAACTAGAAACTCCGCAACTAGAAAATCCACAACTAGAAACTCCACAGCTAGAAACTCCACATTTTGAAACACCACAACTAGATACTCCACAACTACAAATTCCATAACTAGAAACTCCACAACTTGAAACTCAACAAATAGATACTCCACAACTATGGACTCCACAACTAGAAACTCTAACACTAGAAACTCCACAACCAGAAACTCCGCAACTAAAAACTCCGCAACTAGAAACTCCACAGCTAGAAAATCCACAGCTAGAAATTCCACAACTAGAAACTCCACAAATACAGACTCCGCAACTATAAACTCCACAACTAGACAATCTGCAACTAGGAACTCTACAACTTCAAAATCCACAACTAAAAACTTCACAACTTGAAACTCCAACTCTAGATACTTCACAACTACAAACTCCACAACTAGAAACTCCACAACTTGAAACTCCGCAACTAGAAACTCCGCCACTACAATCTCCACAACTGGAAAACTCCGCAACTAGAAACTCTGCAACTAGAAACTCCGCAACTAGAAACTCCAGAGCTAGAAACTCCACAACTACAAACTCCACAACTAGAGACTCCACAACTAGAACCTCCACAACTACGAGTCCCACAACTACAAACCCCACAACTACAAACTCAACAACTAGAAATTCCACAACTAGAAACTCAACAACTTTGGACTTCGCAACTAGAAACTCCACAACTAGAGACTCCACAACTAGGCACTCCATAACTAGAGACTCCACAACCAGAAACTCCACAGCTAGAAATTCCACAACTTGAGACTTCGTATGTAGAGACTCGGCATCTAGAAACACAACAACTAGAAACTCCACAACGAGAAACTCCACAACTAGAAACTCCACAACGAGAAACACCACAACTAGATACTCCACAAAAACAAATTTCATAAATAGAAACTCCACAGCTAGAAAGTCCGCAACTAGAAACTCTGCAACTAGAAACTCCGCAACTAGAAACTCCACAGCTAGAAAATCCACCCCTAGAAACTCCAAAACTAGCAACTCCACAACTACAGACTCCGCAACTAGAAAACTCCGCAACTAGAAACTCCCAACCAGACACTCCGCAACTAGGAACTCTACAACTTCTAAATCCACAACTAGAAACTCCCCAACTTGAAACACCACAACTAGATACTCCACAACTACAAATTCCACAACTAGAAACTCCGCAACTAGAAACTCCGCCACTAGAAACTCCACAACTAATTAACTCCGCAACTAGAAACTCCACAACTAGAGACTTCATAACTAGGAACTGCACAACTAGAAACTCCACAACTACAGACTCCACAACTACAGACTCCTCTACTAGAAACTCCGCCACTAGAAACTCCACAACTATTAAACTCCGCAACTAGAAACTCCACAACTAGAGACTTCATAACTAGGAACTCCACAACTAGAAACTCCACAACTACAGACTCCACAACTACAGACTCCTCTACTAGAAACTCCACAACTAGAAACTCCACAACCAGAAACTCCGCAACTAGAAACTCCGCAACTAGAAATCCCACAACTAGAGACTCCACAGCTAGAAACTCCACATTTTGAAACACCACAACTAGATACTCCACAACTACAAATTCCATAACTAGAAACTCCACAACTTGAAACTCAACAAATAAATACTCCACAACTACAAATTCCATAACTAGAAACTCCACAACTTGAAACTCAACAAATAGATACTCCACAACTATGGACTCCACAACTAGAAACTCTAACACTAGAAACTCCTTAACCTGAAACTCCGCAATAAAAACTCCGCAACTAGAAACTCCACAGCTAGAAAATCCACAGCTAGAAATTCCACAACTAGAAACTCCACAACTACAGACTCCGCAACTATAAACTCCACAACTAGACAATCCGCAGCTTGAAACTCAACAACTTGAAACCCAACAAATAGATACACCACAACTACGTACTCCACAACTAGAAACTCCATAACTAGAAACATCACTACTAGAAAACTCCGCAACTAGAAATTCTGCAACTAGTAACTGCGCAACTAAAAACTCCACATCTAGAAACTTCACTACTTCAAACACCACAACTAGATACTCCAAAACTACGAATTCCACAACTAGAAACTCCACAACTAGAAACTCCGCAACTAGAAACTCCTCAACTAGAAACTCCACAACTTGAAACACCACAACTAGATAATCCACAACTAGAAACTCCCCAACTAGAAGCTCCACAACTAGAAATTCCGCAACTAGAAACTCCACAGCTAGAGACTCCATAACTCTAAACTTCACAACTAGAAACTCCACAACCAGAAACTCCACAAATAGAAACTCTGCAACTAGAAATCCCACAACTAGAGACTCCACAACTAGAGACTTCACAACTAGAAACTCCACAACTAGAAACTCCACAGCTAGAAACTCCAAAACTTGAAACACCACAACTAGATACTCCACAACTACAAATTCCACAACAAAAAACACCACAACTTGAAACCCAACAAATAGATACTCCACAACTACGGACTCCACAACTAGATACTCCAACACTAGAAACTCCACAACCAGAAACTCCGCAACTAAAAACTCCGCAACTAGAAACTCCACAGCTAGAAAATCCACAGCTATAAATTCCACAACTAGAAACTCCACAACTACAGACTCCACAACTAGAAAACTCCGCAACTATAAACTACACAACTAGACAATCCGCTACTAGGAACTCTACAACTTCAAAATCCACAACTAAAAACTCCACAACTTGAAACTCACAACTAGATACTCCACAACTGTAAACTCCACAACTTCAAACTCTGAAACTAGAAACACCGCCACTACAATCTCCACAACTGGAAAACTCTGCAACTAGAAACTCTGCAACTAGAAACTCCGCAACTAGAAACTCCACAGCTAGAAACTCCACAACTACAAACTCCACAACTAGAGACTCCACAACTAGAAACTTCACAACTACGAACTCCACAACTACGAACCCCACAACTACAAACTCCACAACTAGAAACTAAACAACTAGAAACTCCACAACTTTAGACTTCGCAACTACAAACTCCACAACTAGAGACTCCACAACTAGGAACTCCACAACTAGAGACTCCACAACCAGAAACTCCACAGCTAGGAACTCCACAACTTGAGACTTCGCATTTAGAGACTCGGCAACTAGAAAATCAACAACTAGAAACTCCACAACTTGAAACTCCACAACTAGAAACTCCACAACTTGAAACACCTCAACTAGATACTCCACAACTACAAATTTCACAACTAGAAACTCCACAACTAAAAACTCCGCAACTATAAACTCCGCAACTAGAAACTCCACAGCTAGAAAGTCCGCAACTAGAAACTCCGCCACTGCAATCTTCACAACTGGAAAACTCTGCAACTAGAAACTCTGCAACCAGAAACTCCGCAACTAGAAACTCCACAGCTAGAAACTCCACAACTACAAACTCCACAACTAGAGACTCCACAACTAGAAACTTCACAACTACGAACTCCACAACTAGAGACTTTACAACTAGAAACTCCGCAACTAGAAACTCCACAACTAGAAACTTCACAGCTAGAAACTCCAAAACTTGAATTACCACAACTAGATACTACACAACTACAAATTCCACAACTAGAAACTCCATAACTAGAAACTCCGCTACTAGAAAACTCCACAACTAGAAACTCCACAGCTAGAAATTTCACTACTTGAAACACTACAACTAGATACTCCAAAACTACGAATTCCACAACAATAAACTCCAACACTAGAAACTCCGCAACTAGAAACTCCACAACTAGAAACTCCTCAACTAGAAACTCCACAACTTGAAACACCACAACTAGATACTCTAGAAACTCCCCAACTAGAAACTCCACAACTTGAAACTCCGCAACTACAAATTCCACAACTAGAAACTCCACAACTTGAAACCCAACAAATAGATACAACTACGGAATCCAAAACTAGAAACTCCACTAGAAACTCCACAACGAGAAACTCCGATCTAAAGACTCCGCAACTAGAAACTCCACAACTACAAACTCCACAACTAGAGACTCCACAACAAGAAACTCCACAACTTGACACTCAACAACTAATAAACTCCTCAACTAGAAAATCTGCAACTAGAAACTCCACAGTCAGATACTTCACTACTTGAAACACCACAACTAGATACTCCACAACTTGCAACCCCACAACTAGATACTCCACAACTACAAATTTCACAACTAGAAACTCCACAACTAAAAACTCCGCAACTATGAACTCCGCAACTAGAAACTCCACAGCTAGAAAGTCCTCAACTAGAAACTCTGCAACTAGAAACTCCACAGTCAGATACTTCACTACTTGAAACACCACAACTAGATACTCCACAACTTGCAACCCCACAACTAGATACTCCACAACTACAAATTTCACAACTAGAAACTCCACAACTAAAAACTCCGCAACTATGAACTCCGCAACTAGAAACTCCACAGCTAGAAAATCCACCACTAGAAACTCCACAACTAGCAACGCCAAAACTACAGACTCCGCAACTAGAAAACTCCGCAACAGGGAACTCCCAACCAGACACTCCGCAACTAGGAACTCTACAACTTCAAAATCCACAACTAGAAACTCCCCAACTTGAAACTCCGCAACTAGATACTCCACAACTACAAACTTCACAATCAGAAACTCCACAACTAGAAACTCCACAACTTGAAACTCCACAACTAATAAACTCCGCAACTAGAAAATCTGCAACTAGAAACTCTGCAACTAGAAACTCCACAGCTAGAAACTTCACTACTTGAAACACCACAACTAGATACTCCAAAACTACGAATTCTACAACAATAAACTCCAAAACTAGAAACTCCGCCACTAGAAACTCCACAACTAGAAACTCCTCAATTAGAAACTCCACAACTTGAAACACCACAACTAGATACTCCACTACTACAAACTCCACAACTAGAAACTCCACAACTAAAAACTCCACAACTTGAAACTCCGCAACTAGAAACTCCACAACTAGAAACTCCACAACCAGAAACTCCGCAACTAGAAACTCCGCAACTAGAAATCCCACAACTATAGACTCCACAACTAGAGACTTCACAACTAGAAACTCCGCAACTAGAAAATCCACAACTAGAAACTCTACAGCTAGAAACTCCACATTTTGAAACACCACAACTAGATACTCCACAACTACAAATTCCATAACTAGAAACTCCACAACTTGAGACTCAACAAATAGATACTCCACAACTATGGACTCCACAACTAGAAACTCTAACACTAGAAACTCCACAACCAGAAACTCCGCAACTAAAAACTCCGCAACTAGAAACTTCACAGCTAGAAAATCCACAGCTAGAAATTCCACAACTAGAAACTCCACAACTACAGACTCCGCAACTATAAACTCCACAACTAGACAATCCGCAACTAGGAACTCTACAACTTCAAAATTCACAACTTAAAACTTCCCAACTTGAAACTCTAACTCTAGATACTCCACAACCACAAACTCCACAACTAGAAACTCCACAACTTGAAACTCCGCAACTATAAACTCCGCAACTATAAACTCCACAGCTAGAAAGTCCGCAACTTGAAACTCCGCCACTGCAATCTTCACAACTGGAAAACTCTGCAACTAGAAACTCTGCAACTAGAAACTCCGCAACTACAAACTCCACACCTAGAAACTCCACAACTACAATTCCACAACTAGAGACTCCACAACTAGAAACTCCACAACTACGAACTCCACAACTACGAACCCCATAACTACAAACTCCACAACTAGAAACTCCACAACTAGAAACTCCACAGCTTTAGACTTCGCAACTAGAAATCCACAACTAGAGACTCCGCAACTAGGAGCTCCACAACTAGAGACTCCACAACCAGAAACTCCACAGCTAGAAACTCCACAACTAGAGACTTTACAACTAGAAACTCCGCAACTAGAAACTCCACAACTAGAAACTTCACAGCTAGAAACTCCAAAACTTGAATTACCACAACTAGATACTACACAACTACAAATTCCACAACTAGAAACTCCACAACTTGAAACTCCATAACTAGAAACTCCGCAACTAGAAAATCCACAACTAGAAACTCCTCAACTAGAAACTCCACAACTTGAAACACCACAACTAGATACTCTAGAAACTCCCCAACTAGAAACTCCACAACTTGAAACTCCGCAACTACAAATTCCACAACTAGAAACTCCACAATTTGAAAGCCAACAAATAGATACTCCACAACTACGGAATCCAAAACTAGAAACTCCACTACAAACTCCACAACTAGAGACTCCACAAGAAACTCCACAACTAGAAACTCCACAACTTGCAACCCCACAACTAGATACTCCACAACTACAAATTCTCAACTAGAAACTCCACAACTAAAAACTCCGCAACTATAAACTCCGCCACTAGAAACTCCACAGCTAGAAAGTCCTCAACTAGAAACTCTGCAACTAGAAACTCCGCAACTAGAAACTCCACAGCTAGAAAATCCACCATTAGAAACTCCACAACTAGCAACGCCACAACTAAGGACTCCGCAACTAGAAAACTCCGCAACTAGAAACTCCCAACCAGACACTCCGCAACTAGGAACTCTACAACTTCAAAATCCACAACTAGAAACTCCCCAACTTGAAACTCCGCAACTAGATACTCCACAACTACAAACTTCACAGTCAGAAACTCCACAACTAGAAACTCCACAACTTGAAACTCCACAACTAATAAACTCCGCAACTAGAAAATCTGCAACTAGAAACTCTGCAACTAGAAACTCCACAGCTGGAAACTTCACTACTTGAAGCACCACAACTAGATACTCCACAACTACGAATTCCACAACTAGAAACTCCACAGCTAGAAAGTTCGCAACTAGAAACTCTGCAACTAGAAACTCTACAACTAGCAACTGCACAGCTAGAAAATCTCCCACTAGAAACTCCACAACTACAGACTTCACAACAAGAAACTCCACAACTAGAAACTCCACAACCAGAAACTCCGCAACTAGAAACTCCGCAACTAGAAATCCCACAACTAGAGACTCCATAACTAGAAACTCCCCTACTATAAAACTCCGCAACTAGAAACTCTGCAACTAGAAACTCCGCAACTAGAAACTCCACAGCTAGAAACTTCGATACTTGAAACACTACAACTAGATACTCCAAAACTACGAATTCTACAACAATAAACTTCAAAACTAGAAAGTCCTCAACTAGAAACTCCAACACTTGAAACACCACAACAAGATACTCCACAACTACAAACTCCACAACTAGAAACTCCACAACTAAAAACTCCAACACTTGTAACTCCGCAACTAGAAACTCCACAACTAGAAACTCCGCAGCTAGAAAATTCACAGCTGGAAATTGCACAACTAGAAACTCCACAACTACAGACTCCGCAACTATAAACTCCACAACTAGACAATCTGCAACTAGGAACTCTACAACTTCAAAATCCACAAATAAAAACTTCACAACTTGAAACTCCACAACTAGATACTCCACAACTACAAACTCCACAACTAGAAACTCCACAACTTGAAACTCCGCAACTAGAAACTCCGCCACTACAATCTCCACAACTGGAAAACTCCGCAACTAGAAACTCTGCAACTAGAAACTCTGCAACTAGAAACTCCAGAGCTAGAAACTCCACAACTACAAACTCCACAACTAGAGACTCCACAACTAGAAACTCCACAACTACGAGTCCCACAACTACGAACCCCACAACTACAAACTCAACAACTAGAAATTCCACAACTAGAAACTCAACAACTTTAGACTTCGCAACTAGAAACACAACAACTAGAAACTCCACAACGAGAAACTCCACAACTAGAGACTTCACAACTAGAAACTCCACAGCTAGAAAGTCTGCAACTAGAAACTCTGCAACTAGAAACTCCGCAACTAGAACTCCACAGCTAGAAAGTCCACCACTAGAAACTCCACAACTAGCAACTCCACAACTACAGACTCCGCAACTAGAAAACTCCGCAACTAGAAACTCCCAAACAGACACTCCGCAACTAGGAACTCTAAAACTAGAAACTTCACAACTTGAGACTTCGAAACTACAAACTCCACAACTAGAAACTCCACAACTAGAAACTCCACAACTAGAAACTCCACAACTAGAAACACCGCAACTAGAAACTCCACAGCTAGAAAGTCCGCAACTAGAAACTCTGCAACTAGAAACTCCGCAACTAGAAACTCCACAGCTAGAAAATCCACCACTAGAAACTCCACAACTAGACACTCCCAACTAGACACTCCGCAACTAGGAACTCTACAACTTCAAAATCCACAACTAGAAACTCCACAACTTGAAACTCCACAACTAGATACTCCACAACTACAAACTCCACAACTTAAAACTCCGCAACTAGAAACTCCATAACTAGAAACTCCACTACTAGAAAACTCCGCAACTAGAAACTCTGCAACTAGAAACTCCACAACTAGAAACTCCTCAACTAGAAACTCCACAACTTGAAACACCACAACTAGATACTCCACAACTACAAGCTCCACAACTAGAAACTCCACAACTAAAAACTCCACAACTTGAAACTCCGCAACTAGAAACTCCACAACTAGACACTCCATAACTAGGAACTCCACAACTAGAAACTTCACAACTACAGACTCCACAACTACCGACTCCACAACTAGAAACTCCACAACTAGAAACTCCACAACCAGAAACTCCGCAACTAGAAACTCCGCGACTAGAAATCCCACAACTAGAGACTCCACAACTAGAAACTTCACAACTAGAAACTCCGCAACTAGAAAATCCAAAACTAGAAACTCCACAGCTAGAAACTCCACATTTCGAAACACCACAACTAGATACTCCACAACTACAAATTCCCTAACTAGAAACTTCACAACTTGAAACTCAACAAATAGATACTCCAAAACTATGCACTCCACAACTAGAAACTCTAACACTAGAAACTCCACAACCAGAAACTCCGCAACTAAAAACTCCGCAACTAGAAACTCCACAGTTAGAAAATCCACAGCTAGAAATTCCACAACTAGAAACTCCACAACTACAGACTCCGCAACTATAAACTCCACAACTAGACAATCCGCAACTAGGAACTCTACAACTTCAAAATTCACAACTTAAAACTTCCCAACTTGAAACTCTAACTCTAGATACTCCACAACCACAAACTCCACAACTAGAAACTCCACAACTTGAAACTCCGCAACTATAAACTCCGCAACTAGAAACTCCACAGCTAGAAAGTCCGCAACTTGAAACTCCGCCACTGCAATCTTCACAACTGGAAAACTCTGCAACTAGAAACTCTGCAACTAGAAACTCCGCAACTACAAACTCCACACCTAGAAACTCCACAACTACAATTCCACAACTAGAGACTCCACAACTAGAAACTCCACAACTACGAACTCCACAACTACGAACCCCATAACTACAAACTCCACAACTAGAAACTCCACAACTAGAAACTCCACAGCTTTAGACTTCGCAACTAGAAATCCACAACTAGAGACTCCGCAACTAGGAGCTCCACAACTAGAGACTCCACAACCAGAAACTCCACAGCTAGAAACTCCACAACTAGAGACTTTACAACTAGAAACTCCGCAACTAGAAACTCCACAACTAGAAACTTCACAGCTAGAAACTCCAAAACTTGAATTACCACAACTAGATACTACACAACTACAAATTCCACAACTAGAAACTCCACAACTTGAAACTCCATAACTAGAAACTCCGCAACTAGAAAATCCACAACTAGAAACTCCTCAACTAGAAACTCCACAACTTGAAACACCACAACTAGATACTCTAGAAACTCCCCAACTAGAAACTCCACAACTTGAAACTCCGCAACTACAAATTCCACAACTAGAAACTCCACAATTTGAAAGCCAACAAATAGATACTCCACAACTACGGAATCCAAAACTAGAAACTCCACTACAAACTCCACAACTAGAGACTCCACAAGAAACTCCACAACTAGAAACTCCACAACTTGCAACCCCACAACTAGATACTCCACAACTACAAATTCTCAACTAGAAACTCCACAACTAAAAACTCCGCAACTATAAACTCCGCCACTAGAAACTCCACAGCTAGAAAGTCCTCAACTAGAAACTCTGCAACTAGAAACTCCGCAACTAGAAACTCCACAGCTAGAAAATCCACCATTAGAAACTCCACAACTAGCAACGCCACAACTAAGGACTCCGCAACTAGAAAACTCCGCAACTAGAAACTCCCAACCAGACACTCCGCAACTAGGAACTCTACAACTTCAAAATCCACAACTAGAAACTCCCCAACTTGAAACTCCGCAACTAGATACTCCACAACTACAAACTTCACAGTCAGAAACTCCACAACTAGAAACTCCACAACTTGAAACTCCACAACTAATAAACTCCGCAACTAGAAAATCTGCAACTAGAAACTCTGCAACTAGAAACTCCACAGCTGGAAACTTCACTACTTGAAGCACCACAACTAGATACTCCACAACTACGAATTCCACAACTAGAAACTCCACAGCTAGAAAGTTCGCAACTAGAAACTCTGCAAGTAGAAACTCTACAACTAGCAACTCCACAGCTAGAAAATCTCCCACTAGAAACTCCACAACTACAGACTTCACAACAAGAAACTCCACAACTAGAAACTCCACAACCAGAAACTCCGCAACTAGAAACTCCGCAACTAGAAATCCCACAACTAGAGACTCCATAACTAGAAACTCCCCTACTATAAAACTCCGCAACTAGAAACTCTGCAACTAGAAACTCCGCAACTAGAAACTCCACAGCTAGAAACTTCGATACTTGAAACACTACAACTAGATACTCCAAAACTACGAATTCTACAACAATAAACTTCAAAACTAGAAAGTCCTCAACTAGAAACTCCAACACTTGAAACACCACAACAAGATACTCCACAACTACAAACTCCACAACTAGAAACTCCACAACTAAAAACTCCAACACTTGAAACTCCGCAACTAGAAACTCCACAACTAGAAACTCCGCAGCTAGAAAATTCACAGCTGGAAATTGCACAACTAGAAACTCCACAACTACAGACTCCGCAACTATAAACTCCACAACTAGACAATCTGCAACTAGGAACTCTACAACTTCAAAATCCACAAATAAAAACTTCACAACTTGAAACTCCACAACTAGATACTCCACAACTACAAACTCCACAACTAGAAACTCCACAACTTGAAACTCCGCAACTAGAAACTCCGCCACTACAATCTCCACAACTGGAAAACTCCGCAACTAGAAACTCTGCAACTAGAAACTCTGCAACTAGAAACTCCAGAGCTAGAAACTCCACAACTACAAACTCCACAACTAGAGACTCCACAACTAGAAACTCCACAACTACGAGTCCCACAACTACGAACCCCACAACTACAAACTCAACAACTAGAAATTCCACAACTAGAAACTCAACAACTTTAGACTTCGCAACTAGAAACACAACAACTAGAAACTCCACAACGAGAAACTCCACAACTAGAGACTTCACAACTAGAAACTCCACAGCTAGAAAGTCTGCAACTAGAAACTCTGCAACTAGAAACTCCGCAACTAGAACTCCACAGCTAGAAAGTCCACCACTAGAAACTCCACAACTAGCAACTCCACAACTACAGACTCCGCAACTAGAAAACTCCGCAACTAGAAACTCCCAAACAGACACTCCGCAACTAGGAACTCTAAAACTAGAAACTTCACAACTTGAGACTTCGAAACTACAAACTCCACAACTAGAAACTCCACAACTAGAAACTCCACAACTAGAAACTCCACAACTAGAAACACCGCAACTAGAAACTCCACAGCTAGAAAGTCCGCAACTAGAAACTCTGCAACTAGAAACTCCGCAACTAGAAACTCCACAGCTAGAAAATCCACCACTAGAAACTCCACAACTAGACACTCCCAACTAGACACTCCGCAACTAGGAACTCTACAACTTCAAAATCCACAACTAGAAACTCCACAACTTGAAACTCCACAACTAGATACTCCACAACTACAAACTCCACAACTTAAAACTCCGCAACTAGAAACTCCATAACTAGAAACTCCACTACTAGAAAACTCCGCAACTAGAAACTCTGCAACTAGAAACTCCACAACTAGAAACTCCTCAACTAGAAACTCCACAACTTGAAACACCACAACTAGATACTCCACAACTACAAGCTCCACAACTAGAAACTCCACAACTAAAACCTCCACAACTTGAAACTCCGCAACTAGAAACTCCACAACTAGACACTCCATAACTAGGAACTCCACAACTAGAAACTTCACAACTACAGACTCCACAACTACCGACTCCACAACTAGAAACTCCACAACTAGAAACTCCACAACCAGAAACTCCGCAACTAGAAACTCCGCGACTAGAAATCCCACAACTAGAGACTCCACAACTAGAAACTTCACAACTAGAAACTCCGCAACTAGAAAATCCAAAACTAGAAACTCCACAGCTAGAAACTCCACATTTCGAAACACCACAACTAGATACTCCACAACTACAAATTCCCTAACTAGAAACTTCACAACTTGAAACTCAACAAATAGATACTCCAAAACTATGCACTCCACAACTAGAAACTCTAACACTAGAAACTCCACAACCAGAAACTCCGCAACTAAAAACTCCGCAACTAGAAACTCCACAGCTAGAAAATCCACAGCTAGAAATTCCACAACTAGAAACTCCACAACTACAGACTCCGCAACTATAAACTCCACAACTAGACAATCCGCAACTAGGAACTCTACAACTTCAAAATTCACAACTTAAAACTTCCCAACTTGAAACTCTAACTCTAGATACTCCACAACCACAAACTCCACAACTAGAAACTCCACAACTTGAAACTCCGCAACTATAAACTCCGCAACTAGAAACTCCACAGCTAGAAAGTCCGCAACTTGAAACTCCGCCACTGCAATCTTCACAACTGGAAAACTCTGCAACTAGAAACTCTGCAACTAGAAACTCCGCAACTACAAACTCCACACCTAGAAACTCCACAACTACAATTCCACAACTAGAGACTCCACAACTAGAAACTCCACAACTACGAACTCCACAACTACGAACCCCATAACTACAAACTCCACAACTAGAAACTCCACAACTAGAAACTCCACAGCTTTAGACTTCGCAACTAGAAATCCACAACTAGAGACTCCGCAACTAGGAGCTCCACAACTAGAGACTCCACAACCAGAAACTCCACAGCTAGAAACTCCACAACTAGAGACTTTACAACTAGAAACTCCGCAACTAGAAACTCCACAACTAGAAACTTCACAGCTAGAAACTCCAAAACTTGAATTACCACAACTAGATACTACACAACTACAAATTCCACAACTAGAAACTCCACAACTTGAAACTCCATAACTAGAAACTCCGCAACTAGAAAATCCACAACTAGAAACTCCTCAACTAGAAACTCCACAACTTGAAACACCACAACTAGATACTCTAGAAACTCCCCAACTAGAAACTCCACAACTTGAAACTCCGCAACTACAAATTCCACAACTAGAAACTCCACAATTTGAAAGCCAACAAATAGATACTCCACAACTACGGAATCCAAAACTAGAAACTCCACTACAAACTCCACAACTAGAGACTCCACAAGAAACTCCACAACTAGAAACTCCACAACTTGCAACCCCACAACTAGATACTCCACAACTACAAATTCTCAACTAGAAACTCCACAACTAAAAACTCCGCAACTATAAACTCCGCCACTAGAAACTCCACAGCTAGAAAGTCCTCAACTAGAAACTCTGCAACTAGAAACTCCGCAACTAGAAACTCCACAGCTAGAAAATCCACCATTAGAAACTCCACAACTAGCAACGCCACAACTAAGGACTCCGCAACTAGAAAACTCCGCAACTAGAAACTCCCAACCAGACACTCCGCAACTAGGAACTCTACAACTTCAAAATCCACAACTAGAAACTCCCCAACTTGAAACTCCGCAACTAGATACTCCACAACTACAAACTTCACAGTCAGAAACTCCACAACTAGAAACTCCACAACTTGAAACTCCACAACTAATAAACTCCGCAACTAGAAAATCTGCAACTAGAAACTCTGCAACTAGAAACTCCACAGCTGGAAACTTCACTACTTGAAGCACCACAACTAGATACTCCACAACTACGAATTCCACAACTAGAAACTCCACAGCTAGAAAGTTCGCAACTAGAAACTCTGCAAGTAGAAACTCTACAACTAGCAACTGCACAGCTAGAAAATCTCCCACTAGAAACTCCACAACTACAGACTTCACAACAAGAAACTCCACAACTAGAAACTCCACAACCAGAAACTCCGCAACTAGAAACTCCGCAACTAGAAATCCCACAACTAGAGACTCCATAACTAGAAACTCCCCTACTATAAAACTCCGCAACTAGAAACTCTGCAACTAGAAACTCCGCAACTAGAAACTCCACAGCTAGAAACTTCGATACTTGAAACACTACAACTAGATACTCCAAAACTACGAATTCTACAACAATAAACTTCAAAACTAGAAAGTCCTCAACTAGAAACTCCAACACTTGAAACACCACAACAAGATACTCCACAACTACAAACTCCACAACTAGAAACTCCACAACTAAAAACTCCAACACTTGAAACTCCGCAACTAGAAACTCCACAACTAGAAACTCCGCAGCTAGAAAATTCACAGCTGGAAATTGCACAACTAGAAACTCCACAACTACAGACTCCGCAACTATAAACTCCACAACTAGACAATCTGCAACTAGGAACTCTACAACTTCAAAATCCACAAATAAAAACTTCACAACTTGAAACTCCACAACTAGATACTCCACAACTACAAACTCCACAACTAGAAACTCCACAACTTGAAACTCCGCAACTAGAAACTCCGCCACTACAATCTCCACAACTGGAAAACTCCGCAACTAGAAACTCTGCAACTAGAAACTCTGCAACTAGAAACTCTGCAACTAGAAACTCCACAACTACAAACTCCACAACTAGAGACTCCACAACTAGAAACTCCACAACTACGAGTCCCACAACTACGAACCCCACAACTACAAACTCAACAACTAGAAATTCCACAACTAGAAACTCAACAACTTTAGACTTCGCAACTAGAAACACAACAACTAGAAACTCCACAACGAGAAACTCCACAACTAGAGACTTCACAACTAGAAACTCCACAGCTAGAAAGTCTGCAACTAGAAACTCTGCAACTAGAAACTCCGCAACTAGAACTCCACAGCTAGAAAGTCCACCACTAGAAACTCCACAACTAGCAACTCCACAACTACAGACTCCGCAACTAGAAAACTCCGCAACTAGAAACTCCCAAACAGACACTCCGCAACTAGGAACTCTAAAACTAGAAACTTCACAACTTGAGACTTCGAAACTACAAACTCCACAACTAGAAACTCCACAACTAGAAACTCCACAACTAGAAACTCCACAACTAGAAACACCGCAACTAGAAACTCCACAGCTAGAAAGTCCGCAACTAGAAACTCTGCAACTAGAAACTCCGCAACTAGAAACTCCACAGCTAGAAAATCCACCACTAGAAACTCCACAACTAGACACTCCCAACTAGACACTCCGCAACTAGGAACTCTACAACTTCAAAATCCACAACTAGAAACTCCACAACTTGAAACTCCACAACTAGATACTCCACAACTACAAACTCCACAACTTGAAACTCCGCAACTAGAAACTCCATAACTAGAAACTCCACTACTAGAAAACTCCGCAACTAGAAACTCTGCAACTAGGAACTCTACAACTTCAAAATCCACAAATAAAAACTTCACAACTTGAAACTCCACAACTAGATACTCCACAACTACAAACTCCACAACTAGAAACTCCACAACTTGAAACTCCGCAACTAGAAACTCCGCCACTACAATCTCCACAACTGGAAAACTCCGCAACTAGAAACTCTGCAACTAGAAACTCTGCAACTAGAAACTCCAGAGCTAGAAACTCCACAACTACAAACTCCACAACTAGAGACTCCACAACTAGAAACTCCACAACTACGAGTCCCACAACTACGAACCCCACAACTACAAACTCAACAACTAGAAATTCCACAACTAGAAACTCAACAACTTTAGACTTCGCAACTAGAAACACAACAACTAGAAACTCCACAACGAGAAACTCCACAACTAGAGACTTCACAACTAGAAACTCCACAGCTAGAAAGTCTGCAACTAGAAACTCTGCAACTAGAAACTCCGCAACTAGAACTCCACAGCTAGAAAGTCCACCACTAGAAACTCCACAACTAGCAACTCCACAACTACAGACTCCGCAACTAGAAAACTCCGCAACTAGAAACTCCCAAACAGACACTCCGCAACTAGGAACTCTAAAACTAGAAACTTCACAACTTGAGACTTCGAAACTACAAACTCCACAACTAGAAACTCCACAACTAGAAACTCCACAACTAGAAACTCCACAACTAGAAACACCGCAACTAGAAACTCCACAGCTAGAAAGTCCGCAACTAGAAACTCTGCAACTAGAAACTCCGCAACTAGAAACTCCACAGCTAGAAAATCCACCACTAGAAACTCCACAACTAGACACTCCCAACTAGACACTCCGCAACTAGGAACTCTACAACTTCAAAATCCACAACTAGAAACTCCACAACTTGAAACTCCACAACTAGATACTCCACAACTACAAACTCCACAACTTAAAACTCCGCAACTAGAAACTCCATAACTAGAAACTCCACTACTAGAAAACTCCGCAACTAGAAACTCTGCAACTAGAAACTCCACAACTAGAAACTCCTCAACTAGAAACTCCACAACTTGAAACACCACAACTAGATACTCCACAACTACAAGCTCCACAACTAGAAACTCCACAACTAAAACCTCCACAACTTGAAACTCCGCAACTAGAAACTCCACAACTAGACACTCCATAACTAGGAACTCCACAACTAGAAACTTCACAACTACAGACTCCACAACTACCGACTCCACAACTAGAAACTCCACAACTAGAAACTCCACAACCAGAAACTCCGCAACTAGAAACTCCGCGACTAGAAATCCCACAACTAGAGACTCCACAACTAGAAACTTCACAACTAGAAACTCCGCAACTAGAAAATCCAAAACTAGAAACTCCACAGCTAGAAACTCCACATTTCGAAACACCACAACTAGATACTCCACAACTACAAATTCCCTAACTAGAAACTTCACAACTTGAAACTCAACAAATAGATACTCCAAAACTATGCACTCCACAACTAGAAACTCTAACACTAGAAACTCCACAACCAGAAACTCCGCAACTAAAAACTCCGCAACTAGAAACTCCACAGCTAGAAAATCCACAGCTAGAAATTCCACAACTAGAAACTCCACAACTACAGACTCCGCAACTATAAACTCCACAACTAGACAATCCGCAACTAGGAACTCTACAACTTCAAAATTCACAACTTAAAACTTCCCAACTTGAAACTCTAACTCTAGATACTCCACAACCACAAACTCCACAACTAGAAACTCCACAACTTGAAACTCCGCAACTATAAACTCCGCAACTAGAAACTCCACAGCTAGAAAGTCCGCAACTTGAAACTCCGCCACTGCAATCTTCACAACTGGAAAACTCTGCAACTAGAAACTCTGCAACTAGAAACTCCGCAACTACAAACTCCACACCTAGAAACTCCACAACTACAATTCCACAACTAGAGACTCCACAACTAGAAACTCCACAACTACGAACTCCACAACTACGAACCCCATAACTACAAACTCCACAACTAGAAACTCCACAACTAGAAACTCCACAGCTTTAGACTTCGCAACTAGAAATCCACAACTAGAGACTCCGCAACTAGGAGCTCCACAACTAGAGACTCCACAACCAGAAACTCCACAGCTAGAAACTCCACAACTAGAGACTTTACAACTAGAAACTCCGCAACTAGAAACTCCACAACTAGAAACTTCACAGCTAGAAACTCCAAAACTTGAATTACCACAACTAGATACTACACAACTACAAATTCCACAACTAGAAACTCCACAACTTGAAACTCCATAACTAGAAACTCCGCAACTAGAAAATCCACAACTAGAAACTCCTCAACTAGAAACTCCACAACTTGAAACACCACAACTAGATACTCTAGAAACTCCCCAACTAGAAACTCCACAACTTGAAACTCCGCAACTACAAATTCCACAACTAGAAACTCCACAATTTGAAAGCCAACAAATAGATACTCCACAACTACGGAATCCAAAACTAGAAACTCCACTACAAACTCCACAACTAGAGACTCCACAAGAAACTCCACAACTAGAAACTCCACAACTTGCAACCCCACAACTAGATACTCCACAACTACAAATTCTCAACTAGAAACTCCACAACTAAAAACTCCGCAACTATAAACTCCGCCACTAGAAACTCCACAGCTAGAAAGTCCTCAACTAGAAACTCTGCAACTAGAAACTCCGCAACTAGAAACTCCACAGCTAGAAAATCCACCATTAGAAACTCCACAACTAGCAACGCCACAACTAAGGACTCCGCAACTAGAAAACTCCGCAACTAGAAACTCCCAACCAGACACTCCGCAACTAGGAACTCTACAACTTCAAAATCCACAACTAGAAACTCCCCAACTTGAAACTCCGCAACTAGATACTCCACAACTACAAACTTCACAGTCAGAAACTCCACAACTAGAAACTCCACAACTTGAAACTCCACAACTAATAAACTCCGCAACTAGAAAATCTGCAACTAGAAACTCTGCAACTAGAAACTCCACAGCTGGAAACTTCACTACTTGAAGCACCACAACTAGATACTCCACAACTACGAATTCCACAACTAGAAACTCCACAGCTAGAAAGTTCGCAACTAGAAACTCTGCAAGTAGAAACTCTACAACTAGCAACTGCACAGCTAGAAAATCTCCCACTAGAAACTCCACAACTACAGACTTCACAACAAGAAACTCCACAACTAGAAACTCCACAACCAGAAACTCCGCAACTAGAAACTCCGCAACTAGAAATCCCACAACTAGAGACTCCATAACTAGAAACTCCCCTACTATAAAACTCCGCAACTAGAAACTCTGCAACTAGAAACTCCGCAACTAGAAACTCCACAGCTAGAAACTTCGATACTTGAAACACTACAACTAGATACTCCAAAACTACGAATTCTACAACAATAAACTTCAAAACTAGAAAGTCCTCAACTAGAAACTCCAACACTTGAAACACCACAACAAGATACTCCACAACTACAAACTCCACAACTAGAAACTCCACAACTAAAAACTCCAACACTTGAAACTCCGCAACTAGAAACTCCACAACTAGAAACTCCGCAGCTAGAAAATTCACAGCTGGAAATTGCACAACTAGAAACTCCACAACTACAGACTCCGCAACTATAAACTCCACAACTAGACAATCTGCAACTAGGAACTCTACAACTTCAAAATCCACAAATAAAAACTTCACAACTTGAAACTCCACAACTAGATACTCCACAACTACAAACTCCACAACTAGAAACTCCACAACTTGAAACTCCGCAACTAGAAACTCCGCCACTACAATCTCCACAACTGGAAAACTCCGCAACTAGAAACTCTGCAACTAGAAACTCTGCAACTAGAAACTCTGCAACTAGAAACTCCACAACTACAAACTCCACAACTAGAGACTCCACAACTAGAAACTCCACAACTACGAGTCCCACAACTACGAACCCCACAACTACAAACTCAACAACTAGAAATTCCACAACTAGAAACTCAACAACTTTAGACTTCGCAACTAGAAACACAACAACTAGAAACTCCACAACGAGAAACTCCACAACTAGAGACTTCACAACTAGAAACTCCACAGCTAGAAAGTCTGCAACTAGAAACTCTGCAACTAGAAACTCCGCAACTAGAACTCCACAGCTAGAAAGTCCACCACTAGAAACTCCACAACTAGCAACTCCACAACTACAGACTCCGCAACTAGAAAACTCCGCAACTAGAAACTCCCAAACAGACACTCCGCAACTAGGAACTCTAAAACTAGAAACTTCACAACTTGAGACTTCGAAACTACAAACTCCACAACTAGAAACTCCACAACTAGAAACTCCACAACTAGAAACTCCACAACTAGAAACACCGCAACTAGAAACTCCACAGCTAGAAAGTCCGCAACTAGAAACTCTGCAACTAGAAACTCCGCAACTAGAAACTCCACAGCTAGAAAATCCACCACTAGAAACTCCACAACTAGACACTCCCAACTAGACACTCCGCAACTAGGAACTCTACAACTTCAAAATCCACAACTAGAAACTCCACAACTTGAAACTCCACAACTAGATACTCCACAACTACAAACTCCACAACTTGAAACTCCGCAACTAGAAACTCCATAACTAGAAACTCCACTACTAGAAAACTCCGCAACTAGAAACTCTGCAACTAGAAACTCCACAACTAGAAACTCCTCAACTAGAAACTCCACAACTTGAAACACCACAACTAGATACTCCACAACTACAAGCTCCACAACTAGAAACTCCACAACTAAAAACTCCACAACTTGAAACTCCGCAACTAGAAACTCCACAACTAGACACTCCATAACTAGGAACTCCACAACTAGAAACTTCACAACTACAGACTCCACAACTACCGACTCCACAACTAGAAACTCCACAACTAGAAACTCCACAACCAGAAACTCCGCAACTAGAAACTCCGCGACTAGAAATCCCACAACTAGAGACTCCACAACTAGAAACTTCACAACTAGAAACTCCGCAACTAGAAAATCCAAAACTAGAAACTCCACAGCTAGAAACTCCACATTTCGAAACACCACAACTAGATACTCTACAACTACAAATTCCCTAACTAGAAACTTCACAACTTGAAACTCAACAAATAGATACTCCAAAACTATGCACTCCACAACTAGAAACTCTAACACTAGAAACTCCACAACCAGAAACTCCGCAACTAAAAACTCCGCAACTAGAAACTCCACAGCTAGAAAATCCACAGCTAGAAATTCCACAACTAGAAACTCAACAACTACAGACTCCGCAACTATGAACTCCACAACTAGACAATCCGCAACTAGGGACTCTACAACTTCAAAATCCACAACTAAAAACTTCACGACTTGAAACTCCCCAACTAGATACTCCACAACTACAAACTCCACAACTAGAAACTCCACAACTTGAAACTCCTCAACTAGAAACTCCGCCACTACAATCTCCACAACTGGAAAACTCCGCAACTAGAAACTCTGCAACTAGAGACTCCACAACTAGAAACTCCACAACTACGAGTCCCACAACTACAAACCCCACAACTACAAACTCAACAACTAGAAACTCCACAACTAGAAACTCAACAACTTTGGACTTCGCAACTAGAAACTCCACAACTAGAGACTCCACAACTAGGAACTCCATAACTAGAGACTCCACAACCAGAAACTCCACAGCTAGAAATTCCACAACTTGAGACTTCGTATGTAGAGACTCGGCAACTAGAAACACAACAACTAGAAACTCCACAACGAGAAACTCCACAACTAGAAACTCCACAACTTGAAACACCACAACTAGATACTCCACAAAAACAAATTTCATAACTAGAAACTCCACAGCTAAAAAGTGCGCAACTAGAAACTCTGCAACTAGAAACTCCGCAACTAGAAACTCCACAGCTAGAAAATCCACCACTAGAAACTCCTCAACTAGAAACTCCACAACTTGAAACACCACAACTAGATACTCCACAACTACAAACTCCACAACTAGAAACTCCACAATTAAAAACTCCACAACTTGAAACTCCGCAACTAGATACTCCACAACTTGCAACCCCACAACTAGATACTCCACAACTACAAATTTCACAACTAGAAACTCCACAACTAAAAACTCCGCAACTATAAACTCCGCAACTAGAAACTCCACAGCTAGAAAGTCCTCAACTAGAAACTCTGCAACTAGAAACTCCGCAACTAGAAACTCCACAGGTAGAAAATCCACCACTAGAAACTCCACAACTAGCAACGCCACAACTACAGACTCCGCAACTAGAAAACTCCGCAACACAAAACTCCCAACCAGACACTCCGCAACTAGGAACTCTACAACTTCAAAATCCACAACTAGAAACTCCCCAACTTGAAACTCCGCAACTAGATACTCCACAACTACAAACTTCACAATTAGAAACTCCACAACTAGTAACTCCACTTTGAAACTCCACAACTAATAAACTCCGCAACTAGAAAATCTGCAACTAGAAACTCCACAGCTAGAAACTTCACTACTTGAAACACCACAACTAGATACTCCAAAACTACGAATTCTACAACAATAAACTCCAAAACTAGAAACTCCGCCACTAGAAACTCACAAACTAGAAACTCCTCAATTAGAAACTCCACAACTTGAAACACCACAACTAGATACTCCACAACTACAAACTCCACAACTAGAAACTCCACAACTAAAACTCCACAACTTGAAACTCCGCAAGTAGAAACTCCACAACTAGAAACTCCACAACAAGAAACTCCGCAACTAGAAACTCCGCAACTAGAAATCCCACAACTAGAGACTCCACAACTAGAGACTTCACAACTAGAAACTCCGCAACTAGAAAATCCACAACTAGAAACTCCACAGCTAGAAACTCCATATTTTGAAACACCACAGCTAGATACTCCACAACTACAAATTCCATACCTAGAAACTCCACAACTTGAAACTCAACAAATAGATACTCCACAACTATGGACTCAACAACTAGAAACTCTAACACTAGAAACTCCACAACCAGAAACTCCGCAACTAAAAACTCCGCAACTAGAAACTCCACAGCTAGAAAATCCACAGCTAGAAATTCCACAACTAGAAACTCCACAACTACAGACTCCGCAACTATAAACTCCACAACTAGACAATCCGCAACTAGGAACTCTACAACTTCAAAATCCACAACTAAAAACTTCACAACTTGGAACTCCAACTCTAGATACTTCACAACTACAAACTCCACAACTAGAAACTCCACAACTTGAAACTCCGCAAATAGAAACTCCGCCACTACAATCTCCACAACTGGAAAACTCCGCAACTAGAAACTCTGCAACTAGAAACTCCGCAACTAGAAACTCCAGAGCTAGAAACTCCACAACTACAAACTCCACAACTAGAGACTCCACAACTAGAAACTCCACAACTACGAGTCTCACAACTACGAACCCCACAACTACAAACTCAACAACTAGAAATTCCACAACTAGAAACTCAACAACTTTAGACTTCGCAACTAGAAACTCCACAACTAGAGACTCCACAACTAGGAACTCCACAACTAGAGACTCCACAACCAGAAACTCCACAGCTAGAAATTCCACAGCTTGAGACTTCGTATGTAGAGACTCGGCAACTAGAAACACAACAACTAGAAACTCCACAACGAGAAACTCCACAACTAGAAACTCCACAACTTGAAACACCACAACGAGATACTCCACAAAAACAAATTTCATAACTAGAAACTCCACAGCTAGAAAGTCTGCAACTAGAAACTCTGCAACTAGAAACTCCGCAACTAGAAACTTCACAGCTAGAAAATCCACCACTAGAAACTCCACAACTACAGACTCCGCAACTAGAAAACTCCGCAACTAGAAACTCCCAACCAGACACTCCGCAACTAGGAACTCTACAACTTCAAAATCCACAACTAGAAACTCCCCAACTTGAAACACCGCAACTAGATACTCCACAACTACAAACTCCACAACTAGAAACTCCGCAACTAGAAACTCCGCCACTAAAAACTCCACAACTATTAAACTCCGCAACTAAAAAATCTGCAACTAGAAACTCCGCAACTAGAAACTCCACAGCTAGAAACTTCACTACTTGAAGCACCACAACTAGATACTCCACAACTACGAATTTCACAACTAGAAACTCCACAGCTAGGAAATCCGCAACTGGAAATTCTGCAACTAGAAACTCCCCAACTAGAAACTGCACAGCTAGAAAATCCACCACTGAAAACTCCACAACTAGCTACTCCACAACTAAAGACTCCGGAACTAGAAACTCCATAACTAGAAACTCCACTACTAGAAAACTCCGCAACTAGAAACTCTGCAACTAGAAACTCCACAACTAGAAACTCCTCAACTAGAAACTCCACAACTAGAAACACCACAACTAGATACTCCACAACTACAAACTCCACAACTAGAAACTCCACAACTAAAAACTCCACAACTTGAAACTCCGCAACTAGTAACTCCACAACTAGAGACTCCATAACTAGGAACTCCACAACTAGAAACTCCACAACTACAGACTCCACAACTACAGACTTCACAACTAGAAACTCCACAACTAGAAACTCCACAACCAGAAACTCCGCAACTAGAAACTCCGCGACTAGAAATCCCACAACTAGAGACTATACAACTAGAGACTTCACAACTAGAAACTCCGCAACTGGAAAATCCACAACTAGAAACTCCACAGCTAGAAACTCCACATTTTGAAACACCACAACTAGATACTCCACAACTACAAATTCCATAACTAGAAACTCCACAACTTGAAACTCAACAAATAGATACTCCACAACTATGGACTCCACAACTAGAAACTCTAACACTAGAAACTCCACAACCAGAAACTCCGCAACTAAAAACTCCGCAACTAGAAACTCCACAGCTAGAAAATCCACAGCTAGAAATTCCACAACTAGAAACTCCACAACTACAGACTCCGCCACTATAAACTCCACAACTAGACAATCCGCAACTAGGAACTCTACAACTTCAAAATTCACAACTTAAAACTTCCCAACTTGAAACTCTAACTCTAGATACTCCACAGCCACAAACTCCACAACTAGAAACTCCACAACTTGAAACTCCGCAACTATAAACTCCGCAACTAGAAACTCCACAGCTAGAAAGTCCGCAACTAGAAACTCCGCCACTGCAATCTTCACAATTGGAAAACTCTGCAACTAGAAACTCTGCAACTAGAAACTCCGCAACTACAAACTCCACACCTAGAAACTCCACAACTACAATTCCACAACTAGAGACTCCACAACTAGAAACTCCACAACTACGAACTCCACAACTACGAACCCCATAACTACAAACTCCACAACTAGAAACTCCACAACTAGAAACTCCACAGCTTTAGACTTCGCAACTAGAAATCCACAACTAGAGACTCCGCAACTAGGAGCTCCACAACTAGAGACTCCACAACCAGAAACTCCACAGCTAGAAACTCCACAACTAGAGACTTTACAACTAGAAACTCCGCAACTAGAAACTCCACAACTAGAAACTTCACAGCTAGAAACTCCAAAACTTGAATTACCACAACTAGATACTACACAACTACAAATTCCACAACTAGAAACTCCACAACTTGAAACTCCATAACTAGAAACTCCGCAGCTAGAAAATCCACAACTAGAAACTCCTCAACTAGAAACTCCACAACTTGAAACACCACAACTAGATACTCTAGAAACTCCCCAACTAGAAACTCCACATCTAGAAACTCCGCAACTACAAATTCCACAAGTAGAAACTCCACAATTTGAAACCCAACAAATAGATACTCCACAACTACGGAATCCAAAACTAGAAACTCCACTACAAACTCCACAACTAGAGACTCCACAAGAAACTCCACAACTAGAAACTCCACAACTTGACACTCCACAACTAATAAACTCCGCAACTAGAAAATCTGCAACTAGAAACTCCACAGTTAGATACTTCACTACTTGAAACACCACAACTAGATACTCCACAACTTGCAACCCCACAACTAGATACTCCACAACTACAAATTCTCAACTAGAAACTCCACAACTAAAAACTCCGCAACTATAAACTCCGCCACTAGAAACTCCACAGCTAGAAAGTCCTCAACTAGAAACTCTGCAACTAGAGACTTCACAACTAGAAACTCCGCAACTAGAAAATCCACAACTAGAAACTCCACAGCTAGAAACTCCACATTTTGAAACACCACAACTAGATACTCCACAACTACAAATTCCATAACTAGAAACTCCACAACTTGAAACTCAACAAATAGATACTCCACAACTATGGACTCCACAACTAGAAACTCTAACACTAGAAACTCCACAACCAGAAACTCCGCAACTCAAAACTCCGCAACTAGAAACTCCACAGCTAGAAAATCCACAGCTAGACATTCCACAACTAGAAACTCCACAAATACAGACTCCGCAACTATAAACTCCACAACTAGACAATCTGCAACTAGGAACTCTACAACTTCAAAATCCACAACTAAAAACTTCACAACTTGAAACTCCAACTCTAGATACTTCACAACTACAAACTCCACAACTAGAAACTCCACAACTTGAAACTCCGCAACTAGAAACTCCGCCACTACAATCTCCACAACTGGAAAACTCCGCAACTAGAAACTCTGCAACTAGAAACTCCGCAACTAGAAACTCCAGAGCTAGAAACTCCACAACTACAAACTCCACAACTAGAGACTCCACAACTAGAACCTCCACAACTACGAGTCCCACAACTACAAACCCCACAACTACAAACTCAACAACTAGAAATTCCACAACTAGAAACTCAACAACTTTGGACTTCGCAACTAGAAACTCCACAACTAGAGACTCCACAACTAGGCACTCCATAACTAGAGACTCCACAACCAGAAACTCCACAGCTAGAAATTCCACAACTTGAGACTTCGTATGTAGAGACTCGGCATCTAGAAACACAACAACTAGAAACTCCACAACGAGAAACTCCACAACTAGAAACTCCACAACGAGAAACACCACAACTAGATACTCCACAAAAACAAATTTCATAAATAGAAACTCCACAGCTAGAAAGTCCGCAACTAGAAACTCTGCAACTAGAAACTCCGCAACTAGAAACTCCACAGCTAGAAAATCCACCCCTAGAAACTCCAAAACTAGCAACTCCACAACTACAGACTCCGCAACTAGAAAACTCCGCAACTAGAAACTCCCAACCAGACACTCCGCAACTAGGAACTCTACAACTTCTAAATCCACAACTAGAAACTCCCCAACTTGAAACACCACAACTAGATACTCCACAACTACAAATTCCACAACTAGAAACTCCGCAACTAGAAACTCCGCCACTAGAAACTCCACAACTAATTAACTCCGCAACTAGAAACTCCACAACTAGAGACTTCATAACTAGGAACTCCACAACTAGAAACTCCACAACTACAGACTCCACAACTACAGACTCCTCTACTAGAAACTCCACAACTAGAAACTCCACAACCAGAAACTCCGCAACTAGAAACTCCGCAACTAGAAATCCCACAACTAGAGACTCCACAGCTAGAAACTCCACATTTTGAAACACCACAACTAGATACTCCACAACTACAAATTCCATAACTAGAAACTCCACAACTTGAAACTCAACAAATAAATACTCCACAACTACAAATTCCATAACTAGAAACTCCACAACTTGAAACTCAACAAATAGATACTCCACAACTATGGACTCCACAACTAGAAACTCTAACACTAGAAACTCCTTAACCTGAAACTCCGCAATAAAAACTCCGCAACTAGAAACTCCACAGCTAGAAAATCCACAGCTAGAAATTCCACAACTAGAAACTCCACAACTACAGACTCCGCAACTATAAACTCCACAACTAGACAATCCGCAGCTTGAAACTCAACAACTTGAAACCCAACAAATAGATACACCACAACTACGTACTCCACAACTAGAAACTCCATAACTAGAAACATCACTACTAGAAAACTCCGCAACTAGAAATTCTGCAACTAGTAACTGCGCAACTAAAAACTCCACATCTAGAAACTTCACTACTTCAAACACCACAACTAGATACTCCAAAACTACGAATTCCACAACTAGAAACTCCACAACTAGAAACTCCGCAACTAGAAACTCCTCAACTAGAAACTCCACAACTTGAAACACCACAACTAGATAATCCACAACTAGAAACTCCCCAACTAGAAGCTCCACAACTAGAAATTCCGCAACTAGAAACTCCACAGCTAGAGACTCCATAACTCTAAACTTCACAACTAGAAACTCCACAACCAGAAACTCCACAAATAGAAACTCTGCAACTAGAAATCCCACAACTAGAGACTCCACAACTAGAGACTTCACAACTAGAAACTCCACAACTAGAAACTCCACAGCTAGAAACTCCAAAACTTGAAACACCACAACTAGATACTCCACAACTACAAATTCCACAACAAAAAACACCACAACTTGAAACCCAACAAATAGATACTCCACAACTACGGACTCCACAACTAGATACTCCAACACTAGAAACTCCACAACCAGAAACTCCGCAACTAAAAACTCCGCAACTAGAAACTCCACAGCTAGAAAATCCACAGCTATAAATTCCACAACTAGAAACTCCACAACTACAGACTCCACAACTAGAAAACTCCGCAACTATAAACTACACAACTAGACAATCCGCTACTAGGAACTCTACAACTTCAAAATCCACAACTAAAAACTCCACAACTTGAAACTCACAACTAGATACTCCACAACTGTAAACTCCACAACTTCAAACTCTGAAACTAGAAACACCGCCACTACAATCTCCACAACTGGAAAACTCTGCAACTAGAAACTCTGCAACTAGAAACTCCGCAACTAGAAACTCCACAGCTAGAAACTCCACAACTACAAACTCCACAACTAGAGACTCCACAACTAGAAACTTCACAACTACGAACTCCACAACTACGAACCCCACAACTACAAACTCCACAACTAGAAACTAAACAACTAGAAACTCCACAACTTTAGACTTCGCAACTACAAACTCCACAACTAGAGACTCCACAACTAGGAACTCCACAACTAGAGACTCCACAACCAGAAACTCCACAGCTAGGAACTCCACAACTTGAGACTTCGCATTTAGAGACTCGGCAACTAGAAAATCAACAACTAGAAACTCCACAACTTGAAACTCCACAACTAGAAACTCCACAACTTGAAACACCTCAACTAGATACTCCACAACTACAAATTTCACAACTAGAAACTCCACAACTAAAAACTCCGCAACTATAAACTCCGCAACTAGAAACTCCACAGCTAGAAAGTCCGCAACTAGAAACTCCGCCACTGCAATCTTCACAACTGGAAAACTCTGCAACTAGAAACTCTGCAACCAGAAACTCCGCAACTAGAAACTCCACAGCTAGAAACTCCACAACTACAAACTCCACAACTAGAGACTCCACAACTAGAAACTTCACAACTACGAACTCCACAACTAGAGACTTTACAACTAGAAACTCCGCAACTAGAAACTCCACAACTAGAAACTTCACAGCTAGAAACTCCAAAACTTGAATTACCACAACTAGATACTACACAACTACAAATTCCACAACTAGAAACTCCATAACTAGAAACTCCGCTACTAGAAAACTCCACAACTAGAAACTCCACAGCTAGAAATTTCACTACTTGAAACACTACAACTAGATACTCCAAAACTACGAATTCCACAACAATAAACTCCAACACTAGAAACTCCGCAACTAGAAACTCCACAACTAGAAACTCCTCAACTAGAAACTCCACAACTTGAAACACCACAACTAGATACTCTAGAAACTCCCCAACTAGAAACTCCACAACTTGAAACTCCGCAACTACAAATTCCACAACTAGAAACTCCACAACTTGAAACCCAACAAATAGATACAACTACGGAATCCAAAACTAGAAACTCCACTAGAAACTCCACAACGAGAAACTCCGATCTAAAGACTCCGCAACTAGAAACTCCACAACTACAAACTCCACAACTAGAGACTCCACAACAAGAAACTCCACAACTTGACACTCAACAACTAATAAACTCCTCAACTAGAAAATCTGCAACTAGAAACTCCACAGTCAGATACTTCACTACTTGAAACACCACAACTAGATACTCCACAACTTGCAACCCCACAACTAGATACTCCACAACTACAAATTTCACAACCAGAAACTCCACAACTAAAAACTCCGCAACTATGAACTCCGCAACTAGAAACTCCACAGCTAGAAAGTCCTCAACTAGAAACTCTGCAACTAGAAACTCCACAGTCAGATACTTCACTACTTGAAACACCACAACTAGATACTCCACAACTTGCAACCCCACAACTAGATACTCCACAACTACAAATTTCACAACTAGAAACTCCACAACTAAAAACTCCGCAACTATGAACTCCGCAACTAGAAACTCCACAGCTAGAAAATCCACCACTAGAAACTCCACAACTAGCAACGCCAAAACTACAGACTCCGCAACTAGAAAACTCCGCAACAGGGAACTCCCAACCAGACACTCCGCAACTAGGAACTCTACAACTTCAAAATCCACAACTAGAAACTCCCCAACTTGAAACTCCGCAACTAGATACTCCACAACTACAAACTTCACAATCAGAAACTCCACAACTAGAAACTCCACAACTTGAAACTCCACAACTAATAAACTCCGCAACTAGAAAATCTGCAACTAGAAACTCTGCAACTAGAAACTCCACAGCTAGAAACTTCACTACTTGAAACACCACAACTAGATACTCCAAAACTACGAATTCTACAACAATAAACTCCAAAACTAGAAACTCCGCCACTAGAAACTCCACAACTAGAAACTCCTCAATTAGAAACTCCACAACTTGAAACACCACAACTAGATACTCCACTACTACAAACTCCACAACTAGAAACTCCACAACTAAAAACTCCACAACTTGAAACTCCGCAACTAGAAACTCCACAACTAGAAACTCCACAACCAGAAACTCCGCAACTAGAAACTCCGCAACTAGAAATCCCACAACTATAGACTCCACAACTAGAGACTTCACAACTAGAAACTCCGCAACTAGAAAATCCACAACTAGAAACTCTACAGCTAGAAACTCCACATTTTGAAACACCACAACTAGATACTCCACAACTACAAATTCCATAACTAGAAACTCCACAACTTGAGACTCAACAAATAGATACTCCACAACTATGGACTCCACAACTAGAAACTCTAACACTAGAAACTCCACAACCAGAAACTCCGCAACTAAAAACTCCGCAACTAGAAACTTCACAGCTAGAAAATCCACAGCTAGAAATTCCACAACTAGAAACTCCACAACTACAGACTCCGCAACTATAAACTCCACAACTAGACAATCCGCAACTAGGAACTCTACAACTTCAAAATTCACAACTTAAAACTTCCCAACTTGAAACTCTAACTCTAGATACTCCACAACCACAAACTCCACAACTAGAAACTCCACAACTTGAAACTCCGCAACTATAAACTCCGCAACTATAAACTCCACAGCTAGAAAGTCCGCAACTTGAAACTCCGCCACTGCAATCTTCACAACTGGAAAACTCTGCAACTAGAAACTCTGCAACTAGAAACTCCGCAACTACAAACTCCACACCTAGAAACTCCACAACTACAATTCCACAACTAGAGACTCCACAACTAGAAACTCCACAACTACGAACTCCACAACTACGAACCCCATAACTACAAACTCCACAACTAGAAACTCCACAACTAGAAACTCCACAGCTTTAGACTTCGCAACTAGAAATCCACAACTAGAGACTCCGCAACTAGGAGCTCCACAACTAGAGACTCCACAACCAGAAACTCCACAGCTAGAAACTCCACAACTAGAGACTTTACAACTAGAAACTCCGCAACTAGAAACTCCACAACTAGAAACTTCACAGCTAGAAACTCCAAAACTTGAATTACCACAACTAGATACTACACAACTACAAATTCCACAACTAGAAACTCCACAACTTGAAACTCCATAACTAGAAACTCCGCAACTAGAAAATCCACAACTAGAAACTCCTCAACTAGAAACTCCGCAACTTGAAACACCACAACTAGATACTCTAGAAACTCCCCAACTAGAAACTCCACAACTTGAAACTCCGCAACTACAAATTCCACAACTAGAAACTCCACAATTTGAAAGCCAACAAATAGATACTCCACAACTACGGAATCCAAAACTAGAAACTCCACTACAAACTCCACAACTAGAGACTCCACAAGAAACTCCACAACTAGAAACTCCACAACTTGCAACCCCACAACTAGATACTCCACAACTACAAATTCTCAACTAGAAACTCCATAACTAAAAACTCCGCAACTATAAACTCCGCCACTAGAAACTCCACAGCTAGAAAGTCCTCAACTAGAAACTCTGCAACTAGAAACTCCGCAACTAGAAACTCCACAGCTAGAAAATCCACCATTAGAAACTCCACAACTAGCAACGCCACAACTAAGGACTCCGCAACTAGAAAACTCCGCAACTAGAAACTCCCAACCAGACACTCCGCAACTAGGAACTCTACAACTTCAAAATCCACAACTAGAAACTCCCCAACTTGAAACTCCGCAACTAGATACTCCACAACTACAAACTTCACAGTCAGAAACTCCACAACTAGAAACTCCACAACTTGAAACTCCACAACTAATAAACTCCGCAACTAGAAAATCTGCAACTAGAAACTCTGCAACTAGAAACTCCACAGCTGGAAACTTCACTACTTGAAGCACCACAACTAGATACTCCACAACTACGAATTCCACAACTAGAAACTCCACAGCTAGAAAGTTCGCAACTAGAAACTCTGCAACTAGAAACTCTACAACTAGCAACTGCACAGCTAGAAAATCTCCCACTAGAAACTCCACAACTACAGACTTCACAACAAGAAACTCCACAACTAGAAACTCCACAACCAGAAACTCCGCAACTAGAAACTCCGCAACTAGAAATCCCACAACTAGAGACTCCATAACTAGAAACTCCCCTACTATAAAACTCCGCAACTAGAAACTCTGCAACTAGAAACTCCGCAACTAGAAACTCCACAGCTAGAAACTTCGATACTTGAAACACTACAACTAGATACTCCAAAACTACGAATTCTACAACAATAAACTTCAAAACTAGAAAGTCCTCAACTAGAAACTCCAACACTTGAAACACCACAACAAGATACTCCACAACTACAAACTCCACAACTAGAAACTCCACAACTAAAAACTCCAACACTTGAAACTCCGCAACTAGAAACTCCACAACTAGAAACTCCGCAGCTAGAAAATTCACAGCTGGAAATTGCACAACTAGAAACTCCACAACTACAGACTCCGCAACTATAAACTCCACAACTAGACAATCTGCAACTAGGAACTCTACAACTTCAAAATCCACAAATAAAAACTTCACAACTTGAAACTCCACAACTAGATACTCCACAACTACAAACTCCACAACTAGAAACTCCACAACTTGAAACTCCGCAACTAGAAACTCCGCCACTACAATCTCCACAACTGGAAAACTCCGCAACTAGAAACTCTGCAACTAGAAACTCTGCAACTAGAAACTCCAGAGCTAGAAACTCCACAACTACAAACTCCACAACTAGAGACTCCACAACTAGAAACTCCACAACTACGAGTCCCACAACTACGAACCCCACAACTACAAACTCAACAACTAGAAATTCCACAACTAGAAACTCAACAACTTTAGACTTCGCAACTAGAAACACAACAACTAGAAACTCCACAACGAGAAACTCCACAACTAGAGACTTCACAACTAGAAACTCCACAGCTAGAAAGTCTGCAACTAGAAACTCTGCAACTAGAAACTCCGCAACTAGAACTCCACAGCTAGAAAGTCCACCACTAGAAACTCCACAACTAGCAACTCCACAACTACAGACTCCGCAACTAGAAAACTCCGCAACTAGAAACTCCCAAACAGACACTCCGCAACTAGGAACTCTAAAACTAGAAACTTCACAACTTGAGACTTCGAAACTACAAACTCCACAACTAGAAACTCCACAACTAGAAACTCCACAACTAGAAACTCTGCAACTAGAAACTCCGCAACTAGAAACTCCACAGCTAGAAAATCCACCACTAGAAACTCCACAACTAGACACTCCCAACTAGACACTCCGCAACTAGGAACTCTACAACTTCAAAATCCACAACTAGAAACTCCACAACTTGAAACTCCACAACTAGATACTCCACAACTACAAACTCCACAACTTAAAACTCCGCAACTAGAAACTCCATAACTAGAAACTCCACTACTAGAAAACTCCGCAACTAGAAACTCTGCAACTAGAAACTCCACAACTAGAAACTCCTCAACTAGAAACTCCACAACTTGAAACACCACAACTAGATACTCCACAACTACAAGCTCCACAACTAGAAACTCCACAACTAAAAACTCCACAACTTGAAACTCCGCAACTAGAAACTCCACAACTAGACACTCCATAACTAGGAACTCCACAACTAGAAACTTCACAACTACAGACTCCACAACTACCGACTCCACAACTAGAAACTCCACAACTAGAAACTCCACAACCAGAAACTCCGCAACTAGAAACTCCGCGACTAGAAATCCCACAACTAGAGACTCCACAACTAGAAACTTCACAACTAGAAACTCCGCAACTAGAAAATCCAAAACTAGAAACTCCACAGCTAGAAACTCCACATTTCGAAACACCACAACTAGATACTCCACAACTACAAATTCCCTAACTAGAAACTTCACAACTTGAAACTCAACAAATAGATACTCCAAAACTATGCACTCCACAACTAGAAACTCTAACACTAGAAACTCCACAACCAGAAACTCCGCAACTAAAAACTCCGCAACTAGAAACTCCACAGCTAGAAAATCCACAGCTAGAAATTCCACAACTAGAAACTCCACAACTACAGACTCCGCAACTATAAACTCCACAACTAGACAATCCGCAACTAGGAACTCTACAACTTCAAAATTCACAACTTAAAACTTCCCAACTTGAAACTCTAACTCTAGATACTCCACAACCACAAACTCCACAACTAGAAACTCCACAACTTGAAACTCCGCAACTATAAACTCCGCAACTAGAAACTCCACAGCTAGAAAGTCCGCAACTTGAAACTCCGCCACTGCAATCTTCACAACTGGAAAACTCTGCAACTAGAAACTCTGCAACTAGAAACTCCGCAACTACAAACTCCACACCTAGAAACTCCACAACTACAATTCCACAACTAGAGACTCCACAACTAGAAACTCCACAACTACGAACTCCACAACTACGAACCCCATAACTACAAACTCCACAACTAGAAACTCCACAACTAGAAACTCCACAGCTTTAGACTTCGCAACTAGAAATCCACAACTAGAGACTCCGCAACTAGGAGCTCCACAACTAGAGACTCCACAACCAGAAACTCCACAGCTAGAAACTCCACAACTAGAGACTTTACAACTAGAAACTCCGCAACTAGAAACTCCACAACTAGAAACTTCACAGCTAGAAACTCCAAAACTTGAATTACCACAACTAGATACTACACAACTACAAATTCCACAACTAGAAACTCCACAACTTGAAACTCCATAACTAGAAACTCCGCAACTAGAAAATCCACAACTAGAAACTCCTCAACTAGAAACTCCACAACTTGAAACACCACAACTAGATACTCTAGAAACTCCCCAACTAGAAACTCCACAACTTGAAACTCCGCAACTACAAATTCCACAACTAGAAACTCCACAATAACTACAACTACAAATTCCACAACTAGAAACTCCACAGACTCCGCAACTATAAACTCCACAACTAGACAATCCGCAACTAGGAACTCTACAACTTCAAAATCCACAACTAAAAACTTCACAACTTGGAACTCCAACTCTAGATACTTCACAACTACAAACTCCACAACTAGAAACTCCACAACTTGAAACTCCGCAAATAGAAACTCCGCCACTACAATCTCCACAACTGGAAAACTCCGCAACTAGAAACTCTGCAACTAGAAACTCCGCAACTAGAAACTCCAGAGCTAGAAACTCCACAACTACAAACTCCACAACTAGAGACTCCACAACTAGAAACTCCACAACTACGAGTCTCACAACTACGAACCCCACAACTACAAACTCAACAACTAGAAATTCCACAACTAGAAACTCAACAACTTTAGACTTCGCAACTAGAAACTCCACAACTAGAGACTCCACAACTAGGAACTCCACAACTAGAGACTCCACAACCAGAAACTCCACAGCTAGAAATTCCACAGCTTGAGACTTCGTATGTAGAGACTCGGCAACTAGAAACACAACAACTAGAAACTCCACAACGAGAAACTCCACAACTAGAAACTCCACAACTTGAAACACCACAACGAGATACTCCACAAAAACAAATTTCATAACTAGAAACTCCACAGCTAGAAAGTCTGCAACTAGAAACTCTGCAACTAGAAACTCCGCAACTAGAAACTTCACAGCTAGAAAATCCACCACTAGAAACTCCACAACTACAGACTCCGCAACTAGAAAACTCCGCAACTAGAAACTCCCAACCAGACACTCCGCAACTAGGAACTCTACAACTTCAAAAGCCACAACTAGAAACTCCCCAACTTGAAACACCGCAACTAGATACTCCACAACTACAAACTCCACAACTAGAAACTCCGCAACTAGAAACTCCGCCACTAGAAACTCCACAACTATTAAACTCCGCAACTAAAAAATCTGCAACTAGAAACTCCGCAACTAGAAACTCCACAGCTAGAAACTTCACTACTTGAAGCACCACAACTAGATACTCCACAACTACGAATTTCACAACTAGAAACTCCACACCTAGGAAATCCGCAACTGGAAATTCTGCAACTAGAAACTCCCCAACTAGAAACTGCACAGCTAGAAAATCCACCACTGAAAACTCCACAACTAGCTACTCCACAACTAAAGACTCCGGAACTAGAAACTCCATAACTAGAAACTCCACTACTAGAAAACTCCGCAACTAGAAACTCTGCAACTAGAAACTCCACAACTAGAAACTCCTCAACTAGAAACGCCACAACTAGAAACACCACAACTAGATACTCCACAACTACAAACTCCACAACTAGAAACTCCACAACTAAAAACTCCACAACTTGAAACTCCGCAACTAGTAACTCCACAACTAGAGACTCCATAACTAGGAACTCCACAACTAGAAACTCCACAACTACAGACTCCACAACTACAGACTTCACAACTAGAAACTCCACAACTAGAAACTCCACAACCAGAAACTCCGCAACTAGAAACTCCGCGACTAGAAATCCCACAACTAGAGACTCTACAACTAGAGACTTCACAACTAGAAACTCCGCAACTGGAAAATCCACAACTAGAAACTCCACAGCTAGAAACTCCACATTTTGAAACACCACAACTAGATACTCCACAACTACAAATTCCATAACTAGAAACTCCACAACTTGAAACTCAACAAATAGATACTCCACAACTATGGACTCCACAACTAGAAACTCTAACACTAGAAACTCCACAACCAGAAACTCCGCAACTAAAAACTCCGCAACTAGAAACTCCACAGCTAGAAAATCCACAGCTAGAAATTCCACAACTAGAAACTCCACAACTACAGACTCCGCCACTATAAACTCCACAACTAGACAATCCGCAACTAGGAACTCTACAACTTCAAAATTCACAACTTAAAACTTCCCAACTTGAAACTCTAACTCTAGATACTCCACAGCCACAAACTCCACAACTAGAAACTCCACAACTTGAAACTCCGCAACTATAAACTCCGCAACTAGAAACTCCACAGCTAGAAAGTCCGCAACTAGAAACTCCGCCACTGCAATCTTCACAATTGGAAAACTCTGCAACTAGAAACTCTGCAACTAGAAACTCCGCAACTACAAACTCCACACCTAGAAACTCCACAACTACAATTCCACAACTAGAGACTCCACAACTAGAAACTCCACAACTACGAACTCCACAACTACGAACCCCATAACTACAAACTCCACAACTAGAAACTCCACAACTAGAAACTCCACAGCTTTAGACTTCGCAACTAGAAATCCACAACTAGAGACTCCGCAACTAGGAGCTCCACAACTAGAGACTCCACAACCAGAAACTCCACAGCTAGAAACTCCACAACTAGAGACTTTACAACTAGAAACTCCGCAACTAGAAACTCCACAACTAGAAACTTCACAGCTAGAAACTCCAAAACTTGAATTACCACAACTAGATACTACACAACTACAAATTCCACAACTAGAAACTCCACAACTTGAAACTCCATAGCTAGAAACTCCGCAGCTAGAAAATCCACAACTAGAAACTCCTCAACTAGAAACTCCACAACTTGAAACACCACAACTAGATACTCTAGAAACTCCCCAACTAGAAACTCCACATCTTGAAACTCCGCAACTACAAATTCCACAAGTAGAAACTCCACAATTTGAAACCCAACAAATAGATACTCCACAACTACGGAATCCAAAACTAGAAACTCCACTACAAACTCCACAACTAGAGACTCCACAAGAAACTCCACAACTAGAAACTCCACAACTTGACACTCCACAACTAATAAACTCCGCAACTAGAAAATCTGCAACTAGAAACTCCACAGTTAGATACTTCACTACTTGAAACACCACAACTAGATACTCCACAACTTGCAACCCCACAACTAGATACTCCACAACTACAAATTCTCAACTAGAAACTCCACAACTAAAAACTCCGCAACTATAAACTCCGCCACTAGAAACTCCACAGCTAGAAAGTCCTCAACTAGAAACTCTGCAACTAGAGACTTCACAACTAGAAACTCCGCAACTAGAAAATCCACAACTAGAAACTCCACAGCTAGAAACTCCACATTTTGAAACACCACAACTAGATACTCCACAACTACAAATTCCATAACTAGAAACTCCACAACTTGAAACTCAACAAATAGATACTCCACAACTATGGACTCCACAACTAGAAACTCTAACACTAGAAACTCCACAACCAGAAACTCCGCAACTAAAAACTCCGCAACTAGAAACTCCACAGCTAGAAAATCCACAGCTAGAAATTCCACAACTAGAAACTCCACAAATACAGACTCCGCAACTATAAACTCCACAACTAGACAATCTGCAACTAGGAACTCTACAACTTCAAAATCCACAACTAAAAACTTCACAACTTGAAACTCCAACTCTAGATACTTCACAACTACAAACTCCACAACTAGAAACTCCACAACTTGAAACTCCGCAACTAGAAACTCCGCCACTACAATCTCCACAACTGGAAAACTCCGCAACTAGAAACTCTGCAACTAGAAACTCCGCAACTAGAAACTCCAGAGCTAGAAACTCCACAACTACAAACTCCACAACTAGAGACTCCACAACTAGAACCTCCACAACTACGAGTCCCACAACTACAAACCCCACAACTACAAACTCAACAACTAGAAATTCCACAACTAGAAACTCAACAACTTTGGACTTCGCAACTAGAAACTCCACAACTAGAGACTCCACAACTAGGCACTCCATAACTAGAGACTCCACAACCAGAAACTCCACAGCTAGAAATTCCACAACTTGAGACTTCGTATGTAGAGACTCGGCATCTAGAAACACAACAACTAGAAACTCCACAACGAGAAACTCCACAACTAGAAACTCCACAACGAGAAACACCACAACTAGATACTCCACAAAAACAAATTTCATAAATAGAAACTCCACAGCTAGAAAGTCCGCAACTAGAAACTCTGCAACTAGAAACTCCGCAACTAGAAACTCCACAGCTAGAAAATCCACCCCTAGAAACTCCAAAACTAGCAACTCCACAACTACAGACTCCGCAACTAGAAAACTCCGCAACTAGAAACTCCCAACCAGACACTCCGCAACTAGGAACTCTACAACTTCTAAATCCACAACTAGAAACTCCCCAACTTGAAACACCACAACTAGATACTCCACAACTACAAATTCCACAACTAGAAACTCCGCAACTAGAAACTCCGCCACTAGAAACTCCACAACTAATTAACTCCGCAACTAGAAACTCCACAACTAGAGACTTCATAACTAGGAACTGCACAACTAGAAACTCCACAACTACAGACTCCACAACTACAGACTCCTCTACTAGAAACTCCGCCACTAGAAACTCCACAACTATTAAACTCCGCAACTAGAAACTCCACAACTAGAGACTTCATAACTAGGAACTCCACAACTAGAAACTCCACAACTACAGACTCCACAACTACAGACTCCTCTACTAGAAACTCCACAACTAGAAACTCCACAACCAGAAACTCCGCAACTAGAAACTCCGCAACTAGAAATCCCACAACTAGAGACTCCACAGCTAGAAACTCCACATTTTGAAACACCACAACTAGATACTCCACAACTACAAATTCCATAACTAGAAACTCCACAACTTGAAACTCAACAAATAAATACTCCACAACTACAAATTCCATAACTAGAAACTCCACAACTTGAAACTCAACAAATAGATACTCCACAACTATGGACTCCACAACTAGAAACTCTAACACTAGAAACTCCTTAACCTGAAACTCCGCAATAAAAACTCCGCAACTAGAAACTCCACAGCTAGAAAATCCACAGCTAGAAATTCCACAACTAGAAACTCCACAACTACAGACTCCGCAACTATAAACTCCACAACTAGACAATCCGCAGCTTGAAACTCAACAACTTGAAACCCAACAAATAGATACACCACAACTACGTACTCCACAACTAGAAACTCCATAACTAGAAACATCACTACTAGAAAACTCCGCAACTAGAAATTCTGCAACTAGTAACTGCGCAACTAAAAACTCCACATCTAGAAACTTCACTACTTCAAACACCACAACTAGATACTCCAAAACTACGAATTCCACAACTAGAAACTCCACAACTAGAAACTCCGCAACTAGAAACTCCTCAACTAGAAACTCCACAACTTGAAACACCACAACTAGATAATCCACAACTAGAAACTCCCCAACTAGAAGCTCCACAACTAGAAATTCCGCAACTAGAAACTCCACAGCTAGAGACTCCATAACTCTAAACTTCACAACTAGAAACTCCACAACCAGAAACTCCACAAATAGAAACTCTGCAACTAGAAATCCCACAACTAGAGACTCCACAACTAGAGACTTCACAACTAGAAACTCCACAACTAGAAACTCCACAGCTAGAAACTCCAAAACTTGAAACACCACAACTAGATACTCCACAACTACAAATTCCACAACAAAAAACACCACAACTTGAAACCCAACAAATAGATACTCCACAACTACGGACTCCACAACTAGATACTCCAACACTAGAAACTCCACAACCAGAAACTCCGCAACTAAAAACTCCGCAACTAGAAACTCCACAGCTAGAAAATCCACAGCTATAAATTCCACAACTAGAAACTCCACAACTACAGACTCCACAACTAGAAAACTCCGCAACTATAAACTACACAACTAGACAATCCGCTACTAGGAACTCTACAACTTCAAAATCCACAACTAAAAACTCCACAACTTGAAACTCACAACTAGATACTCCACAACTGTAAACTCCACAACTTCAAACTCTGAAACTAGAAACACCGCCACTACAATCTCCACAACTGGAAAACTCTGCAACTAGAAACTCTGCAACTAGAAACTCCGCAACTAGAAACTCCACAGCTAGAAACTCCACAACTACAAACTCCACAACTAGAGACTCCACAACTAGAAACTTCACAACTACGAACTCCACAACTACGAACCCCACAACTACAAACTCCACAACTAGAAACTAAACAACTAGAAACTCCACAACTTTAGACTTCGCAAATACAAACTCCACAACTAGAGACTCCACAACTAGGAACTCCACAACTAGAGACTCCACAACCAGAAACTCCACAGCTAGGAACTCCACAACTTGAGACTTCGCATTTAGAGACTCGGCAACTAGAAAATCAACAACTAGAAACTCCACAACTTGAAACACCTCAACTAGATACTCCACAACTACAAATTTCACAACTAGAAACTCCACAACTAAAAACTCCGCAACTATAAACTCCGCAACTAGAAACTCCACAGCTAGAAAGTCCGCAACTAGAAACTCCGCCACTGCAATCTTCACAACTGGAAAACTCTGCAACTAGAAACTCTGCAACCAGAAACTCCGCAACTAGAAACTCCACAGCTAGAAACTCCACAACTACAAACTCCACAACTAGAGACTCCACAACTAGAAACTTCACAACTACGAACTCCACAACTAGAGACTTTACAACTAGAAACTCCGCAACTAGAAACTCCACAACTAGAAACTTCACAGCTAGAAACTCCAAAACTTGAATTACCACAACTAGATACTACACAACTACAAATTCCACAACTAGAAACTCCATAACTAGAAACTCCGCTACTAGAAAACTCCACAACTAGAAACTCCACAGCTAGAAATTTCACTACTTGAAACACTACAACTAGATACTCCAAAACTACGAATTCCACAACAATAAACTCCAACACTAGAAACTCCGCAACTAGAAACTCCACAACTAGAAACTCCTCAACTAGAAACTCCACAACTTGAAACACCACAACTAGATACTCTAGAAACTCCCCAACTAGAAACTCCACAACTTGAAACTCCGCAACTACAAATTCCACAACTAGAAACTCCACAACTTGAAACCCAACAAATAGATACAACTACGGAATCCAAAACTAGAAACTCCACTAGAAACTCCACAACGAGAAACTCCGATCTAAAGACTCCGCAACTAGAAACTCCACAACTACAAACTCCACAACTAGAGACTCCACAACAAGAAACTCCACAACTTGACACTCAACAACTAATAAACTCCTCAACTAGAAAATCTGCAACTAGAAACTCCACAGTCAGATACTTCACTACTTGAAACACCACAACTAGATACTCCACAACTTGCAACCCCACAACTAGATACTCCACAACTACAAATTTCACAACTAGAAACTCCACAACTAAAAACTCCGCAACTATGAACTCCGCAACTAGAAACTCCACAGCTAGAAAGTCCTCAACTAGAAACTCTGCAACTAGAAACTCCACAGTCAGATACTTCACTACTTGAAACACCACAACTAGATACTCCACAACTTGCAACCCCACAACTAGATACTCCACAACTACAAATTTCACAACTAGAAACTCCACAACTAAAAACTCCGCAACTATGAACTCCGCAACTAGAAACTCCACAGCTAGAAAATCCACCACTAGAAACTCCACAACTAGCAACGCCAAAACTACAGACTCCGCAACTAGAAAACTCCGCAACAGGGAACTCCCAACCAGACACTCCGCAACTAGGAACTCTACAACTTCAAAATTCACAACTTAAAACTTCCCAACTTGAAACTCTAACTCTAGATACTCCACAACCACAAACTCCACAACTAGAAACTCCACAACTTGAAACTCCGCAACTATAAACTCCGCAACTATAAACTCCACAGCTAGAAAGTCCGCAACTTGAAACTCCGCCACTGCAATCTTCACAACTGGAAAACTCTGCAACTAGAAACTCTGCAACTAGAAACTCCGCAACTACAAACTCCACACCTAGAAACTCCACAACTACAATTCCACAACTAGAGACTCCACAACTAGAAACTCCACAACTACGAACTCCACAACTACGAACCCCATAACTACAAACTCCACAACTAGAAACTCCACAACTAGAAACTCCACAGCTTTAGACTTCGCAACTAGAAATCCACAACTAGAGACTCCGCAACTAGGAGCTCCACAACTAGAGACTCCACAACCAGAAACTCCACAGCTAGAAACTCCACAACTAGAGACTTTACAACTAGAAACTCCGCAACTAGAAACTCCACAACTAGAAACTTCACAGCTAGAAACTCCAAAACTTGAATTACCACAACTAGATACTACACAACTACAAATTCCACAACTAGAAACTCCACAACTTGAAACTCCATAACTAGAAACTCCGCAACTAGAAAATCCACAACTAGAAACTCCTCAACTAGAAACTCCACAACTTGAAACACCACAACTAGATACTCTAGAAACTCCCCAACTAGAAACTCCACAACTTGAAACTCCGCAACTACAAATTCCACAACTAGAAACTCCACAATTTGAAAGCCAACAAATAGATACTCCACAACTACGGAATCCAAAACTAGAAACTCCACTACAAACTCCACAACTAGAGACTCCACAAGAAACTCCACAACTAGAAACTCCACAACTTGCAACCCCACAACTAGATACTCCACAACTACAAATTCTCAACTAGAAACTCCACAACTAAAAACTCCGCAACTATAAACTCCGCCACTAGAAACTCCACAGCTAGAAAGTCCTCAACTAGAAACTCTGCAACTAGAAACTCCGCAACTAGAAACTCCACAGCTAGAAAATCCACCATTAGAAACTCCACAACTAGCAACGCCACAACTAAGGACTCCGCAACTAGAAAACTCCGCAACTAGAAACTCCCAACCAGACACTCCGCAACTAGGAACTCTACAACTTCAAAATCCACAACTAGAAACTCCCCAACTTGAAACTCCGCAACTAGATACTCCACAACTACAAACTTCACAGTCAGAAACTCCACAACTAGAAACTCCACAACTTGAAACTCCACAACTAATAAACTCCGCAACTAGAAAATCTGCAACTAGAAACTCTGCAACTAGAAACTCCACAGCTGGAAACTTCACTACTTGAAGCACCACAACTAGATACTCCACAACTACGAATTCCACAACTAGAAACTCCACAGCTAGAAAGTTCGCAACTAGAAACTCTGCAACTAGAAACTCTACAACTAGCAACTGCACAGCTAGAAAATCTCCCACTAGAAACTCCACAACTACAGACTTCACAACAAGAAACTCCACAACTAGAAACTCCACAACCAGAAACTCCGCAACTAGAAACTCCGCAACTAGAAATCCCACAACTAGAGACTCCATAACTAGAAACTCCCCTACTATAAAACTCCGCAACTAGAAACTCTGCAACTAGAAACTCCGCAACTAGAAACTCCACAGCTAGAAACTTCGATACTTGAAACACTACAACTAGATACTCCAAAACTACGAATTCTACAACAATAAACTTCAAAACTAGAAAGTCCTCAACTAGAAACTCCAACACTTGAAACACCACAACAAGATACTCCACAACTACAAACTCCACAACTAGAAACTCCACAACTAAAAACTCCAACACTTGAAACTCCGCAACTAGAAACTCCACAACTAGAAACTCCGCAGCTAGAAAATTCACAGCTGGAAATTGCACAACTAGAAACTCCACAACTACAGACTCCGCAACTATAAACTCCACAACTAGACAATCTGCAACTAGGAACTCTACAACTTCAAAATCCACAAATAAAAACTTCACAACTTGAAACTCCACAACTAGATACTCCACAACTACAAACTCCACAACTAGAAACTCCACAACTTGAAACTCCGCAACTAGAAACTCCGCCACTACAATCTCCACAACTGGAAAACTCCGCAACTAGAAACTCTGCAACTAGAAACTCTGCAACTAGAAACTCCAGAGCTAGAAACTCCACAACTACAAACTCCACAACTAGAGACTCCACAACTAGAAACTCCACAACTACGAGTCCCACAACTACGAACCCCACAACTACAAACTCAACAACTAGAAATTCCACAACTAGAAACTCAACAACTTTAGACTTCGCAACTAGAAACACAACAACTAGAAACTCCACAACGAGAAACTCCACAACTAGAGACTTCACAACTAGAAACTCCACAGCTAGAAAGTCTGCAACTAGAAACTCTGCAACTAGAAACTCCGCAACTAGAACTCCACAGCTAGAAAGTCCACCACTAGAAACTCCACAACTAGCAACTCCACAACTACAGACTCCGCAACTAGAAAACTCCGCAACTAGAAACTCCCAAACAGACACTCCGCAACTAGGAACTCTAAAACTAGAAACTTCACAACTTGAGACTTCGAAACTACAAACTCCACAACTAGAAACTCCACAACTAGAAACTCCACAACTAGAAACTCCACAACTAGAAACACCGCAACTAGAAACTCCACAGCTAGAAAGTCCGCAACTAGAAACTCTGCAACTAGAAACTCCGCAACTAGAAACTCCACAGCTAGAAAATCCACCACTAGAAACTCCACAACTAGACACTCCCAACTAGACACTCCGCAACTAGGAACTCTACAACTTCAAAATCCACAACTAGAAACTCCACAACTTGAAACTCCACAACTAGATACTCCACAACTACAAACTCCACAACTTAAAACTCCGCAACTAGAAACTCCATAACTAGAAACTCCACTACTAGAAAACTCCGCAACTAGAAACTCTGCAACTAGAAACTCCACAACTAGAAACTCCTCAACTAGAAACTCCACAACTTGAAACACCACAACTAGATACTCCACAACTACAAGCTCCACAACTAGAAACTCCACAACTAAAAACTCCACAACTTGAAACTCCGCAACTAGAAACTCCACAACTAGACACTCCTTAACTAGGAACTCCACAACTAGAAACTTCACAACTACAGACTCCACAACTACCGACTCCACAACTAGAAACTCCACAACTAGAATCTCCACAACCAGAAACTCCGCAACTAGAAACTCCGCGACTAGAAATCCCACAACTAGAGACTCCACAACTAGAAACTTCACAACTAGAAACTCCGCAACTAGAAAATCCAAAACTAGAAACTCCACAGCTAGAAACTCCACATTTCGAAACACCACAACTAGATACTCCACAACTACAAATTCCCTAACTAGAAACTTCACAACTTGAAACTCAACAAATAGATACTCCAAAACTATGCACTCCACAACTAGAAACTCTAACACTAGAAACTCCACAACCAGAAACTCCGCAACTAAAAACTCCGCAACTAGAAACTCCACAGCTGAAAATCCACAGCTAGAAATTCCACAACTAGAAACTCCACAACTACAGACTCCGCAACTATAAACTCCACAACTAGACAATCCGCAACTAGGAACTCTACAACTTCAAAATTCACAACTTAAAACTTCCCAACTTGAAACTCTAACTCTAGATACTCCACAACCACAAACTCCACAACTAGAAACTCCACAACTTGAAACTCCGCAACTATAAACTCCGCAACTAGAAACTCCACAGCTAGAAAGTCCGCAACTTGAAACTCCGCCACTGCAATCTTCACAACTGGAAAACTCTGCAACTAGAAACTCTGCAACTAGAAACTCCGCAACTACAAACTCCACACCTAGAAACTCCACAACTACAATTCCACAACTAGAGACTCCACAACTAGAAACTCCACAACTACGAACTCCACAACTACGAACCCCATAACTACAAACTCCACAACTAGAAACTCCACAACTAGAAACTCCACAGCTTTAGACTTCGCAACTAGAAATCCACAACTAGAGACTCCGCAACTAGGAGCTCCACAACTAGAGACTCCACAACCAGAAACTCCACAGCTAGAAACTCCACAACTAGAGACTTTACAACTAGAAACTCCGCAACTAGAAACTCCACAACTAGAAACTTCACAGCTAGAAACTCCAAAACTTGAATTACCACAACTAGATACTACACAACTACAAATTCCACAACTAGAAACTCCACAACTTGAAACTCCATAACTAGAAACTCCGCAACTAGAAAATCCACAACTAGAAACTCCTCAACTAGAAACTCCACAACTTGAAACACCACAACTAGATACTCTAGAAACTCCCCAACTAGAAACTCCACAACTTGAAACTCCGCAACTACAAATTCCACAACTAGAAACTCCACAATTTGAAAGCCAACAAATAGATACTCCACAACTACGGAATCCAAAACTAGAAACTCCACTACAAACTCCACAACTAGAGACTCCACAAGAAACTCCACAACTAGAAACTCCACAACTTGCAACCCCACAACTAGATACTCCACAACTACAAATTCTCAACTAGAAACTCCACAACTAAAAACTCCGCAACTATAAACTCCGCCACTAGAAACTCCACAGCTAGAAAGTCCTCAACTAGAAACTCTGCAACTAGAAACTCCGCAACTAGAAACTCCACAGCTAGAAAATCCACCATTAGAAACTCCACAACTAGCAACGCCACAACTAAGGACTCCGCAACTAGAAAACTCCGCAAGTAGAAACTCCCAACCAGACACTCCGCAACTAGGAACTCTACAACTTCAAAATCCACAACTAGAAACTCCCCAACTTGAAACTCCGCAACTAGATACTCCACAACTACAAACTTCACAGTCAGAAACTCCACAACTAGAAACTCCACAACTTGAAACTCCACAACTAATAAACTCCGCAACTAGAAAATCTGCAACTAGAAACTCTGCAACTAGAAACTCCACAGCTGGAAACTTCACTACTTGAAGCACCACAACTAGATACTCCACAACTACGAATTCCACAACTAGAAACTCCACAGCTAGAAAGTTCGCAACTAGAAACTCTGCAAGTAGAAACTCTACAACTAGCAACTGCACAGCTAGAAAATCTCCCACTAGAAACTCCACAACTACAGACTTCACAACAAGAAACTCCACAACTAGAAACTCCACAACCAGAAACTCCGCAACTAGAAACTCCGCAACTAGAAATCCCACAACTAGAGACTCCATAACTAGAAACTCCCCTACTATAAAACTCCGCAACTAGAAACTCTGCAACTAGAAACTCCGCAACTAGAAACTCCACAGCTAGAAACTTCGATACTTGAAACACTACAACTAGATACTCCAAAACTACGAATTCTACAACAATAAACTTCAAAACTAGAAAGTCCTCAACTAGAAACTCCAACACTTGAAACACCACAACAAGATACTCCACAACTACAAACTCCACAACTAGAAACTCCACAACTAAAAACTCCAACACTTGAAACTCCGCAACTAGAAACTCCACAACTAGAAACTCCGCAGCTAGAAAATTCACAGCTGGAAATTGCACAACTAGAAACTCCACAACTACAGACTCCGCAACTATAAACTCCACAACTAGACAATCTGCAACTAGGAACTCTACAACTTCAAAATCCACAAATAAAAACTTCACAACTTGAAACTCCACAACTAGATACTCCACAACTACAAACTCCACAACTAGAAACTCCACAACTTGAAACTCCGCAACTAGAAACTCCGCCACTACAATCTCCACAACTGGAAAACTCCGCAACTAGAAACTCTGCAACTAGAAACTCTGCAACTAGAAACTCCAGAGCTAGAAACTCCACAACTACAAACTCCACAACTAGAGACTCCACAACTAGAAACTCCACAACTACGAGTCCCACAACTACGAACCCCACAACTACAAACTCAACAACTAGAAATTCCACAACTAGAAACTCAACAACTTTAGACTTCGCAACTAGAAACACAACAACTAGAAACTCCACAACGAGAAACTCCACAACTAGAGACTTCACAACTAGAAACTCCACAGCTAGAAAGTCTGCAACTAGAAACTCTGCAACTAGAAACTCCGCAACTAGAACTCCACAGCTAGAAAGTCCACCACTAGAAACTCCACAACTAGCAACTCCACAACTACAGACTCCGCAACTAGAAAACTCCGCAACTAGAAACTCCCAAACAGACACTCCGCAACTAGGAACTCTAAAACTAGAAACTTCACAACTTGAGACTTCGAAACTACAAACTCCACAACTAGAAACTCCACAACTAGAAACTCCACAACTAGAAACTCCACAACTAGAAACACCGCAACTAGAAACTCCACAGCTAGAAAGTCCGCAACTAGAAACTCTGCAACTAGAAACTCCGCAACTAGAAACTCCACAGCTAGAAAATCCACCACTAGAAACTCCACAACTAGACACTCCCAACTAGACACTCCGCAACTAGGAACTCTACAACTTCAAAATCCACAACTAGAAACTCCACAACTTGAAACTCCACAACTAGATACTCCACAACTACAAACTCCACAACTTAAAACTCCGCAACTAGAAACTCCATAACTAGAAACTCCACTACTAGAAAACTCCGCAACTAGAAACTCTGCAACTAGAAACTCCACAACTAGAAACTCCTCAACTAGAAACTCCACAACTTGAAACACCACAACTAGATACTCCACAACTACAAGCTCCACAACTAGAAACTCCACAACTAAAAACTCCACAACTTGAAACTCCGCAACTAGAAACTCCACAACTAGACACTCCATAACTAGGAACTCCACAACTAGAAACTTCACAACTACAGACTCCACAACTACCGACTCCACAACTAGAAACTCCACAACTAGAAACTCCACAACCAGAAACTCCGCAACTAGAAACTCCGCGACTAGAAATCCCACAACTAGAGACTCCACAACTAGAAACTTCACAACTAGAAACTCCGCAACTAGAAAATCCAAAACTAGAAACTCCACAGCTAGAAACTCCACATTTCGAAACACCACAACTAGATACTCCACAACTACAAATTCCCTAACTAGAAACTTCACAACTTGAAACTCAACAAATAGATACTCCAAAACTATGCACTCCACAACTAGAAACTCTAACACTAGAAACTCCACAACCAGAAACTCCGCAACTAAAAACTCCGCAACTAGAAACTCCACAGCTAGAAAATCCACAGCTAGAAATTCCACAACTAGAAACTCCACAACTACAGACTCCGCAACTATAAACTCCACAACTAGACAATCCGCAACTAGGAACTCTACAACTTCAAAATTCACAACTTAAAACTTCCCAACTTGAAACTCTAACTCTAGATACTCCACAACCACAAACTCCACAACTAGAAACTCCACAACTTGAAACTCCGCAACTATAAACTCCGCAACTAGAAACTCCACAGCTAGAAAGTCCGCAACTTGAAACTCCGCCACTGCAATCTTCACAACTGGAAAACTCTGCAACTAGAAACTCTGCAACTAGAAACTCCGCAACTACAAACTCCACACCTAGAAACTCCACAACTACAATTCCACAACTAGAGACTCCACAACTAGAAACTCCACAACTACGAACTCCACAACTACGAACCCCATAACTACAAACTCCACAACTAGAAACTCCACAACTAGAAACTCCACAGCTTTAGACTTCGCAACTAGAAATCCACAACTAGAGACTCCGCAACTAGGAGCTCCACAACTAGAGACTCCACAACCAGAAACTCCACAGCTAGAAACTCCACAACTAGAGACTTTACAACTAGAAACTCCGCAACTAGAAACTCCACAACTAGAAACTTCACAGCTAGAAACTCCAAAACTTGAATTACCACAACTAGATACTACACAACTACAAATTCCACAACTAGAAACTCCACAACTTGAAACTCCATAACTAGAAACTCCGCAACTAGAAAATCCACAACTAGAAACTCCTCAACTAGAAACTCCACAACTTGAAACACCACAACTAGATACTCTAGAAACTCCCCAACTAGAAACTCCACAACTTGAAACTCCGCAACTACAAATTCCACAACTAGAAACTCCACAATTTGAAACCCAACAAATAGATACTCCACAACTACGGAATCCAAAACTAGAAACTCCACTACAAACTCCACAACTAGAGACTCCACAAGAAACTCCACAACTAGAAACTCCACAACTTGCAACCCCACAACTAGATACTCCACAACTACAAATTCTCAACTAGAAACTCCACAACTAAAAACTCCGCAACTATAAACTCCGCCACTAGAAACTCCACAGCTAGAAAGTCCTCAACTAGAAACTCTGCAACTAGAAACTCCGCAACTAGAAACTCCACAGCTAGAAAATCCACCATTAGAAACTCCACAACTAGCAACGCCACAACTAAGGACTCCGCAACTAGAAAACTCCGCAACTAGAAACTCCCAACCAGACACTCCGCAACTAGGAACTCTACAACTTCAAAATCCACAACTAGAAACTCCCCAACTTGAAACTCCGCAACTAGATACTCCACAACTACAAACTTCACAGTCAGAAACTCCACAACTAGAAACTCCACAACTTGAAACTCCACAACTAATAAACTCCGCAACTAGAAAATCTGCAACTAGAAACTCTGCAACTAGAAACTCCACAGCTGGAAACTTCACTACTTGAAGCACCACAACTAGATACTCCACAACTACGAATTCCACAACTAGAAACTCCACAGCTAGAAAGTTCGCAACTAGAAACTCTGCAAGTAGAAACTCTACAACTAGCAACTGCACAGCTAGAAAATCTCCCACTAGAAACTCCACAACTACAGACTTCACAACAAGAAACTCCACAACTAGAAACTCCACAACCAGAAACTCCGCAACTAGAAACTCCGCAACTAGAAATCCCACAACTAGAGACTCCATAACTAGAAACTCCCCTACTATAAAACTCCGCAACTAGAAACTCTGCAACTAGAAACTCCGCAACTAGAAACTCCACAGCTAGAAACTTCGATACTTGAAACACTACAACTAGATACTCCAAAACTACGAATTCTACAACAATAAACTTCAAAACTAGAAAGTCCTCAACTAGAAACTCCAACACTTGAAACACCACAACAAGATACTCCACAACTACAAACTCCACAACTAGAAACTCCACAACTAAAAACTCCAACACTTGAAACTCCGCAACTAGAAACTCCACAACTAGAAACTCCGCAGCTAGAAAATTCACAGCTGGAAATTGCACAACTAGAAACTCCACAACTACAGACTCCGCAACTATAAACTCCACAACTAGACAATCTGCAACTAGGAACTCTACAACTTCAAAATCCACAAATAAAAACTTCACAACTTGAAACTCCACAACTAGATACTCCACAACTACAAACTCCACAACTAGAAACTCCACAACTTGAAACTCCGCAACTAGAAACTCCGCCACTACAATCTCCACAACTGGAAAACTCCGCAACTAGAAACTCTGCAACTAGAAACTCTGCAACTAGAAACTCCAGAGCTAGAAACTCCACAACTACAAACTCCACAACTAGAGACTCCACAACTAGAAACTCCACAACTACGAGTCCCACAACTACGAACCCCACAACTACAAACTCAACAACTAGAAATTCCACAACTAGAAACTCAACAACTTTAGACTTCGCAACTAGAAACACAACAACTAGAAACTCCACAACGAGAAACTCCACAACTAGAGACTTCACAACTAGAAACTCCACAGCTAGAAAGTCTGCAACTAGAAACTCTGCAACTAGAAACTCCGCAACTAGAACTCCACAGCTAGAAAGTCCACCACTAGAAACTCCACAACTAGCAACTCCACAACTACAGACTCCGCAACTAGAAAACTCCGCAACTAGAAACTCCCAAACAGACACTCCGCAACTAGGAACTCTAAAACTAGAAACTTCACAACTTGAGACTTCGAAACTACAAACTCCACAACTAGAAACTCCACAACTAGAAACTCCACAACTAGAAACTCCACAACTAGAAACACCGCAACTAGAAACTCCACAGCTAGAAAGTCCGCAACTAGAAACTCTGCAACTAGAAACTCCGCAACTAGAAACTCCACAGCTAGAAAATCCACCACTAGAAACTCCACAACTAGACACTCCCAACTAGACACTCCGCAACTAGGAACTCTACAACTTCAAAATCCACAACTAGAAACTCCACAACTTGAAACTCCACAACTAGATACTCCACAACTACAAACTCCACAACTTGAAACTCCGCAACTAGAAACTCCATAACTAGAAACTCCACTACTAGAAAACTCCGCAACTAGAAACTCTGCAACTAGAAACTCCACAACTAGAAACTCCTCAACTAGAAACTCCACAACTTGAAACACCACAACTAGATACTCCACAACTACAAGCTCCACAACTAGAAACTCCACAACTAAAAACTCCACAACTTGAAACTCCGCAACTAGAAACTCCACAACTAGACACTCCATAACTAGGAACTCCACAACTAGAAACTTCACAACTACAGACTCCACAACTACCGACTCCACAACTAGAAACTCCACAACTAGAAACTCCACAACCAGAAACTCCGCAACTAGAAACTCCGCGACTAGAAATCCCACAACTAGAGACTCCACAACTAGAAACTTCACAACAAGAAACTCCGCAACTAGAAAATCCAAAACTAGAAACTCCACAGCTAGAAACTCCACATTTCGAAACACCACAACTAGATACTCCACAACTACAAATTCCCTAACTAGAAACTTCACAACTTGAAACTCAACAAATAGATACTCCAAAACTATGCACTCCACAACTAGAAACTCTAACACTAGAAACTCCACAACCAGAAACTCCGCAACTAAAAACTCCGCAACTAGAAACTCCACAGCTAGAAAATCCACAGCTAGAAATTCCACAACTAGAAACTCAACAACTACAGACTCCGCAACTATGAACTCCACAACTAGACAATCCGCAACTAGGGACTCTACAACTTCAAAATCCACAACTAAAAACTTCACGACTTGAAACTCCCCAACTAGATACTCCACAACTACAAACTCCACAACTAGAAACTCCACAACTTGAAACTCCTCAACTAGAAACTCCGCCACTACAATCTCCACAACTGGAAAACTCCGCAACTAGAAACTCTGCAACTAGAGACTCCACAACTAGAAACTCCACAATTACGAGTCCTACAACTACAAACCCCACAACTACAAACTCAACAACTAGAAACTCCACAACTAGAAACTCAACAACTTTGGACTTCGCAACTAGAAACTCCACAACTAGAGACTCCACAACTAGGAACTCCATAACTAGAGACTCCACAACCAGAAACTCCACAGCTAGAAATTCCACAACTTGAGACTTCGTATGTAGAGACTCGGCAACTAGAAACACAACAACTAGAAACTCCACAACGAGAAACTCCACAACTAGAAACTCCACAACTTGAAACACCACAACTAGATACTCCACAAAAACAAATTTCATAACTAGAAACTCCACAGCTAAAAAGTGCGCAACTAGAAACTCTGCAACTAGAAACTCCGCAACTAGAAACTCCACAGCTAGAAAATCCACCACTAGAAACTCCTCAACTAGAAACTCCACAACTTGAAACACCACAACTAGATACTCCACAACTACAAACTCCACAACTAGAAACTCCACAATTAAAAACTCCACAACTTGAAACTCCGCAACTAGATACTCCACAACTTGCAACCCCACAACTAGATACTCCACAACTACAAATTTCACAACTAGAAACTCCACAACTAAAAACTCCGCAACTATAAACTCCGCAACTAGAAACTCCACAGCTAGAAAGTCCTCAACTAGAAACTCTGCAACTAGAAACTCCGCAACTAGAAACTCCACAGGTAGAAAATCCACCACTAGAAACTCCACAACTAGCAACGCCACAACTACAGACTCCGCAACTAGAAAACTCCGCAACACAAAACTCCCAACCAGACACTCCGCAACTAGGAACTCTACAACTTCAAAATCCACAACTAGAAACTCCCCAACTTGAAACTCCGCAACTAGATACTCCACAACTACAAACTTCACAATTAGAAACTCCACAACTAGTAACTCCACTTTGAAACTCCACAACTAATAAACTCCGCAACTAGAAAATCTGCAACTAGAAACTCCACAGCTAGAAACTTCACTACTTGAAACACCACAACTAGATACTCCAAAACTACGAATTCTACAACAATAAACTCCAAAACTAGAAACTCCGCCACTAGAAACTCACAAACTAGAAACTCCTCAATTAGAAACTCCACAACTTGAAACACCACAACTAGATACTCCACAACTACAAACTCCACAACTAGAAACTCCACAACTAAAAACTCCACAACTTGAAACTCCGCAAGTAGAAACTCCACAACTAGAAACTCCACAACAAGAAACTCCGCAACTAGAAACTCCGCAACTAGAAATCCCACAACTAGAGACTCCACAACTAGAGACTTCACAACTAGAAACTCCGCAACTAGAAAATCCACAACTAGAAACTCCACAGCTAGAAACTCCATATTTTGAAACACCACAGCTAGATACTCCACAACTACAAATTCCATACCTAGAAATCCACAACTTGAAACTCAACAAATAGATACTCCACAACTATGGACTCAACAACTAGAAACTCTAACACTAGAAACTCCACAACCAGAAACTCCGCAACTAAAAACTCCGCAACTAGAAACTTCACAGCTAGAAAATCCACAGCTAGAAATTCCACAACTAGAAACTCCACAACTACAGACTCCGCAACTATAAACTCCACAACTAGACAATCCGCAACTAGGAACTCTACAACTTCAAAATCCACAACTAAAAACTTCACAACTTGGAACTCCAACTCTAGATACTTCACAACTACAAACTCCACAACTAGAAACTCCACAACTTGAAACTCCGCAAATAGAAACTCCGCCACTACAATCTCCACAACTGGAAAACTCCGCAACTAGAAACTCTGCAACTAGAAACTCCGCAACTAGAAACTCCAGAGCTAGAAACTCCACAACTACAAACTCCACAACTAGAGACTCCACAACTAGAAACTCCACAACTACGAGTCTCACAACTACGAACCCCACAACTACAAACTCAACAACTAGAAATTCCACAACTAGAAACTCAACAACTTTAGACTTCGCAACTAGAAACTCCACAACTAGAGACTCCACAACTAGGAACTCCACAACTAGAGACTCCACAACCAGAAACTCCACAGCTAAAATTCCACAGCTTGAGACTTCGTATGTAGAGACTCGGCAACTAGAAACACAACAACTAGAAACTCCACAACGAGAAACTCCACAACTAGAAACTCCACAACTTGAAACACCAAAACGAGATACTCCACAAAAACAAATTTCATAACTAGAAACTCCACAGCTAGAAAGTCTGCAACTAGAAACTCTGCAACTAGAAACTCCGCAACTAGAAACTTCACAGCTAGAAAATCCACCACTAGAAACTCCACAACTACAGACTCCGCAACTAGAAAACTCCGCAACTAGAAACTCCCAACCAGACACTCCGCAACTAGGAACTCTACAACTTCAAAATCCACAACTAGAAACTCCCCAACTTGAAACACCGCAACTAGATACTCCACAACTACAAACTCCACAACTAGAAACTCCGCAACTAGAAACTCCGCCACTAGAAACTCCACAACTATTAAACTCCGCAACTAAAAAATCTGCAACTAGAAACTCCGCAACTATAAACTCCGCAACTAGAAACTCCACAGCTAGAAAGTCCGCAACTTGAAACTCCGCCACTGCAATCTTCACAACTGGAAAACTCTGCAACTAGAAACTCTGCAACTAGAAACTCCGCAACTACAAACTCCACACCTAGAAACTCCACAACTACAATTCCAAACTAGAGACTCCACAACTAGAAACTCCACAACTACGAACTCCACAACTACGAACCCCATAACTACAAACTCCACAACTAGAAACTCCACAACTAGAAACTCCACAGCTTTAGACTTCGCAACTAGAAATCCACAACTAGAGACTCCGCAACTAGGAGCTCCACAACTAGAGACTCCACAACCAGAAACTCCACAGCTAGAAACTCCACAACTAGAGACTTTACAACTAGAAACTCCGCAACTAGAAACTCCACAACTAGAAACTTCACAGCTAGAAACTCCAAAACTTGAATTACCACAACTAGATACTACACAACTACAAATTCCACAACTAGAAACTCCACAACTTGAAACTCCATAACTAGAAACTCCGCAACTAGAAAATCCACAACTAGAAACTCCTCAACTAGAAACTCCACAACTTGAAACACCACAACTAGATACTCTAGAAACTCCCCAACTAGAAACTCCACAACTTGAAACTCCGCAACTACAAATTCCACAACTAGAAACTCCACAATTTGAAACCCAACAAATAGATACTCCACAACTACGGAATCCAAAACTAGAAACTCCACTACAAACTCCACAACTAGAGACTCCACAAGAAACTCCACAACTAGAAACTCCACAACTTGCAACCCCACAACTAGATACTCCACAACTACAAATTCTCAACTAGAAACTCCACAACTAAAAACTCCGCAACTATAAACTCCGCCACTAGAAACTCCACAGCTAGAAAGTCCTCAACTAGAAACTCTGCAACTAGAAACTCCGCAACTAGAAACTCCACAGCTAGAAAATCCACCATTAGAAACTCCACAACTAGCAACGCCACAACTAAGGACTCCGCAACTAGAAAACTCCGCAACTAGAAACTCCCAACCAGACACTCCGCAACTAGGAACTCTACAACTTCAAAATCCACAACTAGAAACTCCCCAACTTGAAACTCCGCAACTAGATACTCCACAACTACAAACTTCACAGTCAGAAACTCCACAACTAGAAACTCCACAACTTGAAACTCCACAACTAATAAACTCCGCAACTAGAAAATCTGCAACTAGAAACTCTGCAACTAGAAACTCCACAGCTGGAAACTTCACTACTTGAAGCACCACAACTAGATACTCCACAACTACGAATTCCACAACTAGAAACTCCACAGCTAGAAAGTTCGCAACTAGAAACTCTGCAAGTAGAAACTCTACAACTAGCAACTGCACAGCTAGAAAATCTCCCACTAGAAACTCCACAACTACAGACTTCACAACAAGAAACTCCACAACTAGAAACTCCACAACCAGAAACTCCGCAACTAGAAACTCCGCAACTAGAAATCCCACAACTAGAGACTCCATAACTAGAAACTCCCCTACTATAAAACTCCGCAACTAGAAACTCTGCAACTAGAAACTCCGCAACTAGAAACTCCACAGCTAGAAACTTCGATACTTGAAACACTACAACTAGATACTCCAAAACTACGAATTCTACAACAATAAACTTCAAAACTAGAAAGTCCTCAACTAGAAACTCCGACACTTGAAACACCACAACAAGATACTCCACAACTACAAACTCCACAACTAGAAACTCCACAACTAAAAACTCCAACACTTGAAACTCCGCAACTAGAAACTCCACAACTAGAAACTCCGCAGCTAGAAAATTCACAGCTGGAAATTGCACAACTAGAAACTCCACAACTACAGACTCCGCAACTATAAACTCCACAACTAGACAATCTGCAACTAGGAACTCTACAACTTCAAAATCCACAAATAAAAACTTCACAACTTGAAACTCCACAACTAGATACTCCACAACTACAAACTCCACAACTAGAAACTCCACAACTTGAAACTCCGCAACTAGAAACTCCGCCACTACAATCTCCACAACTGGAAAACTCCGCAACTAGAAACTCTGCAACTAGAAACTCTGCAACTAGAAACTCCAGAGCTAGAAACTCCACAACTACAAACTCCACAACTAGAGACTCCACAACTAGAAACTCCACAACTACGAGTCCCACAACTACGAACCCCACAACTACAAACTCAACAACTAGAAATTCCACAACTAGAAACTCAACAACTTTAGACTTCGCAACTAGAAACACAACAACTAGAAACTCCACAACGAGAAACTCCACAACTAGAGACTTCACAACTAGAAACTCCACAGCTAGAAAGTCTGCAACTAGAAACTCTGCAACTAGAAACTCCGCAACTAGAACTCCACAGCTAGAAAGTCCACCACTAGAAACTCCACAACTAGCAACTCCACAACTACAGACTCCGCAACTAGAAAACTCCGCAACTAGAAACTCCCAAACAGACACTCCGCAACTAGGAACTCTAAAACTAGAAACTTCACAACTTGAGACTTCGAAACTACAAACTCCACAACTAGAAACTCCACAACTAGAAACTCCACAACTAGAAACTCCACAACTAGAAACACCGCAACTAGAAACTCCACAGCTAGAAAGTCCGCAACTAGAAACTCTGCAACTAGAAACTCCGCAACTAGAAACTCCACAGCTAGAAAATCCACCACTAGAAACTCCACAACTAGACACTCCCAACTAGACACTCCGCAACTAGGAACTCTACAACTTCAAAATCCACAACTAGAAACTCCACAACTTGAAACTCCACAACTAGATACTCCACAACTACAAACTCCACAACTTGAAACTCCGCAACTAGAAACTCCATAACTAGAAACTCCACTACTAGAAAACTCCGCAACTAGAAACTCTGCAACTAGAAACTCCACAACTAGAAACTCCTCAACTAGAAACTCCACAACTTGAAACACCACAACTAGATACTCCACAACTACAAGCTCCACAACTAGAAACTCCACAACTAAAAACTCCACAACTTGAAACTCCGCAACTAGAAACTCCACAACTAGACACTCCATAACTAGGAACTCCACAACTAGAAACTTCACAACTACAGACTCCACAACTACCGACTCCACAACTAGAAACTCCACAACTAGAAACTCCACAACCAGAAACTCCGCAACTAGAAACTCCGCGACTAGAAATCCCACAACTAGAGACTCCACAACTAGAAACTTCACAACAAGAAACTCCGCAACTAGAAAATCCAAAACTAGAAACTCCACAGCTAGAAACTCCACATTTCGAAACACCACAACTAGATACTCCACAACTACAAATTCCCTAACTAGAAACTTCACAACTTGAAACTCAACAAATAGATACTCCAAAACTATGCACTCCACAACTAGAAACTCTAACACTAGAAACTCCACAACCAGAAACTCCGCAACTAAAAACTCCGCAACTAGAAACTCCACAGCTAGAAAATCCACAGCTAGAAATTCCACAACTAGAAACTCAACAACTACAGACTCCGCAACTATGAACTCCACAACTAGACAATCCGCAACTAGGGACTCTACAACTTCAAAATCCACAACTAAAAACTTCACGACTTGAAACTCCCCAACTAGATACTCCACAACTACAAACTCCACAACTAGAAACTCCACAACTTGAAACTCCTCAACTAGAAACTCCGCCACTACAATCTCCACAACTGGAAAACTCCGCAACTAGAAACTCTGCAACTAGAGACTCCACAACTAGAAACTCCACAACTACGAGTCCTACAACTACAAACCCCACAACTACAAACTCAACAACTAGAAACTCCACAACTAGAAACTCAACAACTTTGGACTTCGCAACTAGAAACTCCACAACTAGAGACTCCACAACTAGGAACTCCATAACTAGAGACTCCACAACCAGAAACTCCACAGCTAGAAATTCCACAACTTGAGACTTCGTATGTAGAGACTCGGCAACTAGAAACACAACAACTAGAAACTCCACAACGAGAAACTCCACAACTAGAAACTCCACAACTTGAAACACCACAACTAGATACTCCACAAAAACAAATTTCATAACTAGAAACTCCACAGCTAAAAAGTGCGCAACTAGAAACTCTGCAACTAGAAACTCCGCAACTAGAAACTCCACAGCTAGAAAATCCACCACTAGAAACTCCTCAACTAGAAACTCCACAACTTGAAACACCACAACTAGATACTCCACAACTACAAACTCCACAACTAGAAACTCCACAATTAAAAACTCCACAACTTGAAACTCCGCAACTAGATACTCCACAACTTGCAACCCCACAACTAGATACTCCACAACTACAAATTTCACAACTAGAAACTCCACAACTAAAAACTCCGCAACTATAAACTCCGCAACTAGAAACTCCACAGCTAGAAAGTCCTCAACTAGAAACTCTGCAACTAGAAACTCCGCAACTAGAAACTCCACAGGTAGAAAATCCACCACTAGAAACTCCACAACTAGCAACGCCACAACTACAGACTCCGCAACTAGAAAACTCCGCAACACAAAACTCCCAACCAGACACTCCGCAACTAGGAACTCTACAACTTCAAAATCCACAACTAGAAACTCCCCAACTTGAAACTCCGCAACTAGATACTCCACAACTACAAACTTCACAATTAGAAACTCCACAACTAGTAACTCCACTTTGAAACTCCACAACTAATAAACTCCGCAACTAGAAAATCTGCAACTAGAAACTCCACAGCTAGAAACTTCACTACTTGAAACACCACAACTAGATACTCCAAAACTACGAATTCTACAACAATAAACTCCAAAACTAGAAACTCCGCCACTAGAAACTCACAAACTAGAAACTCCTCAATTAGAAACTCCACAACTTGAAACACCACAACTAGATACTCCACAACTACAAACTCCACAACTAGAAACTCTACAACTAAAAACTCCACAACTTGAAACTCCGCAAGTAGAAACTCCACAACTAGAAACTCCACAACAAGAAACTCCGCAACTAGAAACTCCGCGACTAGAAATCCCACAACTAGAGACTCCACAACTAGAAACTTCACAACAAGAAACTCCGCAACTAGAAAATCCAAAACTAGAAACTCCACAGCTAGAAACTCCACATTTCGAAACACCACAACTAGATACTCCACAACTACAAATTCCCTAACTAGAAACTTCACAACTTGAAACTCAACAAATAGATACTCCAAAACTATGCACTCCACAACTAGAAACTCTAACACTAGAAACTCCACAACCAGAAACTCCGCAACTAAAAACTCCGCAACTAGAAACTCCACAGCTAGAAAATCCACAGCTAGAAATTCCACAACTAGAAACTCAACAACTACAGACTCCGCAACTATGAACTCCACAACTAGACAATCCGCAACTAGGGACTCTACAACTTCAAAATCCACAACTAAAAACTTCACGACTTGAAACTCCCCAACTAGATACTCCACAACTACAAACTCCACAACTAGAAACTCCACAACTTGAAACTCCTCAACTAGAAACTCCGCCACTACAATCTCCACAACTGGAAAACTCCGCAACTAGAAACTCTGCAACTAGAGACTCCACAACTAGAAACTCCACAACTACGAGTCCTACAACTACAAACCCCACAACTACAAACTCAACAACTAGAAACTCCACAACTAGAAACTCAACAACTTTGGACTTCGCAACTAGAAACTCCACAACTAGAGACTCCACAACTAGGAACTCCATAACTAGAGACTCCACAACCAGAAACTCCACAGCTAGAAATTCCACAACTTGAGACTTCGTATGTAGAGACTCGGCAACTAGAAACACAACAACTAGAAACTCCACAACGAGAAACTCCACAACTAGAAACTCCACAACTTGAAACACCACAACTAGATACTCCACAAAAACAAATTTCATAACTAGAAACTCCACAGCTAAAAAGTGCGCAACTAGAAACTCTGCAACTAGAAACTCCGCAACTAGAAACTCCACAGCTAGAAAATCCACCACTAGAAACTCCTCAACTAGAAACTCCACAACTTGAAACACCACAACTAGATACTCCACAACTACAAACTCCACAACTAGAAACTCCACAATTAAAAACTCCACAACTTGAAACTCCGCAACTAGATACTCCACAACTTGCAACCCCACAACTAGATACTCCACAACTACAAATTTCACAACTAGAAACTCCACAACTAAAAACTCCGCAACTATAAACTCCGCAACTAGAAACTCCACAGCTAGAAAGTCCTCAACTAGAAACTCTGCAACTAGAAACTCCGCAACTAGAAACTCCACAGGTAGAAAATCCACCACTAGAAACTCCACAACTAGCAACGCCACAACTACAGACTCCGCAACTAGAAAACTCCGCAACACAAAACTCCCAACCAGACACTCCGCAACTAGGAACTCTACAACTTCAAAATCCACAACTAGAAACTCCCCAACTTGAAACTCCGCAACTAGATACTCCACAACTACAAACTTCACAATTAGAAACTCCACAACTAGTAACTCCACTTTGAAACTCCACAACTAATAAACTCCGCAACTAGAAAATCTGCAACTAGAAACTCCACAGCTAGAAACTTCACTACTTGAAACACCACAACTAGATACTCCAAAACTACGAATTCTACAACAATAAACTCCAAAACTAGAAACTCCGCCACTAGAAACTCACAAACTAGAAACTCCTCAATTAGAAACTCCACAACTTGAAACACCACAACTAGATACTCCACAACTACAAACTCCACAACTAGAAACTCTACAACTAAAAACTCCACAACTTGAAACTCCGCAAGTAGAAACTCCACAACTAGAAACTCCACAACAAGAAACTCCGCAACTAGAAACTCCGCAACTAGAAATCCCACAACTAGAGACTCCACAACTAGAGACTTCACAACTAGAAACTCCGCAACTAGAAAATCCACAACTAGAAACTCCACAGCTAGAAACTCCATATTTTGAAACACCACAGCTAGATACTCCACAACTACAAATTCCATACCTAGAAACTCCACAACTTGAAACTCAACAAATAGATACTCCACAACTATGGACTCAACAACTAGAAACTCTAACACTAGAAACTCCACAACCAGAAACTCCGCAACTAAAAACTCCGCAACTAGAAACTCCACAGCTAGAAAATCCACAGCTAGAAATTCCACAACTAGAAACTCCACAACTACAGACTCCGCAACTATAAACTCCACAACTAGACAATCCGCAACTAGGAACTCTACAACTTCAAAATCCACAACTAAAAACTTCACAACTTGGAACTCCAACTCTAGATACTTCACAACTACAAACTCCACAACTAGAAACTCCACAACTTGAAACTCCGCAAATAGAAACTCCGCCACTACAATCTCCACAACTGGAAAACTCCGCAACTAGAAACTCTGCAACTAGAAACTCCGCAACTAGAAACTCCAGAGCTAGAAACTCCACAACTACAAACTCCACAACTAGAGACTCCACAACTAGAAACTCCACAACTACGAGTCTCACAACTACGAACCCCACAACTACAAACTCAACAACTAGAAATTCCACAACTAGAAACTCAACAACTTTAGACTTCGCAACTAGAAACTCCACAACTAGAGACTCCACAACTAGGAACTCCACAACTAGAGACTCCACAACCAGAAACTCCACAGCTAGAAATTCCACAGCTTGAGACTTCGTATGTAGAGACTCGGCAACTAGAAACACAACAACTAGAAACTCCACAACGAGAAACTCCACAACTAGAAACTCCACAACTTGAAACACCAAAACGAGATACTCCACAAAAACAAATTTCATAACTAGAAACTCCACAGCTAGAAAGTCTGCAACTAGAAACTCTGCAACTAGAAACTCCGCAACTAGAAACTTCACAGCTAGAAAATCCACCACTAGAAACTCCACAACTACAGACTCCGCAACTAGAAAACTCCGCAACTAGAAACTCCCAACCAGACACTCCGCAACTAGGAACTCTACAACTTCAAAATCCACAACTAGAAACTCCCCAACTTGAAACACCGCAACTAGATACTCCACAACTACAAACTCCACAACTAGAAACTCCGCAACTAGAAACTCCGCCACTAGAAACTCCACAACTATTAAACTCCGCAACTAAAAAATCTGCAACTAGAAACTCCGCAACTAGAAACTCCACAGCTAGAAACTTCACTACTTGAAGCACCACAACTAGATACTCCACAACTACGAATTTCACAACTAGAAACTCCACAGCTAGGAAATCCGCAACTGGAAATTCTGCAACTAGAAACTCCCCAACTAGAAACTGCACAGCTAGAAAATCCACCACTGAAAACTCCACAACTAGCTACTCCACAACTAAAGACTCCGGAACTAGAAACTCCATAACTAGAAACTCCACTACTAGAAAACTCCGCAACTAGAAACTCTGCAACTAGAAACTCCACAACTAGAAACTCCTCAACTAGAAACTCCACAACTAGAAACACCACAACTAGATACTCCACAACTACAAACTCCACAACTAGAAACTCCACAACTAAAAACTCCACAACTTGAAACTCCGCAACTAGTAACTCCACAACTAGAGACTCCATAACTAGGAACTCCACAACTAGAAACTCCACAACTACAGACTCCACAACTACAGACTTCACAACTAGAAACTCCACAACTAGAAACTCCACAACCAGAAACTCCGCAACTAGAAACTCCGCGACTAGAAATCCCACAACTAGAGACTCTACAACTAGAGACTTCACAACTAGAAACTCCGCAACTGGAAAATCCACAACTAGAAACTCCACAGCTAGAAACTCCACATTTTGAAACACCACAACTAGATACTCCACAACTACAAATTCCATAACTAGAAACTCCACAACTTGAAACTCAACAAATAGATACTCCACAACTAAGGACTCCACAACTAGAAACTCTAACACTAGAAACTCCACAACCAGAAACTCCGCAACTAAAAACTCCGCAACTAGAAACTCCACAGCTAGAAAATCCACAGCTAGAAATTCCACAACTAGAAACTCCACAACTACAGACTCCGCCACTATAAACTCCACAACTAGACAATCCGCAACTAGGAACTCTACAACTTCAAAATTCACAACTTAAAACTTCCCAACTTGAAACTCTAACTCTAGATACTCCACAGCCACAAACTCCACAACTAGAAACTCCACAACTTGAAACTCCGCAACTAGAAACTCCGCAACTAGAAACTCCACAGCTAGAAAGTCCGCAACTAGAAACTCCGCCACTGCAATCTTCACAACTGGAAAACTCTGCAACTAGAAACTCTGCAACTAGAAACTCCGCAACTACAAACTCCACACCTAGAAACTCCACAACTACAATTCCACAACTAGAGACTCCACAACTAGAAACTCCACAACTACGAACTCCACAACTACGAACCCCATAACTACAAACTCCACAACTAGAAACTCCACAACTAGAAACTCCACAGCTTTAGACTTCGCAACTAGAAATCCACAACTAGAGACTCCGCAACTAGGAGCTCCACAACTAGAGACTCCACAACCAGAAACTCCACAGCTAGAAACTCCACAACTAGAGACTTTACAACTAGAAACTCCGCAACTAGAAACTCCACAACTAGAAACTTCACAGCTAGAAACTCCAAAACTTGAATTACCACAACTAGATACTACACAACTACAAATTCCACAACTAGAAACTCCACAACTTGAAACTCCATAACTAGAAACTCCGCAGCTAGAAAATCCACAACTAGAAACTCCTCAACTAGAAACTCCACAACTTGAAACACCACAACTAGATACTCTAGAAACTCCCCAACTAGAAACTCCACAACTTGAAACTCCGCAAGTACAAATTCCACAACTAGAAACTCCACAATTTGAAACCCAACAAATAGATACTCCACAACTACGGAATCCAAAACTAGAAACTCCACTACAAACTCCACAACTAGAGACTCCACAAGAAACTCCACAACTAGAAACTCCACAACTTGACACTCCACAACTAATAAACTCCGCAACTAGAAAATCTGCAACTAGAAACTCCACAGTTAGATACTTCACTACTTGAAACACCACAACTAGATACTCCACAACTTGCAACCCCACAACTAGATACTCCACAACTACAAATTCTCAACTAGAAACTCCACAACTAAAAACTCCGCAACTATAAACTCCGCCACTAGAAACTCCACAGCTAGAAAGTCCTCAACTAGAAACTCTGCAACTAGAAACTCCGCAACTAGAAACTCCACAGCTAGAAAATCCACCACTAGAAACTCCACAACTAGCAACGCCACAACTAAGGACTCCGCAACTAGAAAACTCCGCAACTAGAAACTCCCAACCAGACACTCCGCAACTAGGAACTCTACAACTTCAAAATCCACAACTAGAAACTCCCCAACTTGAAACTCCGCAACTAGATACTCCACAACTACAAACTTCACAGTCAGAAACTCCACAACTAGAAACTCCACAACTTGAAACTCCACAACTAATAAACTCCGCAACTAGAAAATCTGCAACTAGAAACTCTGCAACTAGAAACTCCACAGCTGGAAACTTCACTACTTGAAGCACCACAACTAGATACTCCACAACTACGAATTCCACAACTAGAAACTCCACAGCTAGAAAGTTCGCAACTAGAAACTCTGCAACTAGAAACTCTACAACTAGAAACTGCACAGCTAGAAAATCTCCCACTAGAAACTCCACAACTACAGACTTCACAACAAGAAACTCCACAACTAGAAACTCCACAACCAGAAACTCCGCAACTAGAAACTCCGCAACTAGAAATCCCACAACTAGAGACTCCATAACTAGAAACTCCCCTACTATAAAACTCCGCAACTAGAAACTCTGCAACTAGAAACTCCGCAACTAGAAACTCCACAGCTAGAAACTTCGATACTTGAAACACTACAACTAGATACTCCAAAACTACGAATTCTACAACAATAAACTTCAAAACTAGAAACTCCGCAACTAGAAACTTCACAACTAGAAACTCCTCAACTAGAAACTCCAACACTTGAAACACCACAACAAGATACTCCACAACTACAAACTCCACAACTAGAAACTCCACAACTAAAAACTCCAACACTTGAAACTCCGCAACTAGAAACTCCACAACTAGAAACTCCGCAGCTAGAAAATTCACAGCTGGAAATTGCACAACTAGAAACTCCACAACTACAGACTCCGCAACTATAAACTCCACAACTAGACAATCCGCAACTAGGAACTCTACAACTTCAAAATCCACAGATAAAAACTTCACAACTTGAAACTCCACAACTAGATACTCCACAACTACAAACTCCACAACTAGAAACTCCAAAACTTGAAACTCCGCAACTAGAAACTCCGCAACTAGAAACTCCGCCACTACAATCTCCACAACTGGAAAACTCCGCAACTAGAAACTCTGCAACTAGAAACTCTGCAACTAGAAACTCCAGAGCTAGAAACTCCACAACTACAAACTCCACAACTAGAGACTCCACAACTAGAAACTCCACAACTACGAGTCCCACAACTACGAACCCCACAACTACAAACTCAACAACTAGAAATTCCACAACTAGAAACTCAACAACTTTCGACTCCACAACCAGAAACTCCACAGCTAGAAATTCCACAGCTTGAGACTTCGTATGTAGAGACTCGGCAACTAGAAACACAACAACTAGAAACTCCACAACGAGAAACTCCACAACTAGAGACTTCACAACTAGAAACTCCACAGCTGGAAAGTCTGCAACTAGAAACTCTGCAACTAGAAACTCCGCAACTAGAACTCCACAGCTAGAAAATCCACCACTAGAAACTCCACAACTAGCAACTCCACAACTACAGACTCCGCAACTAGAAAACTCCGCAACTAGAAACTCCCAAACAGACACTCCGCAACTAGGAACTCTAAAACTAGAAACTTCACAACTTGAGACTTCGAAACTACAAACTCCACAACTAGAAACTCCACAACTAGAAACTCCACAACTAGAAACTCCACAACTAGAAACACCGCAACTAGAAACTCCACAGCTAGAAAGTCCGCAACTAGAAACTCTGCAACTAGAAACTCCGCAACTAGAAACTCCACAGCTAGAAAATCCACCACTAGAAACTCCACAACTAGACACTCCCAACTAGACACTCTGCAACTAGGAACTCTACAACTTCAAAATCCACAACTAGAAACTCCACAACTTGAAACTCCACAACTAGATACTCCACAACTACAAACTCCACAACTTGAAACTCCGCAACTAGAAACTCCATAACTAGAAACTCCACTACTAGAAAACTCCGCAACTAGAAACTCTGCAACTAGAAACTCCACAACTAGAAACTCCTCAACTAGAAACTCCACAACTTGAAACACCACAACTAGATACTCCACAACTACAAGCTCCACAACTAGAAACTCCACAACTAAAAACTCCACAACTTGAAACTCCGCAACTAGAAACTCCACAACTAGACACTCCATAACTAGGAACTCCACAACTAGAAACTTCACAACTACAGACTCCACAACTACCGACTCCACAACTAGAAACTCCACAACAAGAAACTCCACAACCAGAAACTCCGCAACTAGAAACTCCGCGACTAGAAATCCCACAACTAGAGACTCCACAACTAGAAACTTCACAACTAGAAACTCCGCAACTAGAAAATCCACAACTAGAAACTCCACAGCTAGAAACTCCACATTTTGAAACACCACAACTAGATACTCCACAACTACAAATTCCATAACTAGAAACTCCACAACTTGAAACTCAACAAATAGATACTCCACAACTATGGACTCCACAACTAGAAACTCTAACACTAGAAACTCCACAACCAGAAACTCCGCAACTAAAAACTCCGCAACTAGAAACTCCACAGCTAGAAAATCCACAGCTAGAAATTCCACAACTAGAAACTCCACAACTACAGACTCCGCAACTATAAACTCCACAACTAGACAATCCGCAACTAGGAACTCTACAACTTCAAAATCCACAACTAAAAACTTCACAACTTGAAACTCCAACTCTAGATACTTCACAACTACAAACTCCACAACTAGAAACTCCACAACTTGAAACTCCGCAACTAGAAACTCCGCCACTACAATCTCCACAACTGGAAAACTCCGCAACTGGAAACTCTGCAACTAGAAACTCCGCAACTAGAAACTCCAGAGCTAGAAACTCCACAACTACAAACTCCACAACTAGAGACTCCACAACTAGAACCTCCACAACTACGAGTCTCACAACTACGAACCCCACAACTACAAACTCAACAACTAAAAATTCCACAACTAGAAACTCAACAACTTTGGACTTCGCAACTAGAAACTCCACAGCTAGAGACTCCACAACTAGGAACTCCACAACTAGAGACTCCACAACCAGAAACTCCACAGCTAGAAATTCCACAGCTTGAGACTTCGTATGTAGAGACTCGGCAACTAGAAACACAACAACTAGAAACTCCACAACTAGAAACTCCACAACTTGAAACACCACAACTAGATACTCCACAAAAACAAATTTCATAACTAGAAACTCCACAGCTAGAAAGTCTGCAACTAGAAACTCTGCAACTAGAAACTCTGCAACTAGAAACTCCACAGTTAGAAAATCCACCACTAGAAACTCCACAACTAGCAACTCCACAACTACAGACTCCGCAACTAGAAACTCCCAACCAGACACTCCGCAACTAGGAACTCTGCAACTTCAAAATCCACAACTAGAAACTCCCCAACTTGAAACACCGCAACTAGATACTCCGCAACTTCAAACTCCACAACTAGAAACTCCGCAACTAGAAACTCCGCCACTAGAAACTCCACAACTATTAAACTCCGCAACTAGAAAATCTGCAACTAGAAACTCCGCAACTAGAAACTCCACAGCTAGAAACTTCACTACTTGAAGCACCACAACTAGATACTCCACAACTACGAATTTCACAACTAGAAACTCCACAGCTAGGAAATCCGCAACTGGAAACTCTGCAACTAGAAACTCCACAACTAGAAACTGCACAGCTAGAAAATCCACCACTAAAAACTCCACAACTAGCTACTCCACAACTAAAGACTCCGGAACTAGAAAACTCCGCAACTAGAAACTCCCAACTAGACTTTCCGCTACAAGAAACTCCGCAACTAAAAACTCCACAACTTGAAACTCCGCAACTAGAAACTCCACAACTAGAGACTCCATAACTAGGAACTCCACAACTAGAAACTCCACAACTACAGACTCCACAACTACAGACTCCACAACTAGAATTTCCACAACTAGAAACTCCACAACCAGAAACTCCGCAACTAGAAACTCCGCGACTAGAAATCCCACAACTAGAGACTCTACAACTAGAGACTTCACAACTAGAAACTCCGCAACTGGAAAATCCACAACTAGAAACTCCACAGCTAGAAACTCCACATTTTGAAACACCACAACTAGATACTCCACAACTACAAATTCCATAACTAGAAACTCCACAACTTGAAACTCAACAAATAGATACTCCACAACTATGGACTCCACAACTAGAAACTCTAACACTAGAAACTCCACAACCTGAAACTCCGCAACTAAAAACTCCGCAACTAGAAACTCCACAGCTAGAAAATCCACAGCTAGAAATTCCACAACTAGAAACTCCACAACTACAGACTCCGCAACTATAAACTCCACAACTAGACAATCCGCAACTAGGAACTCTACAACTTCAAAATCCACAACTAAAAACTTCACAACTTCAAACTCCCCAACTAGATACTCCACAACTACAAACTCCACAACTAGAAACTCCACAACTTGAAACTCCGCAACTAGAAACTCCGCCACTACAATCTCCACAACTGGAAAACTCCTCAACTAGAAACTCTGCAACTAGAAACTCCACAACTAGAAACTCCACAACTACGAGTCCCACAACTACAAACCCCACAACTACAAACTCAACAACTAGAAATTCCACAACTAGAAACTCAACAACTTTGGACTTCGCAACTAGAAACTCCACAACTAGAAACTCCACAACTAGGAACTCCATAACTAGAGACTCCACAACCAGAAACTCCACAGCTAGAAATTCCACAGCTTGAGACTTCGTATGTAGAGACTCGGCAACTAGAAACACAACAACTAGAAACTCCACAACGAGAAACTCCACAACTAGAAACTCCACAACTTGAAACGCCAATACTAGATACTCCACAAAAACAAATTTCATAACTAGAAACTCCACAGCTAGAAAGTCCGCAACTAGAAACTCTGCAACTAGAAACTCCGCAACTAGAAACTCCCAACCAGACACTCCGATACTAGGAACTCTACAACTTCAAAATCCACAACTAGAAACTCCCCAACTTAAAACACCACAACTAGATACTCAAAAACTACAAACTCCACAACTAGAAACTCCGCAACTAGAAACTCCGCCACTAGAAACTCCACAAATATTAAACTCCGCAACTAGAAACTCCACAACTAGAGACTCCATAACTAGGAACTCCACAACTAGAAACTCCACAACTACAGACTCCACAACTACAGACTCCTCAACTAGAAACTCCACAACTAGAAACTCCACAACCAGAAACTGCGCAACTAGAAACTCCGCAACTAGAAATCCCACAACTAGAGACTCCACAACTAGAAACTCCACATTTTGAAACACCACAACTAGATACTCCACAACTACAAATTCCATAACTAGAAACTCCACAACTTGAAACTCAACAAATAGATACTCCACAACGACAAATTCCATAACTAGAAACTCCACAACTTGAAACTCAACAAATAGATACTCCACAACTATGGACTCCACAACTTAAAACTGTAACACTAGAAACTCCATAACCAGAAATTCCGCAACTAAAAACTCCGCAACTAGAAACTCCACAGTTAGAAAATCCACAGCTAGAAATTCCACAATTAGAAACTCCACAACTACCGACTCCGCAACTATAAACTCCACAACTAGACAATCCGCAACTTGAAACTCCACAACTTGAAACCCAACAAATAGATAATCCACAAGTACGGACTCCACAACTAGAAACTCCATAACTAGAAACATCACTACTAGAAAACTCCGCAACTAGAAACTCTTCAACTAGTAACTGCGCAACTAGAAACTTCACAGCTAGAAACTTCACTACTTCAAACACCACAACTAGATACTTCAAAACTACGAATTCCACAACTACAAACTCCACAACTAGAAACTCCGCAACTAGAAACTCCTCAAATAGAAACTCCACAACTTGAAACACCACAACTAGATACTCCACAACTAGAAACTGCACAACTAGAAGCTCCACAACTAGAAATTCCGCAACTAGAAACTCCGCAATTAGAGACTCCATAACTCTAAACTTCACAACTAGAAACTCCACAACCAGAAACTCCGCAAATAGAAACTCCGCAACTAGAAATCCCCCAACTAGAGACTCCACAACTAGAGACTTCACAACTAGAAACGCCGCAACTAGAAACTCCACAACTAGAAACTCCACAGCTACAAACTCCACAACTTGAAACACCACAACTAGATACTCCACAACTACAAATTCCACAACAAGAAACACCACAACTTGAAACCCAACAAATAGATACTCCACAACTACGGACTCCACAACTAGATACTCCAACACTAGAAACTCCACAACCAGAAACTCCGCAACTAAAACTCCGCAACTAGAAACTCCACAGCTAGAAAATCCACAGCTATAAATTCCACAACTAGAAACTCCACAACTACAGACTCCACAACTAGAAAACTCCGCAACTATAAACTACACAACTAGACAATCCGCTACTAGGAACTCTACAACTTCAAAATCCACAACTAAAAACTCCACAACTTGAAACTCCACAACTAGATACTCCACAACTGTAAACTCCACAACTTGAAACTCTGAAACTAGAAACACCGCCACTACAATCTCCACAACTGGAAAACTCTGCAACTAGAAACTCTGCAACTAGAAACTCCACAACTAGAAACTCCTCAACTAGAAACTCCACAACTTCAAACACCACAACTAGATACTCCACAACTACAAACTCCACAACTAGAAACTCCACGATTAAAAACTCCACAACTTGAAACTCCGCAACTAGATACTCCACAACTTGCAACCCCACAACTAGATACTCCACAACTACAAATTTCACAACTAGAAACACCACAACTAAAAACTCCGCAACTAGAAACTCCACAGCTAGAAAGTCCTCAACTAGAAACTCTGCAACTAGAAACTCCGCAACTAGAAACTCCACAGCTAGAAAATCCACCACTAGAAACTCCACAACTAGCAACGCCACAACTACAGACTCCGCAACTAGAAAACTCCGCAACACGAAACTCCCAACCAGACACTCCGCTACTAGGAACTCTACAACTTCAAAATCCACAACTAGAAACTCCCCAACTTGAAACTCCGCAACTAGATACTCCACAACTACAAACTTCACAATTAGAAACTCCACAACTAGAAACTCCAATTTGAAACTCCACAACTAATAAACTCCGCAACTAGAAAATCGGCAACTAGAAACTCCACAGCTAGAAACTTCACTACTTGAAACACCACAACTAGATACTCCAAAACTACGAATTCTACAACAATAAACTCCAAAACTAGAAACTCCGCCACTAGAAACTCACAAACTAGAAACTCCTCAATTAGAAACTCCACAACTTGAAACACCACAACTAGATACTCCACAACTACAAACTCCACAACTACAAACTCCACAACTAAAAACTCCACAACTTGAAACTCCGCAACTAGAAACTCCACAACTAGAAACTCCACAACCAGAAACTCCGCAACTAGAAACTCCGCAACTAGAAATCCCACAACTAGAGACTCCACAACTAGAGACTTCACAACTAGAAACTCCGCAACTAGAAAATCCACAACTAGAAACTCCACAGCTAGAAACTCCACATTTTGAAACACCACAACTAGATACTCCACAACTACAAATTCCATAAATAGAAACTCCACAACTTGAAACTCAACAAATAGATACTCCACAACTATGGACTCCACAACTAGAAACTCTAACACTAGAAACTCCACAACCAGAAACTCCGCAACTAAAAACTCCGCAACTAGAAACTCCACAGCTAGAAAATCCACAGCTAGAAATTCCACAACTAGAAACTCCACAACTACAGACTCCGCAACTATAAACTCCACAACTAGACAATCCGCAACTAGGAACTCTACAACTTCAAAATCCACAACTAAAAACTTCACAACTTGAAACTCCAACTCTAGATACTTCACAACTACAAACTCCACAACTAGAAACTCCACAACTTGAAACTCCGCAACTAGAAACTCCGCCACTACAATCTCCACAACTGGAAAACTCCGCAACTAGAAACTCTGCAACTAGAAACTCCGCAACTAGAAACTCCAGAGCTAGAAACTCCACAACTACAAACTCCACAACTAGAGACTCCACAACTAGAAACTCCACAACTACGAGTCTCACAACTACGAACCCCACAACTACAAACTCAACAACTAGAAATTCCAAAATAGAAACTCAACAACTTTGGACTTCGCAACTAGAAACTCCACAGCTAGAGACTCCACAACTAGGAACTCCACAACTAGAGACTCCACAACCAGAAACTCCACAGCTAGAAATTCCACAGCTTGAGACTTCGTATGTAGAGACTCGGCAACTAGAAACACAACAACTAGAAACTCCACAACGAAAAACTCCACAACTAGAAACTCCACAACTTGAAACACCACAACTAGATACTCCACAAAAACAAATTTCATTACTAGAAACTCCACAGCTAGAAAGTCTGCAACTAGAAACTCTGCAACTAGAAACTCCGCAACTAGAAACTCCACAGTTAGAAAATCCACCACTAGAAACTCCACAACTAGCAACTCCACAACTACAGACTCCGCAACTAAAAACTCCCAACCAGACACTCTGCAACTAGGAACTCTGCAACTTCAAAATCCACAACTAGAAACTCCCCAACTTGAAACACCGCAACTAGATACTCCACAACTAAAAACTCCACAACTAGAAACTCCGCAACTAGAAACTCCGCCACTAGAAACTCCACAACTATTAAACTCCGCAACTAGAAAATCTGCAACTAGAAACTCCGCAACTAGAAACTCCACAGCTAGAAACTTCACTACTTGAAGCACCACAACTAGATACTCCACAACTACGAATTTCACAACTAGAAACTCCACAGCTAGGAAATCCGCAACTGGAAACTCTGCAACTAGAAACTCCACAACTATAAACTGCACAGCTAGAAATGCCACCACTAAAAACTCCACAACTAGCTACTCCACAACTAAAGACTCCGGAACTAGAAAACTCCGCAACTAGAAACTCCCAACTAGACTTTCCGCTACAAGAAACTCCGCAACTAAAAACTCCACAACTTGAAACTCCGCAACTAGAAACTCCACAACGAGAGACTCCATAACTAGGAACTCCACAACTAGAAACTCCACAACTACAGACTCCACAACTACAGACTCCACAACTAGAAACTCCACAACTAGAAACTCCACAACCAGAAACTCCGCAACTAGAAACTCCGCGACTAGAAATCCCACAACTAGAGACTCTACAACTAGAGACTTCACAACTAGAAACTCCGCAACTGGAAAATCCACAACTAGAAACTCCACAGCTAGAAACTCCACATTTTGAAACACCACAACTAGATACTCCACAACTACAAATTCCATAACTAGAAACTCCACAACTTGAAACTCAACAAATAGATACTCCACAACTATGGACTCCACAACTAGAAACTCTAATACTAGAAACTCCACAACCTGAAACTCCGCAACTAAAAACTCCGCAACTAGAAACTCCACAGCTAGAAAATCCACAGCTAGAAATTCCACAACTAGAAACTCCACAACTACAGACTCCGCAACTATAAACTCCACAACTAGACAATCCGCAACTAGGAACTCTACAACTTCAAAATCCACAACTAAAAACTTCACAACTTGAAACTCCAACTCTAGATACTTCACAACTACAAACTCCACAACTAGAAACTCCACAACTTGAAACTCCGCAACTAGAAACTCCGCCACTACAATCTCCACAACTGGAAAACTCCGCAACTAGAAACTCTGCAACTAGAAACTCCGCAACTAGAAACTCCAGAGCTAGAAACTCCACAACTACAAACTCCACAACTAGAGACTCCACAACTAGAAACTCCACAACTACGAGTCCCACAACTACAAACCCCACAACTACAAACTCAACAACTAGAAATTCCACAACTAGAAACTCAACAACTTTGGACTTCGCAACTAGAAACTCCACAACTAGAAACTCCACAACTAGGAACTCCATAACTAGAGACTCCACAACCAGAAACTCCACAGCTAGAAATTCCACAGCTTGAGACTTCGTATGTAGAGACTCGGCAACTAGAAACACAACAACTAGAAACTCCACAACGAGAAACTCCACAACTAGAAACTCCACAACTTGAAACACCAATACTAGATACTCCACAAAAACAAATTTCATAACTAGAAACTCCACAGCTAGAAAGTCCGCAACTAGAAACTCTGCAACTAGAAACTCCGCAACTAGAAACTCCCAACCAGACACTCCGATACTAGGAACTCTACAACTTCAAAATCCACAACTTGAAACTCCCCAACTTAAAACACCACAACTAGATACTCAAAAACTACAAACTCCACAACTAGAAACTCCGCAACTAGAAACTCCGCCACTAGAAACTCCACAAATATTAAACTCCGCAACTAGAAACTCCACAACTAGAGACTCCATAACTAGGAACTCCACAACTAGAAACTCCACAACTACAGACTCCACAACTACAGACTCCTCAACTAGAAACTCCACAACTAGAAACTCCACAACCAGAAACTCCGCAACTAGAAACTCCGCAACTAGAAATCCCACAACTAGAGACTCCACAACTAGAAACTCCACATTTTGAAACACCACAACTAGATACTCCACAACTACAAATTCCATAACTAGAAACTCCACAACTTGAAACTCAACAAATAGATACTCCACAACGACAAATTCCATAACTAGAAACTCCACAACTTGAAACTCAACAAATAGATACTCCACAACTATGGACTCCACAACTTAAAACTGTAACACTAGAAACTCCATAACCAGAAATTCCGCAACTAAAAACTCCGCAACTAGAAACTCCACAGTTAGAAAATCCACAGCTAAAAATTCCACAATTAGAAACTCCACAACTACCGACTCCGCAACTATAAACTCCACAACTAGACATTCCGCAACTTGAAACTCCACAACTTGAAACCCAACAAATAGATACTCCACAAGTACGGACTCCACAACTAGAAACTCCATAACTAGAAACATCACTACTAGAAAACTCCGCAACTAGAAACTCTTCAACTAGTAACTGCACAACTAGAAACTTCACAGCTAGAAACTTCACTACTTCAAACACCACAACTAGATACTTCAAAACTACGAATTCCACAACTACAAACTCCACAACTAGAAACTCCGCAACTAGAAACTCCTCAACTAGAAACTCCACAACTTGAAACACCACAACTAGATACTCCACAACTAGAAACTGCACAACTAGAAGCTCCACAACTAGAAATTCCGCAACTAGAAACTCCACAATTAGAGACTCCATAACTCTAAACTTCACAACTAGAAACTCCACAACCAGAAACTCCGCAAATAGAAACTCCGCAACTAGAAATCCCACAACTAGAGACTCCACAACTAGAGACTTCACAACTAGAAACGCCGCAACTAGAAACTCCACAACTAGAAAACTCCGCAACTATAAACTACACAACTAGACAATCCGCTACTAGGAACTCTACAACTTCAAAATCCACAACTAAAAACTCCACAACTTGAAACTCCACAACTAGATACTCCACAACTGTAAACTCCACAACTTGAAACTCTGAAACTAGAAACACCGCCACTACAATCTCCACAACTGGAAAACTCTGCAACTAGAAACTCTGCAACTAGAAACTCCACAACTAGATACTCCACAACTACAAACTCCACAACTAGAAACTCCACGATTAAAAACTCCACAACTTGAAACTCCGCAACTAGATACTCCACAACTTGCAACCCCACAACTAGATACTCCACAACTACAAATTTCACAACTAGAAACTCCACAACTAAAACTCCGCAACTAGAAACTCCACAGCTAGAAAGTCCTCAACTAGAAACTCTGCAACTAGAAACTCCGCAACTAGAAACTCCACAGCTAGAAAATCCGCAACTAGGAACTCTACAACTTCAAAATCCACAACTAAAAACTTCACAACTTGAAACTCCAACTCTAGATACTTCACAACTACAAACTCCACAACTAGAAACTCCACAACTTGAAACTCCGCAACTAGAAACTCCGCCACTACAATCTCCACAACTGGAAAACTCCGCAACTAGAAACTCTGCAACTAGAAACTCCGCAACTAGAAACTCCAGAGCTAGAAACTCCACAACTACAAACTCCACAACTAGAGACTCCACAACTAGAAACTCCACAACTACGAGTCTCACAACTACGAACCCCACAACTACAAACTCAACAACTAGAAATTCCACAAATAGAAACTCAACAACTTTGGACTTCGCAACTAGAAACTCCACAGCTAGAGACTCCACAACTAGGAACTCCACAACTAGAGACTCCACAACCAGAAACTCCACAGCTAGAAATTCCACAGCTTGAGACTTCGTATGTAGAGACTCGGCAACTAGAAACACAACAACTAGAAACTCCACAACGAAAAACTCCACAACTAGAAACTCCACAACTTGAAACACCACAACTAGATACTCCACAAAAACAAATTTCATTACTAGAAACTCCACAGCTAGAAAGTCTGCAACTAGAAACTCTGCAACTAGAAACTCCGCAACTAGAAACTCCACAGTTAGAAAATCCACCACTAGAAACTCCACAACTAGCAACTCCACAACTACAGACTCCGCAACTAAAAACTCCCAACCAGACACTCTGCAACTAGGAACTCTGCAACTTCAAAATCCACAACTAGAAACTCCCCAACTTGAAACACCGCAACTAGATACTCCACAACTAAAAACTCCACAACTAGAAACTCCGCAACTAGAAACTCCGCCACTAGAAACTCCACAACTATTAAACTCCGCAACTAGAAAATCTGCAACTAGAAACTCCGCAACTAGAAACTCCACAGCTAGAAACTTCACTACTTGAAGCACCACAACTAGATACTCCACAACTACGAATTTCACAACTAGAAACTCCACAGCTAGGAAATCCGCAACTGGAAACTCTGCAACTAGAAACTCCACAACTATAAACTGCACAGCTAGAAATGCCACCACTAAAAACTCCACAACTAGCTACTCCACAACTAAAGACTCCGGAACTAGAAAACTCCGCAACTAGAAACTCCCAACTAGACTTTCCGCTACAAGAAACTCCGCAACTAAAAACTCCACAACTTGAAACTCCGCAACTAGAAACTCCACAACTAGAGACTCCATAACTAGGAACTCCACAACTAGAAACTCCACAACTACAGACTCCACAACTACAGACTCCACAACTAGAAACTCCACAACTAGAAACTCCACAACCAGAAACTCCGCAACTAGAAACTCCGCGACTAGAAATCCCACAACTAGAGACTCTACAACTAGAGACTTCACAACTAGAAACTCCGCAACTGGAAAATCCACAACTAGAAACTCCACAGCTAGAAACTCCACATTTTGAAACACCACAACTAGATACTCCACAACTACAAATTCCATAACTAGAAACTCCACAACTTGAAACTCAACAAATAGATACTCCACAACTATGGACTCCACAACTAGAAACTCTAACACTAGAAACTCCACAACCTGAAACTCCGCAACTAAAAACTCCGCAACTAGAAACTCCACAGCTAGAAAATCCACAGCTAGAAATTCCACAACTAGAAACTCCACAACTACAGACTCCGCAACTATAAACTCCACAACTAGACAATCCGCAACTAGGAACTCTACAACTTCAAAATCCACAACTAAAAACTTCACAACTTGAAACTCCAACTCTAGATACTTCACAACTACAAACTCCACAACTAGAAACTCCACAACTTGAAACTCCGCAACTAGAAACTCCGCCACTACAATCTCCACAACTGGAAAACTCCGCAACTAGAAACTCTGCAACTAGAAACTCCGCAACTAGAAACTCCAGAGCTAGAAACTCCACAACTACAAACTCCACAACTAGAGACTCCACAACTAGAAACTCCACAACTACGAGTCCCACAACTACAAACCCCACAACTACAAACTCAACAACTAGAAATTCCACAACTAGAAACTCAACAACTTTGGACTTCGCAACTAGAAACTCCACAACTAGAAACTCCACAACTAGGAACTCCATAACTAGAGACTCCACAACCAGAAACTCCACAGCTAGAAATTCCACAGCTTGAGACTTCGTATGTAGAGACTCGGCAACTAGAAACACAACAACTAGAAACTCCACAACGAGAAACTCCACAACTAGAAACTCCACAACTTGAAACACCAATACTAGATACTCCACAAAAACAAATTTCATAACTAGAAACTCCACAGCTAGAAAGTCCGCAACTAGAAACTCTGCAACTAGAAACTCCGCAACTAGAAACTCCCAACCAGACACTCCGATACTAGGAACTCTACAACTTCAAAATCCACAACTTGAAACTCCCCAACTTAAAACACCACAACTAGATACTCAAAAACTACAAACTCCACAACTAGAAACTCCGCAACTAGAAACTCCGCCACTAGAAACTCCACAAATATTAAACTCCGCAACTAGAAACTCCACAACTAGAGACTCCATAACTAGGAACTCCACAACTAGAAACTCCACAACTACAGACTCCACAACTACAGACTCCTCAACTAGAAACTCCACAACTAGAAACTCCACAACCAGAAACTCCGCAACTAGAAACTCCGCAACTAGAAATCCCACAACTAGAGACTCCACAACTAGAAACTCCACATTTTGAAACACCACAACTAGATACTCCACAACTACAAATTCCATAACTAGAAACTCCACAACTTGAAACTCAACAAATAGATACTCCACAACGACAAATTCCATAACTAGAAACTCCACAACTTGAAACTCAACAAATAGATACTCCACAACTATGGACTCCACAACTTAAAACTGTAACACTAGAAACTCCATAACCAGAAATTCCGCAACTAAAAACTCCGCAACTAGAAACTCCACAGTTAGAAAATCCACAGCTAAAAATTCCACAATTAGAAACTCCACAACTACCGACTCCGCTACTATAAACTCCACAACTAGACAATCCGCAACTTGAAACTCCACAACTTGAAACCCAACAAATAGATACTCCACAAGTACGGACTCCACAACTAGAAACTCCATAACTAGAAACATCACTACTAGAAAACTCCGCAACTAGAAACTCTTCAACTAGTAACTGCACAACTAGAAACTTCACAGCTAGAAACTTCACTACTTCAAACACCACAACTAGATACTTCAAAACTACGAATTCCACAACTACAAACTCCACAACTAGAAACTCCGCAACTAGAAACTCCTCAACTAGAAACTCCACAACTTGAAACACCACAACTAGATACTCCACAACTAGAAACGGCACAACTAGAAGCTCCACAACTAGAAATTCCGCAACTAGAAACTCCACAATTAGAGACTCCATAACTCTAAACTTCACAACTAGAAACTCCACAACCAGAAACTCCGCAAATAGAAACTCCGCAACTAGAAATCCCACAACTAGAGACTCCACAACTAGAGACTTCACAACTAGAAACGCCGCAACTAGAAACTCCACAACTAGAAAACTCCGCAACTATAAACTACACAACTAGACAATCCGCTACTAGGAACTCTACAACTTCAAAATCCACAACTAAAAACTCCACAACTTGAAACTCCACAACTAGATACTCCACAACTGTAAACTCCACAACTTGAAACTCTGAAACTAGAAACACCGCCACTACAATCTCCACAACTGGAAAACTCTGCAACTAGAAACTCTGCAACTAGAAACTCCACAACTAGAAACTCCTCAACTAGAAACTCCACAACTTCAAACACCACAACTAGATACTCCACAACTACAAACTCCACAACTAGAAACTCCACGATTAAAAACTCCACAACTTGAAACTCCGCAACTAGATACTCCACAACTTGCAACCCCACAACTAGATACTCCACAACTACAAATTTCACAACTAGAAACTCCACAACTAAAACTCCGCAACTAGAAACTCCACAGCTAGAAAGTCCACCACTAGAAACTCCACAACTAGCAACGCCACAACTACAGACTCCGCAACTAGAAAACTCCGCAACACGAAACTCCCAACCAGACACTCCGCTACTAGGAACTCTACAACTTCAAAATCCACAACTAGAAACTCCCCAACTTGAAACTCCGCAACTAGATACTCCACAACTACAAACTTCACAATTAGAAACTCCACAACTAGAAACTCCAATTTTAAACTCCACAACTAGAGACTTCACAACTAGAAACTCCGCAACTAGAAAATCCACAACTAGAAACTCCACAGCTAGAAACTCCACATTTTGAAACACCACAACTAGATACTCCACAACTACAAATTCCATAAATAGAAACTCCACAACTTGAAACTCAACAAATAGATACTCCACAACTATGGACTCCACAACTAGAAACTCTAACACTAGAAACTCCACAACCAGAAACTCCGCAACTAAAAACTCCGCAACTAGAAACTCCACAGCTAGAAAATCCGCAACTAGGAACTCTACAACTTCAAAATCCACAACTAAAAACTTCACAACTTGAAACTCCAACTCTAGATACTTCACAACTACAAACTCCACAACTAGAAACTCCACAACCAGAAACTCCGCAACTAGAAACTCCGCGACTAGAAATCCCACAACTAGAGACTCTACAACTAGAGACTTCACAACTAGAAACTCCGCAACTGGAAAATCCACAACTAGAAACTCCACAGCTAGAAACTCCACATTTTGAAACACCACAACTAGATACTCCACAACTACAAATTCCATAACTAGAAACTCCACAACTTGAAACTCAACAAATAGATACTCCACAACTATGGACTCCACAACTAGAAACTCTAACACTAGAAACTCCACAACCTGAAACTCCGCAACTAAAAACTCCGCAACTAGAAACTCCACAGCTAGAAAATCCACAGCTAGAAATTCCACAACTAGAAACTCCACAACTACAGACTCCGCAACTATAAACTCCACAACTAGACAATCCGCAACTAGGAACTCTACAACTTCAAAATCCACAACTAAAAACTTCACAACTTGAAACTCCAACTCTAGATACTTCACAACTACAAACTCCACAACTAGAAACTCCACAACTTGAAACTCCGCAACTAGAAACTCCGCCACTACAATCTCCACAACTGGAAAACTCCGCAACTAGAAACTCTGCAACTAGAAACTCCGCAACTAGAAACTCCAGAGCTAGAAACTCCACAACTACAAACTCCACAACTAGAGACTCCACAACTAGAAACTCCACAACTACGAGTCCCACAACTACAAACCCCACAACTACAAACTCAACAACTAGAAATTCCACAACTAGAAACTCAACAACTTTGGACTTCGCAACTAGAAACTCCACAACTAGAAACTCCACAACTAGGAACTCCATAACTAGAGACTCCACAACCAGAAACTCCACAGCTAGAAATTCCACAGCTTGAGACTTCGTATGTAGAGACTCGGCAACTAGAAACACAACAACTAGAAACTCCACAACGAGAAACTCCACAACTAGAAACTCCAATTTGAAACTCCACAACTAGAGACTTCACAACTAGAAACTCCGCAACTAGAAAATCCACAACTAGAAACTCCACAGCTAGAAACTCCACATTTTGAAACACCACAACTAGATACTCCACAACTACAAATTCCATAAATAGAAACTCCACAACTTGAAACTCAACAAATAGATACTCCACAACTATGGACTCCACAACTAGAAACTCTAACACTAGAAATTCCACAACTAGAAACTCCACAACTACAGACTCCGCAACTATAAACTCCACAACTAGACAATCCGCAACTAGGAACTCTACAACTTCAAAATCCACAACTAAAAACTTCACAACTTGAAACTCCAACTCTAGATACTTCACAACTACAAACTCCACAACTAGAAACTCCACAACTTGAAACTCCGCAACTAGAAACTCCGCCACTACAATCTCCACAACTGGAAAACTCCGCAACTAGAAACTCTGCAACTAGAAACTCCGCAACTAGAAACTCCAGAGCTAGAAACTCCACAACTACAAACTCCACAACTAGAGACTCCACAACTAGAAACTCCACAACTACGAGTCTCACAACTACGAACCCCACAACTACAAACTCAACAACTAGAAATTCCACAAATAGAAACTCAACAACTTTGGACTTCGCAACTAGAAACTCCACAGCTAGAGACTCCACAACTAGGAACTCCACAACTAGAGACTCCACAACCAGAAACTCCACAGCTAGAAATTCCACAGCTTGAGACTTCGTATGTAGAGACTCGGCAACTAGAAACACAACAACTAGAAACTCCACAACGAAAAACTCCACAACTAGAAACTCCACAACTTGAAACACCACAACTAGATACTCCACAAAAACAAATTTAATTACTAGAAACTCCACAGCTAGAAAGTCTGCAACTAGAAACTCTGCAACTAGAAACTCCGCAACTAGAAACTCCACAGTTAGAAAATCCACCACTAGAAACTCCACAACTAGCAACTCCACAACTACAGACTCCGCAACTAGAAACTCCCAACCAGACACTCTGCAACTAGGAACTCTGCAACTTCAAAATCCACAACTAGAAACTCCCCAACTTGAAACACCGCAACTAGATACTCCACAACTACAAACTCCACAACTAGAAACTCCGCAACTAGAAACTCCGCCACTAGAAACTCCACAACTATTAAACTCCGCAACTAGAAAATCTGCAACTAGAAACTCCGCAACTAGAAACTCCACAGCTAGAAACTTCACTGCTTGAAGCACCACAACTAGATACTCCACAACTACGAATTTCACAACTAGAAACTCCACAGCTAGGAAATCCGCAACTGGAAACTCTGCAACTAGAAACTCCACAACTATAAACTGCACAGCTAGAAAATCCACCACTAAAAACTCCACAACTCGCTACTCCACAACTAAAGACTCCGGAACTAGAAAACTCCGCAACTAGAAACTCCCAACTAGACTTTCCGCTACAAGAAACTCCGCAACTAAAAACTCCACAACTTGAAACTCCGCAACTAGAAACTCCACAACTAGAGACTCCATAACTAGGAACTCCACAACTAGAAACTCCACAACTACAGACTCCACAACTACAGACTCCACAACTAGAAACTCCACAACTAGAAACTCCACAACCAGAAACTCCGCAACTAGAAACTCCGCGACTAGAAATCCCACAACTAGAGACTCTACAACTAGAGACTTCACAACTAGAAACTCCGCAACTGGAAAATCCACAACTAGAAACTCCACAGCTAGAAACTCCACATTTTGAAACACCACAACTAGATACTCCACAACTACAAATTCCATAACTAGAAACTCCACAACTTGAAACTCAACAAATAGATACTCCACAACTATGGACTCCACAACTAGAAACTCTAACACTAGAAACTCCACAACCAGAAACTCCGCAACTAAAAACTCCGCAACTAGAAACTCCACAGCTAGAAAATCCACAGCTAGAAATTCCACAACTAGAAACTCCACAACTACAGACTCCGCAACTATAAACTCCACAACTAGACAATCCGCAACTAGGAACTCTACAACTTCAAAATCCACAACTAAAAACTTCACAACTTCAAACTCCCCAACTAGATACTCCACAACTACAAACTCCACAACTAGAAACTCCACAACTTGAAACTCCGCTACTAGAAACTCCGCCACTACAATCTCCACAACTGGAAAACTCCTCAACTAGAAACTCTGCAACTAGAAACTCCGCAACTAGAAACTCCAGAGCTAGAAACTCCACAACTACAAACTCCACAACTAGAGACCCCACAACTAGAAACTCCACAACTACGAATCCCACAACTACAAACCCCACAACTACAAACTCAACAACTAGAAATTCCACAACTAGAAACTCAACAACTTTGGACTTCGCAACTAGAAACTCCACAACTAGAAACTCCACAACTAGGAACTCCATAACTAGAGACTCCACAACCAGAAACTCCACAGCTAGAAATTCCACAGCTTGAGACTTCGTATGTAGAGACTCGGCAACTAGAAACACAACAACTAGAAACTGCACAACGAGAAACTCCACAACTAGAAACTCCACAACTTGAAACACCAATACTAGATACTCCACAAAAACAAATTTCATAACTAGAAACTCCACAGCTAGAAAGTCCGCAACTAGAAACTCTGCAACTAGAAACTCCGCAACTAGAAATTCCCAACCAGACACTCCGATACTAGGAACTCTACAACTTCAAAATCCACAACTAGAAACTCCCCAACTTAAAACACCACAACTAGATACTCAAAAACTACAAACTCCACAACTAGAAACTCCGCATCTAGAAACTCCGCCACTAGAAACTCCACAACTATTAAACTCCGCAACTAGAAACTCCACAACTAGAGACTCCATAACTAGGAACTCCACAACTAGAAACTCCACAACCAGAAACTCCGCAACTAGAAACTCCGCAACTAGAAATCCCACAACTAGAGACTCCACAGCTAGAAACTCCACATTTTGAAACACCACAACTAGATACTCCACAACTACAAATTCCATAACTAGAAACTCCACAACTTGAAACTCAACAAATAGATACACCACAACTACAAATTCCATAACTAGAAACTCCACAACTTGAAACTCAACAAATAGATACTCCACAACTATGGACTCCACAACTTAAAACTCTAACACTAGAAACTCCATAACCAGAAATTCCGCAACTAAAAACTCCGCAACTAGAAACTCCACAGTTAGAAAATCCACAGCTAGAAATTCCACAACTAGAAACTCCACAACTACCGACTCCGCAACTATAAACTCCACAACTAGACAATCCGCAACTTGAAACTCCACAAATTGAAACCCAACAAATAGATACTCCACAAGTACGGACTCCACAACTAGAAACTCTATAACTAGAAACATCACTACTAGAAAACTCCGCAACTAGAAACTCTTCAACTAGTAACTGCGCAACTAGAAACTTCACAGCTAGAAACTTCACTACTTCAAACACCACAACTAGATACTCCAAAACTACGAATTCCACAACTACAAACTCCACAACTAGAAACTCCGCAACTAGAAACTCCTCAACTAGAAACTCCACAACTTGAAACACCACAACTAGATACTCCACAACTAGAAACTGCACAACTAGAAGCTCCACAACTAGAAATTCCGCAACTAGAAACTCCACAATTAGAGACTCCATAACTCTAAACTTCACAACTAGAAACTCCACAACCAGAAACTCCGCAAATAGAAACTCCGCAACTAGAAATCCCACAACTAGAGACTCCACAACTAGAGACTTCACAACTAGAAACGCCGCAACTAGAAACTCCACAACTAGAAACTCCACAGCTACAAACTCCACAACTTTAAACACCACAACTAGATACTCCACAACTACAAATTCCACAACAAGAAACACCACAACTTGAAACCCAACAAATAGATACTCCACAACTACGGACTCCACAACTAGACACTCCAACACTAGAAACTCCACAACCAGAAACTCCGCAACTAAAACTCCGCAACTAGAAACTCCACAGCTCGTAAATCCACAGCTATAAATTCCACAACTAGAAACTCCACAACTACAGACTCCACAACTAGAAAACTCCGCAACTATAAACTACACAACTAGACAATCCGCTACTAGGAACTCTTCAACTTCAAAATCCACAACTAAAAACTCCACAACTTGAAACTCCACAACTAGATACTCCACAACTGTAAACTCCACAACTTGAAACTCTGAATCTAGAAACACCGCCACTACAATCTCCACAACTGGAAAACTCTGCAACTAGAAACTCTGCAACTAGAAACTCCGCAACTAGAAACTCCACAGCTAGAAACTCCACAACTACAAACTCCACAACTAGAGACTCCACAACCAGAAACTTCACAACTACGAACTCCACAACTACGAACCCCACAACTACAAACTCCACAACTAGAAACTAAACAACTAGAAACTCCACAACTTTAGACTTCGCAACTACAAACTCCACAACTAGAGACTCCACAACTAGGAACTCCACAACTAGAGACTCCACAACCAGAAACTCCACAGCTAGAAACTCCACAACTTGAGACTTCGCATTTAAAGACTCGGCAACTAGAAACTCAACAACTAGAAACCCCACAACGAGAAACTCCACAACGAGAAACTCCACAACTAGAAACTCCACAACTTGAAACACCAAAACTAGATACTCCACAACTACAAATTTCACAACTAGAAACTCCACAACTAAAAACTCCGCAACTATAAACTCCGCAACTAGAAACCACAGCTAGAAAGTCCGCAACTAGAAACTCCGCCACTGCAATCTTCACAACTGGAAAACTCTGCAACTATAAACTCTGCAACTAGAAACTCCGCAACTACAAACTCCACAGCTAGAAACTACACAACTACAGACTCCACAACTAGAGACTCCACAACTACGAACTCCACAACTACGAACCCCATAACTACAAACTCCACAACTAGAAACTCCACAACTAGAAACTCCACAACTTTAGACTTCGCAACTAGAAATCCACAACTAGAGACTCCGCAACAAGAAACTCCATAACTAGAGACTCCACAACCAGAAACTCCACAGCTAGAAACTCCACAACTAGAGACTTTACAACTAGAAACTCCGCAACTAGAAACTCCACAACTAGAAACTTCACAGCTAGAAACTCCAAAACTTGAATTACCACAACTAGATACTACACAACTACAAATTCCACAACTAGAAACTCCATAACTAGAAACTCCGCTACTAGAAAACTCCACAAATAGAAACTCCACAGCTAGAAATTTCACTACTTGAAACACTACAACTAGATACTCCAAAACTACGAATTCCACAACAATAAACTCCAACACTAGAAACTCCGCAACTAGAAACTCCACAACTAGAAACTCCTCAACTAGAAACTCCACAACTTGAAACACCACAACTAGATACTCTAGAAACTCCCCAACTAGAAACTCCACAACTTGAAACTCCGCAACTACAAATTCCACAACTAGAAACTCCACAACTTGAAACCCAACAAATAGATACAACTACGGAATACAAAACTAGAAACTCCACTAGAAACTCCACAACGAGAAACTCCGATCTAAAAACTCCGCAACTAGAAACTCCACAACTACAAACTCCACAACTAGAGACTCCACAGCAAGAAACTCCACAACTTGACACTCCACAACTAATAAACTCCGCAACTAGAAAATCTGCAACTAGAAACTCCACAGTTAGATACTTCACTACTTGAAACACCACAACTAGATACTCCACAACTTGCAACCCCACAACTAGATACTCCACAACTACAAATTTCACAACTAGAAACTCCACAACTAAAAACTCCGCAACTATAAACTCCGCAACTAGAAACTCACACAGCTAGAAAGTCCTCGACTAGAAACTCTGCAACTAGAAACTCCGCAACTAGAAACTCCACAGCTAGAAAATCCACCACTAGAAACTCCACAACTAGCAACGCCACAACTACAGACTCCGCAACTAGAAAACTCCGCAACAGGAAACTCCCAACCAGACACTCCGCAACTAGGAACTCTACAACTTCAAAATCCACAACTAGAAACTCCCCAACTTGAAACTCCGCAACTAGATACTCCACAACTACAAACTTCACAATCAGAAACTCCACAACTTGAAACTCCACAACTTGAAACTCCACAACTAATAAACTCCGCAACTAGAAAATCTGCAACTAGAAACTCTGCAACTAGAAACTCCACAGCTAGAAACTTCACTACTTGAAACACCACAACTAGATACTCCAAAACTACGAATCCTACAACAATAAACTCCCAAACTAGAAACTCCGCCACTAGAAACTCCACAACTAGAAACTCCTCAATTAGAAACTCCACAACTTGAAACACCACAACTAGATACTCCACAACTACAAACTCCACAACTAGAAACTCCACAACTAAAAACTCCACAACTTGAAACTCCGCAACTAGAAACTCCACAACTAGAAACTCCACACCCAGAAACTCCGCAACTAGAAACTCCGCAACTAGAAATCCCACAACTATAGACTCCACAACTAGAGACTCCACATTTTGAAACACCACAACTAGATACTCCACAACTACAAATTCCATAACTAGAAACTCCACAACTTGAGACTCAACAAATAGATACTCTACAACTATGGACTCCACAACTAGAAACTCTAACACTAGAAACTCCACAACCAGAAACTCCGCAACTAAAAACTCCGCAACTAGAAACTTCACAGCTAGAAAATCCACAGCTAGAAATTCCACAACTAGAAACTCCACAACTACAGACTCCGCAACTATAAACTCCACAACTAGACAATCCGCAACTAGGAACTCTACAACTTCAAAATTCACAACTAAAAACTTCACAACTTGAAACTCCAACTCTAGATACTCCACAACCACAAACTCCACAACTAGAAACTCCACAACTTGAAACTCCGCAACTATAAACTCAGCAACTAGAAACTCCACAGCTAGAAAGTCCGCAACTAGAAACTCCGCCACTGCAATCTTCACAACTGGAAAACTCTGCAACTAGAAACTCTGCAACTAGAAACTCCGCAACTACAAACTCCACACCTAGAAACTCCACAACTACAATTCCACAACTAGAGACTCCACAACTAGAAACTCCACAACTACGAACTCCACAACTACGAACCCCATAACTACAAACTCCACAACTAGAAACTCCACAACTAGAAACTCCACATTTTTAGACTTCGCAACTAGAAATCCACAACTAGAGACTCCGCAACTAGGAGCTCCACAACAAGAGACTCCACAACGAGAAACTCCACAGCTAGAAACTCCACAACTAGAGACTTTACAACTAGAAACTCCGCAACTAGAAACTCCACAACTAGAAACTTCACAGCTAGAAACTCCGAAACTTGAATTACCACAACTAGATACTACACAACTACAAATTCCACAACTAGAAACTCCGCAACTTGAAACTCCATAACTAGAAACTCCGCAACTAGAAAATCCACAACTAGAAACTCCTCAACTAGAAACTCCACAACTTGAAACACCACAACTAGATACTCTAGAAACTCCCCAACTAGAAACTCCACAACTTGAAACACCGCAACTACAAATTCCACAACTAGAAACTCCACAACTTGAAACCCAACAAATAGATACTCCACAACTACGGAATCCAAAACTAGAAACTCCTCTAGAAACTCCACAACCAGAAACTCCACAAGAAACTCCACAACTAGAAACTCCACAACTTGACACTCCACAACTAATAAACTCCGCAACTAGAAAATCTGCAACTAGAAACTCCACAGTTAGATACTTCACTACTTGAAACACCACAACTAGATACTCCACAACTTGCAACCCCACAACTAGATACTCCACAACTACAATTTTCACAACTAGAAACTCCACAACTAAAAACTCCGCACCTATAAACTCCGCCACTAGAAACTCCACAGCTAGAAAGTCCTCAACTAGAAACTCTGCAACTAGAAACTCCGCAACTAGAAACTCCACAGCTAGAAAATCCACCACTAGAAACTTCACAACTAACAACGCCACAACTAAGGACTCCGCAACTAGAAAACTCCGCAACTAGAAACTCCCAACCAGACACTCCGCAACTAGGAACTCTACAACTTCAAAATCCACAACTAGAAACTCTAACTTCAAAATCCACAACTAGAAACTCTCCAACTTGAAACTCCGCAACTAGATACTCCACAACTACAAACTTCACAGTCAGAAACTCCACAACTAGAAACTCCAGAACTAATAAACTCCGCAACTAGAAAATCTGCAACTAGAAACTCTGCAACTAGAAACTCCACAGCTGGAAACTTCACTACTTGAAGCACCACGACTAGATACTCCACAACTACGAATTCCACAACTAGAAACTTCACAGCTAGAAAGTTCGCAACTAGAAACTCTGCAACTAGAAACTCTACAACTAGAAACTGCACAGCTAGAAAATCTCCCACTAGAAACTCCACAACTACAGACTTCACAACAAGAAACTCCACAAATAGAAACTCCACAACCAGAAACTCCGCAACTAGAAACTCCGCAACTAGAAATCCCACAACTAGAGACTCCATAACTAGAAACTCCCCTACTATAAAACTCCGCAACTAGAAACTCTGCAACTAGAAACTCCGCAACTAGAAACTCCACAGCTAGAAACTTCGATACTTGAAACACTACAACTAGATACTCCAAAACTACGAATTCTACAACAATAAACTTCAAAACTAGAAACTCCGCAACTAGAAACTTCACAACTAGAAACTCCTCAACTAGAAACTCCAACACTTGAAACACCACAACAAGATACTCCACAACTACAAACTCCACAACTAGAAACTCCACAACTAAAAACTCCACAACTTGAAACTCCGCAACTAGAAACTCCACAACTAGAAACTCCAACCCCAGAAACTCCGCAACTAGAAACTCCGCAACAAGAAATCCCAAAACTAGAGACCCCACAACTAGAGACTTCACAACTAGAAACTCCGCAGCTAGAAAATTCACAGCTAGAAATTGCACAACTAGAAACTCCACAACCACAGACTCCGCAACTATAAACTCCACAACTAGACAATCCGCAACTAGGAACTCTACAACTTCAAAATCCACAAATAAAAACTTCACAACTTGAAACTCCACAACTAGATACTCCACAACTACAAACTCCACAACTAGAAACTCCACAACTTGAAACTCCGCAACTAGAAACTCCGCCACTACAATCTCCACAACTGGAAAACTCCGCAACTAGAAACTCTGCAACTAGAAACTCTGCAACTAGAAACTCCAGAGCTAGAAACTCCACAACTACAAACTCCACAACTAGAGACTCCACAACTAGAAACTCCACAACTACGAGTCCCACAACTACGAACCCCACAACTACAAACTCAACAACTAGAAATTCCACAACTAGAAACTCAACAACTTTAGACTTCGCAACTAGAAACTCCACAACTAGAGACTCCACAACTAGAAACTCCACAACTAGAAAGTCCACAACTAGAAACACCGCAACTAGAAACTCCACAGCTAGAAAGTCCGCAACTAGAAACTCTGCAACTAGAAACTCCGCAACTAGAAACTCCACAGCTAGAAAATCCACCACTAGAAACTCCACAACTAGACACTCCCAACTAGACACTCCGCAACTAGGAACTCTACAACTTCAAAATCCACAACTAGATACTCCACAACTTGAAACTCCACAACTAGATACTCCACAACTACAAACTCCACAACTTGAAACTCCGCAACTAGAAACTCCATAACTAGAAACTCCACTACTAGAAAACTCCGCATCTAGAAACTCTGCAACTAGAAACTCCACAACTAGAAACTCCTCAACTAGAAACTCCACAACTTGAAACACCACAACTAGATACTCCACAACTACAAACTCCCCAACTAGAAACTCCACAACTGAAAACTCCACAACTTGAAACTCCGCAACTAGAAACTCCACAACTAGAAACTCCATAACTAGGAACTCCACAACTAGAAACTTCACAATTACAGACTCCACAACTACAGACTCCACAACTAGAAACTCCACAACTAGAAACTCCACAACTAGAAACTCCACAACTAGAAACTCCACAACCAGAAATCCCACAACTAGAGACTCCACAACTAGAGACTTCACAACTAGAAACTCCGCAACCAGAAAATCCACAACTAGAAACTCCACAGCTAGAAACTCCACATTTTGAAACACCACAACTAGATACTCCACAACTACAAATTCCCTAACTAGAAACTTCACAACTTGAAACTCAACAAATAGATACTCCACAACTATGGACTCCACAACTAGAAACACTAACACTAGAAACTCCACAACCAGAAACTCCGCAACTAAAAACTCCGCAACTAGAAACTCCACAGCTAGAAAATCCACAGCTAGAAATTCCACAACTAGAAACTCCACAACTACAGACTCCGCAACTATAAACTGCACAACTAGACAATCCGCAACTAGGGACTCTACAACTTCAAAGTCCACAACTAAAAACTTCACAACTTGAAACTCCCCAACTAGATACTCCACAACTACAAACTCCACAACTAGAAACTCCACAACTTGAAACTCCGCAACTAGAAACTCTGCCACTACAATCTCCACAACTGGAAAACTCCGCAACTAGAAACTCTGCAACTAGAGACTCCACAACTAGAAACTCCACAACTACGAGTCCCACAACTACAAACCCCACAACTACAAACTCAACAACTAGAAATTCCACAACTAGAAACTCAACAACTTTGGACTTCGCAACTAGAAACTCTACAACTAGAGACTCCACAACTAGGAACTCCATAACTAGAGACTCCACAACCAGAAACTCCACAGCTAGAAATTACACAACTTGAGACTTCGTATGTAGAGACTCGGCAACTAGAAACACAACAACTAGAATCTCCACAATGAGAAACTCCACAACTAGAAACTCCACAACTTGAAACACCACAACTAGATACTCCACAAAAACAAATTTCATAACTAGAAACTCCACAACTTGAAACTCCACAACTAGATACTCCACAACTACAAACTCCATAACTTGAAACTCCGACACTAGAAACTTCATAACTAGAAACTCCACTACTAGAAAACTCCGCAACTAGAAACTCTGCAACTAGAAACTCCACAACTAGAAACTCCTCAACTAGAAACTCCACAACTTCAAACACGACAACTAGATACTCCACAACTACAAACTCCACAACTAGAAACTCCACGATTAAAAACTCCACAACTTGAAACTCCGCAACTAGATACTCCACAACTTGCAACCCCACAACTAGATACTCCACAACTACAAATTTCACAACTAGAAACTCCACAACTAAAAACTCCGCAACTAGAAACTCCACAGCTAGAAAGTCCTCAACTAGAAACTCTGCAACTAGAAACTCCGCAACTAGAAACTCCACAGCTAGAAAATCCACCACTAGAAACTCCACAACTAGCAACGCCACAACTACAGACTCCGCAACTAGAAAACTCCGCAACACGAAACTCCCAACCAGACACTCCGCAACTAGGAACTCTACAACTTCAAAATCCACAACTAGAAACTCCCCAACTTGAAACTCCGCAACTAGATACTCCACAACTACAAACTTCACAATTAGAAACTCCACAACTAGAAACTCCAATTTGAAACTCCACAACTAATAAACTCCGCAACTAGAAAATCTGCAACTAGAAACTCCGCAACTAGAAACTCCACAACTAGAAACTCCACAACCAGAAACTCCATAACTAGAAACTCCGCAACTAGAAATCCCACAACTAGAGACTCCACAACTAGAGACTTCACAACTAGAAACTCCGCAACTAGAAAATCCACAACTAGAAACTCCACAGCTAGAAACTCCACATTTTGAAACACCACAACTAGATACTCCACAACTACAAATTCCATAACTAGAAACTCCACAACTTGAAACTCAACAAATAGATACTCCACAACTATGGACTCCACAACTAGAAACTCTAACACTAGAAACTCCACAGCCAGAAACTCCGCAACTAAAAACTCCGCAACTAGAAACTCCACAGCTAGAAAATCCACAGCTAGAAATTCCACAACTAGAAACTCCACAACTACAGACTCCGCAACTATAAACTCCACAACTAGACAATCCGCAACTAGGAACTCTACAACTTCAAAATCCACAACTAAAAACTCCACAACTAGAAACTCCAACCCCAGAAACTCCGCAACTAGAAACTCCGCAACAAGAAATCCCACAACTAGAGACCCCACAACTAGAGACTTCACAACTAGAAACTCCGCAGCTAGAAAATTCACAGCTAGAAATTGCACAACTAGAAACTCCACAACCACAGACTCCGCAACTATAAACTCCACAACTAGACAATCCGCAACTAGGAACTCTACAACTTCAAAATCCACAAATAAAAACTTCACAACTTGAAACTCCACAACTAGATACTCCACAACTACAAACTCCACAACTAGAAACTCCACAACTTGAAACTCCGCCACTAGAAACTCCGCCACTACAATCTCCACAACTGGAAAACTCCGCAACTAGAAACTCTGCAACTAGAAACTCTGCAACTAGAAACTCCAGAGCTAGAAACTCCACAACTACAAACTCCACAACTAGAGACTCCACAACTAGAAACTCCACAACTACGAGTCCCACAACTACGAACCCCACAACTACAAATTCAACAACTAGAAATTCCACAACTAGAAACTCAACAACTTTAGACTTCGCAACTAGAAACTCCACAACTAGAGACTCCACAACTAGAAACTCCACAACTAGAAACTCCACAACTAGAAACACCGCAACTAGAAACTCCACAGCTAGAAAGTCCGCAACTAGAAACTCTGCAACTAGAAACTCCGCAACTAGAAACTCCACAGCTAGAAAATCCACCACTAGAAACTCCACAACTAGACACTCCCAACTAGACACTCCGCAACTAGGAACTCTACAACTTCAAAATCCACAACTAGATACTCCACAACTTGAAACTCCACAACTAGATACTCCACAACTACAAACTCCACAACTTGAAACTCCGCAACTAGAAACTCCATAACTAGAAACTCCACTACTAGAAAACACCGCAACTAGAAACTCTGCAACTAGAAACTCCACAACTAGAAACTCCTCAACTAGAAACTCCACAACTTGAAACACCACAACTAGATACTCCACAACTACAAACTCCCCAACTAGAAACTCCACAACTAAAAACTCCACAACTTGAAACTCCGCAACTAGAAACTCCACAACTAGAGACTCCACAACTAGAGACTTCACAAGTAGAAACTCCGCAACCAGAAAATCCACAACTAGAAACTCCACAGCTAGAAACTCCACATTTTGTAACACCACAACTAGATACTCCACAACTACAAATTCCCTAACTAGAAACTTCACAACTTGAAACTCAACAAATAGATACTCCACAACTATGGACTCCACAACTAGAAACTCTAACACTAGAAACTCCACAACAAGAAACTCCGCAACTAAAAACTCCGCAACTAGAAACTCCACAGCTAGAAAATCCACAGCTAGAAATTCCACAACTAGAAACTCCACAACTACAGACTCCGCAACTATAAACTCCACAACTAGACAATCCGCAACTAGGGACTCTACAACTTCAAAATCCACAACTAAAAACTTCACAACTTGAAACTCCCCAACTAGATACTCCACAACTACAAACTCCACAACTAGAAACTCCACAACTTGAAACTCCGCAACTAGAAACTCTGCCACTACAATCTCCACAACTGGAAAACTCCGCAGCTAGAAACTCTGCAACTAGAGACTCCACAACTAGAAACTCCACAACTACGAGTCCCACAACTACAAACCCCACAACTACAAACTCAACAACTAGAAATTCCACAACTAGAAACTCAACAACTTTGGACTTCGCAACTAGAAACTCTACAACTAGAGACTCCACAACTAGGAACTCCATAACTAGAGACTCCACAACCAGAAACTCCACAGCTAGAAGTTACACAACTTGAGACTTCGTATGTAGAGACTCGGCAACTAGAAACACAACAACTAGAATCTCCACAATGAGAAACTCCACAACTAGAAACTCCACAACTTGAAACACCACAACTAGATACTCCACAAAAACAAATTTCATAACTAGAAACTCCACAACTAGAGACTTTACAACTAGAAACTCCGCAACTAGAAACTCCACAACTAGAAACTTCACAGCTAGAAACTCCGAAACTTGAATTACCACAACTAGATACTACACAACTACAAATTCCACAACTAGAAACTCCACAACTTGAAACTCCATAACTAGAAACTCCGCAACTAGAAAATCCACAACTAGAAACTCCTCAACTAGAAACTCCACAACTTGAAACACCACAACTAGATACTCTAGAAACTCCCCAACTAGAAACTCCACAACTTGAAACTCCGCAACTACAAATTCCACAACTAGAAACTCCACAACTTGAAACCCAACAAATAGATACTCCACAACTACGGAATCCAAAACTAGAAACTCCACTAGAAACTCCAACCCCAGAAACTCCACAATAAACTCCACAACTAGAAACTCCACAACTTGACACTCCACAACTAATAAACTCCGCAACTAGAAAATCTGCAACTAGAAACTCCACAGTTAGATACTTCACTACTTGAAACACCACAACTAGATACTCCACAACTTGCAACCCCACAACTAGATACTCCACAACTACAAATTTCACAACTAGAAACTCCACAACTAAAAACTCCGCACCTTTAAACTCCGCCACTAGAAACTCCACAGCTAGAAAGTCCTCAACTAGAAACTCTGCAACTAGAAACTCCGCAACTAGAAACTCCACAGCTAGAAAATCCACCACTAGAAACTTCACAACTAACAACGCCACAACTAAGGACTCCGCAAATAGAAAACTCCGCAACTAGAAACTCCCAACCAGACACTCCGCAACTAGGAACTCTACAACTTCAAAATCCACAACTAGAAACTCTCCAACTTGAAACTCCGCAACTAGATACTCCACAACTACAAACTTCACAGTCAGAAACTCCACAACTAGAAACTCCACAACTAATAAACTCCGCAACTAGAAAATCTGCAACTAGAAACTCTGCAACTAGAAACTCCACAGCTGGAAACTTCACTACTTGAAGCACCACGACTAGATACTCCACAACTACGAATTCCACAACTAGAAACTTCACAGCTAGAAAGTTCGCAACTAGAAACTCTGCAACTAGAAACTCTACAACTAGAAACTCCAACACTTGAAACACCACAACAAGATACTCCACAACTACAAACTCCACAACTAGAAACTCCACAACTAAAAACTCCACAACTTGAAACTCCGCAACTAGAAACTCCACAACTAGAAACTCCAACCCCAGAAACTCCGCAACTAGAAACTCCGCAACAAGAAATCCCAAAACTAGAGACCCCACAACTAGAGACTTCACAACTAGAAACTCCGCAGCTAGAAAATTCACAGCTAGAAATTGCACAACTAGAAACTCCACAACCACAGACTCCGCAACTATAAACTCCACAACTAGACAATCCGCAACTAGGAACTCTACAACTTCAAAATCCACAAATAAAAACTTCACAACTTGAAACTCCACAACTAGATACTCCACAACTACAAACTCCACAACTAGAAACTCCACAACTTGAAACTCCGCAACTAGAAACTCCGCCACTACAATCTCCACAACTGGAAAACTCCGCAACTAGAAACTCTGCAACTAGAAACTCTGCAACTAGAAACTCTGCAACTAGAAACTCCAGAGCTAGAAACTCCACAACTACAAACTCCACAACTATGGACTCCACAACTAGAAACACTAACACTAGAAACTCCACAACCAGAAACTCCGCAACTAAAAACTCCGCAACTAGAAACTCCACAGCTAGAAAATCCACAGCTAGAAATTCCACAACTAGAAACTCCACAACTACAGACTCCGCAACTATAAACTGCACAACTAGACAATCCGCAACTAGGGACTCTACAACTTCAAAGTCCACAACTAAAAACTTCACAACTTGAAACTCCCCAACTAGATACTCCACAACTACAAACTCCACAACTAGAAACTCCACAACTTGAAACTCCGCAACTAGAAACTCTGCCACTACAATCTCCACAACTGGAAAACTCCGCAACTAGAAACTCTGCAACTAGAGACTCCACAACTAGAAACTCCACAACTACGAGTCCCACAACTACAAACCCCACAACTACAAACTCAACAACTAGAAATTCCACAACTAGAAACTCAACAACTTTGGACTTCGCAACTAGAAACTCTACAACTAGAGACTCCACAACTAGGAACTCCATAACTAGAGACTCCACAACCAGAAACTCCACAGCTAGAAATTACACAACTTGAGACTTCGTATGTAGAGACTCGGCAACTAGAAACACAACAACTAGAATCTCCACAATGAGAAACTCCACAACTAGAAACTCCACAACTTGAAACACCACAACTAGATACTCCACAAAAACAAATTTCATAACTAGAAACTCCACAACTTGAAACTCCACAACTAGATACTCCACAACTACAAACTCCATAACTTGAAACTCCGACACTAGAAACTTCATAACTAGAAACTCCACTACTAGAAAACTCCGCAACTAGAAACTCTGCAACTAGAAACTCCACAACTAGAAACTCCTCAACTAGAAACTCCACAACTTCAAACACGACAACTAGATACTCCACAACTACAAACTCCACAACTAGAAACTCCACGATTAAAAACTCCACAACTTGAAACTCCGCAACTAGATACTCCACAACTTGCAACCCCACAACTAGATACTCCACAACTACAAATTTCACAACTAGAAACTCCACAACTAAAAACTCCGCAACTAGAAACTCCACAGCTAGAAAGTCCTCAACTAGAAACTCTGCAACTAGAAACTCCGCAACTAGAAACTCCACAGCTAGAAAATCCACCACTAGAAACTCCACAACTAGCAACGCCACAACTACAGACTCCGCAACTAGAAAACTCCGCAACACGAAACTCCCAACCAGACACTCCGCAACTAGGAACTCTACAACTTCAAAATCCACAACTAGAAACTCCCCAACTTGAAACTCCGCAACTAGATACTCCACAACTACAAACTTCACAATTAGAAACTCCACAACTAGAAACTCCAATTTGAAACTCCACAACTAATAAACTCCGCAACTAGAAAATCTGCAACTAGAAACTCCGCAACTAGAAACTCCACAACTAGAAACTCCACAACCAGAAACTCCATAGCTAGAAACTCCGCAACTAGAAATCCCACAACTAGAGACTCCACAACTAGAGACTTCACAACTAGAAACTCCGCAACTAGAAAATCCACAACTAGAAACTCCACAGCTAGAAACTCCACATTTTGAAACACCACAACTAGATACTCCACAACTACAAATTCCATAACTAGAAACTCCACAACATGAAACTCAACAAATAGATACTCCACAACTATGGACTCCACAACTAGAAACTCTAACACTAGAAACTCCACAGCCAGAAACTCCGCAACTAAAAACTCCGCAACTAGAAACTCCACAGCTAGAAAATCCACAGCTAGAAATTCCACAACTAGAAACTCCACAACTACAGACTCCGCAACTATAAACTCCACAACTAGACAATCCGCAACTAGGAACTCTACAACTTCAAAATCCACAACTAAAAACTCCACAACTAGAAACTCCAACCCCAGAAACTCCGCAACTAGAAACTCCGCAACAAGAAATCCCACAACTAGAGACCCCACAACTAGAGACTTCACAACTAGAAACTCCGCAGCTAGAAAATTCACAGCTAGAAATTGCACAACTAGAAACTCCACAACCACAGACTCCGCAACTATAAACTCCACAACTAGACAATCCGCAACTAGGAACTCTACAACTTCAAAATCCACAAATAAAAACTTCACAACTTGAAACTCCACAACTAGATACTCCACAACTACAAACTCCACAACTAGAAACTCCACAAGTTGAAACTCCGCCACTAGAAACTCCGCCACTACAATCTCCACAACTGGAAAACTCCGCAACTAGAAACTCTGCAACTAGAAACTCTGCAACTAGAAACTCCAGAGCTAGAAACTCCACAACTACAAACTCCACAACTAGAGACTCCACAACTAGAAACTCCACAACTACGAGTCCCACAACTACGAACCCCACAACTACAAATTCAACAACTAGAAATTCCACAACTAGAAACTCAACAACTTTAGACTTCGCAACTAGAAACTCCACAACTAGAGACTCCACAACTAGAAACTCCACAACTAGAAACTCCACAACTAGAAACACCGCAACTAGAAACTCCACAGCTAGAAAGTCCGCAACTAGAAACTCTGCAACTAGAAACTCCGCAACTAGAAACTCCACAGCTAGAAAATCCACCACTAGAAACTCCACAACTAGACACTCCCAACTAGACACTCCGCAACTAGGAACTCTACAACTTCAAAATCCACAACTAGATACTCCACAACTTGAAACTCCACAACTAGATACTCCACAACTACAAACTCCACAACTTGAAACTCCGCAACTAGAAACTCCATAACTAGAAACTCCACTACTAGAAAACTCCGCAACTAGAAACTCTGCAACTAGAAACTCCACAACTAGAAACTCCTCAACTAGAAACTCCACAACTTGAAACACCACAACTAGATACTCCACAACTACAAACTCCCCAACTAGAAACTCCACAACTAAAAACTCCACAACTTGAAACTCCGCAACTAGAAACTCCACAACTAGAGACTCCACAACTAGAGACTTCAAAGTTTCAAAGTTTCAAAGTTTCAAAGTTTCTTTATTTACCAGACCAAACTGGAAGGTCGCCAAGGCTAAAAGCCGTGAGAAACGGCTTGACAAAGGCCCTGGTGACCTGAATATACACATGGCAGTAGTGCGGAAATGATTACAAGTACATAACATGCAAGTACAATAAAAAAAATATGAACAATACACATTTCAAAAATGATTTTTTAACTGATTTTTTAACTCCGCAACTAGAAACTCCACAGCTAGAAAATCCACCACTAGAAACTCCACAACTAGCAACGCCACAACTACAGACTCCGCAACTAGAAAACTCCGCAACACGAAACTCCCAACCAGACACTCCGCAACTAGGAACTCTACAACTTCAAAATCCACAACTAGAAACTCCCCAACTTGAAACTCCGCAACTAGATACTCCACAACTACAAACTTCACAATTAGAAACTCCACAACTAGAAACTCCAATTTGAAACTCCACAACTAATAAACTCCGCAACTAGAAAATCTGCAACTAGAAACTCCGCAACTAGAAACTCCACAACTAGAAACTCCACAACCAGAAACTCCATAGCTAGAAACTCCGCAACTAGAAATCCCACAACTAGAGACTCCACAACTAGAGACTTCACAAGTAGAAACTCCGCAACCAGAAAATCCACAACTAGAAACTCCACAGCTAGAAACTCCACATTTTGTAACACCACAACTAGATACTCCACAACTACAAATTCCCTAACTAGAAACTTCACAACTTGAAACTCAACAAATAGATACTCCACAACTATGGACTCCACAACTAGAAACTCTAACACTAGAAACTCAACAACCACAAACTCCGCAACTAAAAACTCCGCAACTAGAAACTCCACAGCTAGAAAATCCACAGCTAGAAATTCCACAACTAGAAACTCCACAACTACAGACTCCGCAACTATAAACTCCACAACTAGACAATCCGCAACTAGGGACTCTACAACTTCAAAGTCCACAACTAAAAACTTCACAACTTGAAACTCCCCAACTAGATACTCCACAACTACAAACTCCACAACTAGAAACTCCACAACTTGAAACTCCGCAACTAGAAACTCTGCCACTACAATCTCCACAACTGGAAAACTCCGCAACTAGAAACTCTGCAACTAGAGACTCCACAACTAGAAACTCCACAACTACGAGTCCCACAACTACAAACCCCACAACTACAAACTCAACAACTAAAAATTCCACAACTAGAAACTCAACAACTTTGGACTTCGCAACTAGAAACTCTACAACTAGAGACTCCACAACTAGGAACTCCATAACTAGAGACTCCACAACCAGAAACTCCACAGCTAGAAATTACACAACTTGAGACTTCGTATGTAGAGACTCGGCAACTAGAAACAGAACAACTAGAATCTCCACAATGAGAAACTCCACAACTAGAAACTCCACAACTTGAAACACCACAACTGGATACTCCACAAAAACAAATTTCATAACTAGAAACTCCACAACTTGAAACTCCACAACTAGATACTCCACAACTACAAACTCCACAACTTGAAACTCCGCAACTAGAAACTTCATAACTAGAAACTCCACTACTAGAAAACTCCGCAACTAGAAACTCTGCAACTAGAAACTCCACAACTAGAAACTCCTCAACTAGAAACTCCACAACTTCAAACACGACAACTAGATACTCCACAACTACAAACTCCACAACTAGAAACTCCACGATTAAAAACTCCACAACTTGAAACTCCGCAACTAGATACTCCACAACTTGCAACCCCACAACTAGATACTCCACAACTACAAATTTCACAACTAGAAACTCCACAACTAAAAACTCCGCAACTAGAAACTCCACAGCTAGAAAGTCCTCAACTAGAAACTCTGCAACTAGAAACTCCGCAATTAGAAACTCCACAGCTAGAAAATCCACCACTAGAAACTCCACAACTAGCAACGCCACAACTACAGACTCCGCAACTAGAAAACTCCGCAACACGAAACTCCCAACCAGACACTCCGCAACTAGGAACTCTACAACTTCAAAATCCACAACTAGAAACTCCCCAACTTGAAACTCCGCAACTAGATACTCCACAACTACAAACTTCACAATTAGAAACTCCACAACTAGAAACTCCAATTTGAAACTCCACAACTAATAAACTCCGCAACTAGAAAATCTGCAACTAGAAACTCCACAGCTAGAAACTTCACTACTTGAAACACCACAACTAGATACTCCAAAACTACGAATTCTACAACAATAAACTCCAAAACTAGAAACTCCGCCACTAGAAACTCACAAACTAGAAACTCCTCAATTAGAAACTCCACAACTTGAAACACCACAACTAGATACTCCACAACTACAAACTCCACAACTACAAACTCCACAACTAAAAACTCCACAACTTGAAACTCCGCAACTAGAAACTCCACAACTAGAAACTCCACAACCAGAAACTCCATAACTAGAAACTCCGCAACTAGAAATCCCACAACTAGAGACTCCACAACTAGAGACTTCACAACTAGAAACTCCGCAACTAGAAAATCCACAACTAGAAACTCCACAGCTAGAAACTCCACATTTTGAAACACCACAACTAGATACTCCACAACTACAAATTCCATAACTAGAAACTCCACAACTTGAAACTCAACAAATAGATACTCCACAACTATGGACTCCACAACTAGAAACTCTAACACTAGAAACTCTACAGCCAGAAACTCCGCAACTAAAAACTCCGCAACTAGAAACTCCACAGCTAGAAAATCCACAGCTAGAAATTCCACAACTAGAAACTCCACAACTACAGACTCCGCAACTATAAACTCCACAACTAGACAATCCGCAACTAGGAACTCTACAACTTCAAAATCCACAACTAAAAACTTCACAACTTGAAACTCCAACTCTAGATACTTCACAACTACAAACTCCACAACTAGAAACTCCACAACTTGAAACTCCGCAACTAGAAACTCCGCCACTACAATCTCCACAACTGGAAAACTCCGCAACTAGAAACTCTGCAACTAGAAACTCCGCAACTAGAAACTCCAGACCTAGAAACTCCACAACTACAAACTCCACAACTAGAGACTCCACAACTAGAAACTCCACAACTACGAGTCTCACAACTACGAACCCCACAACTACAAACTCAACAACTAGAAATTCCACAACTAGAAACTCAACAACTTTGGACTTCGCAACTAGAAACTCCACAGCTAGAGACTCCACAACTAGGAACTCCACAACTAGAGACTCCACAACCAGAAACTCCACAGCTAGAAATTCCACAGCTTGAGACTTCGTATGTAGAGACTCGGCAACTAGAAACACAACAACTAGAAACTCCACAACGAGAAACTCCACAACTAGAAACTCCACAACTTGAAACACCACAACTAGATACTCCACAAAAACAAATTTCATAACTAGAAACTCCACAGCTAGAAAGTCTGCAAATAGAAACTCTGCAACTAGAAACTCCGCAACTAGAAACTCCACAGCTAGAAAATCCACCACTAGAAACTCCACAACTAGCAACTCCACAACTACAGACTCCGCAACTAGAAAACTCCGCAACTAGAAACTCCCAACCAGACACTCCGCAACTAGGAACTCTACAACTTCAAAATCCACAACTAGAAACTCCCCAACTTGAAACACCGCAACTAGATACTCCACAACTACAAACTCCACAACTAGAAACTCCGCAACTAGAAACTCCGCCACTAGAAACTCCACAACTATTAAACTCCGCAACTAGAAAATCTGCAACTAGAAACTCCATAACTAGGAACTCCACAACTAGCAACTCCACAACTACAGACTCCACAACTACAGACTCCTCAACTAGAAACTCCGCAACTAGAAACTCCACAACCAGAAACTTCGCAACTAGAAACTCCGCAACTAGAAATCGCACAACTAGAGACTCCACAGCTAGAAACTCCACATTTTGAAACACCACAACTAGATACTCCACAACTACAAATTCCATAACTAGAAACTCCACAACTTGAAACTCCACAAATAGATACTCCACAACTACAAATTCCATAACTAGAAACTCCACAACTTGAAACTCAACAAATAGATACTCCACAACTATGGACTCCACAACTAGAATCTCTAACACTAGAAACTCCATAACCAGAAACTCCGCAACTAAAAACTCCGCAACTAGAAACTCCACAGTTAGAAAATCCACAGCTAGAAATTCCACAACTAGAAACTCCACAACTACAGACTCCGCCACTATAAACTCCACAACTAGACCATCCGCAACTTGAAACTCCACAACTTGAAACCCAACAAATAGATACTCCACAACAACGGACTCCACAACTAGAAACTCCATAACTAGAAACATCACTACTAGAAAACTCCGCAACTAGAAACTCTTCAACTAGTAACTGCGCAACTAGAAACTCCACAGCTAGAAACTTCACTACTTCAAACACCACAACTAGATACTCAAAAACTACGAATTCCACAACTAGAAACTCCACAACTAGAAACTCCGCAACTAGAAACTCCTCAACTAGAAACTCCACTACTTGAAACACCACAACTAGAAATTCCACAGCTTGAGACTTCGTATGTAGAGACTCGGCAACTAGAAACTCAACAACTAGAAACTCCACAACGAGAAACTCCACAACTAGAAACTCCACAACTTGAAACACCAATACTAGATACTCCACAAAAACGAATTTCATAACTAGAAACTGCACAACTAGAAGCTCCACAACTAGAAATGGCGCAACTAGAAACTCCACAATTAGAGACTCCATAACTCTAAACTTCACAACTAGAAACTCCACAACCAGAAACTCCGCAAATAGAAACTCCGCAACTAGAAATCCCACAACTAGAGACTCCACAACTAGAGACTTCACAACTAGAAACTCTGCAACTAGAAACTCCACAACTAGAAACTCCACAGCTAGAAACTCCACAACTTGAAACACCACAACTAGATACTCCACAACTACAAATTCCGCAACAAGAAACTGCACAACTTGAAACCCAACAAATAGATACTCCACAACTACGGACTCCACAACTAGATACTCCAACATTAGAAACTCCACAACCAGAAACTCCGCAACTAGAAAATCCACAGCTATATATTCCACAACTAGAAACTCCACAACTACAGACTCCGCAACTAGAAAACTCCGCAACTATAAATTACACAACTAGACAATCCGCAACTAGAAACTCTACAACTTCAAAATCCACAACCAAAAACTCCACAACTTGAAACTCCACAACTAGATACTCCACAACTGTAAACTCCACATCTTGAAACTCCGCAACTAGAAACACCGCCACTGCAATCTTCACAACTGGAAAACTCTGCAACTAGAAACTCTGCAACTAGAAACTCCGCAACTAGACACTCAACAGCTAGAAACTCCACAACTACAAACTCCACAACTAGAGACTCCACAACTAGAAACTTCACAACTACGAACTCCACAACTACGAACCCCATAACTACAAACTTCACAACTAGAAACTCCACAACTAGAAACTCCACAACTTTAGACTTCGCTACTAGAAATTCACAACTAGAGACTCCGCAACTAGGAACTCCACAACTAGAGACTCCACAACGAGAAACTCCACAGCTAGAAACTTCACAACTAGAGACTTTACAACTAGAAACTTCACAACTAGAAACTCCACAACTAGAAACTTCACAGCTAGAAACTCCAAAACTTGAATTACCACAACTAGATACTACACAACCACAAATTCCACAACTAGAAACTCCACAACTTGAAACTCCATAACTAGAAACTCCGCTACTAGAAAACTCCACAACTAAAAACTCCACAGCTAGAGATTTCACTACTTGAAACACTACAACTAGATACTCCAAAACTACGAATTCCACAACAATAAACTCCAACACTAGAAACTCCGCAACTAGAAACTCCACAACTAGAAACTCCTCAACTAGAAACTCCACAACTTGAAACACCACAACTAGATACTCTAGAAACTCCCCAACTAGAAACTCCCCAACTTGAAACTCCGCAACTACAAATTCCACAAATAGAAACTCCACAACTTGAAACTCAACAAATAGATACTCCACAACTACCGAATCCAAAACTAGAAACTCCACTAGAAACTCCACAACCAGAAACTCCGACCTAAAAACTCCGCAACTAGAAATTCCACAACTACAAACTCCACAACTAGAGACTCCGCAACAAGAAACTCCACAACTAGAAACTCCACAACTTGAAACTCCATAACTAGAAACTCCGCTACTAGAAAACTCCACAACTAGAAACTCCACAGCTAGAGATTTCACTACTTGAAACACTACAACTAGATACTCCAAAACTACAAATTCCACAACAATAAACTCCAACACTAGAAACTCCGCAACTAGAAACTTCACAACTAGAACTCCTCAACTAGAAACTCCACAACTTGAAACACCACAACTAGATACTCTAGAAACTCCACAACTAGAAACTCCACAACTAGAAATTCCACAACTTGAAACACCACAACTAGATACTCTAGAAACTCCACAACTAGAAACTCCACAACTTGAAACCCAACAAATAGATACTCCACAACTACCGAATCCAAAACTAGAAACTCCACTAGAAACTCCACAACCAGAGACTCCGACCTAAAAACTCCGCAACTAGAAATTCCACAACTACAAACTCCACAACTAGAGACTCCGCAACAAGAAACTCCACAACTAGAAACTCCACAACTTGACACTCCAAAACTAATAAACTCCGCAACTAGAAAATCTGCAACTAGAAACTCCACAGTTAGATACTTCACTACTTGAAACACCACAACTAGATACTCCACAACTTGCAACCCCACAACTAGATACTCCACAACTACAAATTTCACAACTAGAAACTCCAAAACTAAAAACTCTGCAACTATAAACTTCGCAACTAGAAACTCCACAGCTAGAACGTCCTCAACTAGAAACTCTGCAACTAGAAACTCCGCAACTAGAAACTCCACAGCTAGAAAATCCACCACTAGAAACTCCAAAACTAGCAACGCCACAACTACAGACTCCGAAACTAGAAAACTCCGCAACAGGAAACTCCCAACCAGACACTCCGCAACTAGGAACTCTACAACTTCAAAATCCAGAACTAAAAACTCCACAACTTAAAACTCCGCAACTAGAAACTCCACAACTAGAGACTCCACAACCAGAAACTCCGCAACTAGAAACTCCGCAACTAGAAAATCCACAACTAGAAACTCCACAGCTAGAAACTCCACATTTTGAAACACCACAACTAGATACTCCACAACTACAAATTCCATAACTAGAAACTCCACAACTTGAAACTCAACAAATAGATACTCCACAACTATGGACTCCACAACTAGAAACTCTAACACTAGAAACTCCACAACCAGGAACTCTGCAACTAAAAACTCCGCAACTAGAAACTTCACAGCTAGAAAATCCACAGCTAGAAATTCCACAACTAGAAACTCCACAACTACAGACTCCGCAACTATAAACTCCACAAGTAGACAATCCGCAACTAGGAACTCTACAACTTCAAAATTCACAACTAAAAACGTCACAACTTGCAACTCCAACTCTAGATACTCCACAACTACAAACTCCACAACTAGAAACTCCACAACTTGAAACTCCGCAACTAGAAACTCCGCCACTACAATCTCCACAACTGGAAAACTCCGCAACTAGAAACTCTGCAACTAGAAACTCCGCAACTAGAAACTCCACAGCTAGAAAATCCACCAATAGAAACTCCACAACTAGCAACTCCCAACTAGACACTCCACAACTAGGAACTCTACAACTTCAAAATCCACAACTAGAAACTCCACAACTACAAACTCCACAACTAGAGACTCCACAACTAGAAACTCCACAACTACGAGTCCCACAGCTACTAACCCCACAACTACAATCTCAACAACTAGAAATTCCCCAACTAGAAACTCAACAACTTTAGACTTCGCAACTAGAAACTCCACAACTAGAGACTCCACAACTAGGAACTCCACAACAAGAAACTCCACAGCTAGGAAGTCCGCAACTAGAAACTCTGCAACTAGAAACTCCACAACTAGAAACTCCGCAACTTGAAACTCCACAGCTAGAAACTCCAGAACTACAAACACCACAACTAGAGACTCCACAACTAGAAACTTCACTACTACGAGCTCCACAACTACGAACCCCACAACTACAATCTCAACAACTAGAAATTCCCCAACTAGAAACTCAACAACTTTAGACTTCGCAACTAGAAACTCCGCAACTAAAAACTCCGCAACTAGAAACTCCACAGCTAGAAAATCCACAGCTGGAAATTCCACAACTAGAAACTCCACAACTACAGACTCCGCAACTATAAACTCCACAACTAGACAATCCGCAACTAGGAACTCTACAACTTCAAAATCCACAACTAAAAACTTCACAAATTGAAACTCCACAACTAGATACTCCACAACTACAAACTCCACAACTAGAAACTCCACAACTTGAAACTCCGCAACTAGAAACTCCATCACTGCAATCTCCACAACTGGAAAACTACGCAACTAGAAACTCTGCAACTAGAAACTCCGCAACTAGAAACTCCAGAGCTAGAGTCTCCACAACTACAAACTCCACAACTAGAGACTCCACAACTAGAAACTCCACAACTACGAGTCCCTCAACTACGAACCCCACAACTACAAACTCAACAACTAGAAATTCCACAACTAGAAACTCAACAACTTTAGACTTCGCAACTAGAAACTCCACAACTAGAGACTCCACAACTAGGAACTCCACAACTAGAGACTCCACAACCAGAAACTCCACAGCTAGAAATTCCACAGCTTGACACTTCGTATGTAGAGACTCGGCAACTAGAAACACAACAACTAGAAACTCCACAAAGAGAAACTCCACAACTAGAAACTCCACAACTTGAAACACCACAACTAGATACTCCACAACTACGAATTCCACAACTAGAAACTCCACAGCTAGAAAGTTCGCAACTAGAAACTCTGCAACTAGAAACTCGTCAACTAGAAACTCCACAACCAGATACTCCGCAACTAGAAACTCCGCAACTAGAAATCCCACAACTAGAGACTTCACAACTAAAAACTCCGCAACTAGAAAATCTACAACTAGAAACTCCACAGCTAGAAACTCCACATTTTGAAACACCACAACTAGATACTCCACAACTACAAATTCTATAACTAGAAACTCCACAACTTGAAACTCAACAAATAGATACTCCACAACTATGGACTCCACAACTAGAAACTCTAACACTAGAAACTCCACAACCAGAAACTCCGCAACTAAAAACTCCGCAACTAGAAACTCCACAGCTAGAAAATCCACAGCTAGAAATTCCACAACTAGAAATACCACAACTACAGACTCCGCAACTTTAAACTCCGCAACTAGACAATCCGCAACTAGGAACTCCACAACTTCAAAATCCACAACTAAAAACTTCACAACTTGAAACTCCACAACTAGATACTCCACAACTACACACTCCACAACTTGAAACTCCGCAACTAGAAACTCCGCCACTACGATCTCCACAACTGGAAAACTCCGCAACTAGAAACTCTGCAACTAGAAACTCCGCAACTAGAAACTCCAGAGCTAGAAACTCCACAACTACAAACTCCACAACTAGAGACTCCACAACTAGAAACTCCACAACTACGAGTCCCACAGCTACTAACCCCACAACTACAACCTCAACAACTAGAAATTCCCCAACTAGAAACTCAACAACTTTAGACTTCGCAACTAGAAACTCCACAACTAGAGACTCCACAACTAGGAACTCCACAACAAGAAACTCCACAGCTAGGAAGTCCGCAACTAGAAACTCTGCAACTAGAAACTCCACAACTAGAAACTCCGCAACTTGAAACTCCACAGCTAGAAACTCCAGAACTACAAACACCACAACTAGAGACTCCACAACTAGAAACTTCACTACTACGAGCTCCACAACTACGAACCCCACAACTACAAACTCCACAACTAGAAACTAAACAACTAGAAACTCCACAACTTTAGACTTCGCAACTACAAACTCCACAACTAGAGACTCCACAACTAGAAACTCCACAACTAGAGATTCCACAACCAGAAACTCCACAGCTAGAAACTCCGCAACTTGAAACACCACAACTAGATACTCCACAACTACAAATTTCACAACTAGAAACTCCACAACTAAAAACTCCGCAACTAGAAACTCCGCAACTAGAAACTCCACAGCTAGAAAGCCCGCAACTAGAAACTGCGCCACTGCAATCTTCACAACTGGAAAACTCTGCAACTAGAAACTCTGCAACTAGAAACTCCGCAACTACAAACTCCACAGGTAGAAACTCCACAACTACAAACTCCACAACTAGAGACTCCACAACTAGAAACTCCACAACTACGAACTCCACAACTACGAACCCCAAAACTACAAACTCCACAACAAGAAACTCCACAACTAGAAACTCCACAACTTTAGACTACGCAACTAGAAATCCACAACTAGAGACTCCACAACTAGGAACTCCAGAACTAGAGACTCCACGACCAGAAACTCCACAGCTAGAAACTCCACAACTAGAGACTTTACAACTAGAAACTCCACAACTAGAAACTCCACAACTAGAAACTCCACAACTAGAAACTCCACAGCTAGAACTTCCAAAACTTGAAAAACCACAACTAGATACTACACAACTACAAATTCCACAACTAGAAACTCCACAACTTTAAACTCCACTACTAGAAAACCCCACAACTAGAAACTCCACAGTTAGATACTTCACTACTTGAAACACCACAACTAGATACTCCACAACTACAAATTCCGAAACTAGAAACTCCACGGCTAGAAAGTCCACAACTAGAATCTCTGCAACTAGAAACTCCACAACTAGAAACTGCACAGCTAGAAAATCTACCACTAGAAACTCCACAACTACAGACTCCACAACTAGAAACTCCGCAACTAGAAACTCCACAACCAGAAACTCCGCAACTAGAAATCCCACAACTAGAGACTCCACAACTAGAGACTTCACAACTAGAAACTCCGCAACTAGAAACTCCACAACTAGAAACTCCACAACTAGAAACTCCACAACTTGCAACCCCACAACTAGATACTCCACAACTACAAATTTCACAACTAGAAACTCCACAACTAAAACTCCGCAACTAGAAACTCCGCAACTAGAAACTCCACAGCTAGAAAGTCCGCAACTAGAAACTCTGCAACTAGAAACTCCGCAACTAGAAACTCCACAGCTAGAAAATCCACCACAAGAAACTCCACAACTAGCAACACCAAAACTACAGACTCCGCAACTAGAAAACTCCGCAACTAGAAACTCCCAACCAGACACTCCACAACTAGGAACTCTACAACTTCAAAATCCACAACTAGAAACTCCCCAACTTGAAACTCCGCAACTAGATACTCCACAACTACAAACTCCACAACTAGAAACTCCTCAACTAGAAACTCCACAACTAATAAACTCCACAACTAATAAACTCCGCAACTAGAAAATCTGCAACTAGAAATTCTGCAACTAGAAACTCCACAGCTAGAAACTTCACTACTTGAAACACCACAACTAGATACTCCACAACTACCAATTCCACAACTAGAAACTCCACAGCTAGAAAGTTCGCAACTAGAAACTCTGCTACTAGAAACTCTACAACTAGAAACTGCACAGCTAGAAAATCTCCCACTAGAAACTCCACGACTACAGACTCCACAACTACACACTTCACAACAAGAAACTCCACAACTAGAAACTCCACAACCAGAAACTCCGCAACTAGAAACTCCGCAACTAGAAATCCCACAACTAGAGACTCCATAACTAGAAACTCCACTACTAAAAACTCCACAACTTGAACTCCGCAACTAGAAACTCCACAACTAAAAACTCCACAACTTGAACTCCGCAACTAGAAACTCCACAACTAGAGACTCCATAACTGGGAACTCCACAACTAGAAACTCCACATTTACAGACTCCACAACTACAGACTCCACAACTAGAAACTCCACAACTAGAAACTCCACAACCAGAAACTCCGCAACTAGAAACTCCGCAACTAGAAATCCCACAACTAGAGACACCACAACTAGAGACTTCACAACTAGAAACTCCGCAACTAGAAAATCCACAACTAGAAACTCCACAGCTAGAAACTCCACATTTTGAAACACCACAACAAGATACTCCACAACTACAAATTCCATAACTAGAAACTCCACAACTTCAAACTCAACAAATAGATACTCCACAATGATGGACTCCACAACTATGGACTCCACAACTAGAAACTCTAACACTAGAAACTCCACAACCAGAAACTCCGCAACTAAAAACTACGCAACTAGAAACTCCACAGCTAGAAAATCCACAGCTGGAAATTCCACAACTAGAAACTCCACAACTACAGACTCCGCAACTATAAACTCCACAACTAGACAATCCGCAACTAGGAACTCTACAACTTCAAAATCCACAACTAAAAACTTCACAAATTGAAACTCCACAACTACAAACTCCACAACTAGAAACTCCACAACTTAAAACTCCGCAACTAGAAACTCCACCACTGCAATCTCCACAACTGGAAAACTCCGCAACTAGAAACTCTGCAACTAGAAACTCCGCAACTAGAAACTCCACAACTACGAGTCCCTCAACTACGAACCCCACAACTACAAACTCAACAACTAGAAATTCCACAACTAGAAACTCAACAACTTTAGACTTCGCAACTAGAAACTCCACAACTAGAGACTCCACAACTAGGAACTCCACAAATAGAGACTCCACAACCAGAAACTCCACAGCTAGAAATTCCACAGCTTGAGACTTCGTATGTAGAGACTCGGCAACTAGAAACACAACAACTAGAAACTCCACAACGAGAAACTCCACAACTAGAAACTCCACAACTTGAAACACCACAACTAGATACTCCACAACTACGAATTCCACAACTAGAAACTCCACAGCTAGAAAGTTCGCAACTAGAAACTCTGCAACTAGAAACTCCACAACTAGAAACTCCACAACCAGATACTCCGCAACTAGAAACTCCGCAACTAGAAATCCCACAACTAGAGACTCCACAACTAGAGACTTCACAACTAGAAACTCCGCAAGTAGAAAATCTACAACTAGAAACTCCACAGCTAGAAACTCCACATTTTGAAACACCACAACTAGATACTCCACAACTACAAATTCTATAACTAGAAACTCCACAACTTGAAACTCAACAAATAGATACTCCACAACTATGGACTCCACAACTAGAAACTCTAACACTAGAAACTCCACAACCAGAAACTCCGCAACTAAAAACTCCGCAACTAGAAACTCCACAGCTAGAAAATCCACAGCTAGAAATTCCACAACTAGAAATACCACAACTACAGACTCCGCAACTTTAAACTCCGCAACTAGACAATCCGCAACTAGGAACTCCACAACTTCAAAATCCACAACTAAAAACTTCACAACTTGAAACTCCACAACTAGATACTCCACAACTACAAACTCCACAACTTGAAACTCCGCAACTAGAAACTCCGCCACTACGATCTCCACAACTGGAAAACTCCGCAACTAGAAACTCTGCAACTAGAAACTCCGCAACTAGAAACCCCAGAGATAGAAACTCCACAACTACAAACTCCACAACTAGAGACTTCACAACTAGAAACTCCACAACTACGAGTCCCACAACTACGAATCCCACAACTACAAACTGAACAACTAGAAATTCCACAACTAGAAACTCAACAACTTTAGACTTCGCAACTAGAAACTCCACAACTAGAGACTCCACAACTAGGAACTCCACAACTAGAGACTCCACAACCAGAAACTCCACAGCTAGAAATTCCACAGCTTGAGACTTCGTATGTAGAGACTCGGCAACTAGAAACACAACAACTAGAAACTCCTCAACGAGAAACTCCACAACTAGAAACTCCACAACTTGAAACACCACAACTAATACTCCACAAAAACAAATTTCATAACTAGAAACTCCACAGCTAGAAAGTCTGCAACTAGAAACTCTGCAACTAGAAACTCCACAACTACAGACTCCGCAACTATAAACTCCACAACTAGACAATCCGCAACTAGGAACTCCACAACTTCAAAATCCACAACTAAAAACTCCCCAACTTGAAACACCACAACTATATACTCCACAACTACAAACTCCACAACTAGAGACTCCACAACTAGAAACTTCACTACTACGAGCTCCACAACTACGAACCCCACAACTACAAACTCCACAACTAGAAACTAAACAACTAGAAACTCCACAACTTTAGACTTCGCAACTACAAACTGCACAACTAGAGACTCCACAACTAGAAACTCCACAACTAGAGATTCCACAACCAGAAACTCCACAGCTAGAAACTCCACAACTTGAGACTTCGCATTTAGAGATTCGGCAACTAGAAACTCAACAACTAGAAACTCCACAACTAGAAACTCCACAACTAGAAACTCCGCAACTTGAAACACCACAACTAGATACTCCACAACTACAAATTTCACTACTAGAAACTCCACAACTAAAAACTCCGCAACTAGAAACTCCGCAACTAGAAACTCCACAGCTAGAAAGCCCGCAACTAGAAACTGCGCCACTGCAATCTTCACAACTGGAAAACTCTGCAACTAGAAACTCTGCAACTAGAAACTCCGCAACTACAAACTCCACAGCTAGAAACTCCACAACTACAAACTCCACAACTAGAGACTCCACAACTAGAAACTCCACAACTACGAACTCCACAACTACGAACCCCAAAACTACAAACTCCACAACAAGAAACTCCACAACTAGAAACTCCACAACTTTAGACTTCGCAACTAGAAATCCACAACTAGAGACTCCACAACTAGGAACTCCAGAACTAGAGACTCCACGACCAGAAACTCCACAGCTAGAAACTCCACAACTAGAGACTTTACATTTAGAAACTCCACAACTAGAAACTCCACAGCTAGAACCTCCAAAACTTGAATTACCACAACTAGATACTACACATCTACAAATTCCACAACTAGAAACTCCACAACTTTAAACTCCACTACTAGAAAACCCCACAACTAGAAACTCCACAGTTAGATACTTCACTACTTGAAACACCACAACTAGATACTCCACAACTACAAATTCCGAAACTAGAAACTCCACGGCTAGAAAGTCCACAACTAGAATCTCTGCAACTAGAAACTCCACAACTAGAAACTGCACAGCTAGAAAATCTACCACTAGAAACTCCACAACTACAGACTCCACAACTAGAAACTCCACAACTAGAAACTCCACAACCAGAAACTCCGCAACTAGAAATCCCACAACTAGAGACTCCACAACTAGAGACTTCACAACTAGAAACTCCGCAACTAGAAACTCCACAACTAGAAACTCCACAACTTGCAACCCCACAACTAGATACTCCACAACTACAAATTTCACAACTAGAAACTCCACAACTAAAACTCCGCAACTAGAAACTCCGCAACTAGAAACTCCACAGCTAGAAAGTCCGCAACTAGAAACTCTGCAACTAGAAACTCCGCAACTAGAAACTCCACAGCTAGAAAATCCACCACTAGAAACTCCACAACTAGCAACACCAAAACTACAGACTCCGCAACTAGAAAACTCCGCAACTAGAAACTCCCAACCAGACACTCCACAACTAGGAACTCTACAACTTCAAAATCCACAACTAGAAACTCCCCAACTTGAAACTCTGCAACTAGATACTCCACAACTACAAACTCCACAACTAGAAACTCCTCAACTAGAAACTCCACAACTAATAAACTCCACAACTAATAAACTCCGCAACTAGAAAATCTGCAACTAGAAACTCTGCAACTAGAAACTCCACACCTAGAAACTTCACTACTTGAAACACCACAACTAGATACTCCACAACTACCAATTCCACAACTAGAAACTCCACAGCTAGAAAGTTCGCAACTAGAAACTCTGCAACTAGAAACTCTACAACTAGAAACTGCACAGCTAGAAAATCTCCCACTAGAAACTCCACGACTACAGACTCCACAACTACACACTTCACAACAAGAAACTCCACAACTAGAAACTCCACAACCAGAAACTCCGCAACTAGAAACTCCGCAACTAGAAATCCCACAACTAGAGACTCCATAACTAGAAACTCCACTACTAGAAAATTCCGCAACTAGAAACTCTGCAACTAGAAACTCCGCAACTAGAAACTCCACAGCTAGAAACTTCACTACTTGAAACACTACAACTTGATACTCCAAAACTACAAATTCTACAACAATAAACTCCAAAACTAGAAACTCCGCAACTAGAAACTCCACAACTAGAAACTCCTCAACTAGAAACTCCACAACTTGAAACACCACAACTAGATACTCCACAACTAGAAACTCCACAACTAAAAACTCCACAACTTGAACTCCGCAACTAGAAACTCCACAACTAGAGACTCCATAACTAGGAACTCCACAACTAGAAACTCCACATTTACAGACTCCACAACTACAGACTCCACAACTAGAAACTCCACAACTAGAAACTCCACAACCAGAAACTCCGCAACTAGAAACTCCGCAACTAGAAATCCCACATCTAGAGACACCACAACTAGAGACTTCACAACTAGAAACTCCGCAACTAGAAAATCCACAACTAGAAACTCCACAGCTAGAAACTCCACATTTTGAAACACCACAACAAGATTCTCCACAACTACAAATTCCATAACTAGAAACTCCACAACTTCAAACTCAACAAATAGATACTCCACAATGATGGACTCCACAACTATGGACTCCACAACTAGAAACTCTAACACTAGAAACTCCACAACCAGAAACTCCGCAACTAAAAACTCCGCAACTAGAAACTCCACAGCTAGAAAATCCACAGCTGGAAATTCCACAACTAGAAACTCCACAACTACAGACTCCGCAACTATAAACTCCACAACTAGACAATCCGCAACTAGGAACTCTACAACTTCAAAATCCACAACTAAAAACTTCACAAATTGAAACTCCACAACTAGATACTCCACAACTACAAACTCCACAACTAGAAACTCCACAACTTGAAACTCCGCAACTAGAAACTCCATCACTGCAATCTCCACAACTGGAAAACTACGCAACTAGAAACTCTGCAACTAGAAACTCCGCAACTAGAAACTCCAGAGCTAGAGTCTCCACAACTACAAACTCCACAACTAGAGACTCCACAACTAGAAACTCCACAACTACGAGTTCCTCAACTACGAACCCCACAACTACAAACTCAACAACTAGAAATTCCACAACTAGAAACTCAACAACTTTAGACTTCGCAACTAGAAACTCCACAACTAGAGACTCCACAACTAGGAACTCCACAACTAGAGACTCCACAACCAGAAACTCCACAGCTAGAAATTCCACAGCTTGAGACTTCGTATGTAGAGACTCGGCAACTAGAAACACAACAACTAGAAACTCCACAAAGAGAAACTCCACAACTAGAAACTCCACAACTTGAAACACCACAACTAGATACTCCACAACTACGAATTCCACAACTAGAAACTCCACAGCTAGAAAGTTCGCAACTAGAAACTCTGCAACTAGAAACTCGTCAACTAGAAACTCCACAACCAGATACTCCGCAACTAGAAACTCCGCAACTAGAAATCCCACAACTAGAGACTTCACAACTAGAAACTCCGCAACTAGAAAATCTACAACTAGAAACTCCACAGCTAGAAACTCCACATTTTGAAACACCACAACTAGATACTCCACAACTACAAATTCTATAACTAGAAACTCCACAACTTGAAACTCAACAAATAGATACTCCACAACTATGGACTCCACAACTAGAAACTCTAACACTAGAAACTCCACAACCAGAAACTCCGCAACTAAAAACTCCGCAACTAGAAACTCCACAGCTAGAAAATCCACAGCTAGAAATTCCACAACTAGAAATACCACAACTACAGACTCCGCAACTTTACACTCCGCAACTAGACAATCCGCAACTAGGAACTCCACAACTTCAAAATCCACAACTAAAAACTTCACAACTTGAAACTCCACAACTAGATACTCCACAACTACACACTCCACAACTTGAAACTCCGCAACTAGAAACTCCGCCACTACGATCTCCACAACTGGAAAACTCCGCAACTAGAAACTCTGCAACTAGAAACTCCGCAACTAGAAACTCCAGAGCTAGAAACTCCAGAACTACAAACTCCACAACTACGAGTCCCACAACTACGAATCCCACAACTACAAACTGAACAACTAGAAATTCCACAACTAGAAACTCAACAACTTTAGACTTCGCAACTAGAAACTCCACAACTAGAGACTCCACAACTAGGAACTCCACAACTAGAGACTCCACAACCAGAAACTCCACAGCTAGAAATTCCACAGCTTGAGACTTCGTATGTAGAGACTCGGCAACTAGAAACACAACAACTAGAAACTCCTCAACGAGAAACTCCACAACTAGAAACTCCACAACTTGAAACACCACAACTAATACTCCACAAAAACAAATTTCATAACTAGAAACTCCACAGCTAGAAAGTCTGCAACTAGAAACTCTGCAACTAGAAACTCCACAACTACAGACTCCACAACTATAAACTCCACAACTAGACAATCCGCAACTAGGAACTCTACAACTTCAAAATCCACAACTAAAAACTCCCCAACTTGAAACACCACAACTAGATACTCCACAACTACAAAATCCACAACTAGAAACTCCGCAACTAGAAACTCCGCCACTAGAAACTCCACAACTATTAAACTCCGCAACTAGAAAATCTGCAACTAGAAACTCCGCAACTAGAAACTCCACAGCTAGAAACTTCACTACTTGAAACACCACAACTAGATACTCCACAACTACAAATTCCACAACTAGAAACTCCACAGCTAGGAAGTTCACAACTAGAAACTCTGCAACTAGAAACTCCACAACTAGAAACTCCGCAACTAGAAACTCCACAGCTAGAAACTCCACAACTACAAACTCCACAACTAGAGACTCCACAACTAGAAACTTCACAACTACGAGCTCCACAACTACGAACCCCACAACTACAAACACCACAACAAGAAACTAAACAACTAGAAACTCCACAACTAGAGATTCCTCAACCAGAAACTCCACAGCTAGAAACTCGACAACTTGAGACTTCGCATTTAGAGACTCGGCAACTAGAAACTCAACAACTAGTACTCCACAACTAGAAACTCCATAACTTGAAACACCACAACTAGATACTCCACAACTACAAATTTCACAACTAGAAACTCCACAACTAAAAACTCCGCAACTAGAAACTCCGCAACTAGAAACTCCACAGCTAGAAAGTCCGCAACTAGAAACTCCGCCACTGCAATCTTCACAACTGGAAAACTCTACAACTAGAAACTCAGCAACTAGAAACTCCGCAACTACAAACTCCACAGCTAGAAACTCCACAACTTCAAACTCCACAACTACGAACTCCACAACTACGAACCCCAAAACTACAAACTCTACAACTAGAAACTCCACAACTAGAAACTCCACAACTTTAGACTTCGCAACTAGAAAAACACAACTAGAGACTCCACAACTAGGAACTCCACAACTAGAGACTCCACAACCAGAAACTCCACAGCTAGAAACTCCACAACTAGAGACTTTACAACTAGAAACTCCGCAACTAGAAACTCCACAACTAGAAACTCCACAGCTAGAAACTCCAAAACTTAAATTACCACAACTAGATACTACAAAACTACAAATTCCACAACTAGAAACTCCACAACTTGAAACTCCACTACTAGAAAACTCCACAACTAGAAACTCCACAGCTAGAAACTTCACTACTTGAAACACTACAACTAGATACTCCAAAACTACGAAATCCACAACAATAAACTCCAACACTAGAAACTCCGCAACTAGAAACTCCACAACTTGAAACTCCGCCACTACAAATTCCACAACTAGAAACTCCACAACTTGAAACCCAACAAATAGATACTCCACAACTACGGACTCCAAAACTAGAAACTCCAACACTAGAAACTCCTCATTCAGAAACTCCGACCTAAAAACTCCGCAACTAGAAACTCCACAACTACAAACTCCCCAACTAGAGACTCCACAACAAGAAACTCCACAGCTAGGAAGTCCGCAACTAGAAACTCTGCAACTAGAAACTCCACAACTAGAAACTCCGCAACTTGAAACTCCACAGCTAGAAACTCCAGAACTACAAACTCCACAACTAGAGACTCCACAACTAGAAACTTCACTACTACGAGCTCCACAACTACGAACCCCACAACTACAAACTCCACAACTAGAAACTAAACAACTAGAAACTCCACAACTTTAGACTTCGCAACTAGAAATCCACAACTAGAGACTCCACAACTAGGAACTCCAGAACTAGAGACTCCACGACCAGAAACTCCACAGCTAGAAACTCCACAACTAGAGACTTTACAACTAGAAACTCCACAACTAGAAACTCCACAACTAAAAACTCCGCAACTAGAAACTCCGCAACTAGAAACTCCACAGCTAGAAAGCCCGCAACTAGAAACTGCGCCACTGCAATCTTCACAACTGGAAAACTCTGCAACTAGAAACTCTGCAACTAGAAACTCCGCAACTACAAACTCCACAGCTAGAAACTCCACAACTACAAACTCCACAACTAGAGACTCCACAACTAGAAACTCCACAACTACGAACTCCACAACTACGAACCCCAAAACTACAAACTCCACAACAAGAAACTCCACAACTAGAAACTCCACAACTAGAGACTCCACAACTGGGAACTCCAGAACTAGAGACTCCACGACCAGAAACTCCACAGCTAGAAACTCCACAACTAGAGACTTTACAACTAGAAACTCCACAACTAGAAACTCCACAACGAGAAACTCCACAACTAGAAACTCCTCAACTAGAAACTCCACAACTTGAAACACCACAACTAGATACTCCACAACTAGAAACTCCACAACTAAAAACTCCACAACTTGAACTCCGCAACTAGAAACTCCACAACTAGAGACTCCATAACTGGGAACTCCACAACTAGAAACTCCACATTTACAGACTCCACAACTACAGACTCCACAACTAGAAACTCCACAACTAGAAACTCCACAACCAGAAACTCCGCAACTAGAAACTCCGCAACTAGAAATCCCACAACTAGAGACACCCCAACTAGAGACTTCACAACTAGAAACTCCGCAACTAGAAAATCCACAACTAGAAACTCCACAGCTAGAAAAGCCACATTTTGAAACACCACAACAAGATACTCCACAACTACAAATTCCATAACTAGAAACTCCACAACTTCAAACTCAACAAATAGATACTCCACAATGATGGACTCCACAACTAGAAACTCTAACACTAGAAACTCCACAACCAGAAACTCCACAACTAAAAACTACGCAACTAGAAACTCCACAGCTAGAAAATCAACAGCTGGAAATTCCACAACTACAAACTCCACAACTACAGACTCCGCAACTATAAACTCCACAACTAGACAATCCGCAACTAGGAACTCTACAACTTCAAAATCCACAACTAAAAACTTCACAAATTGAAACTCCACAACTAGATACTCCACAACTACAAACTCCACAACTAGAAACTCCACAACTTAAAACTCCGCAACTAGAAACTCCACCACTGCAATCTCCACAACTGGAAAACTCCGCAACTAGAAACTCTGCAACTAGAAACTCCGCAACTAGAAACTCCAGAGCTAGAGTCTCCACAACTACAAACTCCACAACTAGAGACTCCACAACTAGAAACTCCACAACTACGAGTCCCTCAACTACGAACCCCACAACTACAAACTCAACAACTAGAAATTCCACAACTAGAAACTCAACAACTTTAGACTTCGCAACTAGAAACTCCACAACTAGAGACTCCACAACTAGGAACTCCACAAATAGAGACTCCACAACCAGAAACTCCACAGCTAGAAATTCCACAGCTTGAGACTTCGTATGTAGAGACTCGGCAACTAGAAACACAACAACTAGAAACTCCACAACGAGAAACTCCACAACTAGAAACTCCACAACTTGAAACACCACAACTAGATACTCCACAACTACGAATTCCACAACTAGAAACTCCACAGCTAGAAAGTTCGCAACTAGAAACTCTGCAACTAGAAACTCCACAACTAGAAACTCCACAACCAGATACTCCGCAACTAGAAACTCCGCAACTAGAAATCCCACAACTAGAGACTCCACAACTAGAGACTTCACAACTAGAAACTCCGCAAGTAGAAAATCTACAACTAGAAACTCCACAGCTAGAAACTCCACATTTTGAAACACCACAACTAGATACTCCACAACTACAAATTCTATAACTAGAAACTCCACAACTTGAAACTCAACAAATAGATACTCCACAACTATGGACTCCACAACTAGAAACTCTAACACTAGAAACTCCACAACCAGAAACTCCGCAACTAAAAACTCCGCAACTAGAAACTCCACAGCTAGAAAATCCACAGCTAGAAATTCCACAACTAGAAATACCACAACTACAGACTCCGCAACTTTAAACTCCGCAACTAGACAATCCGCAACTAGGAACTCCACAACTTCAAAATCCACAACTAAAAACTTCACAACTTGAAACTCCACAACTAGATACTCCACAACTACAAACTCCACAACTTGAAACTCCGCAACTAGAAACTCCGCCACTACGATCTCCACAACTGGAAAACTCCGCAACTAGAAACTCTGCAACTAGAAACTCCGCAACTAGAAACCCCAGAGATAGAAACTCCACAACTACAAACTCCACAACTAGAGACTCCACAACTAGAAACTCCACAACTACGAGTCCCACAACTACGAATCCCACAACTACAAACTGAACAACTAGAAATTCCACAACTAGAAACTCAACAACTTTAGACTTCGCAACTAGAAACTCCACAACTAGAGACTCCACAACTAGGAACTCCACAACTAGAGACTCCACAACCAGAAACTCCACAGCTAGAAATTCCACAGCTTGAGACTTCGTATGTAGAGACTCGGCAACTAGAAACACAACAACTAGAAACTCCTCAACGAGAAACTCCACAACTAGAAACTCCACAACTTGAAACACCACAACTAATACTCCACAAAAACAAATTTCATAACTAGAAACTCCACAGCTAGAAAGTCTGCAACTAGAAACTCTGCAACTAGAAACTCCACAACTAGAAACTCCACAACCAGATACTCCGCAACTAGAAACTCCGCAACTAGAAATCCCACAACTAGAGACTCCACAACTAGAGACTTCACAACTAGAAACTCCGCAAGTAGAAAATCTACAACTAGAAACTCCACAGCTAGAAACTCCACATTTTGAAACACCACAACTAGATACTCCACAACTACAAATTCTATAACTAGAAACTCCACAACTTGAAACTCAACAAATAGATACTCCACAACTATGGACTCCACAACTAGAAACTCTAACACTAGAAACTCCACAACCAGAAACTCCGCAACTAAAAACTCCGCAACTAGAAACTCCACAGCTAGAAAATCCACAGCTAGAAATTCCACAACTAGAAATACCACAACTACAGACTCCGCAACTTTAAACTCCGCAACTAGACAATCCGCAACTAGGAACTCCACAACTTCAAAATCCACAACTAAAAACTTCACAACTTGAAACTCCACAACTAGATACTCCACAACTACAAACTCCACAACTTGAAACTCCGCAACTAGAAACTCCGCCACTACGATCTCCACAACTGGAAAACTCCGCAACTAGAAACTCTGCAACTAGAAACTCCGCAACTAGAAATCCCAGAGATAGAAACTCCACAACTACAAACTCCACAACTAGAGACTCCACAACTAGAAACTCCACAACTACGAGTCCCACAACTACGAATCCCACAACTACAAACTGAACAACTAGAAATTCCACAACTAGAAACTCAACAACTTTAGACTTCGCAACTAGAAACTCCACAACTAGAGACTCCACAACTAGGAACTCCACAACTAGAGACTCCACAACCAGAAACTCCACAGCTAGAAATTCCACAGCTTGAGACTTCGTATGTAGAGACTCGGCAACTAGAAACACAACAACTAGAAACTCCTCAACGAGAAACTCCACAACTAGAAACTCCACAACTTGAAACACCACAACTAATACTCCACAAAAACAAATTTCATAACTAGAAACTCCACAGCTAGAAAGTCTGCAACTAGAAACTCTGCAACTAGAAACTCCACAACTACAGACTCCGCAACTATAAACTCCACAACTAGACAATCCGCAACTAGGAACTCCACAACTTCAAAATCCACAACTAAAAACTCCCCAACTTGAAACACCACAACTAGATACTCCACAACTACAAACTCCACAACTAGAGACTCCACAACTAGAAACTTCACTACTACGAGCTCCACAACTACGAACCCCACAACTACAAACTCCACAACTAGAAACTAAACAACTAGAAACTCCACAACTTTAGACTTCGCAACTACAAACTGCACAACTAGAGACTCCACAACTAGAAACTCCACAACTAGAGATTCCACAACCAGAAACTCCACAGCTAGAAACTCCACAACTTGAGACTTCGCATTTAGAGATTCGGCAACTAGAAACTCAACAACTAGAAACTCCACAACTAGAAACTCCACAACTAGAAACTCCGCAACTTGAAACACCACAACTAGATACTCCACAACTACAAATTTCACTACTAGAAACTCCACAACTAAAAACTCCGCAACTAGAAACTCCGCAACTAGAAACTCCACAGCTAGAAAGCCCGCAACTAGAAACTGCGCCACTGCAATCTTCACAACTGGAAAACTCTGCAACTAGAAACTCTGCAACTAGAAACTCCGCAACTACAAACTCCACAGCTAGAAACTCCACAACTACAAACTCCACAACTAGAGACTCCACAACTAGAAACTCCACAACTACGAACTCCACAACTACGAACCCCAAAACTACAAACTCCACAACAAGAAACTCCACAACTAGAAACTCCACAACTTTAGACTTCGCAACTAGAAATCCACAACTAGAGACTCCACAACTAGGAACTCCAGAACTAGAGACTCCACGACCAGAAACTCCACAGCTAGAAACTCCACAACTAGAGACTTTACATTTAGAAACTCCACAACTAGAAACTCCACAACTAGAAACTCCACAGCTAGAACCTCCAAAACTTGAATTACCACAACTAGATACTACACAACTACAAATTCCACAACTAGAAACTCCACAACTTTAAACTCCACTACTAGAAAACCCCACAACTAGAAACTCCACAGTTAGATACTTCACTACTTGAAACACCACAACTAGATACTCCACAACTACAAATTCCGAAACTAGAAACTCCACGGCTAGAAAGTCCACAACTAGAATCTCTGCAACTAGAAACTCCACAACTAGAAACTGCACAGCTAGAAAATCTACCACTAGAAACTCCACAACTACAGACTCCACAACTAGAAACTCCACAACTAGAAACTCCACAACCAGAAACTCCGCAACTAGAAATCCCACAACTAGAGACTCCACAACTAGAGACTTCACAACTAGAAACTCCGCAACTAGAAACTCCACAACTAGAAACTCCACAACTAGAAACTCCACAACTTGCAACCCCACAACTAGATACTCCACAACTACAAATTTCACAACTAGAAACTCCACAACTAAAACTCCGCAACTAGAAACTCCGCAACTAGAAACTCCACAGCTAGAAAGTCCGCAACTAGAAACTCTGCAACTAGAAACTCCGCAACTAGAAACTCCACAGCTAGAAAATCCACCACTAGAAACTTCACAACTAGCAACACCAAAACTACAGACTCCGCAACTAGAAAACTCCGCAACTAGAAACTCCCAACCAGACACTCCACAACTAGGAACTCTACAACTTCAAAATCCACAACTAGAAACTCCCCAACTTGAAACTCTGCAACTAGATACTCCACAACTACAAACTCCACAACTAGAAACTCCTCAACTAGAAACTCCACAACTAATAAACTCCACAACTAATAAACTCCGCAACTAGAAAATCTGCAACTAGAAACTCTGCAACTAGAAACTCCACACCTAGAAACTTCACTACTTGAAACACCACAACTAGATACTCCACAACTACCAATTCCACAACTAGAAACTCCACAGCTAGAAAGTTCGCAACTAGAAACTCTGCAACTAGAAACTCTACAACTAGAAACTGCACAGCTAGAAAATCTCCCACTAGAAACTCCACGACTACAGACTCCACAACTACACACTTCACAACAAGAAACTCCACAACTAGAAACTCCACAACCAGAAACTCCGCAACTAGAAACTCCGCAACTAGAAATCCCACAACTAGAGACTCCATAACTAGAAACTCCACTACTAGAAAATTCCGCAACTAGAAACTCTGCAACTAGAAACTCCGCAACTAGAAACTCCACAGCTAGAAACTTCACTACTTGAAACACTACAACTTGATACTCCAAAACTACAAATTCTACAACAATAAACTCCAAAACTAGAAACTCCGCAACTAGAAACTCCACAACTAGAAACTCCTCAACTAGAAACTCCACAACTTGAAACACCACAACTAGATACTCCACAACTAGAAACTCCACAACTAAAAACTCCACAACTTGAACTCCGCAACTAGAAACTCCACAACTAGAGACTCCATAACTAGGAACTCCACAACTAGAAACTCCACATTTACAGACTCCACAACTACAGACTCCACAACTAGAAACTCCACAACTAGAAACTCCACAACCAGAAACTCCGCAACTAGAAACTCCGCAACTAGAAATCCCACATCTAGAGACACCACAACTAGAGACTTCACAACTAGAAACTCCGCAACTAGAAAATCCACAACTAGAAACTCCACAGCTAGAAACTCCACATTTTGAAACACCACAACAAGATTCTCCACAACTACAAATTCCATAACTAGAAACTCCACAACTTCAAACTCAACAAATAGATACTCCACAATGATGGACTCCACAACTATGGACTCCACAACTAGAAACTCTAACACTAGAAACTCCACAACCAGAAACTCCGCAACTAAAAACTCCGCAACTAGAAACTCCACAGCTAGAAAATCCACAGCTGGAAATTCCACAACTAGAAACTCCACAACTACAGACTCCGCAACTATAAACTCCACAACTAGACAATCCGCAACTAGGAACTCTACAACTTCAAAATCCACAACTAAAAACTTCACAAATTGAAACTCCACAACTAGATACTCCACAACTACAAACTCCACAACTAGAAACTCCACAACTTGAAACTCCGCAACTAGAAACTCCATCACTGCAATCTCCACAACTGGAAAACTACGCAACTAGAAACTCTGCAACTAGAAACTCCGCAACTAGAAACTCCAGAGCTAGAGTCTCCACAACTACAAACTCCACAACTAGAGACTCCACAACTAGAAACTCCACAACTACGAGTTCCTCAACTACGAACCCCACAACTACAAACTCAACAACTAGAAATTCCACAACTAGAAACTCAACAACTTTAGACTTCGCAACTAGAAACTCCACAACTAGAGACTCCACAACTAGGAACTCCACAACTAGAGACTCCACAACCAGAAACTCCACAGCTAGAAATTCCACAGCTTGAGACTTCGTATGTAGAGACTCGGCAACTAGAAACACAACAACTAGAAACTCCACAAAGAGAAACTCCACAACTAGAAACTCCACAACTTGAAACACCACAACTAGATACTCCACAACTACGAATTCCACAACTAGAAACTCCACAGCTAGAAAGTTCGCAACTAGAAACTCTGCAACTAGAAACTCGTCAACTAGAAACTCCACAACCAGATACTCCGCAACTAGAAACTCCGCAACTAGAAATCCCACAACTAGAGACTTCACAACTAGAAACTCCGCAACTAGAAAATCTACAACTAGAAACTCCACAGCTAGAAACTCCACATTTTGAAACACCACAACTAGATACTCCACAACTACAAATTCTATAACTAGAAACTCCACAACTTGAAACTCAACAAATAGATACTCCACAACTATGGACTCCACAACTAGAAACTCTAACACTAGAAACTCCACAACCAGAAACTCCGCAACTAAAAACTCCGCAACTAGAAACTCCACAGCTAGAAAATCCACAGCTAGAAATTCCACAACTAGAAATACCACAACTACAGACTCCGCAACTTTACACTCCGCAACTAGACAATCCGCAACTAGGAACTCCACAACTTCAAAATCCACAACTAAAAACTTCACAACTTGAAACTCCACAACTAGATACTCCACAACTACACACTCCACAACTTGAAACTCCGCAACTAGAAACTCCGCCACTACGATCTCCACAACTGGAAAACTCCGCAACTAGAAACTCTGCAACTAGAAACTCCGCAACTAGAAACTCCAGAGCTAGAAACTCCAGAACTACAAACTCCACAACTACGAGTCCCACAACTACGAATCCCACAACTACAAACTGAACAACTAGAAATTCCACAACTAGAAACTCAACAACTTTAGACTTCGCAACTAGAAACTCCACAACTAGAGACTCCACAACTAGGAACTCCACAACTAGAGACTCCACAACCAGAAACTCCACAGCTAGAAATTCCACAGCTTGAGACTTCGTATGTAGAGACTCGGCAACTAGAAACACAACAACTAGAAACTCCTCAACGAGAAACTCCACAACTAGAAACTCCACAACTTGAAACACCACAACTAATACTCCACAAAAACAAATTTCATAACTAGAAACTCCACAGCTAGAAAGTCTGCAACTAGAAACTCTGCAACTAGAAACTCCACAACTACAGACTCCACAACTATAAACTCCACAACTAGACAATCCGCAACTAGGAACTCTACAACTTCAAAATCCACAACTAAAAACTCCCCAACTTGAAACACCACAACTAGATACTCCACAACTACAAAATCCACAACTAGAAACTCCGCAACTAGAAACTCCGCCACTAGAAACTCCACAACTATTAAACTCCGCAACTAGAAAATCTGCAACTAGAAACTCCGCAACTAGAAACTCCACAGCTAGAAACTTCACTACTTGAAACACCACAACTAGATACTCCACAACTACAAATTCCACAACTAGAAACTCCACAGCTAGGAAGTTCACAACTAGAAACTCTGCAACTAGAAACTCCACAACTAGAAACTCCGCAACTAGAAACTCCACAGCTAGAAACTCCACAACTACAAACTCCACAACTAGAGACTCCACAACTAGAAACTTCACAACTACGAGCTCCACAACTACGAACCCCACAACTACAAACACCACAACAAGAAACTAAACAACTAGAAACTCCACAACTAGAGATTCCTCAACCAGAAACTCCACAGCTAGAAACTCGACAACTTGAGACTTCGCATTTAGAGACTCGGCAACTAGAAACTCAACAACTAGTACTCCACAACTAGAAACTCCATAACTTGAAACACCACAACTAGATACTCCACAACTACAAATTTCACAACTAGAAACTCCACAACTAAAAACTCCGCAACTAGAAACTCCGCAACTAGAAACTCCACAGCTAGAAAGTCCGCAACTAGAAACTCCGCCACTGCAATCTTCACAACTGGAAAACTCTACAACTAGAAACTCAGCAACTAGAAACTCCGCAACTACAAACTCCACAGCTAGAAACTCCACAACTTCAAACTCCACAACTACGAACTCCACAACTACGAACCCCAAAACTACAAACTCTACAACTAGAAACTCCACAACTAGAAACTCCACAACTTTAGACTTCGCAACTAGAAAAACACAACTAGAGACTCCACAACTAGGAACTCCACAACTAGAGACTCCACAACCAGAAACTCCACAGCTAGAAACTCCACAACTAGAGACTTTACAACTAGAAACTCCGCAACTAGAAACTCCACAACTAGAAACTCCACAGCTAGAAACTCCAAAACTTAAATTACCACAACTAGATACTACAAAACTACAAATTCCACAACTAGAAACTCCACAACTTGAAACTCCACTACTAGAAAACTCCACAACTAGAAACTCCACAGCTAGAAACTTCACTACTTGAAACACTACAACTAGATACTCCAAAACTACGAAATCCACAACAATAAACTCCAACACTAGAAACTCCGCAACTAGAAACTCCACAACTTGAAACTCCGCCACTACAAATTCCACAACTAGAAACTCCACAACTTGAAACCCAACAAATAGATACTCCACAACTACGGACTCCAAAACTAGAAACTCCAACACTAGAAACTCCTCATTCAGAAACTCCGACCTAAAAACTCCGCAACTAGAAACTCCACAACTACAAACTCCCCAACTAGAGACTCCACAACAAGAAACTCCACAGCTAGGAAGTCCGCAACTAGAAACTCTGCAACTAGAAACTCCACAACTAGAAACTCCGCAACTTGAAACTCCACAGCTAGAAACTCCAGAACTACAAACTCCACAACTAGAGACTCCACAACTAGAAACTTCACTACTACGAGCTCCACAACTACGAACCCCACAACTACAAACTCCACAACTAGAAACTAAACAACTAGAAACTCCACAACTTTAGACTTCGCAACTAGAAATCCACAACTAGAGACTCCACAACTAGGAACTCCAGAACTAGAGACTCCACGACCAGAAACTCCACAGCTAGAAACTCCACAACTAGAGACTTTACAACTAGAAACTCCACAACTAGAAACTCCACAACTAAAAACTCCGCAACTAGAAACTCCGCAACTAGAAACTCCACAGCTAGAAAGCCCGCAACTAGAAACTGCGCCACTGCAATCTTCACAACTGGAAAACTCTGCAACTAGAAACTCTGCAACTAGAAACTCCGCAACTACAAACTCCACAGCTAGAAACTCCACAACTACAAACTCCACAACTAGAGACTCCACAACTAGAAACTCCACAACTACGAACTCCACAACTACGAACCCCAAAACTACAAACTCCACAACAAGAAACTCCACAACTAGAAACTCCACAACTAGAGACTCCACAACTGGGAACTCCAGAACTAGAGACTCCACGACCAGAAACTCCACAGCTAGAAACTCCACAACTAGAGACTTTACAACTAGAAACTCCACAACTAGAAACTCCACAACGAGAAACTCCACAACTAGAAACTCCTCAACTAGAAACTCCACAACTTGAAACACCACAACTAGATACTCCACAACTAGAAACTCCACAACTAAAAACTCCACAACTTGAACTCCGCAACTAGAAACTCCACAACTAGAGACTCCATAACTGGGAACTCCACAACTAGAAACTCCACATTTACAGACTCCACAACTACAGACTCCACAACTAGAAACTCCACAACTAGAAACTCCACAACCAGAAACTCCGCAACTAGAAACTCCGCAACTAGAAATCCCACAACTAGAGACACCCCAACTAGAGACTTCACAACTAGAAACTCCGCAACTAGAAAATCCACAACTAGAAACTCCACAGCTAGAAAAGCCACATTTTGAAACACCACAACAAGATACTCCACAACTACAAATTCCATAACTAGAAACTCCACAACTTCAAACTCAACAAATAGATACTCCACAATGATGGACTCCACAACTAGAAACTCTAACACTAGAAACTCCACAACCAGAAACTCCACAACTAAAAACTACGCAACTAGAAACTCCACAGCTAGAAAATCAACAGCTGGAAATTCCACAACTACAAACTCCACAACTACAGACTCCGCAACTATAAACTCCACAACTAGACAATCCGCAACTAGGAACTCTACAACTTCAAAATCCACAACTAAAAACTTCACAAATTGAAACTCCACAACTAGATACTCCACAACTACAAACTCCACAACTAGAAACTCCACAACTTAAAACTCCGCAACTAGAAACTCCACCACTGCAATCTCCACAACTGGAAAACTCCGCAACTAGAAACTCTGCAACTAGAAACTCCGCAACTAGAAACTCCAGAGCTAGAGTCTCCACAACTACAAACTCCACAACTAGAGACTCCACAACTAGAAACTCCACAACTACGAGTCCCTCAACTACGAACCCCACAACTACAAACTCAACAACTAGAAATTCCACAACTAGAAACTCAACAACTTTAGACTTCGCAACTAGAAACTCCACAACTAGAGACTCCACAACTAGGAACTCCACAAATAGAGACTCCACAACCAGAAACTCCACAGCTAGAAATTCCACAGCTTGAGACTTCGTATGTAGAGACTCGGCAACTAGAAACACAACAACTAGAAACTCCACAACGAGAAACTCCACAACTAGAAACTCCACAACTTGAAACACCACAACTAGATACTCCACAACTACGAATTCCACAACTAGAAACTCCACAGCTAGAAAGTTCGCAACTAGAAACTCTGCAACTAGAAACTCCACAACTAGAAACTCCACAACCAGATACTCCGCAACTAGAAACTCCGCAACTAGAAATCCCACAACTAGAGACTCCACAACTAGAGACTTCACAACTAGAAACTCCGCAAGTAGAAAATCTACAACTAGAAACTCCACAGCTAGAAACTCCACATTTTGAAACACCACAACTAGATACTCCACAACTACAAATTCTATAACTAGAAACTCCACAACTTGAAACTCAACAAATAGATACTCCACAACTATGGACTCCACAACTAGAAACTCTAACACTAGAAACTCCACAACCAGAAACTCCGCAACTAAAAACTCCGCAACTAGAAACTCCACAGCTAGAAAATCCACAGCTAGAAATTCCACAACTAGAAATACCACAACTACAGACTCCGCAACTTTAAACTCCGCAACTAGACAATCCGCAACTAGGAACTCCACAACTTCAAAATCCACAACTAAAAACTTCACAACTTGAAACTCCACAACTAGATACTCCACAACTACAAACTCCACAACTTGAAACTCCGCAACTAGAAACTCCGCCACTACGATCTCCACAACTGGAAAACTCCGCAACTAGAAACTCTGCAACTAGAAACTCCGCAACTAGAAACCCCAGAGATAGAAACTCCACAACTACAAACTCCACAACTAGAGACTCCACAACTAGAAACTCCACAACTACGAGTCCCACAACTACGAATCCCACAACTACAAACTGAACAACTAGAAATTCCACAACTAGAAACTCAACAACTTTAGACTTCGCAACTAGAAACTCCACAACTAGAGACTCCACAACTAGGAACTCCACAACTAGAGACTCCACAACCAGAAACTCCACAGCTAGAAATTCCACAGCTTGAGACTTCGTATGTAGAGACTCGGCAACTAGAAACACAACAACTAGAAACTCCTCAACGAGAAACTCCACAACTAGAAACTCCACAACTTGAAACACCACAACTAATACTCCACAAAAACAAATTTCATAACTAGAAACTCCACAGCTAGAAAGTCTGCAACTAGAAACTCTGCAACTAGAAACTCCACAACTAGAAACTCCACAACCAGATACTCCGCAACTAGAAACTCCGCAACTAGAAATCCCACAACTAGAGACTCCACAACTAGAGACTTCACAACTAGAAACTCCGCAAGTAGAAAATCTACAACTAGAAACTCCACAGCTAGAAACTCCACATTTTGAAACACCACAACTAGATACTCCACAACTACAAATTCTATAACTAGAAACTCCACAACTTGAAACTCAACAAATAGATACTCCACAACTATGGACTCCACAACTAGAAACTCTAACACTAGAAACTCCACAACCAGAAACTCCGCAACTAAAAACTCCGCAACTAGAAACTCCACAGCTAGAAAATCCACAGCTAGAAATTCCACAACTAGAAATACCACAACTACAGACTCCGCAACTTTAAACTCCGCAACTAGACAATCCGCAACTAGGAACTCCACAACTTCAAAATCCACAACTAAAAACTTCACAACTTGAAACTCCACAACTAGATACTCCACAACTACAAACTCCACAACTTGAAACTCCGCAACTAGAAACTCCGCCACTACGATCTCCACAACTGGAAAACTCCGCAACTAGAAACTCTGCAACTAGAAACTCCGCAACTAGAAATCCCAGAGATAGAAACTCCACAACTACAAACTCCACAACTAGAGACTCCACAACTAGAAACTCCACAACTACGAGTCCCACAACTACGAATCCCACAACTACAAACTGAACAACTAGAAATTCCACAACTAGAAACTCAACAACTTTAGACTTCGCAACTAGAAACTCCACAACTAGAGACTCCACAACTAGGAACTCCACAACTAGAGACTCCACAACCAGAAACTCCACAGCTAGAAATTCCACAGCTTGAGACTTCGTATGTAGAGACTCGGCAACTAGAAACACAACAACTAGAAACTCCTCAACGAGAAACTCCACAACTAGAAACTCCACAACTTGAAACACCACAACTAATACTCCACAAAAACAAATTTCATAACTAGAAACTCCACAGCTAGAAAGTCTGCAACTAGAAACTCTGCAACTAGAAACTCCACAACTACAGACTCCGCAACTATAAACTCCACAACTAGACAATCCGCAACTAGGAACTCCACAACTTCAAAATCCACAACTAAAAACTCCCCAACTTGAAACACCACAACTAGATACTCCACAACTACAAACTCCACAACTAGAGACTCCACAACTAGAAACTTCACTACTACGAGCTCCACAACTACGAACCCCACAACTACAAACTCCACAACTAGAAACTAAACAACTAGAAACTCCACAACTTTAGACTTCGCAACTACAAACTGCACAACTAGAGACTCCACAACTAGAAACTCCACAACTAGAGATTCCACAACCAGAAACTCCACAGCTAGAAACTCCACAACTTGAGACTTCGCATTTAGAGATTCGGCAACTAGAAACTCAACAACTAGAAACTCCACAACTAGAAACTCCACAACTAGAAACTCCGCAACTTGAAACACCACAACTAGATACTCCACAACTACAAATTTCACTACTAGAAACTCCACAACTAAAAACTCCGCAACTAGAAACTCCGCAACTAGAAACTCCACAGCTAGAAAGCCCGCAACTAGAAACTGCGCCACTGCAATCTTCACAACTGGAAAACTCTGCAACTAGAAACTCTGCAACTAGAAACTCCGCAACTACAAACTCCACAGCTAGAAACTCCACAACTACAAACTCCACAACTAGAGACTCCACAACTAGAAACTCCACAACTACGAACTCCACAACTACGAACCCCAAAACTACAAACTCCACAACAAGAAACTCCACAACTAGAAACTCCACAACTTTAGACTTCGCAACTAGAAATCCACAACTAGAGACTCCACAACTAGGAACTCCAGAACTAGAGACTCCACGACCAGAAACTCCACAGCTAGAAACTCCACAACTAGAGACTTTACATTTAGAAACTCCACAACTAGAAACTCCACAACTAGAAACTCCACAGCTAGAACCTCCAAAACTTGAATTACCACAACTAGATACTACACAACTACAAATTCCACAACTAGAAACTCCACAACTTTAAACTCCACTACTAGAAAACCCCACAACTAGAAACTCCACAGTTAGATACTTCACTACTTGAAACACCACAACTAGATACTCCACAACTACAAATTCCGAAACTAGAAACTCCACGGCTAGAAAGTCCACAACTAGAATCTCTGCAACTAGAAACTCCACAACTAGAAACTGCACAGCTAGAAAATCTACCACTAGAAACTCCACAACTACAGACTCCACAACTAGAAACTCCACAACTAGAAACTCCACAACCAGAAACTCCGCAACTAGAAATCCCACAACTAGAGACTCCACAACTAGAGACTTCACAACTAGAAACTCCGCAACTAGAAACTCCACAACTAGAAACTCCACAACTTGCAACCCCACAACTAGATACTCCACAACTACAAATTTCACAACTAGAAACTCCACAACTAAAACTCCGCAACTAGAAACTCCGCAACTAGAAACTCCACAGCTAGAAAGTCCGCAACTAGAAACTCTACAACTAGAAACTCCGCAACTAGAAACTCCACAGCTAGAAAATCCACCACTAGAAACTCCACAACTAGCAACACCAAAACTACAGACTCCGCAACTAGAAAACTCCGCAACTAGAAACTCCCAACCAGACACTCCACAACTAGGAACTCTACAACTTCAAAATCCACAACTAGAAACTCCCCAACTTGAAACTCTGCAACTAGATACTCCACAACTACAAACTCCACAACTAGAAACTCCTCAACTAGAAACTCTACAACTAATAAACTCCACAACTAATAAACTCCGCAACTAGAAAATCTGCAACTAGAAACTCTGCAACTAGAAACTCCACAGTTAGAAACTTCACTACTTGAAACACCACAACTAGATACTCCACAACTACCAATTCCACAACTAGAAACTCCACAGCTAGAAAGTTCGCAACTAGAAACTCTGCAACTAGAAACTCTACAACTAGAAACTGCACAGCTAGAAAATCTCCCACTAGAAACTCCACGACTACAGACTCCACAACTACACACTTCACAACAAGAAACTCCACAACTAGAAACTCCACAACCAGAAACTCCGCAACTAGAAACTCCGCAACTAGAAATCCCACAACTAGAGACTCCATAACTAGAAACTCCACTACTAGAAAATTCCGCAACTAGAAACTCTGCAACTAGAAACTCCGCAACTAGAAACTCCACAGCTAGAAACTTCACTACTTGAAACACTACAACTTCATACTCCAAAACTACAAATTCTACAACAATAAACTCCAAAACTAGAAACTCCGCAACTAGAAACTCCACAACTAGAAACTCCTCAACTAGAAACTCCACAACTTGAAACACCACAACTAGATACTCCACAACTAGAAACTCCACAACTACAGACTCCACAACTAGAAACTCCACAACTAGAAACTCCACAACCAGAAACTCCGCAACTAGAAACTCCGCAACTAGAAATCCCACATCTAGAGACACCACAACTAGAGACTTCACAACTAGAAACTCCGCAACTAGAAAATCCACAACTAGAAACTCCACAGCTAGAAACTCCACATTTTGAAACACCACAACAAGATTCTCCACAACTACAAATTCCATAACTAGAAACTCCACAACTTCAAACTCAACAAATAGATACTCCACAATGATGGACTCCACAACTATGGACTCCACAACTAGAAACTCTAACACTAGAAACTCCACAACCAGAAACTCCGCAACTAAAAACTCCGCAACTAGAAACTCCACAGCTAGAAAATCCACAGCTGGAAATTCCACAACTAGAAACTCCACAACTACAGACTCCGCAACTATAAACTCCACAACTAGACAATCCGCAACTAGGAACTCTACAACTTCAAAATCCACAACTAAAAACTTCACAAATTGAAACTCCACAACTAGATACTCCACAACTACAAACTCCACAACTAGAAACTCCACAACTTGAAACTCCGCAACTAGAAACTCCATCACTGCAATCTCCACAACTGGAAAACTACGCAACTAGAAACTCTGCAACTAGAAACTCCGCAACTAGAAACTCCAGAGCTAGAGTCTCCACAACTACAAACTCCACAACTAGAGACTCCACAACTAGAAACTCCACAACTACGAGTCCCTCAACTACGAACCCCACAACTACAAACTCAACAACTAGAAATTCCACAACTAGAAACTCAACAACTTTAGACTTCGCAACTAGAAACTCCACAACTAGAGACTCCACAACTAGGAACTCCACAACTAGAGACTCCACAACCAGAAACTCCACAGCTAGAAATTCCACAGCTTGAGACTTCGTATGTAGAGACTCGGCAACTAGAAACACAACAACTAGAAACTCCACAAAGAGAAACTCCACAACTAGAAACTCCACAACTTGAAACACCACAACTAGATACTCCACAACTACGAATTCCACAACTGGAAACTCCACAGCTAGAAAGTTCGCAACTAGAAACTCTGCAACTAGAAACTCGTCAACTAGAAACTCCACAACCAGATACTCCGCAACTAGAAACTCCGCAACTAGAAATCCCACAACTAGAGACTTCACAACTAGAAACTCCGCAACTAGAAAATCTACAACTAGAAACTCCACAGCTAGAAACTCCACATTTTGAAACACCACAACTAGATACTCCACAACTACAAATTCTATAACTAGAAACTCCACAACTTGAAACTCAACAAATAGATACTCCACAACTATGGACTCCCCAACTAGAAACTCTAACACTTGAAACTCCACAACCAGAAACTCCGCAACTAAAAACTCCGCAACTAGAAACTCCACAGCTAGAAAATCCACAGCTAGAAATTCCACAACTAGAAATACCACAACTACAGACTCCGCAACTTTAAACTCCGCAACTAGACAATCCGCAACTAGGAACTCCACAACTTCAAAATCCACAACTAAAAACTTCACAACTTGAAACTCCACAACTAGATACTCCACAACTACAAACTCCACAACTTGAAACTCCGCAACTAGAAACTCCGCCACCACGATCTCCACAACTGGAAATCTCCGCAACTAGAAACTCTGCAACTAGAAACTCCGCAACTAGAAACTCCAGAGCTAGAAACTCCAGAACTACAAACTCCACAACTAGAGACTCCACAACTAGAAACTCCACAACTACGAGTCCCACAACTACGAATCCCACAACTACAAACTGAACAACTAGAAATTCCACAACTAGAAACTCAACAACTAGGAACTCCACAACTAGAGACTCCACAACCAGAAACTCCACAGCTAGAAATTCCACAGCTTGAGACTTCGTATGTAGAGACTCGGCAACTAGAAACACAACAACTAGAAACTCCTCAACGAGAAACTCCACAACTAGAAACTCCACAACTTGAGACACCACAACTAATACTCCACAAAAACAAATTTCATAACTAGAAACTCCACAGCTAGAAAGTCTGCAACTAGAAACTCTGCAACTAGAAACTCCACAACTACAGACTCCACAACTATAAACTCCACAACTAGACAATCCGCAACTAGGAACTCTACAACTTCAAAATCCACAACTAAAAACTCCCCAACTTGAAACACCACAACTAGATACTCCACAACTACAAACTCCACAACTAGAAACTCCGCAACTAGAAACTCCGCCACTAGAAACTCCACAACTATTAAACTCCGCAACTAGAAAATCTGCAACTAGAAACTCCGCAACTAGAAACTCCACAGCTAGAAACTTCACTACTTGAAACACCACAACTAGATACTCCACAACTACAAATTCCACAACTAGAAACTCCACAGCTAGGAAGTTCACAACTAGAAACTCTGCAACTAGAAACTCCACAACTAGAAACTCCGCAACTAGAAACTCCACAGCTAGAAACTCCACAACTACAAACTCCACAACTAGAGACTCCACAACTAGAAACTTCACAACTACGAGCTCCACAACTACGAACCCCACAACTACAAACACCACAACAAGAAACTAAACAACTAGAAACTCCACAACTAGAGATTCCTCAACCAGAAACTCCACAGCTAGAAACTCCACAACTTGAGACTTCGCATTTAGAGACTCGGCAACTAGAAACTCAACAACTAGTACTCCACAACTAGAAACTCCATAACTTGAAACACCACAACTAGATACTCCACAACTACAAATTTCACAACTAGAAACTCCACAACTAAAAACTCCGCAACTAGAAACTCCGCAACTAGAAACTCCACAGCTAGAAAGTCCGCAACTAGAAACTCCGCCACTGCAATCTTCACAACTGGAAAACTCTACAACTAGAAACTCAGCAACTAGAAACTCCGCAACTACAAACTCCACAGCTAGAAACTCCACAACTTCAAACTCCACAACTACGAACTCCACAACTACGAACCCCAAAACTACAAACTCTACAACTAGAAACTCCACAACTAGAAACTCCACAACTTTAGACTTCGCAACTAGAAAAACACAACTAGAGACTCCACAACTAGGAACTCCACAACTAGAGACTCCACAACCAGAAACTCCACAGCTAGAAACTCCACAACTAGAGACTTTACAACTAGAAACTCCGCAACTAGAAACTCCACAACTAGAAACTCCACAGCTAGAAACTCCAAAACTTAAATTACCACAACTAGATACTACAAAACTACAAATTCCACAACTAGAAACTCCACAACTTGAAACTCCACTACTAGAAAACTCCACAACTAGAAACTCCACAGCTAGAAACTTCACTACTTGAAACACTACAACTAGATACTCCAAAACTACGAAATCCACAACAATAAACTCCAACACTAGAAACTCCGCAACTAGAAACTCCACAACTTGAAACTCCGCCACTACAAATTCCACAACTAGAAACTCCACAACTTGAAACCCAACAAATAGATACTCCACAACTACGGACTCCAAAACTAGAAACTCCAACACTAGAAACTCCACATTCAGAAACTCCGACCTAAAAACTCCGCAACTAGAAACTCCACAACTACAAACTCCCCAACTAGAGACTCCACAACAAGAAACTCCACAGCTAGGAAGTCCGCAACTAGAAACTCTGCAACTAGAAACTCCACAACTAGAAACTCCGCAACTTGAAACTCCACAGCTAGAAACTCCAGAACTACAAACTCCACAACTAGAGACTCCACAACTAGAAACTTCACTACTACGAGCTCCACAACTACGAACCCCACAACTACAAACTCCACAACTAGAAACTAAACAACTAGAAACTCCACAACTTTAGACTTCGCAACTAGAAATCCACAACTAGAGACTCCACAACTAGGAACTCCAGAACTAGAGACTCCACGACCAGAAACTCCACAGCTAGAAACTCCACAACTAGAGACTTTACAACTAGAAACTCCACAACTACAAACTCCACAACTAAAAACTCCGCAACTAGAAACTCCGCAACTAGAAACTCCACAGCTAGAAAGCCCGCAACTAGAAACTGCGCCACTGCAATCTTCACAACTGGAAAACTCTGCAACTAGAAACTCTGCAACTAGAAACTCCGCAACTACAAACTCCACAGCTAGAAACTCCACAACTACAAACTCCACAACTAGAGACTCCACAACTAGAAACTCCACAACTACGAACTCCACAACTACGAACCCCAAAACTACACTCCACAAAAAGAAACTCCACAACTAGAAACTCCACAACTAGAGACTCCACAACTAGGAACTCCAGAACTAGAGACTCCACGACCAGAAACTCCACAGCTAGAAACTCCACAACTAGAGACTTTACAACTAGAAACTCCACAACTAGAAACTCCACAACGAGAAACTCCACAACTAGAAACTCCACAACTTGAAACACCACAACTAGATACTCCACAACTACGAATTCCACAACTAGAAACTCCACAGCTAGAAAGTTCGCAACTAGAAACTCTGCAACTAGAAACTCCACAACTAGAAACTCCACAACCAGATACTCCGCAACTAGAAACTCCGCAACTAGAAATCCCACAACTAGAGACTCCACAACTAGAGACTTCACAACTAGAAACTCCGCAAGTAGAAAATCTACAACTAGAAACTCCAGAGCTAGAAACTCCACATTTTGAAACACCACAACTAGATACTCCACAACTACAAATTCTATAACTAGAAACTCCACAACTTGAAACTCAACAAATAGATACTCCACAACTATGGACTCCACAACTAGAAACTCTAACACTAGAAACTCCACAACCAGAAACTCCGCAACTAAAAACTCCGCAACTAGAAACTCCACAGCTAGAAAATCCACAGCTGGAAATTCCACAACTAGAAATACCACAACTACAGACTCCGCAACTTTAAACTCCGCAACTAGACAATCCGCAACTAGGAACTCCACAACTTCAAAATCCACAACTAAAAACTTCACAACTTGAAACTCCACAACTAGATACTCCACAACTACAAACTCCACAACTTGAAACTCCACAACTAGAAACTCCGCCACTACGATCTCCACAACTGGAAAACTCCGCAACTAGAAACTCCGCAACTAGAAACTCCAGAGATAGAAACTCCACAACTACAAACTCCACAACTAGAGACTCCACAACTAAAAACTCCACAACTACGAGTCCCACAACTACGAATCCCACAACTACAAACTGAACAACTAGAAATTCCACAACTAGAAACTCAACAACTTTAGACTTCGCAACTAGAAACTCCACAACTAGAGACTCCACAACTAGGAACTCCACAACTAGAGACTCCACAACCAGAAACTCCACAGCTAGAAATTCCACAGCTTGAGACTTCGTATGTAGAGACTCGGCAACTAGAAACACAACAACTAGAAACTCCTCAACGAGAAACTCCACAACTAGAAACTCCACAACTTGAAACACCACAACTAATACTCCACAAAAACAAATTTCATAACTAGAAACTCCACAGCTAGAAAGTCTGCAACTAGAAACTCTGCAACTAGAAACTCCACAACTACAGACTCCGCAACTAGGAACTCCACAACTTCAAAATCCACAACTAAAAACTCCCCAACTTGAAACACCACAACTAGATACTCCACAACTGCAAACTCCACAACTAGAGACTCCACAACTAGAAACTTCACTACTACGAGCTCCACAACTACGAACCCCACAACTACAAACTCCACAACTAGAAACTAAACAACTAGAAACTCCACAACTTTAGACTTCGCAACTACAAACTCCACAACTAGAGACTCCACAACTAGAAACTCCACAACTAGAGATTCCACAACCAGAAACTCTACAGCTAGAAACTCCACAACTTGAGACTTCGCATTTAGAGATTCGGCAACTAGAAACTCAACAACTAGAAACTCCACAACTAGAAACTCCACAACTAGAAACTCCGCAACTTGAAACACCACAACTAGATACTCCACAACTACAAATTTCACTACTAGAAACTCCACAACTAAAAACTCCGCAACTAGAAACTCCGCAACTAGAAACTCCACAGCTAGAAAGCCCGCAACTAGAAACTGCGCCACTGCAATCTTCACAACTGGAAAACTCTGCAACTAGAAACTCTGCAACTAGAAACTCCGCAACTACAAACTCCACAGCTAGAAACTCCACAACTACAAACTCGACAACTAGAGACTCCACAACTAGAAACTCCACAACTACGAACTCCACAACTACGAACCCCAAAACTACAAACTCCACAACAAGAAACTCCACAACTAGAAACTCCACAACTTTAGACTTCGCAACTAGAAATCCACAACTAGAGACTCCACAACTAGGAACTCCAGAACTAGAGACTCCACGACCAGAAACTCCACAGCTAGAAACTCCACAACTAGAGACTTTACAACTAGAAACTCCACAACTAGAAACTCCACAACTAGAAACTCCACAGCTAGAACCTCCAAAACTTGAATTACCACAACTAGATACTACACAACTACAAATTCCACAACTAGAAACTCCACAACTTTAAACTCCACTACTAGAAAACCCCACAACTAGAAACTCCACAGTTAGATACTTCACTATTTGAAACACCACAACTAGATACTCCACAACTACAAATTCCGAAACTAGAAACTCCACGGCTAGAAAGTCCACAACTAGAATCTCTGCAACTAGAAACTCCACAACTAGAAACTGCACAGCTAGAAAATCTACCACTAGAAACTCCACAACTACAGACTCCACAACTAGAAACTCCACAACTAGAAACTCCACAACCAGAAACTCCGCAACTAGAAATCCCACAACTAGAGACTCCACAACTAGAGACTTCACAACTAGAAACTCCGCAACTAGAAACTCCACAACTAGAAACTCCACGACTAGAAACTCCACAACTTGCAACCCCACAACTAGATACTTCACAACTACAAATTTCACAACTAGAAACTCCACAACTAAAACTCCGCAACTAGAAACTCCGCAACTAGAAACTCCACAGCTAGAAAGTCCGCAACTAGAAACTCTGCAACTAGAAACTCCGCAACTAGAAACTCCACAGCTAGAAAATCCACCACTAGAAACTCCACAACTAGCAACACCAAAACTACAGACTCCGCAACTAGAAAACTCCGCAACTAGAAACTCCCAACCAGACACTCCACAACTAGGAACTCTACAACTTCAAAATCCACAACTAGAAACTCCCCAACTTGAAACTCCGCAACTAGATACTCCACAACTACAAACTCCACAACTAGAAACTCCTCAACTAGAAACTCCACAACTAATAAACTCCACAACTAATAAACTCCGCAACTAGAAAATCTGCAACTAGAAACTCTGCAACTAGAAACTCCACAGCTAGAAACTTCACTACTTGAAACACCACAACTAGATACTCCACAACTACCAATTCCACAATTAGAAACTCCACAGCTAGAAAGTTCGCAACTAGAAACTCTGCAACTAGAAACTCTACAACTAGAAACTGCACAGCTAGAAAATCTCCCACTAGAAACTCCACGACTACAGACTCCACAACTACACACTTCACAACAAGAAACTCCACAACTAGAAACTCCACAACCAGAAACTCCGCAACTAGAAACTCCGCAACTAGAAATTCCACAACTAGAGACTCCATAACTAGAAACTCCACTACTAGAAAATTCCGCAACTAGAAACTCTGCAACTAGAAACTCCACAGCTAGAAACTTCACTACTTGAAACACTACAACTTGATACTCCAAAACTACAAATTCTACAACAATAAACTCCAAAACTAGAAACTCCGCAACTAGAAACTCCACAACTAGAAACTCCTCAACTAGAAACTCCACAACTTGAAACAACACAACTAGATACTCCACAACTAGAAACTCCACAACTAAAAACTCCACAACTTGAACTCCGCAACTAGAAACTCCACAACTAGAGACTCCATAACTAGGAACTCCACAACTAGAAACTCCACATTTACAGACTCCACAACTACAGACTCCACAACTAGAAACTCCACAACTAGAAACTCCACAACCAGAAACTCCGCAACTAGAAACTCCGCAACTAGAAATCCCACAACTAGAGACACCACAACTAGAGACTTCACAACTAGAAACTCCGCAACTAGAAAATCCACAACTAGAAACTCCACAGCTAGAAACTCCACATTTTGAAACACCACAACAAGATACTCCACAACTACAAATTCCATAACTAGAAACTCCACAACTTCAAACTCTACAAATAGATACTCCACAATGATGGACTCCACAACTATGGACTCCACAACTAGAAACTCTAACACTAGAAACTCCACAACCAAAAACTCCGCAACTAAAAACTCCGCAACTAGAAACTCCACAGCTAGAAAATCCACAGCTGGAAATTCCACAACTAGAAACTCCACAACTACAGACTCCGCAACTATAAACTCCACAACTAGACAATCCGCAACTAGGAACTCTACAACTTCAAAATCCACATATAAAAACTTCACAAATTGAAACTCCACAACTAGATACTCCACAACTAGAGACTCCACAACTAGAAACTCCACAACTACGAGTCCCTCAACTACGAACCCCACAACTACAAACTCAACAACTAGAAATTCCACAACTAGAAACTCAACAACTTTAGACTTCGCAACTAGAAACTCCACAACTAGAGACTCCACAACTAGGAACTCCACAACTAGAGACTCCACAACCAGAAACTCCACAGCTAGAAATTCCACAGCTTGAGACTTCGTATGTAGAGACTCGGCAACTAGAAACACAACAACTAGAAACTCCACAACGAGAAACTCCACAACTAGAAACTCCACAACTTGAAACACCACAACTAGATACTCCACAACTACGAATTCCACAACTAGAAACTCCACAGCTAGAAAGTTCGCAACTAGAAACTCTGCAACTAGAAACTCGTCAACTAGAAACTCCACAACCAGATACTCCGCAACTAGAAACTCCGCAACTAGAAATCCCACAACTAGAGACTTCACAACTAGAAACTCCGCAACTAGAAAATCTACAACTAGAAACTCCACAGCTAGAAACTCCACATTTTGAAACACCACAACTAGATACTCCATAACTACAAATTCTATAACTAGAAACTCCACAACTTGAAACTCAACAAATAGATACTCCACAACTATGGACTCCACAACTAGAAACTCTAACACTAGAAACTCCACAACCAGAAACTCCGCAACTAAAAACTCCGCAACTAGAAACTCCACAGCTAGAAAATCCACAGCTAGAAATTCCACAACTAGAAATACCACAACTACAGACTCCGCAACTTTAAACTCCGCAACTAGACAATCCGCAACTAGGAACTCCACAACTTCAAAATCCACAACTAAAAACTTCACAACTTGAAACTCCACAACTAGATACTCCACAACTACAAACTCCACAACTTGAAACTCCGCAACTAGAAACTCCGCCACTACGATCTCCACAACTGGAAAACTCCGCAACTAGAAACTCTGCAACTAGAAACTCCGCAACTAGAAACTCCAGAGCTAGAAACTCCAGAACTACAAACTCCACAACTAGAGACTCCACAACTAGAAACTCCACAACTACGAGTCCCACAACTACGAATCCCACAACTACAAACTGAACAACTAGAAATTCCACAACTAGAAACTCAACAACTTTAGACTTCGCAACTAGAAACTCCACAACTAGAGACTCCACAACTAGGAACTCCACAACTAGAGACTCCACAACCAGAAACTCCACAGCTAGAAATTCCACAGCTTGAGACTTCGTATGTAGAGACTCGGCAACTAGAAACACAACAACTAGAAACTCCTCAACGAGAAACTCCACAACTAGAAACACCACAACTAATACTCCACAAAAACAAATTTCATAACTAGAAACTCCACAGCTAGAAAGTCTGCAACTAGAAACTCTGCAACTAGAAACTCCACAACTACAGACTCCGCAACTATAAACTCCACAACTAGACAATCCGCAACTAGGAACTCTACAACTTCAAAATCCACAACTAAAAACTCCCCAACTTGAAACACCACAACTAGATACTCCACAACTACAAACTCCACAACTAGAAACTCCGCAACTAGAAACTCTGCCACTAGAAACTCCACAACTATTAAACTCCGCAACTAGAAAATCTGCAACTAGAAACTCCACAACTACAAACTCCACAACTAGAGACTCCACAACTAGAAACTTCACAACTACGAGCTCCACAACTACGAACCCCACAACTACAAACACCACAACAAGAAACTAAACAACTAGAAACTCCACAACTAGAGATTCCTCAACCAGAAACTCCACAGCTAGAAACTCCACAACTTGAGACTTCGCATTTAGAGACTCGGCAACTAGAAACTCAACAACTAGTACTCCACAACTAGAAACTCCATAACTTGAAACACCACAACTAGATACTCCACAACTACAAATTTCACAACTAGAAACTCCACAACTAAAAACTCCGCAACTAGAAACTCCGCAACTAGAAACTCCACAGCTAGAAAGTCCGCAACTAGAAACTCCGCCACTGCAATCTTCACAACTGGAAAACTCTACAACTAGAAACTCAGCAACTAGAAACTCCGCAACTACAAACTCCACAGCTAGAAACTCCACAACTTCAAACTCCACAACTAGAGACTCAACAACTAGAAACTCCACAACTACGAACTCCACAACTACGAACCCCGAAACTACAAACTCTACAACTAGAAACTCCACAACTAGAAACTCCACAACTTTAGACTTCGCAACTAGAAAAACACAACTAGAGACTCCACAACTAGGAACTCCACAACTAGAGACTCCACAACCAGAAACTCCACAGCTGGAAACTCCACAACTAGAGACTTTACAACTAGAAACTCCGCAACTAGAAACTCCACAACTAGAAACTCCACAGCTAGAAACTCCAAAACTTAAATTACCACAACTAGATACTACAAAACTACAAATTCCACAACTAGAAACTCCACAACTTGAAACTCCACTACTAGAAAACTCAACAACTAGAAACTCCACAGCTAGAAACTTCACTACTTGAAACACTACAACTAGATACTCCAAAACTACGAAATCCACAACAATAAACTCCAACACTAGAAACTCCGCAACTAGAAACTCCACAACTTGAAACACCACAACTAGATACTCTAGAAACTTCACAACTAGAAACTCCACAACTTGAAACTCCGCCACTACAAATTCCACAACTAGAAACTCCACAACTTGAAACCCAACAAATAGATACTCCACAACTACGGACTCCAAAACTAGAAACTCCAACACTAGAAACTCCACATTCAGAAACTCCGACCTAAAAACTCCGCAACTAGAAACTCCACAACTACAAACTCCCCAACTAGAGACTGCACAACAAGAAACTCCACAGCTAGGAAGTCCGCAACTAGAAACTCTGCAACTAGAAACTCCACAACTAGAAACTCCGCAACTTGAAACTCCACAGCTAGAAACTCCAGAGCTACAAACTCCACAACTAGAGACTCCACAACTAGAAACTTCACTACTACGAGCTCCACAACTACGAACCCCACAACTACAAACTCCACAACTAGAAACTAAACAACTAGAAACTCCACAACTTTAGACTTCGCAACTAGAAATCCACAACTAGAGACTCCACAACTAGGAACTCCAGAACTAGAGACTCCACGACCAGAAACTCCACAGCTAGAAACTCCACAACTAGAGACTTTACAACTAGAAACTCCACAACTAGAAACTCCACAACTAAAAACTCCGCAACTAGAAACTCCGCAACTAGAAACTCCACAGCTAGAAAGCCCGCAAATAGAAACTGCGCCACTGCAATCTTCACAACTGGAAAACTCTGCAACTAGAAACTCTGCAACTAGAAACTCCGCAACTACAAACTCCACAGCTAGAAACTCCACAACTACAAACTCCACAACTAGAGACTCCACAACTAGAAACTCCACAACTACGAACTCCACAACTACGAACCCCAAAACTACAAACTCCACAACAAGAAACTCCACAACTAGAAACTCCACAACTAGAGACTCCACAACTAGGAACTCCAGAACTAGAGACTCCACGACCAGAAACTCCACAGCTAGAAACTCCACAACTAGAGACTTTACAACTAGAAACTCCACAACTAGAAACTCCACAACTAGAAACTCCACAGCTAGAACCTCCAAAACTTCAATTACCACAACTAGATACTACACAACTACAAATTCCACAACTAGAAACTCCACAACTTTAAACTCCACTACTAGAAAACCCCACAACTAGAAACTCCACAGTTAGATACTTCACTACTTGAAACACCACAACTAGATACTCCACAACTACAAATTCCGAAACTAGAAACTCCACGGCTAGAAAGTCCACAACTAGAATCTCTGCAACTAGAAACTCCACAACTAGAAACTGCACAGCTAGAAAATCTACCACTAGAAACTCCACAACTACAGACTCCACAACTAAAAACTCCACAACTAGAAACTCCACAACCAGAAACTCCGCAACTAGAAATCCCACAACTAGAGACTCCACAACTAGAGACTTCACAACTAGAAACTCGGCAACTAGAAACTCCACAACTAGAAACTCCACAACTAGAAACTCCACAACTTGCAACCCCACAACTAGATACTCCACAACTACAAATTTCACAACTAGAAACTCCACAACTAAAACTCCGCAACTAGAAACTCCGCAACTAGAAACTCCACAGCTAGAAAGTCCGCAACTAGAAACTCTGCAACTAGAAACTCCGCAACTAGAAACTCCACAGCTAGAAAATCCACCACTAGAAACTCCACAACTAGCAACACCAAAACTACAGACTCCGCAACTAGAAAACTCCGCAACTAGAAACTCCCAACCAGACACTCCACAACTAGGAACTCTACAACTTCAAAATCCACAACTAGAAACTCCCCAACTTGAAACTCCGCAACTAGATACTCCACAACTACAAACTCCACAACTAGAAACTCCTCAACTAGAAACTCCACAACTAATAAACTCCACAACTAATAAACTCCGCAACTAGAAAATCTGCAACTAGAAACTCTGCAACTATAAACTCCACAGCTAGAAACTTCACTACTTGAAACACCACAACTAGATACTCCACAACTACCAATTCCACAACTAGAAACTCCACAGCTAGAAAGTTCGCAACTAGAAACTCTGCAACTAGAAACTCTACAACTAGAAACTGCACAGCTAGAAAATCTCCCACTAGAAACTCCACGACTACAGACTCCACAACTACACACTTCACAACAAGAAACTCCACAACTAGAAACTCCACAACCAGAAACTCCGCAACTAGAAACTCCGCAACTAGAAATCCCACAACTAGAGACTCCATAACTAGAAACTCCACTACTAGAAAATTCCGCAACTAGAAACTCTGCAACTAGAAACTCCGCAACTAGAAACTGCACAGCTAGAAACTTCACTACTTGAAACACTACAACTTGATACTCCAAAACAACAAATTCTACAACAATAAACTCCAAAACTAGAAACTCCGCAACTAGAAACTCCACAACTAGAAACTCCTCAACTAGAAACTCCACAACTTGAAACACCACAAGTAGATACTCCACAACTAGAAACTCCACAACTAAAAACTCCACAACTTGAACTCCGCAACTAGAAACTCCACAACTAGAGACTCCATAACTAGGAACTCCACAACTAGAAACTCCACATTTACAGACTCCACAACTACAGACTCCACAACTAGAAACCCCACAACTAGAAACTCCACAACCAGAAACTCCGCAACCAGAATCTCCGCAACTAGAAATCCCACAACTACAGACACCACAACTAGAGACTTCACAACTAGAAACTCCGCAACTAGAAAATCCACAACTAGAAACTCCACAGCTAGAAACTCCACATTTTGAAACACCACAACAAGATACTCCACAACTACAAATTCCATAACTAGAAACTCCACAACTTGAAACTCAACAAATAGATACTCCACAATGATGGACTCCACAACTATGGACTCCACAACTAGAAACTCTAACACTAGAAACTCCACAACCAGAAACTCCGCAACTAAAAACTCCGCAACTAGAAACTCCACAGCTAGAAAATCCACAGCTGGAAATTCCACAACTAGAAACTCCACAACTACAGACTCCGCAACTATAAACTCCACAACTAGACAATCCGCAACTAGGAACTCTACAACTTCAAAATCCACAACTAAAAACTTCACAAATTGAAACTCCACAACTAGATACTCCACAACTACAAACTCCACAACTAGAAACTCCACAACTTAAAACTCCGCAACTAGAAACTCCACCACTGCAATCTCCACAACTGGAAAACTCCGCAACTAGAAACTCTGCAACTAGAAACTCCGCAACTAGAAACTCCAGAGCTAGAGTCTCCACAACTACAAACTCCACAACTAGAGACTCCACAACTAGAAACTCCACAACTACGAGTCCCTCAACTACGAACCCCACAACTACAAACTCAACAACTAGAAATTCCACAACTAGAAACTCAACAACTTTAGACTTCGCAACTAGAAACTCCACAACTAGAGACTCCACAACTAGGAACTCCACAAATAGAGACTCCACAACCAGAAACTCCACAGCTAGAAATTCCACAGCTTGAGACTTCGTATGTAGAGACTCGGCAACTAGAAACACAACAACTAGAAACTCCACAACGAGAAACTCCACAACTAGAAACTCCACAACTTGAAACACCACAACTAGATACTCCACAACTACGAATTCCACAACTAGAAACTCCACAGCTAGAAAGTTCGCAACTAGAAACTCTGCAACTAGAAACTCCACAACTAGAAACTCCACAACCAGATACTCCGCAACTAGAAACTCCGCAACTAGAAATCCCACAACTAGAGACTCCACAACTAGAGACTTCACAACTAGAAACTCCGCAAGTAGAAAATCTACAACTAGAAACTCCACAGCTAGAAACTCCACATTTTGAAACACCACAACTAGATACTCCACAACTACAAATTCTATAACTAGAAACTCCACAACTTGAAACTCAACAAATAGATACTCCACAACTATGGACTCCACAACTAGAAACTCTAACACTAGAAACTCCACAACCAGAAACTCCGCAACTAAAAACTCCGCAACTAGAAACTCCACAGCTAGAAAATCCACAGCTAGAAATTCCACAACTAGAAATACCACAACTACAGACTCCGCAACTTTAAACTCCGCAACTAGACAATCCGCAACTAGGAACTCCACAACTTCAAAATCCACTACTAAAAACTTCACAACTTGAAACTCCACAACTAGATACTCCACAACTACAAACTCCACAATTTGAAACTCCGCAACTAGAAACTCCGCCACTACGATCTCCACAACTGGAAAACTCCGCAACTAGAAACTCTGCAACTAGAAACTCCGCAACTAGAAACTCCAGAGATAGAAACTCCACAACTAGAGACTCCACAACTAGAGACTCCACAACTAGAAACTCCACAACTACGAGTCCCACAACTACGAATCCCACAACTACAAACTGAACAACTAGAAATTCCACAACTAGAAACTCAACAACTTTAGACTTCGCAACTAGAAACTCCACAACTAGAGACTCCACAACTAGGAACTCCACAACTAGAGACTCCACAACCAGAAACTCCACAGCTAGAAATTCCACAGCTTGAGACTTCGTATGTAGAGACTCGGCAACTAGAAACACAACAACTAGAAACTCCTCAACGAGAAACTCCACAACTAGAAACTCCACAACTTGAAACACCACAACTAATACTCCACAAAAACAAATTTCATAACTAGAAACTACACAGCTAGAAAGTCTGCAACTAGAAACTCTGCAACTAGAAACTCCACAACTACAGACTCCGCAACTATAAACTCCACAACTAGACAATCCGCAACTAGGAACTCCACAACTTCAAAATCCACAACTAAAAACTCCCCAACTTGAAACACCACAACTAGATACTCCACAACTACAAACTCCACAACTAGAAACTCCGCAACTAGAAACTCCGCCACTAGAAACTCCACAACTAATAAACTCCGCAACTAGAAAATCTGCAACTAGAAACTCCGCAACTAGAAACTCCACAGCTAGAAACATCACTACTTGAAACACCACAACTAGATACTCCACAACTACAAATTCCACAACTAGAAACTCCACAGCTAGGAAGTTCACAACTAGAAACTCTGCAACTAGAAACTCCACAACTAGAAACTCCGCAACTAGAAACTCCACAGCTAGAAACTCCACAACTACAAACTCCACAAATAGAGACTCCACAACTAGAAACTTCACAACTACGAGCTCCACAACTACGAACCCCACAACTACAAACACCACAACAAGAAACTAAACAACTAGAAACTCCACAACTTGAGACTTCGCATTTAGAGACTCGGCAACTAGAAACTCAACAACTAGTACTCCACAACTAGAAACTCCATAACTTGAAACACCACAACTAGATACTCCACAACTACAAATTCCACAACTAGAAACTCCACAGCTAGGAAGTTCACAACTAGAAACTCTGCAACTAGAAACTCCACAACTAGAAACTCCGCAACTAGAAACTCCCAGCTAGAAACTCCACAACTACAAACTCCACAAATAGAGACTCCACAACTAGAAACTTCACAACTACGAGCTCCACAACTACGAACCCCACAACTACAAACACCACAACAAGAAACTAAACAACTAGAAACTCCACAACTTGAGACTTCGCATTTAGAGACTCGGCAACTAGAAACTCAACAACTAGTACTCCACAACTAGAAACTCCATAACTTGAAACACCACAACTAGATACTCCACAACTACAAATTTCACAACTAGAAACTCCACAACTAAAAACTCCGCAACTAGAAACTCCGCAACTAGAAACTCCACAGATAGAAAGTCCGCAACTAGAAACTCCGCCACTGCAATCTTCACAACTGCAAAACTCTACAACTAGAAACTCAGCAACTAGAAACTCCGCAACTACAAACTCCACAGCTAGAAACTCCACAACTTCAAACTCCACAACTAGAGACTCCACAACTAGAAACTCCACAACTACGAACTCCACAACTACGAACCCCAAAACTACAAACTCTACAACTAGAAACTCCACAACTTCAGACTTCGCAACTAGAAATCCACAACTAGAGACTCCACAACTAGGAACTCCACAACTAGAGACTCCACAACCAGAAACTCCACAGCTAGAAACTCCACAACTAGAGACTTTACAACTAGAAACTCCGCAACTAGAAACTCCACAACTAGAAACTCCACAGCTAGAAACTCCAAAACTTAAATTACCACAACTAGATACTACAAAACTACAAATTCCACAACTAGAAACTCCACAACTTGCAACCCCACAACTAGATACTCCACAACTACAAATTTCACAACTAGAAACTCCACAACTAAAACTCCGCAACTAGAAACTCCGCAACTAGAAACTCCACAGCTAGAAAGTCCGCAACTAGAAACTCTGCAACTAGAAACTCCGCAACTAGAAACTCCACAGCTAGAAAATCCACCACTAGAAACTCCACAACTAGCAACACCAAAACTACAGACTCCGCAACTAGAAAACTCCGCAACTAGAAACTCCCAACCAGACACTCCACAACTAGGAACTCTACAACTTCAAAATCCACAACTAGAAACTCCCCAACTTGAAACTCCGCAACTAGATACTCCACAACTACAAACTCCACAACTAGAAACTCCTCAACTAGAAACTCCACAACTAATAAACTCCACAACTAATAAACTCCGCAACTAGAAAATCTGCAACTAGAAACTCTGCAACTAGAAACTCCACAGCTAGAAACTTCACTACTTGAAACACCACAACTAGATACTCCACAACTACCAATTCCACAACTAGAAACTCCACAGCTAGAAAGTTCGCAACTAGAAACTCTGCAACTAGAAACTCTACAACTAGAAACTGCACAGCTAGAAAATCTCCCACTAGAAACTCCACGACTACAGACTCCACAACTACACACTTCACAACAAGAAACTCCACAACTAGAAACTCCACAACCAGAAACTCCGCAACTAGAAACTCCGCAACTAGAAATCCCACAACTAGAGACTCCATAACTAGAAACTCCACTACTAGAAAATTCCGCAACTAGAAACTCTGCAACTAGAAACTCCGCAACTAGAAACTGCACAGCTAGAAACTTCACTACTTGAAACACTACAACTTGATACTCCAAAACAACAAATTCTACAACAATAAACTCCAAAACTAGAATCTCCGCAACTAGAAACTCCACAACTAGAAACTCCTCAACTAGAAACTCCACAACTTGAAACACCACAAGTAGATACTCCACAACTAGAAACTCCACAACTAAAAACTCCACAACTTGAACTCCGCAACTAGAAACTCCACAACTAGAGACTCCATAACTAGGAACTCCACAACTAGAAACTCCACATTTACAGACTCCACAACTACAGACTCCACAACTAGAAACCCCACAACTAGAAACTCCACAACCAGAAACTCCGCAACCAGAATCTCCGCAACTAGAAATCCCACAACTACAGACACCACAACTAGAGACTTCACAACTAGAAACTCCGCAACTAGAAAATCCACAACTAGAAACTCCACAGCTAGAAACTCCACATTTTGAAACACCACAACAAGATACTCCACAACTACAAATTCCATAACTAGAAACTCCACAACTTGAAACTCAACAAATAGATACTCCACAATGATGGACTCCACAACTATGGACTCCACAACTAGAAACTCTAACACTAGAAACTCCACAACCAGAAACTCCGCAACTAAAAACTCCGCAACTAGAAACTCCACAGCTAGAAAATCCACAGCTGGAAATTCCACAACTAGAAACTCCACAACTACAGACTCCGCAACTATAAACTCCACAACTAGACAATCCGCAACTAGGAACTCTACAACTTCAAAATCCACAACTAAAAACTTCACAAATTGAAACTCCACAACTAGATACTCCACAACTACAAACTCCACAACTAGAAACTCCACAACTTAAAACTCCGCAACTAGAAACTCCACCACTGCAATCTCCACAACTGGAAAACTCCGCAACTAGAAACTCTGCAACTAGAAACTCCGCAACTAGAAACTCCAGAGCTAGAGTCTCCACAACTACAAACTCCACAACTAGAGACTCCACAACTAGAAACTCCACAACTACGAGTCCCTCAACTACGAACCCCACAACTACAAACTCAACAACTAGAAATTCCACAACTAGAAACTCAACAACTTTAGACTTCGCAACTAGAAACTCCACAACTAGAGACTCCACAACTAGGAACTCCACAAATAGAGACTCCACAACCAGAAACTCCACAGCTAGAAATTCCACAGCTTGAGACTTCGTATGTAGAGACTCGGCAACTAGAAACACAACAACTAGAAACTCCACAACGAGAAACTCCACAACTAGAAACTCCACAACTTGAAACACCACAACTAGATACTCCACAACTACGAATTCCACAACTAGAAACTCCACAGCTAGAAAGTTCGCAACTAGAAACTCTGCAACTAGAAACTCCACAACTAGAAACTCCACAACCAGATACTCCGCAACTAGAAACTCCGCAACTAGAAATCCCACAACTAGAGACTCCACAACTAGAGACTTCACAACTAGAAACTCCGCAAGTAGAAAATCTACAACTAGAAACTCCACAGCTAGAAACTCCACATTTTGAAACACCACAACTAGATACTCCACAACTACAAATTCTATAACTAGAAACTCCACAACTTGAAACTCAACAAATAGATACTCCACAACTATGGACTCCACAACTAGAAACTCTAACACTAGAAACTCCAAAACCAGAAACTCCGCAACTAAATACTCCGCAACTAGAAACTCCACAGCTAGAAAATCCACAGCTAGAAATTCCACAACTAGAAATACCACAACTACAGACTCCGCAACTTTAAACTCCGCAACTAGACAATCCGCAACTAGGAACTCCACAACTTCAAAATCCACTACTAAAAACTTCACAACTTGAAACTCCACAACTAGATACTCCACAACTACAAACTCCACAACTTGAAACTCCGCAACTAGAAACTCCGCCACTACGATCTCCACAACTGGAAAACTCCGCAACTAGAAACTCTGCAACTAGAAACTCCGCAACTAGAAACTCCAGAGATAGAAACTCCACAACTAGAGACTCCACAACTAGAGACTCCACAACTAGAAACTCCACAACTACGAGTCCCACAACTACGAATCCCACAACTACAAACTGAACAACTAGAAATTCCACTACTAGAAACTCAACAACTTTAGACTTCGCAACTAGAAACTCCACAACTAGAGACTCCACAACTAGGAACTCCACAACTAGAGACTCCACAACCAGAAACTCCACAGCTAGAAATTCCACAGCTTGAGACTTCGTATGTAGAGACTCGGCAACTAGAAACACAACAACTAGAAACTCCTCAACGAGAAACTCCACAACTAGAAACTCCACAACTTGAAACACCACAACTAATACTCCACAAAAACAAATTTCATAACTAGAAACTACACAGCTAGAAAGTCTGCAACTAGAAACTCTGCAACTAGAAACTCCACAACTACAGACTCCGCAACTATAAACTCCACAACTAGACAATCCGCAACTAGGAACTCCACAACTTCAAAATCCACAACTAAAAACTCCCCAACTTGAAACACCACAACTAGATACTCCACAACTACAAACTCCACAACTAGAAACTCCGCAACTAGAAACTCCGCCACTAGAAACTCCACAACTATTAAACTCCGCAACTAGAAAATCTGCAACTAGAAACTCCGCAACTAGAAACTCCACAGCTAGAAACATCACTACTTGAAACACCACAACTAGATACTCCACAACTACAAATTCCACAACTAGAAACTCCACAGCTAGGAAGTTCACAACTAGAAACTCTGCAACTAGAAACTCCACAACTAGAAACTCCGCAACTAGAAACTCCACAGCTAGAAACTCCACAACTACAAACTCCACAAATAGAGACTCCACAACTAGAAACTTCACAACTACGAGCTCCACAACTACGAACCCCACAACTACAAACACCACAACAAGAAACTAAACAACTAGAAACTCCACAACTTGAGACTTCGCATTTAGAGACTCGGCAACTAGAAACTCAACAACTAGTACTCCACAACTAGAAACTCCATAACTTGAAACACCACAACTAGATACTCCACAACTACAAATTCCACAACTAGAAACTCCACAGCTAGGAAGTTCACAACTAGAAACTCTGCAACTAGAAACTCCACAACTAGAAACTCCGCAACTAGAAACTCCCAGCTAGAAACTCCACAACTACAAACTCCACAAATAGAGACTCCACAACTAGAAACTTCACAACTACGAGCTCCACAACTACGAACCCCACAACTACAAACACCACAACAAGAAACTAAACAACTAGAAACTCCACAACTTGAGACTTCGCATTTAGAGACTCGGCAACTAGAAACTCAACAACTAGTACTCCACAACTAGAAACTCCATAACTTGAAACACCACAACTAGATACTCCACAACTACAAATTTCACAACTAGAAACTCCACAACTAAAAACTCCGCAACTAGAAACTCCGCAACTAGAAACTCCACAGCTAGAAAGTCCGCAACTAGAAACTCCGCCACTGCAATCTTCACAACTGGAAAACTCTACAACTAGAAACTCAGCAACTAGAAACTCCGCAACTACAAACTCCACAGCTAGAAACTCCACAACTTCAAACTCCACAACTAGAGACTCCACAACTAGAAACTCCACAACTACGAACTCCACAACTACGAACCCCAAAACTACAAACTCTACAACTAGAAACTCCACAACTTCAGACTTCGCAACTAGAAATCCACAACTAGAGACTCCACAACTAGGAACTCCACAACTAGAGACTCCACAACCAGAAACTCCACAGCTAGAAACTCCACAACTAGAGACTTTACAACTAGAAACTCCGCAACTAGAAACTCCACAACTAGAAACTCCACAGCTAGAAACTCCAAAACTTAAATTACCACAACTAGATACTACAAAACTACAAATTCCACAACTAGAAACTCCACAACTTGAAACTCCACTACTAGAAAACTCCACAACTAGAAACTCCACAGCTAGAAACTTCACTACTTGAAACACTACAACTAGATACTCCAAAACTACGAAATCCACAACAATAAACTCCAACACTAGAAACTCCGCAACTAGAAACTCCACAACTTGAAACACCACAACTAGATACTCTAGAAACTTCACAACTAGAAACTCCACAACTTGAAACTCCGCCACTACAAATTCCACAACTAGAAACTCCACAACTTGAAACCCAACAAATAGATACTCCACAACTACGGACTCCAAAACTAGAAACTCCAACACTAGAAACTCCACATTCAGAAACTCCGACCTAAAAACTCCGCAACTAGAAACTCCACAACTACAAACTCCACAACTAGAGACTCCACAACAAGAAACTCCACAGCTAGGAAGTCCGCAACTAGAAACTCTGCAACTAGAAACTCCACAACTAGAAACTCCGCAACTTGAAACTCCACAGCTAGAAACTCCAGAACTACAAACTCCACAACTAGAGACTCCACAACTAGAAACTTCACTACTACGAGCTCCACAACTACGAACCCCACAACTACAAACTCCACAACTAGAAACTAAACAACTAGAAACTCCACAACTTTAGACTTCGCAACTACAAACTCCACAACTAGAGACTCCACAATTAGAAACTCCACAACTAGAGATTCCACAACCAGAAACTCCACAGCTAGAAACTCCAGAACTTGAGACTTCGCATTTAGAGATTCGGCAACTAGAAACTCAACAACTAGAAACTCCACAACTTGAAACACCACAACTAGATACTCCACAACTACAAATTTCACAACTAGAAACTCCACAACTAAAAACTCCGCAACTAGAAACTCCGCAACTAGAAACTCCACAGCTAGAAAGTCCGCAACTAGAAACTGTGCCACTGCAATCTTCACAACTGAAAAACTCTGCAACTAGTAACTCTGCAACTAGAAACTCCGCAACTACAAACTCCACAGCTAGAAACTCCACAACTACAAATTCCGCAACTAGAGACTCCACAACTAGAAACTTCACTACTACGAGCTCCACAACTACGAACCCCACAACTACAAACTCCACAACTAGAAACTAAACAACTAGAAACTCCACAACTTTAGACTTCGCAACTACAAACTCCACAACTAGAGACTCCACAACTAGAAACTCCACAACTAGAGATTCCACAACCAGAAACTCCACAGCTAGAAACTCCACAACTTGAGACTTCGCATTTAGAGATTCGGCAACTAGAAACTCAACAACTAGAAACTCCACAACTAGAAACTCCACAACTAGAAACTCCACAACTTGAAACACCACAACTAGATACTCCACAACTACAAATTTCACAACTAGAAACTCCACAACTAAAAACTCCGCAACTAGAAACTCCGCCACTAGAAACTCCACAACTATTAAACTCCGCAACTAGAAAATCTGCAACTAGAAACTCCGCAACTAGAAACTCCACAGCTAGAAACTTCACTACTTGAAACACCACAACTAGATACTCCACAACTACAAATTCCACAACTAGAAACTTCACTACTTGAAACACCACAACTAGATACTCCACAACTACAAATTCCACAACTAGAAACTCCACAGCTAGGAAGTTCACAACTAGAAACTCTGCAACTAGAAACTCCACAACTAGAAACTCCGCAACTAGAAACTCCACAGCTAGAAACTCCACAACTACAAACTCCACAACTAGAGACTCCACAACTAGAAACTTCACAACTACGAGCTCCACAACTACGAACCCCACAACTACAAACACCACAACAAGAAACTAAACAACTAGAAACTCCACAACTAGAGATTCCACAACCAGAAACTCCACAGCTAGAAACTCCACAACTTGAGACTTCGCATTTAGAGACTCGGCAACTAGAAACTCAACAACTAGTACTCCACAACTAGAAACTCCATAACGTGAAACACCACAACTAGATACTCCACAACTACTAATTTCACAACTAGAAACTCCACAACTAAAAACTCCGCAACTAGAAACTCCGCAACTAGAAACTCCACAGCTAGAAAGTCCGCAACTAGAAACTCCGCCACTGCAATCTTCACAACTGGAAAACTCTACAACTAGAAACTCAGCAACTAGAAACTCCGCAACTACAAACTCCACAGCTAGAAACTCCACAACTTCAAACTCCACAACTAGAGACTCCACAACTAGAAACTCCACAACTACGAACTCCACAACTACGAACCCCAAAACTACAAACTCTACAACTAGAAACTCCACAACTAGAAACTCCACAACTTTAGACTTCGCAACTAGAAATCCACAACTAGAGACTCCACAACTAGGAACTCCACAACTAGAGACTCCACAACCAGAAACTTCACAGCTAGAAACTCCACAACTAGAGACTTTACAACTAGAAACTCCGCAACTAGAAACTCCACAACTAGAAACTCCACAGCTAGAAACTCCAAAACTTAAATTACCACAACTAGATACTACAAAACTACAAATTCCACAACTAGAAACTCCACAACTTGAAACTCCACTACTAGAAAACTCCACAACTAGAAACTCCACAGCTAGAAACTTCACTACTTGAAACACTACAACTAGATACTCCAAAACTACGAAATCCACAACAATAAACTCCAACACTAGAAACTCCGCAACTAGAAACTCCACAACTTGAAACACCACAACTAGATACTCTAGAAACTTCACAACTAGAAACTCCACAACTTGAAACTCCGCCACTACAAATTCCACAACTAGAAACTCCACAACTTGAAACCCAACAAATAGATACTCCACAACTACGGACTCCAAAACTAGAAACTCCAACACTAGAAACTCCACATTCAGAAACTCCGACCTAAAAACTCCGCAACTAGAAACTCCACAACTACAAACTCCACAACTAGAGACTCCACAACAAGAAACTCCACAGCTAGGAAGTCCGCAACTAGAAACTCTGCAACTAGAAACTCCACAACTAGAAACTCCGCAACTTGAAACTCCACAGCTAGAAACTCCAGAACTACAAACTCCACAACTAGAGACTCCACAACTAGAAACTTCACTACTACGAGCTCCACAACTACGAACCCCACAACTACAAACTCCACAACTAGAAACTAAACAACTAGAAACTCCACAACTTTAGACTTCGCAACTACAAACTCCACAACTAGAGACTCCACAACTAGAAACTCCACAACTAGAGATTCCACAACCAGAAACTCCACAGCTAGAAACTCCACAACTTGAGACTTCGCATTTAGAGATTCGGCAACTAGAAACTCAACAACTAGTACTCCACAACTAGAAACTCCATAACTTGAAACACCACAACTAGATACTCCACAACTACTAATTTCACAACTAGAAACTCCACAACTAAAAACTCCGCAACTAGAAACTCCGCAACTAGAAACTCCACAGCTAGAAAGTCCGCAACTAGAAACTCCGCCACTGCAATCTTCACAACTGGAAAACTCTACAACTAGAAACTCAGCAACTAGAAACTCCGCAACTACAAACTCCACAGCTAGAAACTCCACAACTTCAAACTCCACAACTAGAGACTCCACAACTAGAAACTCCACAACTACGAACTCCACAACTACGAACCCCACAACTACAAACTCCACAACTAGAAACTAAACAACTAGAATCTCCACAACTTTAGACTTCGCAACTACAAACTCCACAACTAGAGACTCCACAACTAGAAACTCCACAACTAGAGATTCCACAACCAGAAACTCCACAGCTAGAAACTCCACAACTTGAGACTTCGCATTTAGAGATTCGGCAACTAGAAACTCAACAACTAGTACTCCACAACTAGAAACTCCATAACTTGAAACACCACAACTAGATACTCCACAACTACTAATTTCACAACTAGAAACTCCACAACTAAAAACTCCGCAACTAGAAACTCCGCAACTAGAAACTCCACAGCTAGAAAGTCCGCAACTAGAAACTCCGCCACTGCAATCTTCACAACTGGAAAACTCTACAACTAGAAACTCAGCAACTAGAAACTCCGCAACTACAAACTCCACAGCTAGAAACTCCACAACTTCAAACTCCACAACTAGAGACTCCACAACTAGAAACTCCACAACTACGAACTCCACAACTACGAACCCCAAAACTACAAACTCTACAACTAGAAACTCCACAACTAGAAACTCCACAACTTTAGACTTCGCAACTAGAAATCCACAACTAGAGACTCCACAACTAGGAACTCCACAACTAGAGACTCCACAACCAGAAACTTCACAGCTAGAAACTCCACAACTAGAGACTTTACAACTAGAAACTCCGCAACTAGAAACTCCACAACTAGAAACTCCACAGCTAGAAACTCCAAAACTTAAATTACCACAACTAGATACTACAAAACTACAAATTCCACAACTAGAAACTCCACAACTTGAAACTCCACTACTAGAAAACTCCACAACTAGAAACTCCACAGCTAGAAACTTCACTACTTGAAACACTACAACTAGATACTCCAAAACTACGAAATCCACAACAATAAACTCCAACACTAGAAACTCCGCAACTAGAAACTCCACAACTTGAAACACCACAACTAGATACTCTAGAAACTTCACAACTAGAAACTCCACAACTTGAAACTCCGCCACTACAAATTCCACAACTAGAAACTCCACAACTTGAAACCCAACAAATAGATACTCCACAACTACGGACTCCAAAACTAGAAACTCCAACACTAGAAACTCCACATTCAGAAACTCCGACCTAAAAACTCCGCAACTAGAAACTCCACAACTACAAACTCCACAACTAGAGACTCCACAACAAGAAACTCCACAGCTAGGAAGTCCGCAACTAGAAACTCTGCAACTAGAAACTCCACAACTAGAAACTCCGCAACTTGAAACTCCACAGCTAGAAACTCCAGAACTACAAACTCCACAACTAGAGACTCCACAACTAGAAACTTCACTACTACGAGCTCCACAACTACGAACCCCACAACTACAAACTCCACAACTAGAAACTAAACAACTAGAAACTCCACAACTTTAGACTTCGCAACTACAAACTCCACAACTAGAGACTCCACAATTAGAAACTCCACAACTAGAGATTCCACAACCAGAAACTCCACAGCTAGAAACTCCAGAACTTGAGACTTCGCATTTAGAGATTCGGCAACTAGAAACTCAACAACTAGAAACTCCACAACTTGAAACACCACAACTAGATACTCCACAACTACAAATTTCACAACTAGAAACTCCACAACTAAAAACTCCGCAACTAGAAACTCCGCAACTAGAAACTCCACAGCTAGAAAGTCCGCAACTAGAAACTGTGCCACTGCAATCTTCACAACTGAAAAACTCTGCAACTAGTAACTCTGCAACTAGAAACTCCGCAACTACAAACTCCACAGCTAGAAACTCCACAACTACAAATTCCGCAACTAGAGACTCCACAACTAGAAACTTCACTACTACGAGCTCCACAACTACGAACCCCACAACTACAAACTCCACAACTAGAAACTAAACAACTAGAATCTCCACAACTTTAGACTTCGCAACTACAAACTCCACAACTAGAGACTCCACAACTAGAAACTCCACAACTAGAGATTCCACAACCAGAAACTCCACAGCTAGAAACTCCACAACTTGAGACTTCGCATTTAGAGATTCGGCAACTAGAAACTCAACAACAAGAAACTCCACAACTAGAAACTCCACAACTAGAAACTCCACAACTTGAAACACCACAACTAGATACTCCACAACTACAAATTTCACAACAATAAACTCCACAACTAAAAACTCCGCAACTAGAAACTCCGCCACTAGAAACTCCACAACTATTAAACTCCGCAACTAGAAAATCTGCAACTAGAAACTCCGCAACTTGAAACTCCACAGCTAGAAACTTCACTACTTGAAACACCACAACTAGATACTCCACAACTACAAATTCCACAACTAGAAACTTCACTACTTGAAACACCACAACTAGATACTCCACAACTACAAATTCCACAACTAGAAACTCCACAGCTAGGAAGTTCACAACTAGAAACTCTGCAACTAGAAACTCCACAACTAGAAACTCCGCAACTAGAAACTCCACAGCTAGAAACTCCACAACTACAAACTCCACAACTAGAGACTCCACAACTAGAAACTTCACAACTACGAGCTCCACAACTACGAACCCCACAACTACAAACACCACAACAAGAAACTAAACAACTAGAAACTCCACAACTAGAGATTCCACAACCAGAAACTCCACAGCTAGAAACTCCACAACTTGAGACTTCGCATTTAGAGACTCGGCAACTAGAAACTCAACAACTAGTACTCCACAACTAGAAACTCCATAACTTGAAACACCACAACTAGATACTCCACAACTACTAATTTCACAACTAGAAACTCCACAACTAAAAACTCCGCAACTAGAAACTCCGCAACTAGAAACTCCACAACTTGAAACACCACAACTAGATACTCTAGAAACTTCACAACTAGAAACTCCACAACTTGAAACTCCGCCACTACAAATTCCACAACTAGAAACTCCACAACTTGAAACCCAACAAATAGATACTCCACAACTACGGACTCCAAAACTAGAAACTCCAACACTAGAAACTCCACATTCAGAAACTCCGACCTAAAAACTCCGCAACTAGAAACTCCACAACTACAAACTCCACAACTAGAGACTCCACAACAAGAAACTCCACAGCTAGGAAGTCCGCAACTAGAAACTCTGCAACTAGAAACTCCACAACTAGAAACTCCGCAACTTGAAACTCCACAGCTAGAAACTCCAGAACTACAAACTCCACAACTAGAGACTCCACAACTAGAAACTTCACTACTACGAGCTCCACAACTACGAACCCCACAACTACAAACTCCACAACTAGAAACTAAACAACTAGAAACTCCACAACTTTAGACTTCGCAACTACAAACTCCACAACTAGAGACTCCACAATTAGAAACTCCACAACTAGAGATTCCACAACCAGAAACTCCACAGCTAGAAACTCCAGAACTTGAGACTTCGCATTTAGAGATTCGGCAACTAGAAACTCAACAACTAGAAACTCCACAACTTGAAACACCACAACTAGATACTCCACAACTACAAATTTCACAACTAGAAACTCCACAACTAAAAACTCCGCAACTAGAAACTCCGCAACTAGAAACTCCACAGCTAGAAAGTCCGCAACTAGAAACTGTGCCACTGCAATCTTCACAACTGAAAAACTCTGCAACTAGTAACTCTGCAACTAGAAACTCCGCAACTACAAACTCCACAGCTAGAAACTCCACAACTACAAATTCCGCAACTAGAGACTCCACAACTAGAAACTTCACTACCACGAGCTCCACAACTACGAACCCCACAACTACAAACTCCACAACTAGAAACTCCACAACTTTAGACTTCGCAACTACAAACTCCACAACTAGAGACTCCACAACTAGAAACTCCACAACTAGAGATTCCACAACCAGAAACTCCACAGCTAGAAACTCCACAACTTGAGACTTCGCATTTAGAGATTCGGCAACTAGAAACTCAACAACTAGAAACTCCACAACTAGAAACTCCACAACTAGAAACTCCACAACTTCAAACACCACAACTAGATACTCCACAACTACAAATTTCACAACTAGAAACTCCACAACTAAAAACTCCGCAACTAGAAACTCCGCCACTAGAAACTCCACAACTATTAAACTCCGCAACTAGAAAATCTGCAACTAGAAACTCCGCAACTAGAAACTCCACAGCTAGAAACTTCACTACTTGAAACACCACAACTAGATACTCCACAACTACAAATTCCACAACTAGAAACTTCACTACTTGAAACACCACAACTAGATACTCCACAACTACAAATTCCACAACTAGAAACTCCACAGCTAGGAAGTTCACAACTAGAAACTCTGCAACTAGAAACTCCACAACTAGAAACTCCGCAACTAGAAACTCCACAGCTAGAAACTCCACAACTACAAACTCCACAACTAGAGACTCCACAACTAGAAACTTCACAACTACGAGCTCCACAACTACGAACCCCACAACTACAAACACCACAACAAGAAACTAAACAACTAGAAACTCCACAACTAGAGATTCCACAACCAGAAACTCCACAGCTAGAAACTCCACAACTTGAGACTTCGCATTTAGAGACTCGGCAACTAGAAACTCAACAACTAGTACTCCACAACTAGAAACTCCATAACTTGAAACACCACAACTAGATACTCCACAACTACTAATTTCACAACTAGAAACTCCACAACTAAAAACTCCGCAACTAGAAACTCCGCAACTAGAAACTCCACAGCTAGAAAGTCCGCAACTAGAAACTCCGCCACTGCAATCTTCACAACTGGAAAACTCTACAACTAGAAACTCAGCAACTAGAAACTCCGCAACTACAAACTCCACAGCTACAAACTCCACAACTTCAAACTCCACAACTAGAGACTCCACAACTAGAAACTCCACAACTACGAACTCCACAACTACGAACCCCAAAACTACAAACTCTACAACTAGAAACTCCACAACTAGAAACTCCACAACTTTAGACTTCGCAACTAGAAATCCACAACTAGAGACTCCACAACTAGGAACTCCACAACTAGAGACTCCACAACCAGAAACTCCACAGCTAGAAACTCCACAACTAGAGACTTTACAACTAGAAACTCCGCAACTAGAAACTCCACAACTAGAAACTCCACAGCTAGAAACTCCAAAACTTAAATTACCACAACTAGATACTACAAAACTACAAATTCCACAACTAGAAACTCCACAACTTGAAACTCCACTACTAGAAAACTCCACAACTAGAAACTCCACAGCTAGAAACTTCACTACTTGAAACACTACAACTAGATACTCCAAAACTACGAAATCCACAACAATAAACTCCAACACTAGAAACTCCGCAACTAGAAACTCCACAACTTGAAACACCACAACTAGATACTCTAGAAACTTCACAACTAGAAACTCCACAACTTGAAACTCCGCCACTACAAATTCCACAACTAGAAACTCCACAACTTGAAACCCAACAAATAGATACTCCACAACTACGGACTCCAAAACTAGAAACTCCAACACTAGAAACTCCACATTCAGAAACTCCGACCTAAAAACTCCGCAACTAGAAACTCCACAACTACAAACTCCACAACTAGAGACTCCACAACAAGAAACTCCACAGCTAGGAAGTCCGCAACTAGAAACTCTGCAACTAGAAACTCCGCAACTAGAAACTCCGCAACTTGAAACTCCACAGCTAGAAACTCCAGAACTACAAACTCCACAACTAGAGACTCCACAACTAGAAACTTCACTACTACGAGCTCCACAACTACGAACCCCACAACTACAAACTCCACAACTAGAAACTAAACAACTAGAAACTCCACAACTTTAGACTTCGCAACTACAAACTCCACAACTAGAGACTCCACAATTAGAAACTCCACAACTAGAGATTCCACAACCAGAAACTCCACAGCTAGAAACTCCAGAACTTGAGACTTCGCATTTAGAGATTCGGCAACTAGAAACTCAACAACTAGAAACTCCACAACTTGAAACACCACAACTAGATACTCCACAACTACAAATTTCACAACTAGAAACTCCACAACTAAAAACTCCGCAACTAGAAACTCCGCAACTAGAAACTCCACAGCTAGAAAGTCCGCAACTAGAAACTGTGCCACTGCAATCTTCACAACTGAAAAACTCTGCAACTAGTATTTCTGCAACTAGAAACTCCGCAACTACAAACTCCACAGCTAGAAACTCCACAACTACAAATTCCGCAACTAGAGACTCCACAACTAGAAACTTCACTACCACGAGCTCCACAACTACGAACCCCACAACTACAAACTCCACAACTAGAAACTAAACAACTAGAAACTCCACAACTTTAGACTTCGCAACTACAAACTCCACAACTAGAGACTCCACAACTAGAAACTCCACAACTAGAGATTCCACAACCAGAAACTCCACAGCTAGAAACTCCACAACTTGAGACTTCGCATTTAGAGATTCGGCAACTAGAAACTCAACAACTAGAAACTCCACAACTAGAAACTCCACAACTAGAAACTCCACAACTTGAAACACCACAACTAGATACTCCACAACTACAAATTTCACAACTAGAAACTCCACAACTAAAAACTCCGCAACTAGAAACTCCGCCACTAGAAACTCCACAACTATTAAACTCCGCAACTAGAAAATCTGCAACTAGAAACTCCGCAACTAGAAACTCCACAGCTAGAAACTTCACTACTTGAAACACCACAACTAGATACTCCACAACTACAAATTCCACAACCAGAAACTTCACTACTTGAAACACCACAACTAGATACTCCACAACTACAAATTCCACAACTAGAAACTCCACAGCTAGGAAGTTCACAACTAGAAACTCTGCAACTAGAAACTCCACAACTAGAAACTCCGCAACTAGAAACTCCACAGCTAGAAACTCCACAACTACAAACTCCACAACTAGAGACTCCACAACTAGAAACTTCACAACTACGAGCTCCACAACTACGAACCCCACAACTACAAACACCACAACAAGAAACTAAACAACTAGAAACTCCACAACTAGAGATTCCACAACCAGAAACTCCACAGCTAGAAACTCCACAACTTGAGACTTCGCATTTAGAGACTCGGCAACTAGAAACTCAACAACTAGTACTCCACAACTAGAAACTCCATAACTTGAAACACCACAACTAGATACTCCACAACTACTAATTTCACAACTGGAAACTCCACAACTAAAAACTCCGCAACTTGAAACTCCGCAACTAGAAACTCCACAGCTAGAAAGTCCGCAACTAGAAACTCCGCCACTGCAATCTTCACAACTGGAAAACTCTACAACTAGAAACTCAGCAACTAGAAACTCCGCAACTACAAACTCCACAGCTAGAAACTCCACAACTTCAAACTCCACAACTAGAGACTCCACAACTAGAAACTCCACAACTACGAACTCCACAACTACGAACCCCAAAACTACAAACTCTACAACTAGAAACTCCACAACTAGAAACTCCACAACTTTAGACTTCGCAACTAGAAATCCACAACTAGAGACTCCACAACTAGGAACTCCACAACTAGAGACTCCACAACCAGAAACTTCACAGCTAGAAACTCCACAACTAGAGACTTTACAACTAGAAACTCCGCAACTAGAAACTCCACAACTAGAAACTCCACAGCTAGAAACTCCAAAACTTAAATTACCACAACTAGATACTACAAAACTACAAATTCCACAACTAGAAACTCCACAACTTGAAACTCCACTACTAGAAAACTCCACAACTAGAAACTCCACAGCTAGAAACTTCACTACTTGAAACACTACAACTAGATACTCCAAAACTACGAAATCCACAACAATAAACTCCAACACTAGAAACTCCGCAACTAGAAACTCCACAACTTGAAACACCACAACTAGATACTCTAGAAACTTCACAACTAGAAACTCCACAACTTGAAACTCCGCCACTACAAATTCCACAACTAGAAACTCCACAACTTGAAACCCAACAAATAGATACTCCACAACTACGGACTCCAAAACTAGAAACTCCAACACTAGAAACTCCACATTCAGAAACTCCGACCTAAAAACTCCGCAACTAGAAACTCCACAACTACAAACTCCACAACTAGAGACTCCACAACAAGAAACTCCACAGCTAGGAAGTCCGCAACTAGAAACTCTGCAACTAGAAACTCCACAACTAGAAACTCCGCAACTTGAAACTCCACAGCTAGAAACTCCAGAACTACAAACTCCACAACTAGAGACTCCACAACTAGAAACTTCACTACTACGAGCTCCACAACTACGAACCCCACAACTACAAACTCCACAACTAGAAACTAAACAACTAGAAACTCCACAACTTTAGACTTCGCAACTACAAACTCCACAACTAGAGACTCCACAATTAGAAACTCCACAACTAGAGATTCCACAACCAGAAACTCCACAGCTAGAAACTCCAGAACTTGAGACTTCGCATTTAGAGATTCGGCAACTAGAAACTCAACAACTAGAAACTCCACAACTTGAAACACCACAACTAGATACTCCACAACTACAAATTTCACAACTAGAAACTCCACAACTAAAAACTCCGCAACTAGAAACTCCGCAACTAGAAACTCCACAGCTAGAAAGTCCGCAACTAGAAACTGTGCCACTGCAATCTTCACAACTGAAAAACTCTGCAACTAGTAACTCTGCAACTAGAAACTCCGCAACTACAAACTCCACAGCTAGAAACTCCACAACTACAAATTCCGCAACTAGAGACTCCACAACTAGAAACTTCACTACTACGAGCTCCACAACTACGAACCCCACAACTACAAACTCCACAACTAGAAACTAAACAACTAGAATCTCCACAACTTTAGACTTCGCAACTACAAACTCCACAACTAGAGACTCCACAACTAGAAACTCCACAACTAGAGATTCCACAACCAGAAACTCCACAGCTAGAAACTCCACAACTTGAGACTTCGCATTTAGAGATTCGGCAACTAGAAACTCAACAACAAGAAACTCCACAACTAGAAACTCCACAACTAGAAACTCCACAACTTGAAACACCACAACTAGATACTCCACAACTACAAATTTCACAACAATAAACTCCACAACTAAAAACTCCGCAACTAGAAACTCCGCCACTAGAAACTCCACAACTATTAAACTCCGCAACTAGAAAATCTGCAACTAGAAACTCCGCAACTTGAAACTCCACAGCTAGAAACTTCACTACTTGAAACACCACAACTAGATACTCCACAACTACAAATTCCACAACTAGAAACTTCACTACTTGAAACACCACAACTAGATACTCCACAACTACAAATTCCACAACTAGAAACTCCACAGCTAGGAAGTTCACAACTAGAAACTCTGCAACTAGAAACTCCACAACTAGAAACTCCGCAACTAGAAACTCCACAGCTAGAAACTCCACAACTACAAACTCCACAACTAGAGACTCCACAACTAGAAACTTCACAACTACGAGCTCCACAACTACGAACCCCACAACTACAAACACCACAACAAGAAACTAAACAACTAGAAACTCCACAACTAGAGATTCCACAACCAGAAACTCCACAGCTAGAAACTCCACAACTTGAGACTTCGCATTTAGAGACTCGGCAACTAGAAACTCAACAACTAGTACTCCACAACTAGAAACTCCATAACTTGAAACACCACAACTAGATACTCCACAACTACTAATTTCACAACTAGAAACTCCACAACTAAAAACTCCGCAACTAGAAACTCCGCAACTAGAAACTCCACAACTTGAAACACCACAACTAGATACTCTAGAAACTTCACAACTAGAAACTCCACAACTTGAAACTCCGCCACTACAAATTCCACAACTAGAAACTCCACAACTTGAAACCCAACAAATAGATACTCCACAACTACGGACTCCAAAACTAGAAACTCCAACACTAGAAACTCCACATTCAGAAACTCCGACCTAAAAACTCCGCAACTAGAAACTCCACAACTACAAACTCCACAACTAGAGACTCCACAACAAGAAACTCCACAGCTAGGAAGTCCGCAACTAGAAACTCTGCAACTAGAAACTCCACAACTAGAAACTCCGCAACTTGAAACTCCACAGCTAGAAACTCCAGAACTACAAACTCCACAACTAGAGACTCCACAACTAGAAACTTCACTACTACGAGCTCCACAACTACGAACCCCACAACTACAAACTCCACAACTAGAAACTAAACAACTAGAAACTCCACAACTTTAGACTTCGCAACTACAAACTCCACAACTAGAGACTCCACAATTAGAAACTCCACAACTAGAGATTCCACAACCAGAAACTCCACAGCTAGAAACTCCAGAACTTGAGACTTCGCATTTAGAGATTCGGCAACTAGAAACTCAACAACTAGAAACTCCACAACTTGAAACACCACAACTAGATACTCCACAACTACAAATTTCACAACTAGAAACTCCACAACTAAAAACTCCGCAACTAGAAACTCCGCAACTAGAAACTCCACAGCTAGAAAGTCCGCAACTAGAAACTGTGCCACTGCAATCTTCACAACTGAAAAACTCTGCAACTAGTAACTCTGCAACTAGAAACTCCGCAACTACAAACTCCACAGCTAGAAACTCCACAACTACAAATTCCGCAACTAGAGACTCCACAACTAGAAACTTCACTACCACGAGCTCCACAACTACGAACCCCACAACTACAAACTCCACAACTAGAAACTCCACAACTTTAGACTTCGCAACTACAAACTCCACAACTAGAGACTCCACAACTAGAAACTCCACAACTAGAGATTCCACAACCAGAAACTCCACAGCTAGAAACTCCACAACTTGAGACTTCGCATTTAGAGATTCGGCAACTAGAAACTCAACAACTAGAAACTCCACAACTAGAAACTCCACAACTAGAAACTCCACAACTTCAAACACCACAACTAGATACTCCACAACTACAAATTTCACAACTAGAAACTCCACAACTAAAAACTCCGCAACTAGAAACTCCGCCACTAGAAACTCCACAACTATTAAACTCCGCAACTAGAAAATCTGCAACTAGAAACTCCGCAACTAGAAACTCCACAGCTAGAAACTTCACTACTTGAAACACCACAACTAGATACTCCACAACTACAAATTCCACAACTAGAAACTTCACTACTTGAAACACCACAACTAGATACTCCACAACTACAAATTCCACAACTAGAAACTCCACAGCTAGGAAGTTCACAACTAGAAACTCTGCAACTAGAAACTCCACAACTAGAAACTCCGCAACTAGAAACTCCACAGCTAGAAACTCCACAACTACAAACTCCACAACTAGAGACTCCACAACTAGAAACTTCACAACTACGAGCTCCACAACTACGAACCCCACAACTACAAACACCACAACAAGAAACTAAACAACTAGAAACTCCACAACTAGAGATTCCACAACCAGAAACTCCACAGCTAGAAACTCCACAACTTGAGACTTCGCATTTAGAGACTCGGCAACTAGAAACTCAACAACTAGTACTCCACAACTAGAAACTCCATAACTTGAAACACCACAACTAGATACTCCACAACTACTAATTTCACAACTAGAAACTCCACAACTAAAAACTCCGCAACTAGAAACTCCGCAACTAGAAACTCCACAGCTAGAAAGTCCGCAACTAGAAACTCCGCCACTGCAATCTTCACAACTGGAAAACTCTACAACTAGAAACTCAGCAACTAGAAACTCCGCAACTACAAACTCCACAGCTACAAACTCCACAACTTCAAACTCCACAACTAGAGACTCCACAACTAGAAACTCCACAACTACGAACTCCACAACTACGAACCCCAAAACTACAAACTCTACAACTAGAAACTCCACAACTAGAAACTCCACAACTTTAGACTTCGCAACTAGAAATCCACAACTAGAGACTCCACAACTAGGAACTCCACAACTAGAGACTCCACAACCAGAAACTCCACAGCTAGAAACTCCACAACTAGAGACTTTACAACTAGAAACTCCGCAACTAGAAACTCCACAACTAGAAACTCCACAGCTAGAAACTCCAAAACTTAAATTACCACAACTAGATACTACAAAACTACAAATTCCACAACTAGAAACTCCACAACTTGAAACTCCACTACTAGAAAACTCCACAACTAGAAACTCCACAGCTAGAAACTTCACTACTTGAAACACTACAACTAGATACTCCAAAACTACGAAATCCACAACAATAAACTCCAACACTAGAAACTCCGCAACTAGAAACTCCACAACTTGAAACACCACAACTAGATACTCTAGAAACTTCACAACTAGAAACTCCACAACTTGAAACTCCGCCACTACAAATTCCACAACTAGAAACTCCACAACTTGAAACCCAACAAATAGATACTCCACAACTACGGACTCCAAAACTAGAAACTCCAACACTAGAAACTCCACATTCAGAAACTCCGACCTAAAAACTCCGCAACTAGAAACTCCACAACTACAAACTCCACAACTAGAGACTCCACAACAAGAAACTCCACAGCTAGGAAGTCCGCAACTAGAAACTCTGCAACTAGAAACTCCGCAACTAGAAACTCCGCAACTTGAAACTCCACAGCTAGAAACTCCAGAACTACAAACTCCACAACTAGAGACTCCACAACTAGAAACTTCACTACTACGAGCTCCACAACTACGAACCCCACAACTACAAACTCCACAACTAGAAACTAAACAACTAGAAACTCCACAACTTTAGACTTCGCAACTACAAACTCCACAACTAGAGACTCCACAATTAGAAACTCCACAACTAGAGATTCCACAACCAGAAACTCCACAGCTAGAAACTCCAGAACTTGAGACTTCGCATTTAGAGATTCGGCAACTAGAAACTCAACAACTAGAAACTCCACAACTTGAAACACCACAACTAGATACTCCACAACTACAAATTTCACAACTAGAAACTCCACAACTAAAAACTCCGCAACTAGAAACTCCGCAACTAGAAACTCCACAGCTAGAAAGTCCGCAACTAGAAACTGTGCCACTGCAATCTTCACAACTGAAAAACTCTGCAACTAGTATTTCTGCAACTAGAAACTCCGCAACTACAAACTCCACAGCTAGAAACTCCACAACTACAAATTCCGCAACTAGAGACTCCACAACTAGAAACTTCACTACCACGAGCTCCACAACTACGAACCCCACAACTACAAACTCCACAACTAGAAACTAAACAACTAGAAACTCCACAACTTTAGACTTCGCAACTACAAACTCCACAACTAGAGACTCCACAACTAGAAACTCCACAACTAGAGATTCCACAACCAGAAACTCCACAGCTAGAAACTCCACAACTTGAGACTTCGCATTTAGAGATTCGGCAACTAGAAACTCAACAACTAGAAACTCCACAACTAGAAACTCCACAACTAGAAACTCCACAACTTGAAACACCACAACTAGATACTCCACAACTACAAATTTCACAACTAGAAACTCCACAACTAAAAACTCCGCAACTAGAAACTCCGCCACTAGAAACTCCACAACTATTAAACTCCGCAACTAGAAAATCTGCAACTAGAAACTCCGCAACTAGAAACTCCACAGCTAGAAACTTCACTACTTGAAACACCACAACTAGATACTCCACAACTACAAATTCCACAACCAGAAACTTCACTACTTGAAACACCACAACTAGATACTCCACAACTACAAATTCCACAACTAGAAACTCCACAGCTAGGAAGTTCACAACTAGAAACTCTGCAACTAGAAACTCCACAACTAGAAACTCCGCAACTAGAAACTCCACAGCTAGAAACTCCACAACTACAAACTCCACAACTAGAGACTCCACAACTAGAAACTTCACAACTACGAGCTCCACAACTACGAACCCCACAACTACAAACACCACAACAAGAAACTAAACAACTAGAAACTCCACAACTAGAGATTCCACAACCAGAAACTCCACAGCTAGAAACTCCACAACTTGAGACTTCGCATTTAGAGACTCGGCAACTAGAAACTCAACAACTAGTACTCCACAACTAGAAACTCCATAACTTGAAACACCACAACTAGATACTCCACAACTACTAATTTCACAACTAGAAACTCCACAACTAAAAACTCCGCAACTAGAAACTCCGCAACTAGAAACTCCACAGCTAGAAAGTCCGCAACTAGAAACTCCGCCACTGCAATCTTCACAACTGGAAAACTCTACAACTAGAAACTCAGCAACTAGAAACTCCGCAACTACAAACTCCACAGCTAGAAACTCCACAACTTCAAACTCCACAACTAGAGACTCCACAACTAGAAACTCCACAACTACGAACTCCACAACTACGAACCCCAAAACTACAAACTCTACAACTAGAAACTCCACAACTAGAAACTCCACAACTTTAGACTTCGCAACTAGAAATCCACAACTAGAGACTCCACAACTAGGAACTCCACAACTAGAGACTCCACAACCAGAAACTCCACAGCTAGAAACTCCACAACTAGAGACTTTACAACTAGAAACTCCGCAACTAGAAACTCCACAACTAGAAACTCCACAGCTAGAAACTCCAAAACTTAAATTACCACAACTAGATACTACAAAACTACAAATTCCACAACTAGGAACTCCACAACTTGAAACTCCACTACTAGAAAACTCCACAACTAGAAACTCCACAGCTAGAAACTTCACTACTTGAAACACTACAACTAGATACTCCAAAACTACGAAATCCACAACAATAAACTCCAACACTAGAAACTCCGCAACTAGAAACTCCACAACTTGAAACACCACAACTAGATACTCTAGAAACTTCACAACTAGAAACTCCACAACTTGAAACTCCGCCACTACAAATTCCACAACTAGAAACTCCACAACTTGAAACCCAACAAATAGATACTCCACAACTACGGACTCCAAAACTAGAAACTCCAACACTAGAAACTCCACATTCAGAAACTCCGACCTAAAAACTCCGCAACTAGAAACTCCACAACTACAAACTCCACAACTAGAGACTCCACAACAAGAAACTCCACAGCTAGGAAGTCCGCAACTAGAAACTCTGCAACTAGAAACTCCACAACTAGAAACTCCGCAACTTGAAACTCCACAGCTAGAAACTCCAGAACTACAAACTCCACAACTAGAGACTCCACAACTAGAAACTTCACTACTACGAGCTCCACAACTACGAACCCCACAACTACAAACTCCACAACTAGAAACTAAACAACTAGAAACTCCACAACTTTAGACTTCGCAACTACAAACTCCACAACTAGAGACTCCACAATTAGAAACTCCACAACTAGAGATTCCACAACCAGAAACTCCACAGCCAGAAACTCCAGAACTTGAGACTTCGCATTTAGAGATTCGGCAACTAGAAACTCAACAACTAGAAACTCCACAACTTGAAACACCACAACTAGATACTCCACAACTACAAATTTCACAACTAGAAACTCCACAACTAAAAACTCCGCAACTAGAAACTCCGCAACTAGAAACTCCACAGCTAGAAAGTCCGCAACTAGAAACTGTGCCACTGCAATCTTCACAACTGAAAAACTCTGCAACTAGTAACTCTGCAACTAGAAACTCCGCAACTACAAACTCCACAGCTAGAAACTCCACAACTACAAATTCCGCAACTAGAGACTCCACAACTAGAAACTTCACTACTACGAGCTCCACAACTACGAACCCCACAACTACAAACTCCACAACTAGAAACTAAACAACTAGAATCTCCACAACTTTAGACTTCGCAACTACAAACTCCACAACTAGAGACTCCACAACTAGAAACTCCACAACTAGAGATTCCACAACCAGAAACTCCACAGCTAGAAACTCCACAACTTGAGACTTCGCATTTAGAGATTCGGCAACTAGAAACTCAACAACTAGAAACTCCACAACTAGAAACTCCACAACTAGAAACTCCACAACTTGAAACACCACAACTAGATACTCCACAACTACAAATTTCACAACAAGAAACTCCACAACTAAAAACTCCGCAACTAGAAACTCCGCCACTAGAAACTCCACAACTATTAAACTCCGCAACTAGAAAATCTGCAACTAGAAACTCCGCAACTAGAAACTCCACAGCTAGAAACTTCACTACTTGAAACACCACAACTAGATACTCCACAACTACAAATTCCACAACTAGAAACTTCACTACTTGAAACACCACAACTAGATACTCCACAACTACAAATTCCACAACTAGAAACTCCACAGCTAGGAAGTTCACAACTAGAAACTCTGCAACTAGAAACTCCACAACTAGAAACTCCGCAACTAGAAACTCCACAGCTAGAAACTCCACAACTACAAACTCCACAACTAGAGACTCCACAACTAGAAACTTCACAACTACGAGCTCCACAACTACGAACCCCACAACTACAAACACCACAACAAGAAACTAAACAACTAGAAACTCCACAACTAGAGATTCCACAACCAGAAACTCCACAGCTAGAAACTCCACAACTTGAGACTTCGCATTTAGAGACTCGGCAACTAGAAACTCAACAACTAGTACTCCACAACTAGAAACTCCATAACTTGAAACACCACAACTAGATACTCCACAACTACTAATTTCACAACTAGAAACTCCACAACTAAAAACTCCGCAACTAGAAACTCCGCAACTAGAAACTCCACAGCTAGAAAGTCCGCAACTAGAAACTCCGCCACTGCAATCTTCACAACTGGAAAACTCTACAACTAGAAACTCAGCAACTAGAAACTCCGCAACTACAAACTCCACAGCTAGAAACTCCACAACTTCAAACTCCACAACTAGAGACTCCACAACTAGAAACTCCACAACTACGAACTCCACAACTACGAACCCCAAAACTACAAACTCTACAACTAGAAACTCCACAACTAGAAACTCCACAACTTTAGACTTCGCAACTAGAAATCCACAACTAGAGACTCCACAACTAGGAACTCCACAACTAGAGACTCCACAACCAGAAACTCCACAGCTAGAAACTCCACAACTAGAGACTTTACAACTAGAAACTCCGCAACTAGAAACTCCACAACTAGAAACTCCACAGCTAGAAACTCCAAAACTTAAATTACCACAACTAGATACTACAAAACTACAAATTCCACAACTAGAAACTCCACAACTTGAAACTCCACTACTAGAAAACTCCACAACTAGAAACTCCACAGCTAGAAACTTCACTACTTGAAACACTACAACTAGATACTCCAAAACTACGAAATCCACAACAATAAACTCCAACACTAGAAACTCCGCAACTAGAAACTCCACAACTTGAAACACCACATTTAGATACTCTAGAAACTTCACAACTAGAAACTCCACAACTTGAAACTCCGCCACTACAAATTCCACAACTAAAAACTCCACAACTTGAAACCCAACATATAGATACTCCACAACTACGGACTCCAAAACTAGAAACTCCAACACTAGAAACTCCACATTCAGAAACTCCGACCTAAAAACTCCGCAACTAGAAACTCCACAACTACAAACTCCACAACCAGAGACTCCACAACAAGAAACTCCACAGCTAGGAAGTCCGCAACTAGAAACTCTGCAACTAGAAACTCCACAACTAGAAACTCCGCAACTTGAAACTCCACAGCTAGAAACTCCAGAACTACAAACTCCACAACTAGAGACTCCACAACTAGAAACTTCACTACTACGAGCTCCACAACTACGAACCCCACAACTACAAACTCCACAACTAGAAACTAAACAACTAGAAACTCCACAACTTTAGACTTCGCAACTACAAACTCCACAACTAGAGACTCCACAATTAGAAACTCCACAACTAGAGATTCCACAACCAGAAACTCCACAGCTAGAAACTCCAGAACTTGAGACTTCGCATTTAGAGATTCGGCAACTAGAAACTCAACAACTAGAAACTCCACAACTTGAAACACCACAACTAGATACTCCACAACTACAAATTTCACAACTAGAAACTCCACAACTAAAAACTGCGCAACTAGAAACTCCGCAACTAGAAACTCCACAGCTAGAAAGTCCGCAACTAGAAACTGTGCCACTGCAATCTTCACAACTGAAAAACTCTGCAACTAGTAACTCTGCAACTAGAAACTCCGCAACTACAAACTCCACAGCTAGAAACTCCACAACTACAAATTCCGCAACTAGAGACTCCACAACTAGAAACTTCACTACTACGAGCTCCACAACTACGAACCCCACAACTACAAACTCCACAACTAGAAACTAAACAACTAGAAACTCCACAACTTTAGACTTCGCAACTACAAACTCCACAACTGGAGACTCCACAACTAGAAACTCCACAACTAGAGATTCCACAACCAGAAACTCCACAGCTAGAAACTCCACAACTTGAGACTTCGCATTTAGAGATTCGGCAACTAGAAACTCAACAACTAGAAACTCCAAAACTAGAAACTCCACAACTAGAAAGTCCACAACTTGAAACACCACAACTAGATACTCCACAACTACAAATTTCACAACTAGAAACTCCACAACTAAAAATTCCGCAACTAGAAACTCCGCAACTAGAAACTCCACAGCTAGAAAGTCCGCAACTAGAAACTGCGCCACTGCAATCTTCACAACTGGAAAACTCTGCAATTAGAAAGTCCACAACTAGAATCTCAGCAACTAGAAACTCCACAACTAGAAACTGCACAGCTAGAAAATCTACCACTAGAAACTCCACAACTACAGACTCCACAACTACAGACTCCACAACTAGAAACTCCACAACTAGAAACTCCACAACCAGAAACTCCGCAACTAGAAATCCCACAACTAGAAACTCCACAACTAGAAACTCCACAACTTGCAACCCCACAACTAGATACTCCACAACTACAAATTTCACAACTAGAAACTCCACAACTAAAACTCCGCAACTAGAAACTCCACAGCTAGAAAGTCCGCAACTAGAAACTCTGCAACTAGAAACTCCGCAACTAGAAACTCCACAGCTAGAAAATCCACCACTAGAAACTCTACAACTAGCAACACAACAACTACAGACTCCGCAACTAGAAAACTCCGCAACTAGAAACTCCCAACCAGACACTCCGCAACTAGGAACTCTACAACTTCAAAATCCACAACTAGAAACTCCCCAACTTGAAACTCCGCAACTAGATACTCCACAACTACAAACTCCACAACTAGAAACTCCTCAACTAGAAACTCCACAACTTGAAACTCCACAACTAATAAACTCCGCAACTAGAAACTCTGCAACTAGAAACTCCACAGCTAGAAACTTCACTACTTGAAACACCACAACTAGATACTCCAAAACTACGAATTCTACAACAATAAACTCCAAAACTAGAAACTCCGCCACTAAAAACTCCACAACTAGAAACTCCTCAATTAGAAACTCCACAACCTGAAACACCACATCTAGATACTCCACAACTACAAACTCCACAACTAGAAACTCCACAACTAAAAACCCCACAACTTGAAACTCCGCAACTAGAAACTCCACAACTAGAAACTCCACAACCAGAAACTCCGCAACTAGAAACTCCGCAACTAGAAATCCCACAACTTGAAACACCACAACTAGATACTCCACAACTACTAATTTCACAACTGGAAACTCCACAACTAAAAACTCCGCAACTAGAAACTCCGCAACTAGAAACTCCACAACTTGAAACACCACAACTAGATACTCTAGAAACTTCACAACTAGAAACTCCACAACTTGAAACTCCGCCACTACAAATTCCACAACTAGAAACTCCACAACTTGAAACCCAACAAATAGATACTCCACAACTACGGACTCCAAAACTAGAAACTCCAACACTAGAAACTCCACATTCAGAAACTCCGACCTAAAAACTCCGCAACTAGAAACTCCACAACTACAAACTCCACAACTAGAGACTCCACAACAAGAAACTCCACAGCTAGGAAGTCCGCAACTAGAAACTCTGCAACTAGAAACTCCACAACTAGAAACTCCGCAACTTGAAACTCCACAGCTAGAAACTCCAGAACTACAAACTCCACAACTAGAGACTCCACAACTAGAAACTTCACTACTACGAGCTCCACAACTACGAACCCCACAACTACAAACTCCACAACTAGAAACTAAACAACTAGAAACTCCACAACTTTAGACTTCGCAACTACAAACTCCACAACTAGAGACTCCACAATTAGAAACTCCACAACTAGAGATTCCACAACCAGAAACTCCACAGCTAGAAACTCCAGAACTTGAGACTTCGCATTTAGAGATTCGGCAACTAGAAACTCAACAACTAGAAACTCCACAACTTGAAACACCACAACTAGATACTCCACAACTACAAATTTCACAACTAGAAACTCCACAACTAAAAACTCCGCAACTATAAACTCCGCAACTACAAACTCCACAGCTAGAAAGTCCGCAACTAGAAACTGTGCCACTGCAATCTTCACAACTGAAAAACTCTGCAACTAGTAACTCTGCAACTAGAAACTCCGCAACTACAAACTCCACAGCTAGAAACTCCACAACTACAAATTCCGCAACTAGAGACTCCACAACTAGAAACTTCACTACTACGAGCTCCACAACTACGAACCCCACAACTACAAACTCCACAACTAGAAACTAAACAACTAGAAACTCCACAACTTTAGACTTCGCAACTACAAACTCCACAACTAGAGACTCCACAACTAGAAACTCCACAACTAGAGATTCCACAACCAGAAACTCCACAGCTAGAAACTCCACAACTTGAGACTTCGCATTTAGAGATTCGGCAACTAGAAACTCAACAACCAGAAACTCCACAACTAGAAACTCCACAACTAGAAACTCCACAACTTGAAACACCACAACTAGATACTCCACAACTACAAATTTCACAACTAGAAACTCCACAACTAAAAACTCCGCAACTAGAAACTCCGCCACTAGAAACTCCACAACTATTAAACTCCGCAACTAGAAAATCTGCAACTAGAAACTCCGCAACTAGAAACTCCACAGCTAGAAACTTCACTACTTGAAACACCACAACTAGATACTCCACAACTACAAATTCCACAACTAGAAACTTCACTACTTGAAACACCACAACTAGATACTCCACAACTACAAATTCCACAACTAGAAACTCCACAGCTAGGAAGTTCACAACTAGAAACTCTGCAACTAGAAACTCCACAACTAGAAACTCCGCAACTAGAAACTCCACAGCTAGAAACTCCACAACTACAAACTCCACAACTAGAGACTCCACAACTAGAAACTTCACAACTACGAGCTCCACAACTACGGACCCCACAACTACAAACACCACAACAAGAAACTAAACAACTAGAAACTCCACAACTAGAGATTCCACAACCAGAAACTCCACAGCTAGAAACTCCACAACTTGAGACTTCGCATTTAGAGACTCGGCAAGTAGAAACTCAACAACTAGTACTCCACAACTAGAAACTCCATAACTTGAAACACCACAACTAGATACTCCACAACTACTAATTTCACAACTAGAAACTCCACAACTAAAAACTCCGCAACTAGAAACTCCGCAACTAGAAACTCCACAGCTAGAAAGTCCGCAACTGGAAACTCCGCCACTGCAATCTTCACAACTGGAAAACTCTACAACTAGAAACTCAGCAACTAGAAACTCCGCAACTACAAACTCCACAGCTAGAAACTCCACAACTTCAAACTCCACAACTAGAGACTCCACAACTAGAAACTCCACAACTACGAACTCCACAACTACGAACCCCAAAACTACAAACTCTACAACTAGAAACTCCACAACTAGAAACTCCACAACTTTAGACTTCGCAACTAGAAATCCACAACTAGAGACTCCACAACTAGGAACTCCACAACTAGAGACTCCACAACCAGAAACTCCACAGCTAGAAACTCCACAACTAGAGACTTTACAACTAGAAACTCCGCAACTAGAAACTCCACAACTAGAAACTCCACAGCTAGAAACTCCAAAACTTAAATTACCACAACTAGATACTACAAAACTACAAATTCCACAACTAGAAACTCCACAACTTGAAACTCCACTACTAGAAAACTCCACAACTAGAAACTCCACATCTAGAAACTTCACTACTTGAAACACTACAACTAGATACTCCAAAACTACGAAATCCACAACAATAAACTCCAACACTAGAAACTCCGCAACTAGAAACTCCACAACTTGAAACACCACAACTAGATACTCTAGAAACTTCACAACTAGAAACTCCACAACTTGAAACTCCGCCACTACAAATTCCACAACTAGAAACTCCACAACTTGAAACCCAACAAATAGATACTCCACAACTACGGACTCCAAAACTAGAAACTCCAACACTAGAAACTCCACATTCAGAAACTCCGACCTAAACACTCCGCAACTAGAAACTCCACAACTACAAACTCCACAACTAGAGACTCAACAACAAGAAACTCCACAGCTAGGAAGTCCGCAACTAGAAACTCTGCAACTAGAAACTCCACAACTAGAAACTCCGCAACTTGAAACTCCACAGCTAGAAACTCCAGAACTACAAACTCCACAACTAGAGACTCCACAACTAGAAACTTCACTACTACGAGCTCCACAACTACGAACCCCACAACTACAAACTCCACAACTAGAAACTAAACAACTAGAAACTCCACAACTTTAGACTTCGCAACTACAAACTCCACAACTAGAGACTCCACAATTAGAAACTCCACAACTAGAGATTCCACAACCAGAAACTCCACAGCTAGAAACTCCAGAACTTGAGACTTCGCATTTAGAGATTCGGCCACTAGAAACTCAACAACTAGAAACTCCACAACTTGAAACACCACAACTAGATACTCCACAACTACAAATTTCACAACTAGAAACTCCACAACTAAAAACTCCGCAACTAGAAACTCCGCAACTAGAAACTCCACAGCTAGAAAGTCCGCAACTAGAAACTGTGCCACTGCAATCTTCACAACTGAAAAACTCTGCAACTAGTAACTCTGCAACTAGAAACTCCGCAACTACAAACTCCACAGCTAGAAACTCCACAACTACAAATTCCGCAACTAGAGACTCCACAACTAGAAACTTCACTACTACGAGCTCCACAACTACGAACCCCACAACTAGAAACTCCACAACTAGAAACTAAACAACTAGAAACTCCACAACTTTAGACTTCGCAACTACAAACTCCACAACTAGAGACTCCACAACTAGAAACTCCACAACTAGAGATTCCACAACCAGAAACTCCACAGCTAGAAACTCCACAACTTGAGACTTCGCATTTAGAGATTCGGCAACTAGAAACTCAACAACTAGAAACTCCACAACTAGAAACTCCACAACTAGAAACTCCACAACTTGAAACACCACAACTAGATACTCCACAACTACAAATTTCACAACTAGAAACTCCACAACTAAAAACTCCGCAACTAGAAACTCCGCCACTAGAAACTCCACAACTATTAAACTCCGCAACTAGAAAATCTGCAACTAGAAACTCCGCAACTAGAAACTCCACAGCTAGAAACTTCACTACTTGAAACACCACAACTAGATACTCCACAACTACAAATTCCACAACTAGAAACTTCACTACTTGAAACACCACAACTAGATACTCCACAACTACAAATTCCACAACTAGAAACTCCACAGCTAGGAAGTTCACAACTAAAAACTCTGCAACTAGAAACTCCACAACTAGAAACTCCGCAACTAGAAACTCCACAGCTAGAAACTCCACAACTACAAACTCCACAACTAGAGACTCCACAACTAGAAACTTCACAACTACGAGCTCCACAACTACGAACCCCACAACTACAAACACCACAACAAGAAACTAAACAACTAGAAACTCCACAACTAGAGATTCCACAACCAGAAACTCCACAGCTAGAAACTCCACAACTTGAGACTTCGCATTTAGAGACTCGGCAACTAGAAACTCAACAACTAGTACTCCACAACTAGAAACTCCATAACTTGAAACACCACAACTAGATACTCCACAACTACTAATTTCACAACTAGAAACTCCACAACTAAAAACTCCGCAACTAGAAACTCCGCAACTAGAAACTCCACAGCTAGAAAGTCCGCAACTAGAAACTCCGCCACTGCAATCTTCACAACTGGAAAACTCTACAACTAGAAACTCAGCAACTAGAAACTCCGCAACTACAAACTCCACAGCTAGAAACTCCACAACTTCAAACTCCACAACTAGAGACTCCACAACTAGAAACTCCACAACTACGAACTCCACAACTACGAACCCCAAAACTACAAACTCTACAACTAGAAACTCCACAACTAGAAACTCCACAACTTTAGACTTCGCAACTAGAAATCCACAACTAGAGACTCCACAACTAGGAACTCCACAACTAGAGACTCCACAACCAGAAACTCCACAGCTAGAAACTCCACAACTAGAGACTTTACAACTAGAAACTCCGCAACTAGAAACTCCACAACTAGAAACTCCACAGCTAGAAACTCCAAAACTTAAATTACCACAACTAGATACTACAAAACTACAAATTCCACAACTAGAAACTCCACAACTTGAAACTCCACTACTAGAAAACTCCACAACTAGAAACTCCACATCTAGAAACTTCACTACTTGAAACACTACAACTAGATACTCCAAAACTACGAAATCCACAACAATAAACTCCAACACTAGAAACTCCGCAACTAGAAACTCCACAACTTGAAACACCACAACTAGATACTCTAGAAACTTCACAACTAGAAACTCCACAACTTGAAACTCCGCCACTACAAATTCCACAACTAGAAACTCCACAACTTGAAACCCAACAAATAGATACTCCACAACTACGGACTCCAAAACTAGAAACTCCAACACTAGAAACTCCACATTCAGAAACTCCGACCTAAACACTCCGCAACTAGAAACTCCACAACTACAAACTCCACAACTAGAGACTCAACAACAAGAAACTCCACAGCTAGGAAGTCCGCAACTAGAAACTCTGCAACTAGAAACTCCACAACTAGAAACTCCGCAACTTGAAACTCCACAGCTAGAAACTCCAGAACTACAAACTCCACAACTAGAGACTCCACAACTAGAAACTTCACTACTACGAGCTCCACAACTACGAACCCCACAACTACAAACTCCACAACTAGAAACTAAACAACTAGAAACTCCACAACTTTAGACTTCGCAACTACAAACTCCACAACTAGAGACTCCACAATTAGAAACTCCACAACTAGAGATTCCACAACCAGAAACTCCACAGCTAGAAACTCCAGAACTTGAGACTTCGCATTTAGAGATTCGGCCACTAGAAACTCAACAACTAGAAACTCCACAACTTGAAACACCACAACTAGATACTCCACAACTACAAATTTCACAACTAGAAACTCCACAACTAAAAACTCCGCAACTAGAAACTCCGCAACTAGAAACTCCACAGCTAGAAAGTCCGCAACTAGAAACTGTGCCACTGCAATCTTCACAACTGAAAAACTCTGCAACTAGTAACTCTGCAACTAGAAACTCCGCAACTACAAACTCCACAGCTAGAAACTCCACAACTACAAATTCCGCAACTAGAGACTCCACAACTAGAAACTTCACTACTACGAGCTCCACAACTACGAACCCCACAACTAGAAACTCCACAACTAGAAACTAAACAACTAGAAACTCCACAACTTTAGACTTCGCAACTACAAACTCCACAACTAGAGACTCCACAACTAGAAACTCCACAACTAGAGATTCCACAACCAGAAACTCCACAGCTAGAAACTCCACAACTTGAGACTTCGCATTTAGAGATTCGGCAACTAGAAACTCAACAACTAGAAACTCCACAACTAGAAACTCCACAACTAGAAACTCCACAACTTGAAACACCACAACTAGATACTCCACAACTACAAATTTCACAACTAGAAACTCCACAACTAAAAACTCCGCAACTAGAAACTCCGCCACTAGAAACTCCACAACTATTAAACTCCGCAACTAGAAAATCTGCAACTAGAAACTCCGCAACTAGAAACTCCACAGCTAGAAACTTCACTACTTGAAACACCACAACTAGATACTCCACAACTACAAATTCCACAACTAGAAACTTCACTACTTGAAACACCACAACTAGATACTCCACAACTACAAATTCCACAACTAGAAACTCCACAGCTAGGAAGTTCACAACTAAAAACTCTGCAACTAGAAACTCCACAACTAGAAACTCCGCAACTAGAAACTCCACAGCTAGAAACTCCACAACTACAAACTCCACAACTAGAGACTCCACAACTAGAAACTTCACAACTACGAGCTCCACAACTACGAACCCCACAACTACAAACACCACAACAAGAAACTAAACAACTAGAAACTCCACAACTAGAGATTCCACAACCAGAAACTCCACAGCTAGAAACTCCACAACTTGAGACTTCGCATTTAGAGACTCGGCAACTAGAAACTCAACAACTAGTACTCCACAACTAGAAACTCCATAACTTGAAACACCACAACTAGATACTCCACAACTACTAATTTCACAACTAGAAACTCCACAACTAAAAACTCCGCAACTAGAAACTCCGCAACTAGAAACTCCACAGCTAGAAAGTCCGCAACTAGAAACTCCGCCACTGCAATCTTCACAACTGGAAAACTCTACAACTAGAAACTCAGCAACTAGAAACTCCGCAACTACAAACTCCACAGCTAGAAACTCCACAACTTCAAACTCCACAACTAGAGACTCCACAACTAGAAACTCCACAACTACGAACTCCACAACTACGAACCCCAAAACTACAAACTCTACAACTAGAAACTCCACAACTAGAAACTCCACAACTTTAGACTTCGCAACTAGAAATCCACAACTAGAGACTCCACAACTAGGAACTCCACAACTAGAGACTCCACAACCAGAAACTCCACAGCTAGAAACTCCACAACTAGAGACTTTACAACTAGAAACTCCGCAACTAGAAACTCCACAACTAGAAACTCCACAGCTAGAAACTCCAAAACTTAAATTACCACAACTAGATACTACAAAACTACAAATTCCACAACTAGAAACTCCACAACTTGAAACTCCACTACTAGAAAACTCCACAACTAGAAACTCCACAGCTAGAAACTTCACTACTTGAAACACTACAACTAGATACTCCAAAACTACGAAATCCACAACAATAAACTCCAACACTAGAAACTCCGCAACTAGAAACTCCACAACTTGAAACACCACAACTAGATACTCTAGAAACTTCACAACTAGAAACTCCACAACTTGAAACTCCGCCACTACAAATTCCACAACTAGAAACTCCACAACTTGAAACACAACAAATAGATACTCCACAACTACGGACTCCAAAACTAGAAACTCCAACACTAGAAACTCCACATTCAGGAACTCCGACCTAAAAACTCCGCAACTAGAAACTCCACAACTACAAACTCCACAACTAGAGACTCCACAACAAGAAACTCCACAGCTAGGAAGTCCGCAACTAGAAACTCTGCAACTAGAAACTCCACAACTAGAAACTCCGCAACTTGAAACTCCACAGCTAGAAACTCCAGAACTACAAACTCCCCAACTAGAGACTCCACAACTAGAAACTTCACTACTACGAGCTCCACAACTACGAACCCCACAACTACAAACTCCACAACTAGAAACTAAACAACTAGAAACTCCACAACTTTAGACTTCGCAACTACAAACTCCACAAATAGAGACTCCACAATTAGAAACTCCACAACCAGAGATTCCACAACCAGAAACTCCACAGCTAGAAACTCCAGAACTTGAGACTTCGCATTTAGAGATTCGGCAACTAGAAACTCAACAACTAGAAACTCCACAACTTGAAACACCACAACTAGATACTCCACAACTACAAATTTCACAACTAGAAACTCCACAACTAAAAACTCCGCAACTAGAAACTCCGCAACTAGAAACTCCACAGCTAGAAAGTCCGCAACTAGAAACTGTGCCACTGCAATCTTCACAACTGAAAAACTCTGCAACTAGTAACTCTGCAACTAGAAACTCCGCAACTACAAACTCCACAGATAGAAACTCCACAACTACAAATTCCGCAACTAGAGACTCCACAACTAGAAACTTCACTATCACGAGCTCCACAACTACGAACCCCACAACTACAAACTCCACAACTAGAAACTAAACAACTAGAAACTCCACAACTTTAGACTTCGCAACTACAAACTCCACAACGAGAGACTCCACAACTAGAAACTCTACAACTAGAGATTCCACAACCAGAAACTCCACATCTAGAAACTCCACAACTTGAGACTTCGCATTTAGAGATTCGGCAACTAGAAACTCAACAACTAGAAACTCCACAACTAGAAACTCCACAACTAGAAACTCCACAACTTGAAACACCACAACTAGATACTCCACAACTACAAATTTCACAACTAGAAACTCCACAACTAAAAACTCCGCAACTAGAAACTCCGCCACTAGAAACTCCACAACTATTAAACTCCGCAACTAGAAAATCTGCAACTAGAAACTCCGCAACTAGAAACTCCACAGCTAGAAACTTCACTATTTGAAACACCACAACTAGATACTCCACAACTACAAATTCCACAACTAGAAACTTCACTACTTGAAACACCACAACTAGATACTCCACAACTACAAATTCCACAACTAGAAACTCCACAGCTAGGAAGTTCACAACTAGAAACTCTGCAACTAGAAACTCCACAACTAGAAACTCCGCAACTAGAAACTCCACAGCTAGAAACTCCACAACTACAAACTCCACAACTAGAGACTCCACAACTAGAAACTTCACAACTACGAGCTCCACAACTACGAACCCCACAACTACAAACACCACAACAAGAAACTAAACAACTAGAAACTCCACAACTAGAGATTCCACAACCAGAAACTCCACAGCTAGAAACTCCACAACTTGAGACTTCGCATTTAGAGACTCGGCAACTAGAAACTCAACAACTAGTACTCCACAACTAGAAACTCCATAACTTGAAACACCACAACTAGATACTCCACAACTACTAATTTCACAACTAGAAACTCCACAACTAAAAACTCCGCAACTAGAAACTCCGCAACTAGAAACTTCACAGCTAGAAAGTCCGCAACTAGAAACTCCGCCACTGCAATCTTCACAACTGGAAAACTCTACAACTAGAAACTCAGCAACTAGAAACTCCGCAACTACAAACTCCACAGCTAGAAACTCCACAACTTCAAACTCCACAACTAGAGACTCCACAACTAGAAACTCCACAACTACGAACTCCACAACTACGAACCCCAAAACTACAAACTCTACAACTAGAAACTCCACAACTAGAAACTCCACAACTTTAGACTTCGCAACTAGAAATCCACAACTAGAGACTCCACAACTAGGAACTCCACAACTAGAGACTCCACAACCAGAAACTCCACAGCTAGAAACTCCACAACTAGAGACTTTACAACTAGAAACTCCGCAACTAGAAACTCCACAACTAGAAACTCCACAGCTAGAAACTCCAAAACTTAAATTACCACAACTAGATACTACAAAACTACAAATTCCACAACTAGAAACTCCACAACTTGAAACTCCACTACTAGAAAACTCCACAACTAGAAACTCCACAGCTAGAAACTTCACTACTTGAAACACTACAACTAGATACTCCAAAACTACGAAATCCACAACAATAAACTCCAACACTAGAAACTCCGCAACTAGAAACTCCACAACTTGAAACACCACAACTAGATACTCTAGAAACTTCACAACTAGAAACTCCACAACTTGAAACTCCGCCACTACAAATTCCACAACTAGAAACTCCACAACTTGAAACCCAACAAATAGATACTCCACAACTACGGACTCCAAAACTAGAAACTCCAACACTAGAAACTCCACATTCAGAAACTCCGACCTAAAAACTCCGCAACTAGAAACTCCACAACTACAAACTCCACAACTAGAGACTCCACAACAAGAAACTCCACAGCTAGGAAGTCCGCAACTAGAAACTCTGCAACTAGAAACTCCACAACTAGAAACTCCGCAACTTGAAACTCCACAGCTAGAAACTCCAGAACTACAAACTCCACAACTAGAGACTCCACAACTAGAAACTTCACTACTACGAGCTCCACAACTACGAACCCCACAACTACAAACTCCACAACTAGAAACTAAACAACTAGAAACTCCACAACTTTAGACTTCGCAACTACAAACTCCACAACTAGAGACTCCACAATTAGAAACTCCACAACTAGAGATTCCACAACCAGAAACTCCACAGCTAGAAACTCCAGAACTTGAGACTTCGCATTTAGAGATTCGGCAACTAGAAACTCAACAACTAGAAACTCCACAACTTGAAACACCACAACTAGATACTCCACAACTACAAATTTCACAACTAGAAACTCCACAACTAAAAACTCCGCAACTAGAAACTCCGCAACTAGAAACTCCACAGCTAGAAAGTCCGCAACTAGAAACTGTGCCACTGCAATCTTCACAACTGAAAAACTCTGCAACTAGTAACTCTGCAACTAGAAACTCCGCAACTACAAACTCCACAGCTAGAAACTCCACAACTACAAATTCCGCAACTAGAGACTCCACAACTAGAAACTTCACTACTACGAGCTCCACAACTACGAACCCCACAACTACAAACTCCACAACTAGAAACTAAACAACTAGAATCTCCACAACTTTAGACTTCGCAACTACAAACTCCACAACTAGAGACTCCACAACTAGAAACTCCACAACTAGAGATTCCACAACCAGAAACTCCACAGCTAGAAACTCCACAACTTGAGACTTCGCATTTAGAGATTCGGCAACTAGAAACTCAATAACTAGAAACTCCACAACTAGAAACTCCACAACTAGAAACTCCACAACTTGAAACACCACAACTAGATACTCCACAACTACAAATTTCACAACAAGAAACTCCACAACTAAAAACTCCGCAACTAGAAACTCCGCCACTAGAAACTCCACAACTATTAAACTCCGCAACTAGAAAATCTGCAACTAGAAACTCCGCAACTAGAAACTCCACAGCTAGAAACTTCACTACTTGAAACACCACAACTAGATACTCCACAACTACAAATTCCACAACTAGAAACTTCACTACTTGAAACACCACAACTAGATACTCCACAACTACAAATTCCACAACTAGAAACTCCACAGCTAGGAAGTTCACAACTAGAAACTCTGCAACTAGAAACTCCACAACTAGAAACTCCGCAACTAGAAACTCCACAGCTAGAAACTCCACAACTACAAACTCCACAACTAGAGACTCCACAACTAGAAACTTCACAACTACGAGCTCCACAACTACGAACCCCACAACTACAAACACCACAACAAGAAACTAAACAACTAGAAACTCCACAACTAGAGATTCCACAACCAGAAACTCCACAGCTAGAAACTCCACAACTTGAGACTTCGCATTTAGAGACTCGGCAACTAGAAACTCAACAACTAGTACTCCACAACTAGAAACTCCATAACTTGAAACACCACAACTAGATACTCCACAACTACTAATTTCACAACTAGAAACTCCACAACTAAAAACTCCGCAACTAGAAACTCCGCAACTAGAAACTCCACAGCTAGAAAGTCCGCAACTAGAAACTCCGCCACTGCAATCTTCACAACTGGAAAACTCTACAACTAGAAACTCAGCAACTAGAAACTCCGCAACTACAAACTCCACAGCTAGAAACTCCACAACTTCAAACTCCACAACTAGAGACTCCACAACTAGAAACTCCACAACTACGAACTCCACAACTACGAACCCCAAAACTACAAACTCTACAACTAGAAACTCCACAACTAGAAACTCCACAACTTTAGACTTCGCAACTAGAAATCCACAACTAGAGACTCCACAACTAGGAACTCCACAACTAGAGACTCCACAACCAGAAACTCCACAGCTAGAAACTCCACAACTAGAGACTTTACAACTAGAAACTCCGCAACTAGAAACTCCACAACTAGAAACTCCACAGCTAGAAACTCCAAAACTTAAATTACCACAACTAGATACTACAAAACTACAAATTCCACAACTAGAAACTCCACAACTTGAAACTCCACTACTAGAAAACTCCACAACTAGAAACTCCACAGCTAGAAACTTCACTACTTGAAACACTACAACTAGATACTCCAAAACTACGAAATCCACAACAATAAACTCCAACACTAGAAACTCCGCAACTAGAAACTCCACAACTTGAAACACCACAACTAGATACTCTAGAAACTTCACAACTAGAAACTCCACAACTTGAAACTCCGCCACTACAAATTCCACAACTAGAAACTCCACAACTTGAAACCCAACAAATAGATACTCCACAACTACGGACTCCAAAACTAGAAACTCCAACACTAGAAACTCCACATTCAGGAACTCCGACCTAAAAACTCCGCAACTAGAAACTCCACAACTACAAACTCCACAACTAGAGACTCCACAACAAGAAACTCCACAGCTTGGAAGTCCGCAACTAGAAACTCTGCAACTAGAAACTCCACAACTAGAAACTCCGCAACTTGAAACTCCACAGCTAGAAACTCCAGAACTACAAACTCCCCAACTAGAGACTCCACAACTAGAAACTTCACTACTACGAGCTCCACAACTACGAACCCCACAACTACAAACTCCACAACTAGAAACTAAACAACTAGAAACTCCACAACTTTAGACTTCGCAACTACAAACTCCACAAATAGAGACTCCACAATTAGAAACTCCACAACCAGAGATTCCACAACCAGAAACTCCACAGCTAGAAACTCCAGAACTTGAGACTTCGCATTTAGAGATTCGGCAACTAGAAACTCAACAACTAGAAACTCCACAACTTGAAACACCACAACTAGATACTCCACAACTACAAATTTCACAACTAGAAACTCCACAACTAAAAACTCCGCAACTAGAAACTCCGCAACTAGAAACTCCACAGCTAGAAAGTCCGCAACTAGAAACTGTGCCACTGCAATCTTCACAACTGAAAAACTCTGCAACTAGTAACTCTGCAACTAGAAACTCCGCAACTACAAACTCCACAGATAGAAACTCCACAACTACAAATTCCGCAACTAGAGACTCCACAACTAGAAACTTCACTATCACGAGCTCCACAACTACGAACCCCACAACTACAAACTCCACAACTAGAAACTAAACAACTAGAAACTCCACAACTTTAGACTTCGCAACTACAAACTCCACAACGAGAGACTCCACAACTAGAAACTCTACAACTAGAGATTCCACAACCAGAAACTCCACATCTAGAAACTCCACAACTTGAGACTTCGCATTTAGAGATTCGGCAACTAGAAACTCAACAACTAGAAACTCCACAACTAGAAACTCCACAACTAGAAACTCCACAACTTGAAACACCACAACTAGATACTCCACAACTACAAATTTCACAACTAGAAACTCCACAACTAAAAACTCCGCAACTAGAAACTCCGCCACTAGAAACTCCACAACTATTAAACTCCGCAACTAGAAAATCTGCAACTAGAAACTCCGCAACTAGAAACTCCACAGCTAGAAACTTCACTATTTGAAACACCACAACTAGATACTCCACAACTACAAATTCCACAACTAGAAACTTCACTACTTGAAACACCACAACTAGATACTCCACAACTACAAATTCCACAACTAGAAACTCCACAGCTAGGAAGTTCACAACTAGAAACTCTGCAACTAGAGACTCCACAACTAGAAACTCCGCAACTAGAAACTCCACAGCTAGAAACTCCACAACTACAAACTCCACAACTAGAGACTCCACAACTAGAAACTTCACAACTACGAGCTCCACAACTACGAACCCCACAACTACAAACACCACAACAAGAAACTAAACAACTAGAAACTCCACAACTAGAGATTCCACAACCAGAAACTCCACAGCTAGAAACTCCACAACTTGAGACTTCGCATTTAGAGACTCGGCAACTAGAAACTCAACAACTAGTACTCCACAACTAGAAACTCCATAACTTGAAACACCACAACTAGATACTCCACAACTACTAATTTCACAACTAGAAACTCCACAACTAAAAACTCCGCAACTAGAAACTCCGCAACTAGAAACTTCACAGCTAGAAAGTCCGCAACTAGAAACTCCGCCACTGCAATCTTCACAACTGGAAAACTCTACAACTAGAAACTCAGCAACTAGAAACTCCGCAACTACAAACTCCACAGCTAGAAACTCCACAACTTCAAACTCCACAACTAGAGACTCCACAACTAGAAACTCCACAACTACGAACTCCACAACTACGAACCCCAAAACTACAAACTCTACAACTAGAAACTCCACAACTAGAAACTCCACAACTTTAGACTTCGCAACTAGAAATCCACAACTAGAGACTCCACAACTAGGAACTCCACAACTAGAGACTCCACAACCAGAAACTCCACAGCTAGAAACTCCACAACTAGAGACTTTACAACTAGAAACTCCGCAACTAGAAACTCCACAACTAGAAACTCCACAGCTAGAAACTCCAAAACTTAAATTACCACAACTAGATACTACAAAACTACAAATTCCACAACTAGAAACTCCACAACTTGAAACTCCACTACTAGAAAACTCCACAACTAGAAACTCCACAGCTAGAAACTTCACTACTTGAAACACTACAACTAGATACTCCAAAACTACGAAATCCACAACAATAAACTCCAACACTAGAAACTCCGCAACTAGAAACTCCACAACTTGAAACACCACAACTAGATACTCTAGAAACTTCACAACTAGAAACTCCACAACTTGAAACTCCGCCACTACAAATTCCACAACTAGAAACTCCACAACTTGAAACCCAACAAATAGATACTCCACAACTACGGACTCCAAAACTAGAAACTCCAACACTAGAAACTCCACATTCAGAAACTCCGACCTAAAAACTCCGCAACTAGAAACTCCACAACTACAAACTCCACAACTAGAGACTCCACAACAAGAAACTCCACAGCTAGGAAGTCCGCAACTAGAAACTCTGCAACTAGAAACTCCACAACTAGAAACTCCGCAACTTGAAACTCCACAGCTAGAAACTCCAGAACTACAAACTCCACAACTAGAGACTCCACAACTAGAAACTTCACTACTACGAGCTCCACAACTACGAACCCCACAACTACAAACTCCACAACTAGAAACTAAACAACTAGAAACTCCACAACTTTAGACTTCGCAACTACAAACTCCACAACTAGAGACTCCACAATTAGAAACTCCACAACTAGAGATTCCACAACCAGAAACTCCACAGCTAGAAACTCCAGAACTTGAGACTTCGCATTTAGAGATTCGGCAACTAGAAACTCAACAACTAGAAACTCCACAACTTGAAACACCACAACTAGATACTCCACAACTACAAATTTCACAGCTAGAAACTCCACAACTAAAAACTCCGCAACTAGAAACTCCGCAACTAGAAACTCCACAGCTAGAAAGTCCGCAACTAGAAACTGTGCCACTGCAATCTTCACAACTGAAAAACTCTGCAACTAGTAACTCTGCAACTAGAAACTCCGCAACTACAAACTCCACAGCTAGAAACTCCACAACTACAAATTCCGCAACTAGAGACTCCACAACTAGAAACTTCACTACTACGAGCTCCACAACTACGAACCCCACAACTACAAACTCCACAACTAGAAACTAAACAACTAGAATCTCCACAACTTTAGACTTCGCAACTACAAACTCCACAACTAGAGACTCCACAACTAGAAACTCCACAACTAGAGATTCCACAACCAGAAACTCCACAGCTAGAAACTCCACAACTTGAGACTTCGCATTTAGAGATTCGGCAACTAGAAACTCAATAACTAGAAACTCCACAACTAGAAACTCCACAACTAGAAACTCCACAACTTGAAACACCACAACTAGATACTCCACAACTACAAATTTCACAACAAGAAACTCCACAACTAAAAACTCCGCAACTAGAAACTCCGCCACTAGAAACTCCACAACTATTAAACTCCGCAACTAGAAAATCTGCAACTAGAAACTCCGCAACTAGAAACTCCACAGCTAGAAACTTCACTACTTGAAACACCACAACTAGATACTCCACAACTACAAATTCCACAACTAGAAACTTCACTACTTGAAACACCACAACTAGATACTCCACAACTACAAATTCCACAACTAGAAACTCCACAGCTAGGAAGTTCACAACTAGAAACTCTGCAACTAGAAACTCCACAACTAGAAACTCCGCAACTAGAAACTCCACAGCTAGAAACTCCACAACTACAAACTCCACAACTAGAGACTCCACAACTAGAAACTTCACAACTACGAGCTCCACAACTACGAACCCCACAACTACAAACACCACAACAAGAAACTAAACAACTAGAAACTCCACAACTAGAGATTCCACAACCAGAAACTCCACAGCTAGAAACTCCACAACTTGAGACTTCGCATTTAGAGACTCGGCAACTAGAAACTCAACAACTAGTACTCCACAACTAGAAACTCCATAACTTGAAACACCACAACTAGATACTCCACAACTACTAATTTCACAACTAGAAACTCCACAACTAAAAACTCCGCAACTAGAAACTCCGCAACTAGAAACTCCACAGCTAGAAAGTCCGCAACTAGAAACTCCGCCACTGCAATCTTCACAACTGGAAAACTCTACAACTAGAAACTCAGCAACTAGAAACTCCGCAACTACAAACTCCACAGCTAGAAACTCCACAACTTCAAACTCCACAACTAGAGACTCCACAACTAGAAACTCCACAACTACGAACTCCACAACTACGAACCCCAAAACTACAAACTCTACAACTAGAAACTCCACAACTAGAAACTCCACAACTTTAGACTTCGCAACTAGAAATCCACAACTAGAGACTCCACAACTAGGAACTCCACAACTAGAGACTCCACAACCAGAAACTCCACAGCTAGAAACTCCACAACTAGAGACTTTACAACTAGAAACTCCGCAACTAGAAACTCCACAACTAGAAACTCCACAGCTAGAAACTCCAAAACTTAAATTACCACAACTAGATACTACAAAACTACAAATTCCACAACTAGAAACTCCACAACTTGAAACTCCACTACTAGAAAACTCCACAACTAGAAACTCCACAGCTAGAAACTTCACTACTTGAAACACTACAACTAGATACTCCAAAACTACGAAATCCACAACAATAAACTCCAACACTAGAAACTCCGCAACTAGAAACTCCACAACTTGAAACACCACAACTAGATACTCTAGAAACTTCACAACTAGAAACTCCACAACTTGAAACTCCGCCACTACAAATTCCACAACTAGAAACTCCACAACTTGAAACCCAACAAATAGATACTCCACAACTACGGACTCCAAAACTAGAAACTCCAACACTAGAAACTCCACATTCAGAAACTCCGACCTAAAAACTCCGCAACTAGAAACTCCACAACTACAAACTCCACAACCAGAGACTCCACAACAAGAAACTCCACAGCTAGGAAGTCCGCAACTAGAAACTCTGCAACTAGAAACTCCACAACTAGAAACTCCGCAACTTGAAACTCCACAGCTAGAAACTCCAGAACTACAAACTCCACAACTAGAGACTCCACAACTAGAAACTTCACTACTACGAGCTCCACAACTACGAACCCCACAACTACAAACTCCACAACTAGAAACTAAACAACTAGAAACTCCACAACTTTAGACTTCGCAACTACAAACTCCACAACTAGAGACTCCACAATTAGAAACTCCACAACTAGAGATTCCACAACCAGAAACTCCACAGCTAGAAACTCCAGAACTTGAGACTTCGCATTTAGAGATTCGGCAACTAGAAACTCAACAACTAGAAACTCCACAACTTGAAACACCACAACTAGATACTCCACAACTACAAATTTCACAACTAGAAACTCCACAACTAAAAACTCCGCAACTAGAAACTCCGCAACTAGAAACTCCACAGCTAGAAAGTCCGCAACTAGAAACTCCGCCACTGCAATCTTCACAACTGGAAAACTCTACAACTAGAAACTCAGCAACTAGAAACTCCGCAACTACAAACTCCACAGCTAGAAACTCCACAACTTCAAACTCCACAACTAGAGACTCCACAACTAGAAACTCCACAACTACGAACTCCACAACTACGAACCCCAAAACTACAAACTCTACAACTAGAAACTCCACAACTAGAAACTCCACAACTTTAGACTTCGCAACTAGAAATCCACAACTAGAGACTCCACAACTAGGAACTCCACAACTAGAGACTCCACAACCAGAAACTCCACAGCTAGAAACTCCACAACTAGAGACTTTACAACTAGAAACTCCGCAACTAGAAACTCCACAACTAGAAACTCCACAGCTAGAAACTCCAAAACTTAAATTACCACAACTAGATACTACAAAACTACAAATTCCACAACTAGAAACTCCACAACTTGAAACTCCACTACTAGAAAACTCCACAACTAGAAACTCCACAGCTAGAAACTTCACTACTTGAAACACTACAACTAGATACTCCAAAACTACGAAATCCACAACAATAAACTCCAACACTAGAAACTCCGCAACTAGAAACTCCACAACTTGAAACACCACAACTAGATACTCTAGAAACTTCACAACTAGAAACTCCACAACTTGAAACTCCGCCACTACAAATTCCACAACTAGAAACTCCACAACTTGAAACCCAACAAATAGATACTCCACAACTACGGACTCCAAAACTAGAAACTCCAACACTAGAAACTCCACATTCAGGAACTCCGACCTAAAAACTCCGCAACTAGAAACTCCACAACTACAAACTCCACAACTAGAGACTCCACAACAAGAAACTCCACAGCTAGGAAGTCCGCAACTAGAAACTCTGCAACTAGAAACTCCACAACTAGAAACTCCGCAACTTGAAACTCCACAGCTAGAAACTCCAGAACTACAAACTCCCCAACTAGAGACTCCACAACTAGAAACTTCACTACTACGAGCTCCACAACTACGAACCCCACAACTACAAACTCCACAACTAGAAACTAAACAACTAGAAACTCCACAACTTTAGACTTCGCAACTACAAACTCCACAAATAGAGACTCCACAATTAGAAACTCCACAACCAGAGATTCCACAACCAGAAACTCCACAGCTAGAAACTCCAGAACTTGAGACTTCGCATTTAGAGATTCGGCAACTAGAAACTCAACAACTAGAAACTCCACAACTTGAAACACCACAACTAGATACTCCACAACTACAAATTTCACAACTAGAAACTCCACAACTAAAAACTCCGCAACTAGAAACTCCGCAACTAGAAACTCCACAGCTAGAAAGTCCGCAACTAGAAACTGTGCCACTGCAATCTTCACAACTGAAAAACTCTGCAACTAGTAACTCTGCAACTAGAAACTCCGCAACTACAAACTCCACAGATAGAAACTCCACAACTACAAATTCCGCAACTAGAGACTCCACAACTAGAAACTTCACTATCACGAGCTCCACAACTACGAACCCCACAACTACAAACTCCACAACTAGAAACTAAACAACTAGAAACTCCACAACTTTAGACTTCGCAACTACAAACTCCACAACGAGAGACTCCACAACTAGAAACTCTACAACTAGAGATTCCACAACCAGAAACTCCACATCTAGAAACTCCACAACTTGAGACTTCGCATTTAGAGATTCGGCAACTAGAAACTCAACAACTAGAAACTCCACAACTAGAAACTCCACAACTAGAAACTCCACAACTTGAAACACCACAACTAGATACTCCACAACTACAAATTTCACAACTAGAAACTCCACAACTAAAAACTCCGCAACTAGAAACTCCGCCACTAGAAACTCCACAACTATTAAACTCCGCAACTAGAAAATCTGCAACTAGAAACTCCGCAACTAGAAACTCCACAGCTAGAAACTTCACTATTTGAAACACCACAACTAGATACTCCACAACTACAAATTCCACAACTAGAAACTTCACTACTTGAAACACCACAACTAGATACTCCACAACTACAAATTCCACAACTAGAAACTCCACAGCTAGGAAGTTCACAACTAGAAACTCTGCAACTAGAGACTCCACAACTAGAAACTCCGCAACTAGAAACTCCACAGCTAGAAACTCCACAACTACAAACTCCACAACTAGAGACTCCACAACTAGAAACTTCACAACTACGAGCTCCACAACTACGAACCCCACAACTACAAACACCACAACAAGAAACTAAACAACTAGAAACTCCACAACTAGAGATTCCACAACCAGAAACTCCACAGCTAGAAACTCCACAACTTGAGACTTCGCATTTAGAGACTCGGCAACTAGAAACTCAACAACTAGTACTCCACAACTAGAAACTCCATAACTTGAAACACCACAACTAGATACTCCACAACTACTAATTTCACAACTAGAAACTCCACAACTAAAAACTCCGCAACTAGAAACTCCGCAACTAGAAACTTCACAGCTAGAAAGTCCGCAACTAGAAACTCCTCCACTGCAATCTTCACAACTGGAAAACTCTACAACTAGAAACTCAGCAACTAGAAACTCCGCAACTACAAACTCCACAGCTAGAAACTCCACAACTTCAAACTCCACAACTAGAGACTCCACAACTAGAAACTCCACAACTACGAACTCCACAACTACGAACCCCAAAACTACAAACTCTACAACTAGAAACTCCACAACTAGAAACTCCACAACTTTAGACTTCGCAACTAGAAATCCACAACTAGAGACTCCACAACTAGGAACTCCACAACTAGAGACTCCACAACCAGAAACTCCACAGCTAGAAACTCCACAACTAGAGACTTTACAACTAGAAACTCCGCAACTAGAAACTCCACAACTAGAAACTCCACAGCTAGAAACTCCAAAACTTAAATTACCACAACTAGATACTACAAAACTACAAATTCCACAACTAGAAACTCCACAACTTGAAACTCCACTACTAGAAAACTCCACAACTAGAAACTCCACAGCTAGAAACTTCACTACTTGAAACACTACAACTAGATACTCCAAAACTACGAAATCCACAACAATAAACTCCAACACTAGAAACTCCGCAACTAGAAACTCCACAACTTGAAACACCACAACTAGATACTCTAGAAACTTCACAACTAGAAACTCCACAACTTGAAACTCCGCCACTACAAATTCCACAACTAGAAACTCCACAACTTGAAACCCAACAAATAGATACTCCACAACTACGGACTCCAAAACTAGAAACTCCAACACTAGAAACTCCACATTCAGAAACTCCGACCTAAAAACTCCGCAACTAGAAACTCCACAACTACAAACTCCACAACTAGAGACTCCACAACAAGAAACTCCACAGCTAGGAAGTCCGCAACTAGAAACTCTGCAACTAGAAACTCCACAACTAGAAACTCCGCAACTTGAAACTCCACAGCTAGAAACTCCAGAACTACAAACTCCACAACTAGAGACTCCACAACTAGAAACTTCACTACTACGAGCTCCACAACTACGAACCCCACAACTACAAACTCCACAACTAGAAACTAAACAACTAGAAACTCCACAACTTTAGACTTCGCAACTACAAACTCCACAACTAGAGACTCCACAATTAGAAACTCCACAACTAGAGATTCCACAACCAGAAACTCCACAGCTAGAAACTCCAGAACTTGAGACTTCGCATTTAGAGATTCGGCAACTAGAAACTCAACAACTAGAAACTCCACAACTTGAAACACCACAACTAGATACTCCACAACTACAAATTTCACAACTAGAAACTCCACAACTAAAAACTCCGCAACTAGAAACTCCGCAACTAGAAACTCCACAGCTAGAAAGTCCGCAACTAGAAACTGTGCCACTGCAATCTTCACAACTGAAAAACTCTGCAACTAGTAACTCTGCAACTAGAAACTCCGCAACTACAAACTCCACAGCTAGAAACTCCACAACTACAAATTCCGCAACTAGAGACTCCACAACTAGAAACTTCACTACTACGAGCTCCACAACTACGAACCCCACAACTACAAACTCCACAACTAGAAACTAAACAACTAGAATCTCCACAACTTTAGACTTCGCAACTACAAACTCCACAACTAGAGACTCCACAACTAGAAACTCCACAACTAGAGATTCCACAACCAGAAACTCCACAGCTAGAAACTCCACAACTTGAGACTTCGCATTTAGAGATTCGGCAACTAGAAACTCAATAACTAGAAACTCCACAACTAGAAACTCCACAACTAGAAACTCCACAACTTGAAACACCACAACTAGATACTCCACAACTACAAATTTCACAACAAGAAACTCCACAACTAAAAACTCCGCAACTAGAAACTCCGCCACTAGAAACTCCACAACTATTAAACTCCGCAACTAGAAAATCTGCAACTAGAAACTCCGCAACTAGAAACTCCACAGCTAGAAACTTCACTACTTGAAACACCACAACTAGATACTCCACAACTACAAATTCCACAACTAGAAACTTCACTACTTGAAACACCACAACTAGATACTCCACAACTACAAATTCCACAACTAGAAACTCCACAGCTAGGAAGTTCACAACTAGAAACTCTGCAACTAGAAACTCCACAACTAGAAACTCCGCAACTAGAAACTCCACAGCTAGAAACTCCACAACTACAAACTCCACAACTAGAGACTCCACAACTAGAAACTTCACAACTACGAGCTCCACAACTACGAACCCCACAACTACAAACACCACAACAAGAAACTAAACAACTAGAAACTCCACAACTAGAGATTCCACAACCAGAAACTCCACAGCTAGAAACTCCACAACTTGAGACTTCGCATTTAGAGACTCGGCAACTAGAAACTCAACAACTAGTACTCCACAACTAGAAACTCCATAACTTGAAACACCACAACTAGATACTCCACAACTACTAATTTCACAACTAGAAACTCCACAACTAAAAACTCCGCAACTAGAAACTCCGCAACTAGAAACTCCACAGCTAGAAAGTCCGCAACTAGAAACTCCGCCACTGCAATCTTCACAACTGGAAAACTCTACAACTAGAAACTCAGCAACTAGAAACTCCGCAACTACAAACTCCACAGCTAGAAACTCCACAACTTCAAACTCCACAACTAGAGACTCCACAACTAGAAACTCCACAACTACGAACTCCACAACTACGAACCTCAAAACTACAAACTCTACAACTAGAAACTCCACAACTAGAAACTCCACAACTTTAGACTTCGCAACTAGAAATCCACAACTAGAGACTCCACAACTAGGAACTCCACAACTAGAGACTCCACAACCAGAAACTCCACAGCTAGAAACTCCACAACTAGAGACTTTACAACTAGAAACTCCGCAACTAGAAACTCCACAACTAGAAACTCCACAGCTAGAAACTCCAAAACTTAAATTACCACAACTAGATACTACAAAACTACAAATTCCACAACTAGAAACTCCACAACTTGAAACTCCACTACTAGAAAACTCCACAACTAGAAACTCCACAGCTAGAAACTTCACTACTTGAAACACTACAACTAGATACTCCAAAACTACGAAATCCACAACAATAAACTCCAACACTAGAAACTCCGCAACTAGAAACTCCACAACTTGAAACACCACAACTAGATACTCTAGAAACTTCACAACTAGAAACTCCACAACTTGAAACTCCGCCACTACAAATTCCACAACTAGAAACTCCACAACTTGAAACCCAACAAATAGATACTCCACAACTACGGACTCCAAAACTAGAAACTCCAACACTAGAAACTCCACATTCAGAAACTCCGACCTAAAAACTCCGCAACTAGAAACTCCACAACTACAAACTCCACAACCAGAGACTCCACAACAAGAAACTCCACAGCTAGGAAGTCCGCAACTAGAAACTCTGCAACTAGAAACTCCACAACTAGAAACTCCGCAACTTGAAACTCCACAGCTAGAAACTCCAGAACTACAAACTCCACAACTAGAGACTCCACAACTAGAAACTTCACTACTACGAGCTCCACAACTACGAACCCCACAACTACAAACTCCACAACTAGAAACTAAACAACTAGAAACTCCACAACTTTAGACTTCGCAACTACAAACTCCACAACTAGAGACTCCACAATTAGAAACTCCACAACTAGAGATTCCACAACCAGAAACTCCACAGCTAGAAACTCCAGAACTTGAGACTTCGCATTTAGAGATTCGGCAACTAGAAACTCAACAACTAGAAACTCCACAACTTGAAACACCACAACTAGATACTCCACAACTACAAATTTCACAACTAGAAACTCCACAACTGAAAACTCCGCAACTAGAAACTCCGCAACTAGAAACTCAACAGCTAGAAAGTCCGCAACTAGAAACTGTGCCACTGCAATCTTCACAACTGAAAAACTCTGCAACTAGTAACTCTGCAACTAGAAACTCCGCAACTACAAACTCCACAGCTAGAAACTCCACAACTACAAATTCCGCAACTAGAGACTCCACAACTAGAAACTTCACTACTACGAGCTCCACAACTACGAACCCCACAACTACAAACTCCACAACTAGAAACTAAACAACTAAAAACTCCACAACTTTAGACTTCGCAACTACAAACTCCACAACTGGAGACTCCACAACTAGAAACTCCACAACTAGAGATTCCACAACCAGAAACTCCACAGCTAGAAACTCCACAACTTGAGACTTCGCATTTAGAGATTCGGCAACTAGAAACTCAACAACTAGAAACTCCACAACTAGAAACTCCACAACTAGAAACTCCACAACTTGAAACACCACAACTAGATACTCCACAACTACAAATTTCACAACTAGAAACTCCACAACTAAAAATTCCGCAACTAGAAACTCCGCAACTAGAAACTCCACAGCTAGAAAGTCCGCAACTAGAAACTGCGCCACTGCAATCTTCACAACTGGAAAACTCTGCAACTAGAAAGTCCACAACTAGAATCTCTGCAACTAGAAACTCCACAACTAGAAACTGCACAGCTAGAAAATCTACCACTAGAAACTCCACAACTACAGACTCCACAACTACAGACTCCACAACTAGAAACTCCACAACTAGAAACTCCACAACCAGAAACTCCGCAACTAGAAATCCCACAACTAGAAACTCCACAACTAGAAACTCCACAACTTGCAACCCCACAACTAGATACTCCACAACTACAAATTTCACAACTAGAAACTCCACAACTAAAACTCCGCAACTAGAAACTCCACAGCTAGAAAGTCCGCAACTAGAAACTCTGCAACTAGAAACTCCGCAACTAGAAACTCCACAGCTAGAAAATCCACCACTAGAAACTCTACAACTAGCAACACAACAACTACAGACTCCGCAACTAGAAAACTCCGCAACTAGAAACTCCCAACCAGACACTCCGCAACTAGGAACTCTACAACTTCAAAATCCACAACTAGAAACTCCCCAACTTGAAACTCCGCAACTAGATACTCCACAACTACAAACTCCACAACTAGAAACTCCTCAACTAGAAACTCCACAACTTGAAACTCCACAACTAATAAACTCCGCAACTAGAAACTCTGCAACTAGAAACTCCACAGCTAGAAACGTCACTACTTGAAACACCACAACTAGATACTCCAAAACTACGAATTCTACAACAATAAACTCCAAAACTAGAAACTCCGCCACTAAAAACTCCACAACTAGAAACTCCTCAATTAGAAACTCCACAACCTGAAACACCACATCTAGATACTCCACAACTACAAACTCCACAACTAGAAACTCCACAACTAAAAACCCCACAACTTGAAACTCCGCAACTAGAAACTCCACAACTAGAAACTCCACAACCAGAAACTCCGCAACTTGAAACTCCGCAACTAGAAATCCCACAACTTGAAACACCACAACTAGATACTCCACAACTACTAATTTCACAACTGGAAACTCCACAACTAAAAACTCCGCAACTAGAAACTCCGCAACTAGAAACTCCACAACTTGAAACACCACAACTAGATACTCTAGAAACTTCACAACTAGAAACTCCACAACTTGAAACTCCGCCACTACAAATTCCACAACTAGAAACTCCACAACTTGAAACCCAACAAATAGATACTCCACAACTACGGACTCCAAAACTAGAAACTCCAACACTAGAAACTCCACATTCAGAAACTCCGACCTAAAAACTCCGCAACTAGAAACTCCACAACTACAAACTCCACAACTAGAGACTCCACAACAAGAAACTCCACAGCTAGGAAGTCCGCAACTAGAAACTCTGCAACTAGAAACTCCACAACTAGAAACTCCGCAACTTGAAACTCCACAGCTAGAAACTCCAGAACTACAAACTCCACAACTAGAGACTCCACAACTAGAAACTTCACTACTACGAGCTCCACAACTACGAACCCCACAACTACAAACTCCACAACTAGAAACTAAACAACTAGAAACTCCACAACTTTAGACTTCGCAACTACAAACTCCACAACTAGAGACTCCACAATTAGAAACTCCACAACTAGAGATTCCACAACCAGAAACTCCACAGCTAGAAACTCCAGAACTTGAGACTTCGCATTTAGAGATTCGGCAACTAGAAACTCCACAACTAGAAACTCCACAACTTGAAACACCACAACTAGATACTCCACAACTACAAATTTCACAACTAGAAACTCCACAACTAAAAACTCCGCAACTAGAAACTCCGCAACTAGAAACTCCACAGCTAGAAAGTCCGCAACTAGAAACTGTGCCACTGCAATCTTCACAACTGAAAAACTCTGCAACTAGTAACTCTGCAACTAGAAACTCCGCAACTACAAACTCCACAGCTAGAAACTCCACAACTACAAATTCCGCAACTAGAGACTCCACAACTAGAAACTTCACTACTACGAGCTCCACAACTACGAACCCCACAACTACAAACTCCACAACTAGAAACTAAACAACTAGAAACTCCACAACTTTAGACTTCGCAACTACAAACTCCACAACTAGAGACTCCACAACTAGAAACTCCACAACTAGAGATTCCACAACCAGAAACTCCACAGCTAGAAACTCCACAACTTGAGACTTCGCATTTAGAGATTCGGCAACTAGAAACTCAACAACTAGAAACTCCACAACTAGAAACTCCACAACTAGAAACTCCACAACTTGAAACACCACAACTAGATACTCCACAACTACAAATTTCACAACTAGAAACTCCACAACTAAAAACTCCGCAACTAGAAACTCCGCCACTAGAAACTCCACAACTATTAAACTCCGCAACTAGAAAATCTGCAAATAGAAACTCCGCAACTAGAAACTCCACAGCTAGAAACTTCACTACTTGAAACACCACAACTAGATACTCCACAACTACAAATTCCACAACTAGAAACTTCACTACTTGAAACACCACAACTAGATACTCCACAACTACAAATTCCACAACTAGAAACTCCACAGCTAGGAAGTTCACAACTAGAAACTCTGCAACTAGAAACTCCACAACTAGAAACTCCGCAACTAGAAACTCCACAGCTAGAAACTCCACAACTACAAAATCCACAACTAGAGACTCCACAACTAGAAACTTCACAACTACGAGCTCCACAACTACGAACCCCACAACTACAAACACCACAACAAGAAACTAAACAACTAGAAACTCCACAACTAGAGATTCCACAACCAGAAACTCCACAGCTAGAAACTCCACAACTTGAGACTTCGCATTTAGAGACTCGGCAACTAGAAACTCAACAACTAGTACTCCACAACTAGAAACTCCATAACTTGAAACACCACAACTAGATACTCCACAACTACTAATTTCACAACTAGAAACTCCACAACTAAAAACTCCGCAACTAGAAACTCCGCAACTAGAAACTCCACAGCTAGAAAGTCCGCAACTAGAAACTCCGCCACTGCAATCTTCACAACTGGAAAACTCTACAACTAGAAACTCAGCAACTAGAAACTCCGCAACTACAAACTCCACAGCTAGAAACTCCACAACTTCAAACTCCACAACTAGAGACTCCACAACTAGAAACTCCACAACTACGAACTCCACAACTACGAACCCCAAAACTACAAACTCTACAACTAGAAACTCCACAACTAGAAACTCCACAACTTTAGACTTCGCAACTAGAAATCCACAACTAGAGACTCCACAACTAGGAACTCCACAACTAGAGACTCCACAACCAGAAACTCCACAGCTAGAAGTTCCACAACTAGAGACTTTACAACTAGAAACTCCGCAACTAGAAACTCCACAACTAGAAACTCCACAGCTAGAAACTCCAAAACTTAAATTACCACAACTAGATACTACAAAACTACAAATTCCACAACTAGAAACTCCACAACTTGAAACTCCACTACTAGAAAACTCCACAACTAGAAACTCCACAGCTAGAAACTTCACTACTTGAAACACTACAACTAGATACTCCAAAACTACGAAATCCACAACAATAAACTCCAACACTAGAAACTCCGCAACTAGAAACTCCACAACTTGAAACACCACAACTAGATACTCTAGAAACTTCACAACTAGAAACTCCACAACTTGAAACTCCGCCACTACAAATTCCACAACTAGAAACTCCACAACTTGAAACCCAACAAATAGATACTCCACAACTACGGACTCCAAAACTAGAAACTCCAACACTAGAAACTCCACATTCAGAAACTCCGACCTAAAAACTCCGCAACTAGAAACTCCACAACTACAAACTCCACAACTAGAGACTCCACAACAAGAAACTCCACAGCTAGGAAGTCCGCAACTAGAAACTCTGCAACTAGAAACTCCACAACTAGAAACTCCGCAACTTGAAACTCCACAGCTAGAAACTCCAGAACTACAAACTCCACAACTAGAGACTCCACAACTAGAAACTTCACTACTACGAGCTCCACAACTACGAACCCCACAACTACAAACTCCACAACTAGAAACTAAACAACTAGAAACTCCACAACTTTAGACTTCGCAACTACAAACTCCACAACTAGAGACTCCACAATTAGAAACTCCACAACTAGAGATTCCACAACCAGAAACTCCACAGCTAGAAACTCCAGAACTTGAGACTTCGCATTTAGAGATTCGGCAACTAGAAACTCAACAACTAGAAACTCCACAACTTGAAACACCACAACTAGATACTCCACAACTACAAATTTCACAACTAGAAACTCCACAACTAAAAACTCCGCAACTAGAAACTCCGCAACTAGAAACTCCACAGCTAGAAAGTCCGCAACTAGAAACTGTGCCACTGCAATCTTCACAACTGAAAAACTCTGCAACTAGTAACTCTGCAACTAGAAACTCCGCAACTACAAACTCCACAGCTAGAAACTCCACAACTACAAATTCCGCAACTAGAGACTCCACAACTAGAAACTTCACTACTACGAGCTCCACAACTACGAACCCCACAACTACAAACTCCACAACTAGAAACTAAACAACTAGAATCTCCACAACATTAGACTTCGCAACTACAAACTCCACAACTAGAGACTCCACAACTAGAAACTCCACAACTAGAGATTCCACAACCAGAAACTCCACAGCTAGAAACTCCACAACTTGAGACTTCGCATTTAGAGATTCGGCAACTAGAAACTCAATAACTAGAAACTCCACAACTAGAAACTCCACAACTAGAAACTCCACAACTTGAAACACCACAACTAGATACTCCACAACTACAAATTTCACAACAAGAAACTCCACAACTAAAAACTCCGCAACTAGAAACTCCGCCACTAGAAACTCCACAACTATTAAACTCCGCAACTAGAAAATCTGCAACTAGAAACTCCGCAACTAGAAACTCCACAGCTAGAAACTTCACTACTTGAAACACCACAACTAGATACTCCACAACTACAAATTCCACAACTAGAAACTTCACTACTTGAAACACCACAACTAGATACTCCACAACTACAAATTCCACAACTAGAAACTCCACAGCTAGGAAGTTCACAACTAGAAACTCTGCAACTAGAAACTCCACAACTAGAAACTCCGCAACTAGAAACTCCACAGCTAGAAACTCCACAACTACAAACTCCACAACTAGAGACTCCACAACTAGAAACTTCACAACTACGAGCTCCACAACTACGAACCCCACAACTACAAACACCACAACAAGAAACTAAACAACTAGAAACTCCACAACTAGAGATTCCACAACCAGAAACTCCACAGCTAGAAACTCCACAACTTGAGACTTCGCATTTAGAGACTCGGCAACTAGAAACTCAACAACTAGTACTCCACAACTAGAAACTCCATAACTTGAAACACCACAACTAGATACTCCACAACTACTAATTTCACAACTAGAAACTCCACAACTAAAAACTCCGCAACTAGAAACTCCGCAACTAGAAACTCCACAGCTAGAAAGTCCGCAACTAGAAACTCCGCCACTGCAATCTTCACAACTGGAAAACTCTACAACTAGAAACTCAGCAACTAGAAACTCCGCAACTACAAACTCCACAGCTAGAAACTCCACAACTTCAAACTCCACAACTAGAGACTCCACAACTAGAAACTCCACAACTACGAACTCCACAACTACGAACCCCAAAACTACAAACTCTACAACTAGAAACTCCACAACTAGAAACTCCACAACTTTAGACTTCGCAACTAGAAATCCACAACTAGAGACTCCACAACTAGGAACTCCACAACTAGAGACTCCACAACCAGAAACTCCACAGCTAGAAACTCCACAACTAGAGACTTTACAACTAGAAACTCCGCAACTAGAAACTCCACAACTAGAAACTCCACAGCTAGAAACTCCAAAACTTAAATTACCACAACTAGATACTACAAAACTACAAATTCCACAACTAGAAACTCCACAACTTGAAACTCCACTACTAGAAAACTCCACAACTAGAAACTCCACAGCTAGAAACTTCACTACTTGAAACACTACAACTAGATACTCCAAAACTACGAAATCCACAACAATAAACTCCAACACTAGAAACTCCGCAACTAGAAACTCCACAACTTGAAACACCACAACTAGATACTCTAGAAACTTCACAACTAGAAACTCCACAACTTGAAACTCCGCCACTACAAATTCCACAACTAGAAACTCCACAACTTGAAACCCAACAAATAGATACTCCACAACTACGGACTCCAAAACTAGAAACTCCAACACTAGAAACTCCACATTCAGAAACTCCGACCTAAAAACTCCGCAACTAGAAACTCCACAACTACAAACTCCACAACCAGAGACTCCACAACAAGAAACTCCACAGCTAGGAAGTCCGCAACTAGAAACTCTGCAACTAGAAACTCCACAACTAGAAACTCCGCAACTTGAAACTCCACAGCTAGAAACTCCAGAACTACAAACTCCACAACTAGAGACTCCACAACTAGAAACTTCACTACTACGAGCTCCACAACTACGAACCCCACAACTACAAACTCCACAACTAGAAACTAAACAACTAGAAACTCCACAACTTTAGACTTCGCAACTACAAACACCACAACTAGAGACTCCACAATTAGAAACTCCACAACTAGAGATTCCACAACCAGAAACTCCACAGCTAGAAACTCCAGAACTTGAGACTTCGCATTTAGAGATTCGGCAACTAGAAACTCAACAACTAGAAACTCCACAACTTGAAACACCACAACTAGATACTCCACAACTACAAATTTCACAACTAGAAACTCCACAACTGAAAACTCCGCAACTAGAAACTCCGCAACTAGAAACTCCACAGCTAGAAAGTCCGCAACTAGAAACTGTGCCACTGCAATCTTCACAACTGAAAAACTCTGCAACTAGTAACTCTGCAACTAGAAACTCCGCAACTACAAACTCCACAGCTAGAAACTCCACAACTACAAATTCCGCAACTAGAGACTCCACAACTAGAAACTTCACTACTACGAGCTCCACAACTACGAACCCCACAACTACAAACTCCACAACTAGAAACTAAACAACTAGAAACTCCACAACTTTAGACTTCGCAACTACAAACTCCACAACTGGAGACTCCACAACTAGAAACTCCACAACTAGAGATTCCACAACCAGAAACTCCACAGCTAGAAACTCCACAACTTGAGACTTCGCATTTAGAGATTCGGCAACTAGAAACTCAACAACTAGAAACTCCACAACTAGAAACTCCACAACTAGAAACTCCACAACTTGAAACACCACAACTAGATACTCCACAACTACAAATTTCACAACTAGAAACTCCACAACTAAAAATTCCGCAACTAGAAACTCCGCAACTAGAAACTCCACAGCTAGAAAGTCCGCAACTAGAAACTGCGCCACTGCAATCTTCACAACTGGAAAACTCTGCAACTAGAAAGTCCACAACTAGAATCTCTGCAACTAGAAACTCCACAACTAGAAACTGCACAGCTAGAAAATCTACCACTAGAAACTCCACAACTACAGACTCCACAACTACAGACTCCACAACTAGAAACTCCACAACTAGAAACTCCACAACCAGAAACTCCGCAACTAGAAATCCCACAACTAGAAACTCCACAACTAGAAACTCCACAACTTGCAACCCCACAACTAGATACTCCACAACTACAAATTTCACAACTAGAAACTCCACAACTAAAACTCCGCAACTAGAAACTCCACAGCTAGAAAGTCCGCAACTAGAAACTCTGCAACTAGAAACTCCGCAACTAGAAACTCCACAGCTAGAAAATCCACCACTAGAAACTCTACAACTAGCAACACAACAACTACAGACTCCGCAACTAGAAAACTCCGCAACTAGAAACTCCCAACCAGACACTCCGCAACTAGGAACTCTACAACTTCAAAATCCACAACTAGAAACTCCCCAACTTGAAACTCCGCAACTAGATACTCCACAACTACAAACTCCACAACTAGAAACTCCTCAACTAGAAACTCCACAACTTGAAACTCCACAACTAATAAACTCCGCAACTAGAAACTCTGCAACTAGAAACTCCACAGCTAGAAACGTCACTACTTGAAACACCACAACTAGATACTCCAAAACTACGAATTCTACAACAATAAACTCCAAAACTAGAAACTCCGCCACTAAAAACTCCACAACTAGAAACTCCTCAATTAGAAACTCCACAACCTGAAACACCACATCTAGATACTCCACAACTACAAACTCCACAACTAGAAACTCCACAACTAAAAACCCCACAACTTGAAACTCCGCAACTAGAAACTCCACAACTAGAAACTCCACAACCAGAAACTCCGCAACTAGAAACTCCGCAACTAGAAATCCCACAACTTGAAACACCACAACTAGATACTCCACAACTACTAATTTCACAACTGGAAACTCCACAACTAAAAACTCCGCAACTAGAAACTCCGCAACTAGAAACTCCACAACTTGAAACACCACAACTAGATACTCTAGAAACTTCACAACTAGAAACTCCACAACTTGAAACTCCGCCACTACAAATTCCACAACTAGAAACTCCACAACTTGAAACCCAACAAATAGATACTCCACAACTACGGACTCCAAAACTAGAAACTCCAACACTAGAAACTCCACATTCAGAAACTCCGACCTAAAAACTCCGCAACTAGAAACTCCACAACTACAAACTCCACAACTAGAGACTCCACAACAAGAAACTCCACAGCTAGGAAGTCCGCAACTAGAAACTCTGCAACTAGAAACTCCACAACTAGAAACTCCGCAACTTGAAACTCCACAGCTAGAAACTCCAGAACTACAAACTCCACAACTAGAGACTCCACAACTAGAAACTTCACTACTACGAGCTCCACAACTACGAACCCCACAACTACAAACTCCACAACTAGAAACTAAACAACTAGAAACTCCACAACTTTAGACTTCGCAACTACAAACTCCACAACTAGAGACTCCACAATTAGAAACTCCACAACTAGAGATTCCACAACCAGAAACTCCACAGCTAGAAACTCCAGAACTTGAGACTTCGCATTTAGAGATTCGGCAACTAGAAACTCCACAACTAGAAACTCCACAACTTGAAACACCACAACTAGATACTCCACAACTACAAATTTCACAACTAGAAACTCCACAACTAAAAACTCCGCAACTAGAAACTCCGCAACTAGAAACTCCACAGCTAGAAAGTCCGCAACTAGAAACTGTGCCACTGCAATCTTCACAACTGAAAAACTCTGCAACTAGTAACTCTGCAACTAGAAACTCCGCAACTACAAACTCCACAGCTAGAAACTCCACAACTACAAATTCCGCAACTAGAGACTCCACAACTAGAAACTTCACTACTACGAGCTCCACAACTACGAACCCCACAACTACAAACTCCACAACTAGAAACTAAACAACTAGAAACTCCACAACTTTAGACTTCGCAACTACAAACTCCACAACTAGAGACTCCACAACTAGAAACTCCACAACTAGAGATTCCACAACCAGAAACTCCACAGCTAGAAACTCCACAACTTGAGACTTCGCATTTAGAGATTCGGCAACTAGAAACTCAACAACTAGAAACTCCACAACTAGAAACTCCACAACTAGAAACTCCACAACTTGAAACACCACAACTAGATACTCCACAACTACAAATTTCACAACTAGAAACTCCACAACTAAAAACTCCGCAACTAGAAACTCCGCCACTAGAAACTCCACAACTATTAAACTCCGCAACTAGAAAATCTGCAAATAGAAACTCCGCAACTAGAAACTCCACAGCTAGAAACTTCACTACTTGAAACACCACAACTAGATACTCCACAACTACAAATTCCACAACTAGAAACTTCACTACTTGAAGCACCACAACTAGATACTCCACAACTACAAATTCCACAACTAGAAACTCCACAGCTAGGAAGTTCACAACTAGAAACTCTGCAACTAGAAACTCCACAACTAGAAACTCCGCAACTAGAAACTCCACAGCTAGAAACTCCACAACTACAAAATCCACAACTAGAGACTCCACAACTAGAAACTTCACAACTACGAGCTCCACAACTACGAACCCCACAACTACAAACACCACAACAAGAAACTAAACAACTAGAAACTCCACAACTAGAGATTCCACAACCAGAAACTCCACAGCTAGAAACTCCACAACTTGAGACTTCGCATTTAGAGACTCGGCAACTAGAAACTCAACAACTAGTACTCCACAACTAGAAACTCCATAACTTGAAACACCACAACTAGATACTCCACAACTACTAATTTCACAACTAGAAACTCCACAACTAAAAACTCCGCAACTAGAAACTCCGCAACTAGAAACTCCACAGCTAGAAAGTCCGCAACTAGAAACTCCGCCACTGCAATCTTCACAACTGGAAAACTCTACAACTAGAAACTCAGCAACTAGAAACTCCGCAACTACAAACTCCACAGCTAGAAACTCCACAACTTCAAACTCCACAACTAGAGACTCCACAACTAGAAACTCCACAACTACGAACTCCACAACTACGAACCCCAAAACTACAAACTCTACAACTAGAAACTCCACAACTAGAAACTCCACAACTTTAGACTTCGCAACTAGAAATCGACAACTAGAGACTCCACAACTAGGAACTCCACAACTAGAGACTCCACAACCAGAAACTCCACAGCTAGAAACTCCACAACTAGAGACTTTACAACTAGAAACTCCGCAACTAGAAACTCCACAACTAGAAACTCCACAGCTAGAAACTCCAAAACTTAAATTACCACAACTAGATACTACAAAACTACAAATTCCACAACTAGAAACTCCACAACTTGAAACTCCACTACTAGAAAACTCCACAACTAGAAACTTCACAGCTAGAAACTTCACTACTTGAAACACTACAACTAGATACTCCAAAACTACGAAATCCACAACAATAAACTCCAACACTAGAAACTCCGCAACTAGAAACTCCACAACTTGAAACACCACAACTAGATACTCTAGAAACTTCACAACTAGAAACTCCACAACTTGAAACTCCGCCACTACAAATTCCACAACTAGAAACTCCACAACTTGAAACCCAACAAATAGATACTCCACAACTACGGACTCCAAAACTAGAAACTCCAACACTAGAAACTCCACATTCAGAAACTCCGACCTAAAAACTCCGCAACTAGAAACTCCACAACTACAAACTCCACAACTAGAGACTCCACAACAAGAAACTCCACAGCTAGGAAGTCCGCAACTAGAAACTCTGCAACTAGAAACTCCACAACTAGAAACTCCGCAACTTGAAACTCCACAGCTAGAAACTCCAGAACTACAAACTCCACAACTAGAGACTCCACAACTAGAAACTTCACTACTACGAGCTCCACAACTACGAACCCCACAACTACAAACTCCACAACTAGAAACTAAACAACTAGAAACTCCACAACTTTAGACTTCGCAACTACAAACTCCACAACTAGAGACTCCACAATTAGAAACTCCACAACTAGAGATTCCACAACCAGAAACTCCACAGCTAGAAACTCCAGAACTTGAGACTTCGCATTTAGAGATTCGGCAACTAGAAACTCAACAACTAGAAACTCCACAACTTGAAACACCACAACTAGATACTCCACAACTACAAATTTCACAACTAGAAACTCCACAACTAAAAACTCCGCAACTAGAAACTCCGCAACTAGAAACTCCACAGCTAGAAAGTCCGCAACTAGAAACTGTGCCACTGCAATCTTCACAACTGAAAAACTCTGCAACTAGTAACTCTGCAACTAGAAACTCCGCAACTACAAACTCCACAGCTAGAAACTCCACAACTACAAATTCCGCAACTAGAGACTCCACAACTAGAAACTTCACTACTACGAGCTCCACAACTACGAACCCCACAACTACAAACTCCACAACTAGAAACTAAACAACTAGAATCTCCACAACTTTAGACTTCGCAACTACAAACTCCACAACTAGAGACTCCACAACTAGAAACTCCACAACTAGAGATTCCACAACCAGAAACTCCACAGCTAGAAACTCCACAACTTGAGACTTCGCATTTAGAGATTCGGCAACTAGAAACTCAACAACTAGAAACTCCACAACTAGAAACTCCACAACTAGAAACTCCACATCTTGAAACACCACAACTAGATACTCCACAACTACAAATTTCACAACAAGAAACTCCACAACTAAAAACTCCGCAACTAGAAACTCCGCCACTAGAAACTCCACAACTATTAAACTCCGCAACTAGAAAATCTGCAACTAGAAACTCCGCAACTAGAAACTCCACAGCTAGAAACTTCACTACTTGAAACACCACAACTAGATACTCCACAACTACAAATTCCACAACTAGAAACTTCACTACTTGAAACACCACAACTAGATACTCCACAACTACAAATTCCACAACTAGAAACTCCACAGCTAGGAAGTTCACAACTAGAAACTCTGCAACTAGAAACTCCACAACTAGAAACTCCGCAACTAGAAACTCCACAGCTAGAAACTCCACAACTACAAACTCCACAACTAGAGACTCCACAACTAGAAACTTCACAACTACGAGCTCCACAACTACGAACCCCACAACTACAAACACCACAACAAGAAACTAAACAACTAGAAACTCCACAACTAGAGATTCCACAACCAGAAACTCCACAGCTAGAAACTCCTCAACTTGAGACTTCGCATTTAGAGACTCGGCAACTAGAAACTCAACAACTAGTACTCCACAACTAGAAACTCCATAACTTGAAACACCACAACTAGATACTCCACAACTACTAATTTCACAACTAGAAACTCCACAACTAAAAACTCCGCAACTAGAAACTCCGCAACTAGAAACTCCACAGCTAGAAAGTCCGCAACTAGAAACTCCGCCACTGCAATCATCACAACTGCAAAACTCTACAACTAGAAACTCAGCAACTAGAAACTCCGCAACTACAAACTCCACAGCTAGAAACTCCACAACTTCAAACTCCACAACTAGAGACTCCACAACTAGAAACTCCACAACTACGAACTCCACAACTACGAACCCCAAAACTACAAACTCTACAACTAGAAACTCCACAACTAGAAACTCCACAACTTTAGACTTCGCAACTAGAAATCCACAACTAGAGACTCCACAACTAGGAACTCCACAACTAGAGACTCCACAACCAGAAACTTCACAGCTAGAAACTCCACAACTAGAGACTTTACAACTAGAAACTCCGCAACTAGAAACTCCACAACTAGAAACTCCACAGCTAGAAACTCCAAAACTTAAATTACCACAACTAGATACTACAAAACTACAAATTCCACAACTAGAAACTCCACAACTTGAAACTCCACTACTAGAAAACTCCACAACTAGAAACTCCACAGCTAGAAACTTCACTACTTGAAACACTACAACTAGATACTCCAAAACTACGAAATCCACAACAATAAACTCCAACACTAGAAACTCCGCAACTAGAAACTCCACAACTTGAAACACCACAACTAGATACTCTAGAAACTTCACAACTAGAAACTCCACAACTTGAAACTCCGCCACTACAAATTCCACAACTAGAAACTCCACAACTTGAAACCCAACAAATAGATACTCCACAAGTACGGACTCCAAAACTAGAAACTCCAACACTAGAAACTCCACATTCAGAAACTCCGACCTAAAAACTCCGCAACTAGAAACTCCACAACTACAAACTCCACAACTAGAGACTCCACAACAAGAAACTCCACAGCTAGGAAGTCCGCAACTAGAAGCTCTGCAACTAGAAACTCCACAACTAGAAACTCCGCAACTTGAAACTCCACAGCTAGAAACTCCAGAACTACAAACTCCACAACTAGAGACTCCACAACTAGAAACTTCACTACTACGAGCTCCACAACTACGAACCCCACAACTACAAACTCCACAACTAGAAACTAAACAACTAGAAACTCCACAACTTTAGACTTCGCAACTACAAACTCCACAACTAGAGACTCCACAATTAGAAACTCCACAACTAGAGATTCCACAACCAGAAACTCCACAGCTAGAAACTCCAGAACTTGAGACTTCGCATTTAGAGATTCGACAACTAGAAACTCAACAACTAGAAACTCCACAACTTGAAACACCACAACTAGATACTCCACAACTACAAATTTCACAACTAGAAACTCCACAACTAAAAACTCCGCAACTAGAAACTCCGCAACTAGAAACTCCACAGCTAGAAAGTCCGCAACTAGAAACTGTGCCACTGCAATCTTCACAACTGAAAAACTCTGCAACTAGTAACTCTGCAACTAGAAACTCCGCAACTACAAACTCCACAGCTAGAAACTCCACAACTACAAATTCCGCAACTAGAGACTCCACAACTAGAAACTTCACTACTACGAGCTCCACAACTACGAACCCCACAACTACAAACTCCACAACTAGAAACTAAACAACTAGAAACTCCACAACTTTAGACTTCGCAACTACAAACTCCACAACTGGAGACTCCACAACTAGAAACTCCACAACTAGAGATTCCACAACCAGAAACTCCACAGCTAGAAACTCCACAACTTGAGACTTCGCATTTAGAGATTCGGCAACTAGAAACTCAACAACTAGAAACTCCACAACTAGAAACTCCACAACTAGAAACTCCACAACTTGAAACACCACAACTAGATACTCCACAACTACAAATTTCACAACTAGAAACTCCACAACTAAAAATTCCGCAACTAGAAACTCCGCAACTAGAAACTCCACAGCTAGAAAGTCCGCAACTAGAAACTGCGCCACTGCAATCTTCACAACTGGAAAACTCTGCAACTAGAAAGTCCACAACTAGAATCTCTGCAACTAGAAACTCCACAACTAGAAACTGCACAGCTAGAAAATCTACCACTAGAAACTCCACAACTACAGACTCCACAACTACAGACTCCACAACTAGAAACTCCACAACTAGAAACTCCACAACCAGAAACTCCGCAACTAGAAATCCCACAACTAGAAACTCCACAACTAGAAACTCCACAACTTGCAACCCCACAACTAGATACTCCACAACTACAAATTTCACAACTAGAAACTCCACAACTAAAACTCCGCAACTAGAAACTCCACAGCTAGAAAGTCCGCAACTAGAAACTCTGCAACTAGAAACTCCGCAACTAGAAACTCCACAGCTAGAAAATCCACCACTAGAAACTCTACAACTAGCAACACAACAACTACAGACTCCGCAACTAGAAAACTCCGCAACTAGAAACTCCCAACCAGACACTCCGCAACTAGGAACTCTACAACTTCAAAATCCACAACTAGAAACTCCCCAACTTGAAACTCCGCAACTAGATACTCCACAACTACAAACTCCACAACTAGAAACTCCTCAACTAGAAACTCCACAACTTGAAACTCCACAACTAATAAACTCCGCAACTAGAAACTCTGCAACTAGAAACTCCACAGCTAGAAACTTCACTACTTGAAACACCACAACTAGATACTCCAAAACTACGAATTCTACAACAATAAACTCCAAAACTAGAAACTCCGCCACTAAAAACTCCACAACTAGAAACTCCTCAATTAGAAACTCCACAACCTGAAACACCACATCTAGATACTCCACAACTACAAACTCCACAACTAGAAACTCCACATCTAAAAACCCCACAACTTGAAACTCCGCAACTAGAAACTCCACAACTAGAAACTCCACAACCAGAAACTCCGCAACTAGAAACTCCGCAACTAGAAATCCCACAACTTGAAACACCACAACTAGATACTCCACAACTACTAATTTCACAACTGGAAACTCCACAACTAAAAACTCCGCAACTAGAAACTCCGCAACTAGAAACTCCACAACTTGAAACACCACAACTAGATACTCTAGAAACTTCACAACTAGAAACTCCACAACTTGAAACTCCGCCACTACAAATTCCACAACTAGAAACTCCACAACTTGAAACCCAACAAATAGATACTCCACAACTACGGACTCCAAAACTAGAAACTCCAACACTAGAAACTCCACATTCAGAAACTCCGACCTAAAAACTCCGCAACTAGAAACTCCACAACTACAAACTCCACAACTAGAGACTCCACAACAAGAAACTCCACAGCTAGGAAGTCCGCAACTAGAAACTCTGCAACTAGAAACTCCACAACTAGAAACTCCGCAACTTGAAACTCCACAGCTAGAAACTCCAGAACTACAAACTCCACAACTAGAGACTCCACAACTAGAAACTTCACTACTACGAGCTCCACAACTACGAACCCCACAACTACAAACTCCACAACTAGAAACTAAACAACTAGAAACTCCACAACTTTAGACTTCGCAACTACAAACTCCACAACTAGAGACTCCACAATTAGAAACTCCACAACTAGAGATTCCACAACCAGAAACTCCACAGCTAGAAACTCCAGAACTTGAGACTTCGCATTTAGAGATTCGGCAACTAGAAACTCCACAACTAGAAACTCCACAACTTGAAACACCACAACTAGATGCTCCACAACTACAAATTTCACAACTAGAAACTCCACAACTAAAAACTCCGCAACTAGAAACTCCGCAACTAGAAACTCCACAGCTAGAAAGTCCGCAACTAGAAACTGTGCCACTGCAATCTTCACAACTGAAAAACTCTGCAACTAGTAACTCTGCAACTAGAAACTCCGCAACTACAAACTCCACAGCTAGAAACTCCACAACTACAAATTCCGCAACTAGAGACTCCACAACTAGAAACTTCACTACTACGAGCTCCACAACTACGAACCCCACAACTACAAACTCCACAACTAGAAACTAAACAACTAGAAACTCCACAACTTTAGACTTCGCAACTACAAACTCCACAACTAGAGACTCCACAACTAGAAACTCCACAACTAGAGATTCCACAACCAGAAACTCCACAGCTAGAAACTCCACAACTTGAGACTTCGCATTTAGAGATTCGGCAACTAGAAACTCAACAACTAGAAACTCCACAACTAGAAACTCCACAACTAGAAACTCCACAACTTGAAACACCACAACTAGATACTCCACAACTACAAATTTCACAACTAGAAACTCCACAACTAAAAACTCCGCAACTAGAAACTCCGCCACTAGAAACTCCACAACTATTAAACTCCGCAACTAGAAAATCTGCAAATAGAAACTCCGCAACTAGAAACTCCACAGCTAGAAACTTCACTACTTGAAACACCACAACTAGATACTCCACAACTACAAATTCCACAACTAAAAACTTCACAACTTGAAACACCACAACTAGATACTCCACAACTACAAATTCCACAACTAGAAACTCCACAGCTAGGAAGTTCACAACTAGAAACTCTGCAACTAGAAACTCCACAACTAGAAACTCCGCAACTAGAAACTCCACAGCTAGAAACTCCACAACTACAAAATCCACAACTAGAGACTCCACAACTAGAAACTTCACAACTACGAGCTCCACAACTACGAACCCCACAACTACAAACACCACAACAAGAAACTAAACAACTAGAAACTCCACAACTAGAGATTCCACAACCAGAAACTCCACAGCTAGAAACTCCACAACTTGAGACTTCGCATTTAGAGACTCGGCAACTAGAAACTCAACAACTAGTACTCCACAACTAGAAACTCCATAACTTGAAACACCACAACTAGATACTCCACAACTACTAATTTCACAACTAGAAACTCCACAACTAAAAACTCCGCAACTAGAAACTCCGCAACTAGAAACTCCACAGCTAGAAAGTCCGCAACTAGAAACTCCGCCACTGCAATCTTCACAACTGGAAAACTCTACAACTAGAAACTCAGCAACTAGAAACTCCGCAACTACAAACTCCACAGCTAGAAACTCCACAACTTCAAACTCCACAACTAGAGACTCCACAACTAGAAACTCCACAACTACGAACTCCACAACTACGAACCCCAAAACTACAAACTCTACAACTAGAAACTCCACAACTAGAAACTCCACAACTTTAGACTTCGCAACTAGAAATCCACAACTAGAGACTCCACAACTAGGAACTCCACAACTAGAGACTCCACAACCTGAAACACCACATCTAGATACTCCACAACTACAAACTCCACAACTAGAAACTCCACATCTAAAAACCCCACAACTAGATACTACAAAACTACAAATTCCACAACTAGAAACTCCACAACTTGAAACTCCACTACTAGAAAACTCCACAACTAGAAACTTCACAGCTAGAAACTTCACTACTTGAAACACTACAACTAGATACTCCAAAACTACGAAATCCACAACAATAAACTCCAACACTAGAAACTCCGCAACTAGAAACTCCACAACTTGAAACACCACAACTAGATACTCTAGAAACTTCACAACTAGAAACTCCACAACTTGAAACTCCGCCACTACAAATTCCACAACTAGAAACTCCACAACTTGAAACCCAACAAATAGATACTCCACAACTACGGACTCCAAAACTAGAAACTCCAACACTAGAAACTCCACATTCAGAAACTCCGACCTAAAAACTCCGCAACTAGAAACTCCACAACTACAAACTCCACAACTAGAGACTCCACAACAAGAAACTCCACAGCTAGGAAGTCCGCAACTAGAAACTCTGCAACTAGAAACTCCACAACTAGAAACTCCGCAACTTGAAACTCCACAGCTAGAAACTCCAGAACTACAAACTCCACAACTAGAGACTCCACAACTAGAAACTTCACTACTACGAGCTCCACAACTACGAACCCCACAACTACAAACTCCACAACTAGAAACTAAACAACTAGAAACTCCACAACTTTAGACTTCGCAACTACAAACTCCACAACTAGAGACTCCACAATTAGAAACTCCACAACTAGAGATTCCACAACCAGAAACTCCACAGCTAGAAACTCCAGAACTTGAGACTTCGCATTTAGAGATTCGGCAACTAGAAACTCAACAACTAGAAACTCCACAACTTGAAACACCACAACTAGATACTCCACAACTACAAATTTCACAACTAGAAACTCCACAACTAAAAACTCCGCAACTAGAAACTCCGCAACTAGAAACTCCACAGCTAGAAAGTCCGCAACTAGAAACTGTGCCACTGCAATCTTCACAACTGAAAAACTCTGCAACTAGTAACTCTGCAACTAGAAACTCCGCAACTACAAACTCCACAGCTAGAAACTCCACAACTACAAATTCCGCAACTAGAGACTCCACAACTAGAAACTTCACTACTACGAGCTCCACAACTACGAACCCCACAACTACAAACTCCACAACTAGAAACTAAACAACTAGAATCTCCACAACTTTAGACTTCGCAACTACAAACTCCACAACTAGAGACTCCACAACTAGAAACTCCACAACTAGAGATTCCACAACCAGAAACTCCACAGCTAGAAACTCCACAACTTGAGACTTCGCATTTAGAGATTCGGCAACTAGAAACTCAACAACTAGAAACTCCACAACTAGAAACTCCACAACTAGAAACTCCACAACTTGAAACACCACAACTAGATACTCCACAACTACAAATTTCACAACAAGAAACTCCACAACTAAAAACTCCGCAACTAGAAACTCCGCCACTAGAAACTCCACAACTATTAAACTCCGCAACTAGAAAATCTGCAACTAGAAACTCCGCAACTAGAAACTCCACAGCTAGAAACTTCACTACTTGAAACACCACAACTAGATACTCCACAACTACAAATTCCACAACTAGAAACTTCACTACTTGAAACACCACAACTAGATACTCCACAACTACAAATTCCACAACTAGAAACTCCACAGCTAGGAAGTTCACAACTAGAAACTCTGCAACTAGAAACTCCACAACTAGAAACTCCGCAACTAGAAACTCCACAGCTAGAAACTCCACAACTACAAACTCCACAACTAGAGACTCCACAACTAGAAACTTCACAACTACGAGCTCCACAACTACGAACCCCACAACTACAAACACCACAACAAGAAACTAAACAACTAGAAACTCCACAACTAGAGATTCCACAACCAGAAACTCCACAGCTAGAAACTCCACAACTTGAGACTTCGCATTTAGAGACTCGGCAACTAGAAACTCTGCAACTAGAAACTCCACAGCTAGAAACTTCACTACTTGAAACACCACAACTAGATACTCCAAAACTACGAATTCTACAACAATAAACTCCAAAACTAGAAACTCCGCCACTAAAAACTCCACAACTAGAAACTCCTCAATTAGAAACTCCACAACCTGAAACACCACATCTAGATACTCCACAACTACAAACTCCACAACTAGAAACTCCACAACTAAAAACCCCACAACTTGAAACTCCGCAACTAGAAACTCCACAACTAGAAACTCCACAACCAGAAACTCCGCAACTAGAAACTCCGCAAATAGAAATCCCACAACTAGAGACTCCACAACTAGAGACTTCACAACTAGAAACTCCGCAACTAGAAAATCCACAACTAGAAACTTCACAGCTAGAAACTCCACATTTTGAAACACCACAACTAGATACTCCACAACTACAAATTCCATAACTAGAAACTCCACAACTTGAAACTCAACAAATAGATACTCCACAGCTATGGACTCCACAACTAGAAACTCTAACACTAGAAACTCCACAACCAGAAACTCCGCAACTAAAAACTCCGCAACTAGAAACTCCACAGCTAGAAAATCCACAGCTAGAAATTCCACAACTAGAAACTCCACAACTACAGACTCCGCAACTATAAACTCCACAACTCGACAATCCGCAACTAGGAACTCTACAACTTCAAAATCCACAACTAAAAACTTCACAACTTGAAACTCCAACTCTAGATACTCCACAACTACAAACTCCACAACTAGAAACTCCACAACTTGAAACTCCGCAACTAGAAACTCCGCCACTACAATCTCCACAACTGGAAAACTCCGCAACTAGAAACTCTGCAACTAGAAACTCCGCAACTAGAAACTCCAGAGCTAGAAACTCCACAACTACGAATTCCACAACTACGAACCCCATAACTACAAACTCCACAACTAGAAACTCCACAACTACAAACTCCACAACTTTAGACTTCGCAACTAGAAATTCACAACTAGAGACTCCGCAACTAGGAACTCCACAACTAGACTCCACAACCAGAAACTCCACAGCTAGAAACTCCACAACTAGAGACTTTACAACTAGAAACTCCGCAACTAGAAACTCCACAACTAGAAACTTCACAGATAGAAACTCCAAAACTTGAATTACCACAACTAGATACTACACAACTACAAATTCCACAACTAGAAACTCCACAACTTGAAACTCCATAACTAGAAACTCCACTACTAGAAAACTCCACACCTAGAAACTCCACAGCTAGAAATTTCACTACTTGAAACACTACAACTAGATACTCCAAAACTACGAATTCCACAACAATAAACTCCAACACTAGAAAATCCGCAACTAGAAACTCCACAACTAGAAACTCCTCAACTAGAAACTCCACAACTTGAAACACCACAACTAGATACTCTAGAAACTCCCCAACTAGAAACTCCAACTCTTGAAACTCCGCTACTACAAATTCCACAACTAGAAACTCCACAACTTGAAACCCAACAAATAGATACTCCACAACTACCGAATCCAAAACTAGAAACTCCACTAGAAACTCCACAACCAGAAACTCCGACCTAAAAACTTCGCAACTAGAAATTCCACAACTACAAACTCCACAACTAGAGACTCCACAACAAGAAACTCCACAACTAGAAACTCCACAACTTGACACTCCACAACTAATAAACTCCGCAACTGGAAAATCTGCAACTAGAAACTCCACAGTTAGATACTTCACTACTTGAAACACCAAAACTAGATACTTCACAACTTGCAACCCCACAACTAGATACTCCACAACTACAAATTTAACAACTAGAAACTCCACAGCTAGAAAATCCACCACTAGAAACTCCACAACTAGCAACGCCACAACTACAGACTCCGCAACTAGAAAACTCCGCAACTAGAAACTCCCAACCAGACACTCCGCAACTAGGAACTCTACAACTTCAAAATCCACAACTAGAAACTCCCCAACTTAAAACTCCACAACTAGATACACCACAACTACAAACTTCACAATCAGAAACTCCACAACTAGAAACTCCACAACTTGAAACTCCACAACTAATAAACTCCGCAACTAGAAAATCTGCAACTAGAAACTCTGCAACTAGAAACTCCACAGCTAGAAACTTCACTACTTGAAACACCACAACTAGATACTCCACAACTACGAATTCCACAACTAGAAACTCCACAGCTAGAAACTTCACTACTTGAAACACTACAACTAGATACTCCAAAACTACGAATTCTACAACAATAAACTCCAAAACTAGAAACTCCGCAACTAGAAACTGCACAGCTAGAAACTCCTCAACTAGAAACTCCACAACTTGAAACACCACAACTAGATACTCCACAACTACAAACTCCACCACTAGAAACTCCACAACTAAAAACTCCACAACTTGAAACTCCGCAACAAGAAACTCCACAACTAGAAACTCCACAACCAGAAACTCCGCAACTAGAAACTCCGCAACTAGAAATCCCACAACTAGAGACTCCACAACTAGAGACTTCTCAACTAGAAACTCCGCAACTAGAAAATCCACAACTAGAAACTCCACAGCTAGAAACTCCACATTTTGAAACACCACAACTAGATACTCCACAACTACAAATTCCATAACTAGAAACTCCACAACTTGAAACTCAACAAATTGATACTCCACAACTATGGATTCCACAACTAGAAACTCCACAACCAGAAACTCCGCAACTAGAAACTCCGCAACTAGAAATCCCACAACTAGAGACTCCACAACTAGAGACTTCACAACTAGAAACTCCGCAACTAGAAAATCCACAACTAGAAACTCCACAGCTAGAAACTCCACATTTTGAAACACCACAACTAGATACTCCACAACTACAAACTCCACAACTAGAGACTCCACAACTAGAAACTTCACAACTACGAGCTCCACAACTACGAACCCCACAACTACAAACACCACAACAAGAAACTAAACAACTAGAAACTCCACAACTAGAGATTCCACAACCAGAAACTCCACAGCTAGAAACTCCACAACTTGAGACTTCGCATTTAGAGACTCGGCAACTAGAAACTCAACAACTAGTACTCCACAACTAGAAACTCCATAACTTGAAACACCACAACTAGATACTCCACAACTACAAATTTCACAACTAGAAACTCCACAACTAAAAACTCCGCAACTAGAAACTCCGCAACTAGAAACTCCACAGCTAGAACGTCCGCAACTAGAAACTCCGCCACTGCAATCTTCACAACTGGAAAACTCTACAACTAGAAACTCAGCAACTAGAAACTCCGCAACTACAAACTCTACAGCTAGAAACTCCACAACTTCAAACTCCACAACTAGAGACTCCACAACTAGAAACTCCACAACTACGAACTCCACAACTACGAACCCCAAAACTACAAACTCTACAACTAGAAACTCCACAACTAGAAACTCCACAACTTTAGACTTCGCAACTAGAAATCCACAACTAGAGACTCCACAACTAGGAACTCCACAACTAGAGACTTTACAACTAGAAACTCCGCAACTAGAAACTCCACAACTAGAAACTCCACTACTAGAAACTCCAAAACTTAAATTACCACAACTAGATACTACAAAACTACAAATTCCACAACTAGAAACTCCACAACTTGAAACTCCACTACTAGAAAACTCCACAACTAGAAACTCCACAGCTAGAAACTTCACTACTTGAAACACTACAACTAGATACTCCAAAACTACGAAATCCACAACAATATACTCCAACACTAGAAACTCCGCAACTAGAAACTCCACAACTTGAAACACCACAACTAGATACTCTAGAAACTTCACAACTAGAAACTCCACAACTTGAAACTCCGCCACTACAAATTCCACAACTAGAAACTCCACAACTTGAAACCCAACAAATAGATACTCCACAACTACGGACTCCAAAACTAGAAACTCCAACACTATAAACTCCACATTCAGAAACTCCGACCTAAAAACTCCGCAACTAGAAACTCCACAACTACAAACTCCACAACTAGAGACTCCACAACAAGAAACTCCACAGCTAGGAAGTCCGCAACTAGAAACTCTGCAACTAGAAACTCCACAACTAGAAACTCCGCAACTTGAAACTCCACAGCTAGAAACTCCAGAACTACAAACTCCACAACTAGAGACTCCACAACTAGAAACTTCACTACTACGAGCTCCACAACTACGAACCCCACAACTACAAACTCCACAACTAGAAACTAAACAACTAGAAACTCCACAACTTTAGACTTCGCAACTACAAACTCCACAACTAGAGACTCCACAATTAGAAACTCCACAACTAGAGATTCCACAACCAGAAACTCCACAGCTAGAAACTCCAGAACTTGAGACTTCGCATTTAGAGATTCGGCAACTAGAAACTCAACAACTAGAAACTCCACAACTTGAAACACCACAACTAGATACTCCACAACTACAAATTTCACAACTAGAAACTCCACAACTAAAAACTCCGCAACTAGAAACTCCGCAACTAGAAACTCCACAGCTAGAAAGTCCGCATTTAGAAACTGTGCCACTGCAATCTTCACAACTGAAAAACTCTGCAACTAGTAACTCTGCAACTAGAAACTCCGCAACTACAAACTCCACAGCTAGAAACTCCACAACTACAAATTCCGCAACTAGAGACTCCACAACTAGAAACTTCACTACTACGAGCTCCACAACTACGAACCCCACAACTACAAACTCCACAACTAGAAACTAAACAACTAGAATCTCCACAACTTTAGACTTCGCAACTACAAACTCCACAACTAGAGACTCCACAACTAGAAACTCCACAACTAGAGATTCCACAACCAGAAACTCCACAGCTAGAAACTCCACAACTTGAGACTTCGCATTTAGAGATTCGGCAACTAGAAACTCAACAACTAGAAACTCCACAACTAGAAACTCCACAACTAGAAACTCCACATCTTGAAACACCACAACTAGATACTCCACAACTACAAATTTCACAACAAGAAACTCCACAACTAAAAACTCCGCAACTAGAAACTCCGCCACTAGAAACTCCACAACTATTAAACTCCGCAACTAGAAAATCTGCAACTAGAAACTCCGCAACTAGAAACTCCACAGCTAGAAACTTCACTACTTGAAACACCACAACTAGATACTCCACAACTACAAATTCCACAACTAGAAACTTCACTACTTGAAACACCACAACTAGATACTCCACAACTACAAATTCCACAACTAGAAACTCCACAGCTAGGAAGTTCACAACTAGAAACTCTGCAACTAGAAACTCCACAAGTAGAAACTCCGCAACTAGAAACTCCACAGCTAGAAACTCCACAACTACAAACTCCACAACTAGAGACTCCACAACTAGAAACTTCACAACTACGAGCTCCACAACTACGAACCCCACAACTACAAACACCACAACAAGAAACTAAACAACTAGAAACTCCACAACTAGAGATTCCACAACCAGAAACTCCACAGCTAGAAACTCCTCAACTTGAGACTTCGCATTTAGAGACTCGGCAACTAGAAACTCAACAACTAGTACTCCACAACTAGAAACTCCATAACTTGAAACACCACAACTAGATACTCCACAACTACTAATTTCACAACTAGAAACTCCACAACTAAAAACTCCGCAACTAGAAACTCCGCAACTAGAAACTCCACAGCTAGAAAGTCCGCAACTAGAAACTCCGCCACTGCAATCATCACAACTGCAAAACTCTACAACTAGAAACTCAGCAACTAGAAACTCCGCAACTACAAACTCCACAGCTAGAAACTCCACAACTTCAAACTCCACAACTAGAGACTCCACAACTAGAAACTCCACAACTACGAACTCCACAACTACGAACCCCAAAACTACAAACTCTACAACTAGAAACTCCACAACTAGAAACTCCACAACTTTAGACTTCGCAACTAGAAATCCACAACTAGAGACTCCACAACTAGGAACTCCACAACTAGAGACTCCACAACCAGAAACTTCACAGCTAGAAACTCCACAACTAGAGACTTTACAACTAGAAACTCCGCAACTAGAAACTCCACAACTAGAAACTCCACAGCTAGAAACTCCAAAACTTAAATTACCACAACTAGATACTACAAAACTACAAATTCCACAACTAGAAACTCCACAACTTGAAACTCCACTACTAGAAAACTCCACAACTAGAAACTCCACAGCTAGAAACTTCACTACTTGAAACACTACAACTAGATACTCCAAAACTACGAAATCCACAACAATAAACTCCAACACTAGAAACTCCGCAACTAGAAACTCCACAACTTGAAACACCACAACTAGATACTCTAGAAACTTCACAACTAGAAACTCCACAACTTGAAACTCCGCCACTACAAATTCCACAACTAGAAACTCCACAACTTGAAACCCAACAAATAGATACTCCACAAGTACGGACTCCAAAACTAGAAACTCCAACACTAGAAACTCCACATTCAGAAACTCCGACCTAAAAACTCCGCAACTAGAAACTCCACAACTACAAACTCCACAACTAGAGACTCCACAACAAGAAACTCCACAGCTAGGAAGTCCGCAACTAGAAGCTCTGCAACTAGAAACTCCACAACTAGAAACTCCGCAACTTGAAACTCCACAGCTAGAAACTCCAGAACTACAAACTCCACAACTAGAGACTCCACAACTAGAAACTTCACTACTACGAGCTCCACAACTACGAACCCCACAACTACAAACTCCACAACTAGAAACTAAACAACTAGAAACTCCACTACTTTAGACTTCGCAACTACAAACTCCACAACTAGAGACTCCACAATTAGAAACTCCACAACTAGAGATTCCACAACCAGAAACTCCACAGCTAGAAACTCCAGAACTTGAGACTTCGCATTTAGAGATTCGACAACTAGAAACTCAACAACTAGAAACTCCACAACTTGAAACACCACAACTAGATACTCCACAACTACAAATTTCACAACTAGAAACTCCACAACTAAAAACTCCGCAACTAGAAACTCCGCAACTAGAAACTCCACAGCTAGAAAGTCCGCAACTAGAAACTGTGCCACTGCAATCTTCACAACTGAAAAACTCTGCAACTAGTAACTCTGCAACTAGAAACTCCGCAACTACAAACTCCACAGCTAGAAACTCCACAACTACAAATTCCGCAACTAGAGACTCCACAACTAGAAACTTCACTACTACGAGCTCCACAACTACGAACCCCACAACTACAAACTCCACAACTAGAAACTAAACAACTAGAAACTCCACAACTTTAGACTTCGCAACTACAAACTCCACAACTGGAGACTCCACAACTAGAAACTCCACAACTAGAGATTCCACAACCAGAAACTCCACAGCTAGAAACTCCACAACTTGAGACTTCGCATTTAGAGATTCGGCAACTAGAAACTCAACAACTAGAAACTCCACAACTAGAAACTCCACAACTTGAAACACCACAACTAGATACTCCACAACTACAAATTTCACAACTAGAAACTCCACAACTAAAAATTCCGCAACTAGAAACTCCGCAACTAGAAACTCCACAGCTAGAAAGTCCGCAACTAGAAACTGCGCCACTGCAATCTTCACAACTGGAAAACTCTGCAACTAGAAAGTCCACAACTAGAATCTCTGCAACTAGAAACTCCACAACTAGAAACTGCACAGCTAGAAAATCTACCACTAGAAACTCCACAACTACAGACTCCACAACTACAGACTCCACAACTAGAAACTCCACAACTAGAAACTCCACAACCAGAAACTCCGCAACTAGAAATCCCACAACTAGAAACTCCACAACTAGAAACTCCACAACTTGCAACCCCACAACTAGATACTCCACAACTACAAATTTCACAACTAGAAACTCCACAACTAAAACTCCGCAACTAGAAACTCCACAGCTAGAAAGTCCGCAACTAGAAACTCTGCAACTAGAAACTCCGCAACTAGAAACTCCACAGCTAGAAAATCCACCACTAGAAACTCTACAACTAGCAACACAACAACTACAGACTCCGCAACTAGAAAACTCCGCAACTAGAAACTCCCAACCAGACACTCCGCAACTAGGAACTCTACAACTTCAAAATCCACAACTAGAAACTCCCCAACTTGAAACTCCGCAACTAGATACTCCACAACTACAAACTCCACAACTAGAAACTCCTCAACTAGAAACTCCACAACTTGAAACTCCACAACTAATAAACTCCGCAACTAGAAACTCTGCAACTAGAAACTCCACAGCTAGAAACTTCACTACTTGAAACACCACAACTAGATACTCCAAAACTACGAATTCTACAACAATAAACTCCAAAACTAGAAACTCCGCCACTAAAAACTCCACAACTAGAAACTCCTCAATTAGAAACTCCACAACCTGAAACACCACATCTAGATACTCCACAACTACAAACTCCACAACTAGAAACTCCACAACTAAAAACCCCACAACTTGAAACTCCGCAACTAGAAACTCCACAACTAGAAACTCCACAACCAGAAACTCCGCAACTAGAAACTCCGCAACTAGAAATCCCACAACTTGAAACACCACAACTAGATACTCCACAACTACTAATTTCACAACTGGAAACTCCACAACTAAAAACTCCGCAACTAGAAACTCCACAACTTGAAACACCACAACTAGATACTCTAGAAACTTCACAACTAGAAACTCCACAACTTGAAACTCCGCCACTACAAATTCCACAACTAGAAACTCCACAACTTGAAACCCAACAAATAGATACTCCACAACTACGGACTCCAAAACTAGAAACTCCAACACTAGAAACTCCACATTCAGAAACTCCGACCTAAAAACTCCGCAACTAGAAACTCCACAACTACAAACTCCACAACTAGAGACTCCACAACAAGAAACTCCACAGCTAGGAAGTCCGCAACTAGAAACTCTGCAACTAGAAACTCCACAACTAGAAACTCCGCAACTTGAAACTCCACAGCTAGAAACTCCAGAACTACAAACTCCACAACTAGAGACTCCACAACTAGAAACTTCACTACTACGAGCTCCACAACTACGAACCCCACAACTACAAACTCCACAACTAGAAACTAAACAACTAGAAACTCCACAACTTTAGACTTCGCAACTACAAACTCCACAACTAGAGACTCCACAATTAGAAACTCCACAACTAGAGATTCCACAACCAGAAACTCCACAGCTAGAAACTCCAGAACTTGAGACTTCGCATTTAGAGATTCGGCAACTAGAAACTCCACAACTAGAAACTCCACAACTTGAAACACCACAACTAGATACTCCACAACTACAAATTTCACAACTAGAAACTCCACAACTAAAAACTCCGCAACTAGAAACTCCGCAACTAGAAACTCCACAGCTAGAAAGTCCGCAACTAGAAACTGTGCCACTGCAATCTTCACAACTGAAAAACTCTGCAACTAGTAACTCTGCAACTAGAAACTCCGCAACTACAAACTCCACAGCTAGAAACTCCACAACTACAAATTCCGCAACTAGAGACTCCACAACTAGAAACTTCACTACTACGAGCTCCACAACTACGAACCCCACAACTACAAACTCCACAACTAGAAACGAAACAACTAGAAACTCCACAACTTTAGACTTCGCAACTACAAACTCCACAACTAGAGACTCCACAACTAGAAACTCCACAACTAGAGATTCCACAACCAGAAACTCCACAGCTAGAAACTCCACAACTTGAGACTTCGCATTTAGAGATTCGGCAACTAGAAACTCAACAACTAGAAACTCCACAACTAGAAACTCCACAACTAGAAACTCCACAACTTGAAACACCACAACTAGATACTCCACAACTACAAATTTCACAACTAGAAACTCCACAACTAAAAACTCCGCAACTAGAAACTCCGCCACTAGAAACTCCACAACTATTAAACTCCGCAACTAGAAAATCTGCAAATAGAAACTCCGCAACTAGAAACTCCACAGCTAGAAACTTCACTACTTGAAACACCACAACTAGATACTCCACAACTACAAATTCCACAACTAGAAACTTCACAACTTGAAACACCACAACTAGATACTCCACAACTACAAATTCCACAACTAGAAACTCCACAGCTAGGAAGTTCACAACTAGAAACTCTGCAACTAGAAACTCCACAACTAGAAACTCCGCAACTAGAAACTCCACAGCTAGAAACTCCACAACTACAAAATCCACAACTAGAGACTCCACAACTAGAAACTTCACAACTACGAGCTCCACAACTACGAACCCCACAACTACAAACACCACAACAAGAAACTAAACAACTAGAAACTCCACAACTAGAGATTCCACAACCAGAAACTCCACAGCTAGAAACTCCACAACTTGAGACTTCGCATTTAGAGACTCGGCAACTAGAAACTCAACAACTAGTACTCCACAACTAGAAACTCCATAACTTGAAACACCACAACTAGATACTCCACAACTACTAATTTCACAACTAGAAACTCCACAACTAAAAACTCCGCAACTAGAAACTCCGCAACTAGAAACTCCACAGCTAGAAAGTCCGCAACTAGAAACTCCGCCACTGCAATCTTCACAACTGGAAAACTCTACAACTAGAAACTCAGCAACTAGAAACTCCGCAACTACAAACTCCACAGCTAGAAACTCCACAACTTCAAACTCCACAACTAGAGACTCCACAACTAGAAACTCCACAACTACGAACTCCACAACTACGAACCCCAAAACTACAAACTCTACAACTAGAAACTCCACAACTAGAAACTCCACAACTTTAGACTTCGCAACTAGAAATCCACAACTAGAGACTCCACAACTAGGAACTCCACAACTAGAGACTCCACAACCAGAAACTCCACAGCTAGAAACTCCACAACTAGAGACTTTACAACTAGAAACTCCGCAACTAGAAACTCCACAACTAGAAACTCCACAGCTAGAAACTCCAAAACTTAAATTACCACAACTAGATACTACAAAACTACAAATTCCACAACTAGAAACTCCACAACTTGAAACTCCACTACTAGAAAACTCCACAACTAGAAACTTCACAGCTAGAAACTTCACTACTTGAAACACTACAACTAGATACTCCAAAACTACGAAATCCACAACAATAAACTCCAACACTAGAAACTCCGCAACTAGAAACTCCACAACTTGAAACACCACAACTAGATACTCTAGAAACTTCACAACTAGAAACTCCACAACTTGAAACTCCGCCACTACAAATTCCACAACTAGAAACTCCACAACTTGAAACCCAACAAATAGATACTCCACAACTACGGACTCCAAAACTAGAAACTCCAACACTAGAAACTCCACATTCAGAAACTCCGACCTAAAAACTCCGCAACTAGAAACTCCACAACTACAAACTCCACAACTAGAGACTCCACAACAAGAAACTCCACAGCTAGGAAGTCCGCAACTAGAAACTCTGCAACTAGAAACTCCACAACTAGAAACTCCGCAACTTGAAACTCCACAGCTAGAAACTCCAGAACTACAAACTCCACAACTAGAGACTCCACAACTAGAAACTTCACTACTACGAGCTCCACAACTACGAACCCCACAACTACAAACTCCACAACTAGAAACTAAACAACTAGAAACTCCACAACTTTAGACTTCGCAACTACAAACTCCACAACTAGAGACTCCACAATTAGAAACTCCACAACTAGAGATTCCACAACCAGAAACTCCACAGCTAGAAACTCCAGAACTTGAGACTTCGCATTTAGAGATTCGGCAACTAGAAACTCAACAACTAGAAACTCCACAACTTGAAACACCACAACTAGATACTCCACAACTACAAATTTCACAACTAGAAACTCCACAACTAAAAACTCCGCAACTAGAAACTCCGCAACTAGAAACTCCACAGCTAGAAAGTCCGCAACTAGAAACTGTGCCACTGCAATCTTCACAACTGAAAAACTCTGCAACTAGTAACTCTGCAACTAGAAACTCCGCAACTACAAACTCCACAGCTAGAAACTCCACAACTACAAATTCCGCAACTAGAGACTCCACAACTAGAAACTTCACTACTACGAGCTCCACAACTACGAACCCCACAACTACAAACTCCACAACTAGAAACTAAACAACTAGAATCTCCACAACTTTAGACTTCGCAACTACAAACTCCACAACTAGAGACTCCACAACTAGAAACTCCACAACTAGAGATTCCACAACCAGAAACTCCACAGCTAGAAACTCCACAACTTGAGACTTCGCATTTAGAGATTCGGCAACTAGAAACTCAACAACTAGAAACTCCACAACTAGAAACTCCACAACTAGAAACTCCACAACTTGAAACACCACAACTAGATACTCCACAACTACAAATTTCACAACAAGAAACTCCACAACTAAAAACTCCGCAACTAGAAACTCCGCCACTAGAAACTCCACAACTATTAAACTCCGCAACTAGAAAATCTGCAACTAGAAACTCCGCAACTAGAAACTCCACAGCTAGAAACTTCACTACTTGAAACACCACAACTAGATACTCCACAACTACAAATTCCACAACTAGAAACTTCACTACTTGAAACACCACAACTAGATACTCCACAACTACAAATTCCACAACTAGAAACTCCACAGCTAGGAAGTTCACAACTAGAAACTCTGCAACTAGAAACTCCACAACTAGAAACTCCGCAACTAGAAACTCCACAGCTAGAAACTCCACAACTACAAACTCCACAACTAGAGACTCCACAACTAGAAACTTCACAACTACGAGCCCCACAACTACGAACCCCACAACTACAAACACCACAACAAGAAACTAAACAACTAGAAACTCCACAACTAGAGATTCCACAACCAGAAACTCCACAGCTAGAAACTCCACAACTTGAGACTTCGCATTTAGAGACTCGGCAACTAGAAACTCAACAACTAGTACTCCACAACTAGAAACTCCATAACTTGAAACACCACAACTAGATACTCCACAACTACTAATTTCACAACTAGAAACTCCACAACTAAAAACTCCGCAACTAGAAACTCCGCAACTAGAAACTCCACAGCTAGAAAGTCCGCAACTAGAAACTCCGCCACTGCAATCATCACAACTGCAAAACTCTACAACTAGAAACTCAGCAACTAGAAACTCCGCAACTACAAACTCCACAGCTAGAAACTCCACAACTTCAAACTCCACAACTAGAGACTCCACAACTAGAAACTCCACAACTACGAACTCCACAACTACGAACCCCAAAACTACAAACTCTACAACTAGAAACTCCACAACTAGAAACTCCACAACTTTAGACTTCGCAACTAGAAATCCACAACTAGAGACTCCACAACTAGGAACTCCACAACTAGAGACTCCACAACCAGAAACTTCACAGCTAGAAACTCCACAACTAGAGACTTTACAACTAGAAACTCCGCAACTAGAAACTCCACAACTAGAAACTCCACAGCTAGAAACTCCAAAACTTAAATTACCACAACTAGATACTACAAAACTACAAATTCCACAACTAGAAACTCCACAACTTGAAACTCCACTACTAGAAAACTCCACAACTAGAAACTCCACAGCTAGAAACTTCACTACTTGAAACACTACAACTAGATACTCCAAAACTACGAAATCCACAACAATAAACTCCAACACTAGAAACTCCGCAACTAGAAACTCCACAACTTGAAACACCACAACTAGATACTCTAGAAACTTCACAACTAGAAACTCCACAACTTGAAACTCCGCCACTACAAATTCCACAACTAGAAACTCCACAACTTGAAACCCAACAAATAGATACTCCACAAGTACGGACTCCAAAACTAGAAACTCCAACACTAGAAACTCCACATTCAGAAACTCCGACCTAAAAACTCCGCAACTAGAAACTCCACAACTACAAACTCCACAACTAGAGACTCCACAACAAGAAACTCCACAGCTAGGAAGTCCGCAACTAGAAGCTCTGCAACTAGAAACTCCACAACTAGAAACTCCGCAACTTGAAACTCCACAGCTAGAAACTCCAGAACTACAAACTCCACAACTAGAGACTCCACAACTAGAAACTTCACTACTACGAGCTCCACAACTACGAACCCCACAACTACAAACTCCACAACTAGAAACTAAACAACTAGAAACTCCACAACTTTAGACTTCGCAACTACAAACTCCACAACTAGAGACTCCACAATTAGAAACTCCACAACTAGAGATTCCACAACCAGAAACTCCACAGCTAGAAACTCCAGAACTTGAGACTTCGCATTTAGAGATTCGACAACTAGAAACTCAACAACTAGAAACTCCACAACTTGAAACACCACAACTAGATACTCCACAACTACAAATTTCACAACTAGAAACTCCACAACTAAAAACTCCGCAACTAGAAACTCCGCAACTAGAAACTCCACAGCTAGAAAGTCCGCAACTAGAAACTGTGCCACTGCAATCTTCACAACTGAAAAACTCTGCAACTAGTAACTCTGCAACTAGAAACTCCGCAACTACAAACTCCACAGCTAGAAACTCCACAACTACAAATTCCGCAACTAGAGACTCCACAACTAGAAACTTCACTACTACGAGCTCCACAACTACGAACCCCACAACTACAAACTCCACAACTAGAAACTAAACAACTAGAAACTCCACAACTTTAGACTTCGCAACTACAAACTCCACAACTGGAGACTCCACAACTAGAAACTCCACAACTAGAGATTCCACAACCAGAAACTCCACAGCTAGAAACTCCACAACTTGAGACTTCGCATTTAGAGATTCGGCAACTAGAAACTCAACAACTAGAAACTCCACAACTAGAAACTCCACAACTAGAAACTCCACAACTTGAAACACCACAACTAGATACTCCACAACTACAAATTTCACAACTAGAAACTCCACAACTAAAAATTCCGCAACTAGAAACTCCGCAACTAGAAACTCCACAGCTAGAAAGTCCGCAACTAGAAACTGCGCCACTGCAATCTTCACAACTGGAAAACTCTGCAACTAGAAAGTCCACAACTAGAATCTCTGCAACTAGAAACTCCACAACTAGAAACTGCACAGCTAGAAAATCTACCACTAGAAACTCCACAACTACAGACTCCACAACTACAGACTCCAATACTAGAAACTCCACAACTAGAAACTCCACAACCAGAAACTCCGCAACTAGAAATCCCACAACTAGAAACTCCACAACTAGAAACTCCACAACTTGCAACCCCACAACTAGATACTCCACAACTACAAATTTCACAACTAGAAACTCCACAACTAAAACTCCGCAACTAGAAACTCCACAGCTAGAAAGTCCGCAACTAGAAACTCTGCAACTAGAAACTCCGCAACTAGAAACTCCACAGCTAGAAAATCCACCACTAGAAACTCTACAACTAGCAACACAACAACTACAGACTCCGCAACTAGAAAACTCCGCAACTAGAAACTCCCAACCAGACACTCCGCAACTAGGAACTCTACAACTTCAAAATCCACAACTAGAAACTCCCCAACTTGAAACTCCGCAACTAGATACTCCACAACTACAAACTCCACAACTAGAAACTCCTCAACTAGAAACTCCACAACTTGAAACTCCACAACTAATAAACTCCGCAACTAGAAACTCTGCAACTAGAAACTCCACAGCTAGAAACTTCACTACTTGAAACACCACAACTAGATACTCCAAAACTACGAATTCTACAACAATAAACTCCAAAACTAGAAACTCCGCCACTAAAAACTCCACAACTAGAAACTCCTCAATTAGAAACTCCACAACCTGAAACACCACATCTAGATACTCCACAACTACAAACTCCACAACTAGAAACTCCACAACTAAAAACCCCACAACTTGAAACTCCGCAACTAGAAACTCCACAACTAGAAACTCCACAACCAGAAACTCCGCAACTAGAAACTCCGCAACTAGAAATCCCACAACTAGAGACTCCACAACTAGAGACTTCACAACTAGAAACTCCGCAACTAGAAAATCCACAACTAGAAAATTCACAGCTAGAAACTCCACATTTTGAAACACCACAACTAGATACTCCACAACTACAAATTCCATAACTAGAAACTCCACAACTTGAAACTCAACAAATAGATACTCCACAACTATGGACTCCACAACTAGAAACTCTAACACTAGAAACTCCACAACCAGAAACTCCGCAACTAAAAACTCCGCAACTAGAAACTCCACAGCTAGAAAATCCACAGCTAGAAATTCCACAACTAGAAACTCCACAACTACAGACTCCGCAACTATAAACTCCACAACTCGACAATCCGCAACTAGGAACTCTACAACTTCAAAATCCACAACTAAAAACTTCACAACTTGAAACTCCAACTCTAGATACTCCACAACTACAAACTCCACAACTAGAAACTCCACAACTTGAAACTCCGCAACTAGAAACTCCGCCACTACAATCTCCACAACTGGAAAACTCCGCAACTAGAAACTCTGCAACTAGAAACTCCGCAACTAGAAACTCCAGAGCTAGAAACTCCACAACTACGAATTCCACAACTACGAACCCCATAACTACAAACTCCACAACTAGAAACTCCACAACTACAAACTCCACAACTTTAGACTTCGCAACTAGAAATTCACTAGAGACTCCGCAACTAGGAACTCCACAACTAGACTCCACAACCAGAAACTCCACAGCTAGAAACTCCACAACTAGAGACTTTACAACTAGAAACTCCGCAACTAGAAACTCCACAACTAGAAACTTCACAGATAGAAACTCCAAAACTTGAATTACCACAACTAGATACTACACAACTACAAATTCCACAACTAGAAACTCCACAACTTGAAACTCCATAACTAGAAACTCCGCTACTAGAAAACTCCACACCTAGAAACTCCACAGCTAGAAATTTCACTACTTGAAACACTACAACTAGATACTCCAAAACTACGAATTCCACAACAATAAACTCCAACACTAGAAAATCCGCAACTAGAAACTCCACAACTAGAAACTCCTCAACTAGAAACTCCACAACTTGAAACACCACAACTAGATACTCTAGAAACTCCCCAACTAGAAACTCCAACTCTTGAAACTCCGCTACTACAAATTCCACAACTAGAAACTCCACAACTTGAAACCCAACAAATAGATACTCCACAACTACCGAATCCAAAACTAGAAACTCCACTAGAAACTCCACAACCAGAAACTCCGACCTAAAAACTCCGCAACTAGAAATTCCACAACTACAAACTCCACAACTAGAGACTCCACAACAAGAAACTCCACAACTAGAAACTCCACAACTTGACACTCCACAACTAATAAACTCCGCAACTGGAAAATCTGCAACTAGAAACTCTGCAACTAGAAACTCCACAGCTAGAAACTTCACTACTTGAAACACCACAACTAGATACTCCACAACTACGAATTCCACAACTAGAAACTCCACAGCTAGAAACTTCACTACTTGAAACACCAAAACTAGATACTTCACAACTTGCAACCCCACAACTAGATACTCCACAACTACAAATTTAACAACTAGAAACTCCACAGCTAGAAAATCCACCACTAGAAACTCCACAACTAGCAACGCCACAACTACAGACTCCGCAACTAGAAAACTCCGCAACTAGAAACTCCCAACCAGACACTCCGCAACTAGGAACTCTACAACTTCAAAATCCACAACTAGAAACTCCCCAACTTAAAACTCCACAACTAGATACACCACAACTACAAACTTCACAATCAGAAACTCCACAACTAGAAACTCCACAACTTGAAACTCCACAACTAATAAACTCCGCAACTAGAAAATCTGCAACTAGAAACTCTGCAACTAGAAACTCCACAGCTAGAAACTTCACTACTTGAAACACCACAACTAGATACTCCACAACTACGAATTCCACAACTAGAAACTCCACAGCTAGAAACTTCACTACTTGAAACACTACAACTAGATACTCCAAAACTACGAATTCTACAACAATAAACTCCAAAACTAGAAACTCCGCAACTAGAAACTGCACAGCTAGAAACTCCTCAACTAGAAACTCCACAACTTGAAACACCACAACTAGATACTCCACAACTACAAACTCCACCACTAGAAACTCCACAACTAAAAACTCCACAACTTGAAACTCCGCAACAAGAAACTCCACAACTAGAAACTCCACAACCAGAAACTCCGCAACTAGAAACTCCGCAACTAGAAATCCCACAACTAGAGACTCCACAACTAGAGACTTCTCAACTAGAAACTCCGCAACTAGAAAATCCACAACTAGAAACTCCACAGCTAGAAACTCCACATTTTGAAACACCACAACTAGATACTCCACAACTACAAATTCCATAACTAGAAACTCCACAACTTGAAACTCAACAAATTGATACTCCACAACTATGGATTCCACAACTAGAAACTCCACAACCAGAAACTCCGCAACTAGAAACTCCGCAACTAGAAATCCCACAACTAGAGACTCCACAACTAGAGACTTCACAACTAGAAACTCCGCAACTAGAAAATCCACAACTAGAAACTCCACAGCTAGAAACTCCACATTTTGAAACACCACAACTAGATACTCCACAACTACAAACTCCACAACTAGAGACTCCACAACTAGAAACTTCACAACTACGAGCTCCACAACTACGAACCCCACAACTACAAACACCACAACAAGAAACTAAACAACTAGAAACTCCACAACTAGAGATTCCACAACCAGAAACTCCACAGCTAGAAACTCCACAACTTGAGACTTCGCATTTAGAGACTCGGCAACTAGAAACTCAACAACTAGTACTCCACAACTAGAAACTCCATAACTTGAAACACCACAACTAGATACTCCACAACTACAAATTTCACAACTAGAAACTCCACAACTAAAAACTCCGCAACTAGAAACTCCGCAACTAGAAACTCCACAGCTAGAACGTCCGCAACTAGAAACTCCGCCACTGCAATCTTCACAACTGGAAAACTCTACAACTAGAAACTCAGCAACTAGAAACTCCGCAACTACAAACTCTACAGCTAGAAACTCCACAACTTCAAACTCCACAACTAGAGACTCCACAACTAGAAACTCCACAACTACGAACTCCACAACTACGAACCCCAAAACTACAAACTCTACAACTAGAAACTCCACAACTAGAAACTCCACAACTTTAGACTTCGCAACTAGAAATCCACAACTAGAGACTCCCCAACTAGGAACTCCACAACTAGAGACTTTACAACTAGAAACTCCGCAACTAGAAACTCCACAACTAGAAACTCCACAGCTAGAAACTCCAAAACTTAAATTACCACAACTAGATACTACAAAACTACAAATTCCACAACTAGAAACTCCACAACTTGAAACTCCACTACTAGAAAACTCCACAACTAGAAACTCCACAGCTAGAAACTTCACTACTTGAAACACTACAACTAGATACTCCAAAACTACGAAATCCACAACAATAAACTCCAACACTAGAAACTCCGCAACTAGAAACTCCACAACTTGAAACACCACAACTAGATACTCTAGAAACTTCACAACTAGAAACTCCACAACTTGAAACTCCGCCACTACAAATTCCACAACTAGAAACTCCACAACTTGAAACCCAACAAATAGATACTCCACAACTACGGACTCCAAAACTAGAAACTCCGACACTAGAAACTCCACATTCAGAAACTCCGACCTAAAAATTCCGCAACTAGAAACTCCACAACTACAAACTCCACAGCTAGAGACTCCACAACAAGAAACTCCACAGCTAGGAAGTCCGCAACTAGAAACTCTGCAACTAGAAACTCCACAACTAGAAACTCCGCAACTTGAAACTCCACAGCTAGAAACTCCAGAACTACAAACTCCACAACTAGAGACTCCACAACTAGAAACTTCACTACTACGAGCTCCACAACTACGAACCCCACAACTACAAACTCCACAACTAGAAACTAAACAACTAGAAACTCCACAACTTTAGACTTCGCAACTACAAACTCCACAACTAGAGACTCCACAATTAGAAACTCCACAACTAGAGATTCCACAACCAGAAACTCCAAAGCTAGAAACTCCAGAACTTGAGACTTCGCATTTAGAGATTCGGCAACTAGAAACTCAACAACTAGAAACTCCACAACTTGAAACACCACAACTAGATACTCCACAACTACAAATTTCACAACTAAAAACTCCGCAACTAGAAACTCCGCAACTAGAAACTCCACAGCTAGAAAGTCCGCAACTAGAAACTGTGCCACTGCAATCTTCACAACTGAAAAACTCTGCAACTAGTAACTCTGCAACTAGAAACTCCGCAACTACAAACTCCACAGCTAGAAACTCCACAACTACAAATTCCGCAACTAGAGACTCCACAACTAGAAACTCCACAGCTAGAAACTCCACAACTTGAGACTTCGCATTTAGAGATTCGGCAACTAGAAACTCAACAACTAGAAACTCCACAACTAGAAACTCCACAACTAGAAACTCCACAACTTGAAACACCACAACTAGATACTCCACAACTACAAATTTCACAACTAGAAACTCCACAACTAAAAATTCCGCAACTAGAAACTCCGCAACTAGAAACTCCACAGCTAGAAAGTCCGCAACTAGAAACTGCGCCACTGCAATCTTCACAACTGGAAAACTCTGCAACTAGAAAGTCCACAACTAGAATCTCTGCAACTAGAAACTCCACAACTAGAAACTGCACAGCTAGAAAATCTACCACTAGAAACTCCACAACTACAGACTCTACAACTACAGACTCCACAACTAGAAACTCCACAACTAGAAACTCCACAACCAGAAACTCCGCAAAAAGAAATCCCACAACTAGAAACTCCACAACTAGAAACTCCACAACTTGCAACCCCACAACTAGATACTCCACAACTACAAATTTCACAACTAGAAACTCCACAACTAAAACTCCGCAACTAAAAACTCCACAGCTAGAAAGTCCGCAACTAGAAACTCTGCAACTAGAAACTCCGCAACTAGAAACTCCACAGCTAGAAAATCCACCACTAGAAACTCTACAACTAGCAACACAACAACTACAGACTCCGCAACTAGAAAACTCCGGAACTAGAAACTCCCAACCAGACACTCCGCAACTAGGAACTCTACAACTTCAAAATCCGCAACTAGAAACTCCCCAACTTAAAACTCCGCAACTAGATACTCCACAACTACAAACTCCACAACTAGAAACTCCTCAACTAGAAACTCCACAACTTGAAACTCCACAACTAATAAACTCCGCAACTAGAAACTCTGCAACTAGAAACTCCACAGCTAGAAACTTCACTACTTGAAACACCACAACTAGATACTCCAAAACTACGAATTCTACAACAATAAACTCCAAAACTAGAAACTCCGCCACTAGAAACTCCACAACTAGAAACTCCTCAATTAGAAACTCCACAACCTGAAACACCACATCTAGATACTCCACAACTACAAACTCCACAACTAGAAACTCCACAACTAAAAACCCCACAACTTGAAACTCCGCAACTAGAAACTCCACAACTAGAAACTCCACAACCAGAAACTCCGCAACTAGAAACTCCGCAACTAGAAATCCCACAACTAGAGACTCCACAACTAGAGACTTCACAACTAGAAACTCCGCAACTAGAAAATCCACAACTAGAAACTCCACAGCTAGAAACTCCACATTTTGAAACACCACAACTAGATACTCCACAACTACAAATTCCATAACTAGAAACTCCACAACTTGAAACTCAACAAATAGATACTCCACAACTATGGACTCCACAACTAGAAACTCTAACACTAGAAACTCCCCAACCAGAAACTCCGCAACTAAAAACTCCGCAACTAGAAACTCCACAGCTAGAAAATCCACAGCTAGAAATTCCACAACTAGAAACTCCACAACTACAGACTCCGCAACTATAAACTCCACAACTAGACAATCCGCAACTAGGAACTCTACAACTTCAAAATCCACAACTAAAAACTTCACAACTTGAAACTCCAACTCTAGATACTCCACAACTACAAACTCCACAACTAGAAACTCCACAACTTGAACCTCCGCAACTAGAAATTCCGCCACTACAATCTCCACAACTGGAAAACTCAACTAGAAATTCCACAACTAGAAACTCAACAACTTTAGACTTCGCAACTAGAAACTCCACAACTAGAGACTCCACAACTAGGAACTCCACAACTAGAGACTCCACAACCAGAAACTCCACAGCTAGAAATTCCGCAGCTTGAGACTTCGTATGTAGAGACTCGGCAACTAGAAACACAACAACTAGAAACTCCACAACGAGAAACTCCACAACTAGAAACTCCACAACTTGAAACACCACAACTAGATACTCCACAAAAACAAATTTCATAACTAGAAACTCCACAGCTAGAAAGTCTGCAACTAGAAACTAAGCAACTAGAAACTCCGCAACTAGAAACTCCACAGCTAGTAAATCCACCACTAGAAACTCCGCAACTAGCAACTCCACAACTACAGACTCCGCAACTAGAAAACTCCGCAACAAGAAACTCCCAACTAGACACTCCGATACTAGGAACTCTACAACTTCAAAATCCACAACTAGAAACTCCCCAACTTGAAACACCACAACTAGATACTCCACAACTACAAACTCCACAACTAGAAACTCCGCCACTAGAAACTCCACAACTAATAAACTCCGCAACTAGAAACTCCACAACTTGAGACTCCATAACTAGGAACTCCACAACTAGAAACTCCACAACTACAGACTCCACAACTACAGACTCCTCAACTAGAAACTCCACACCTAGAAACTCCACAACCAGAAACTCCGCAACTAGAAACTCCGCAACTAGAAATCCCACAACTAGAGACTCCACAGCTAGAAACTCCACATTTTGAAACACCACAACTAGATACTCCACAACTACAAATTCCATAACTAGAAACTCCACAACTTGAAGCTCAACAAATAGATACTCCACAACTACAAATTCCATAACTAAAAACTCCACAACTTGAAACTCAACAAATAGATACTCCACAACTATGGACTCCACATTTAGAAACTCTAACACTAGAAACTCCATAACCAGAAACTCCGCAACTAAAAACTCCGCAACTAGAAACTCCACAGTTAGAAAATCCACAGCTAGAAATTCCACAACTAGAAACTCCACAACTACAGACTCCGCAACTATAAACTCCGCAACTAGACAATCCGCAACTTGAAACTCCACAACTTGAAACCCAACAAATAGATACTCCACAACTACGGACTCCACAACTAGAAACTCCATAACTAGAAACATCACTACTAGAAAACTCCGCAACTAGAAACTCTGCAACTAGTAACTGCGCAACTAGAAACTCCACAGCTAGAAACTTCACTACTTCAAACACCACAACGAGATACTCCAAAACTACGAATTCTACAACTAGAAACTCCACAACTAGAAACTCCGCAACTAGAAACTCCTCAACTAGAAACTCCACAACTTGAAACACCACAACTAGATACTCCACAACTAGAAATTCCACAACTAGAAGCTCCACAACTAGAAATTCCGCAACTAGAAACTCCACAACTAGAGACTCCATAAATCTAAACTTCACAACTAGAAACTCCACAACCAGAAACTCCGCAAATAGAAACTCCGCAACTAGAAATCCCACAACTAGAGACTCCACAACTAGAGACTTCACAACTAGAAACTCCGCAACTAGAAACTCCACAGCTAGAAACTCCACAACTAGACAATCCGCAACTAGGAACTCTACAACTTCAAAATCCACAACTAAAAACTCATCAACTTGAAACTCCACAAGTAGATACTCCACAACTGTAAACTCCACAACTTGAAACTCCGCAACTAGAAACACCGCCACTACAATCTCCACAACTGGAAAACTCTGCAACTAGAAACTCTGCAACTAGAAACTCCGCAACTAGAAACTCCACAGCTAGAAACTCCACAACTACAAACTCCACAACTAGAGACTCCACAACTAGAAACTTCACAACTAGAAACTTCACAACTACGAACTCAACAACTACGAACCCCACAACTACAAACTCCACAACTAGAAACTAAACAACTAGAAACTCCACAACTTTAGACTTCGCAACTACAAACTCCACAACTAGAGACTCCACAACTAGGAACTCCACAACTAGAGACTCCACAACCAGAAACTCCACAGCTAGAAACTCCACAACTTGAGACTTCGCATTTAGAGACTCGGCAACTAGAAACTCAACAACTAGAAACTCCACAACTTGAAACTCCACAACTAGAAACTCCACAACTTGAAACACCACAACTAGATACTCCACAACTACAAATTTCACAACTAGAAACTCCACAACTAAAAACTCCGCAACTATAAACTCCGCAACTAGAAACTCCACAGCTAGACAGCCCGCAACTAGAAACTCCGCCACTGCAATCTTCACAACTGGAAAACTCTGCAACTAGAAACTCTGCAACTAGAAACTCCGCAACTAGAAACTCAACAGCTAGAAACTCCACAACTACAAACTCCAGAACTAGAGACTCCACAACTAGAAACTTCACAACTATGAACTCCACAACTACGAACCCCACAACTACAAACTCCACAACTAGAAACTAAACAACTAGAAACTCCACAACTTTAGACTTCGCAACTACAAACTCCACAACTAGAGACTCCACAACTAGGAACTCCACAACTAGAGACTCCACAACCAGAAACTCCACAGCTAGAAACTCCACAACTTGAGACTTCGCATTTAGAGACTCGGCAACTAGAATCTCATCAACTAGAAACTCCACAACGAGAAACTCCACAACGAGAAACTCCACAACTAGAAACTCCACAACTTGAAACACCACAACTAGATACTCCACAACTACAAATTTCACAACTAGAAACTCACAACTAAAAACTCCGCAACTATAAACTCCGCAACTAGAAACTCCACAGCTAGAAAGTCCGCAACTAGAAACTCCGCCACTGCAATTTTCACAGCTAGAAACTCCACAACTACAAACTCCACAACTAGAGACTCCACAACTAGAAACTCCACAACTACGAATTCCACAACTACGAACCCCATAACTACAAACTCCACAACTAGAAACTCCACAACTACAAACTCCACAACTTTAGACTTCGCAACTAGAAATTCACAACTAGAGACTCCGCAACTAGGAACTCCACAACTAGACTCCACAACCAGAAACTCCACAGCTAGAAACTCCACAACTAGAGACTTTACAACTAGAAACTCCGCAACTAGAAACTCCACAACTAGAAACTTCACAGATAGAAACTCCAAAACTTGAATTACCACAACTAGATACTACACAACTACAAATTCCACAACTAGAAACTCCACAACTTGAAACTCCATAACTAGAAACTCCGCTACTAGAAAACTCCACAACTAGAAACTCCACAGCTAGAAATTTCACTACTTGAAACACTACAACTAGATACTCCAAAACTACGAATTCCACAACAATAAACTCCAACACTAGAAAATCCGCAACTAGAAACTCCACAACTAGAAACTCCTCAACTAGAAACTCCACAACTTGAAACACCACAACTAGATACTCTAGAAACTCCCCAACTAGAAATTCCGCAACTTGAAACTCCGCTACTACAAATTCCACAACTAAAAACTTTACAACTTGAAACCCAACAAATAGATACTCCACAACTACCGAATCCAAAACTAGAAACTCCACTAGAAACTCCACAACCAGAAACTCCGACCTAAAAACTCCGCAACTAGAAATTCCACAACTACAAACTCCACAACTAGAGACTCCACAACAAGAAACTCCACAAATAGAAACTCCACAACTTGACACTCCACAACTAATAAACTCCGCAACTGGAAAATCTGCAACTAGAAACTCCACAGTTAGATACTTCACTACTTGAAACACCAAAACTAGATACTTCACAACTTGCAACCCCACAACTAGATACTCCACAACTACAAATTTCACAACTAGAAACTCTACAGCTAGAAAATCCACCACTAGAAACTCCACAACTAGCAACGCCACAACTACAGACTCCGCAACTAGAAAACTCCGCAACTAGAAACTCCCAACCAGACACTCCGCAACTAGGAACTCTACAACTTCAAAATCCACAACTAGAAACTCCCCAACTTGAAACTCCACAACTAGATACACCACAACTACAAACTTCACAATCAGAAACTCCACAACTAGAAACTCCACAACTTGAAACTCCACAACTAATAAACTCCGCAACTAGAAAATCTGCAACTAGAAACTCTGCAACTAGAAACTCCACAGCTAGAAACTTCACTACTTGAAACACCACAACTAGATACTCCACAACTACGAATTCCACAACTAGAAACTCCACAGCTAGAAACTTCACTACTTGAAACACTACAACTAGACACTCCAAAACTACGAATTCTACAACAATAAACTCCAAAACTAGAAACTCCGCAACTAGAAACTGCACAGCTAGAAACTCCTCAACTAGAAACTCCACAACTTGAAACACCACAACTCGATACTCCACAACTACAAACTCCACCACAAGAAACTCCACAACTAAAAACTCCACAACTTGAAACTCCGCAACAAGAAACTCCACAACTAGAAACTCCACAACCAGAAACTCCGCAACTAGAAACTCCGCAACTAGAAATCCCACAACTAGAGACTCCACAACTAGAGACTTCACAACTAGAAACTCCGCAACTAGAAAATCCACAACTAGAAACTCCACAGCTAGAAACTTCACATTTTGAAACACCACAACTAGATACTCCACAACTACAAATTCCATAACTAGAAACTCCACTACTTGAAACTCAACAAATTGATACTCCACAACTATGGATTCCACAACTAGAAACTCCACAACCAGAAACTCCGACACTAGAAACTCCGCAACTAGAAATCCCACAACTAGAGACTCCACAACTAGAGACTTCACAACTAGAAACTCCGCAACTAGAAAATCCACAACTAGAAACTCCACAGCTAGAAACTCCACATTTTGAAACACCACAACTAGATACTCCACAACTACAAACTCCACAACTAGAGACTCCACAACTAGAAACTTCACAACTACGAGCTCCACAACTACGAACCCCACAACTACAAACACCACAACAAGAAACTAAACAACTAGAAACTCCACAACTAGAGATTCCACAACCAGAAACTCCACAGCTAGAAACTCCACAACTAGAGACTTTACAACTAGAAACTCCGCAACTAGAAACTCCACAACCAGAAACTTCACAGATAGAAACTCCAAAACTTGAATTACCACAACTAGATACTACACAACTACAAATTTCACAACTAGAAACTCCACAACTAAAAACTCCGCAACTAGAAACTCCGCAACTTGAAACTCCACAGCTAGAAAGTCCGCAACTAGAAACTCTGCAACTAGAAACTCCGCAACTAGAAACTCCACAGCTAGAAAATCCACCACTAGAAACTCCACAACTAGCAACACAACAACTACAGACTCCGCAACTAGAAAACTCCGCAACTAGAAACTCCCAACCAGACACTCCGCAACTAGGAACTCTACAACTTCAAAATCCACAACTAGAAACTCCCCAACTTGAAACTCCGCAACTAGATACTCCACAACTACAAACTCCACAACTAGAAACTCCTCAACTAGAAACTCCACAACTTGAAACTCCACAAATAATAAACTCCGCAACTAGAAACTCTGCAACTAGAAACTCCACAGCTAGAAACTTCACTACTTGAAACACCACAACTAGATACTCCAAAACTACGAATTCTACAACAATAAACTCCAAAACTAGAAACTCCGCCACTAGAAACTCCACAACTAGAAACTCCTCAATTAGAAACTCCACAACCTGAAACACCACATCTAGATACTCCACAACTACAAACTCCACAACTAGAAACTCCACAACTTAAAACCCCACAACTTGAAACTCCGCAACTAGAAACTCCACAACTAGAAACTCCACAACCAGAAACTCCGCAACTAGAAACTCCGCAACTAGAAATCCCACAACTAGAGACTCCACAACTAGAGACTTCACAACTAGAAACTCCGCAACTAGAAAATCCACAACTAGAAACTCTACAGCTAGAAACTCCACATTTTGAAACACCACAACTAGATACTCCACAACTACAAATTCCATAACTAGAAACTCCACAACTTGAAACTCAACAAATAGATACTCCACAACTATGGACTCCACAACTAGAAACTCTAACACTAGAAACTCCACAACCAGAAACTCCACAACTAAAAACTCCGCAACTAGAAACTCCACAGCTAGAAAATCCACAGCTAGAAATTCCACAACTAGAAACTCCACAACTACAGACTCCGCAACTATAAACTCCACAACTAGACAATCCGCAACTAGGAACTCTACAACTTCAAAATCCACAACTACAAACTCCACAACTAGAAACTCCACAACTTGAAACTCCGCAACTAGAAACTCCGCCACTACAATCTCCACAACTGGAAAACTCCGCAACTAGAAACTCTGCAACTAGAAACTCCGCAACTAGAAACTCCAGAGCTAGAAACTCAACAACTACAAACTCCACAACTAGAGACTCCACAACTAGAAACTCCACAACTACGAGTCCCACAGCTACGAAACCCACAACTACAAACTCAACAACTAGAAATTCCACAACTAGAAACTCCACAACTAGAGACTCCACAACTAGGAACTCCACAACTAGAGACTCCACAACCAGAAACTCCACAGCTAGAAATTCCGCAGCTTGAGACTTCGTATGTAGAGACTCGGCAACTAGAAACACAACAACTAGAAACTCCACAACGAGAAACTTCACAACTAGAAACTCCACAACTTGAAACACCACAACTAGATACTCCACAAAAACAAATTTCATAACTAGAAACTCCACAGCTAGAAAGTCTGCAACTAGAAACTAAGCAACTATAAACTCCGCAACTAGAAACTCCACAGCTAGTAAATCCACCACTAGAAACTCCGCAACTAGCAACTCCACAACTACAGACTCCGCAACTAGAAAACTCCGCAACTTGAAACTCCCAACCAGACACTCCGATACTAGGAACTCTACAACTTCAAAATTCACAACTAGAAACTCCCCAACTTGAAACACCACAACTAGATACTCCACAACTACAAACTCCACAACTAGAAACTCCGCCACTAGAAACTCCACAACTAATAAACTCCGCAACTAGAAACTCCACAACTAGAGACTCCATAACTAGGAACTCCACAACTAGAAACTCCACAACTACAGACTCCACAACTACAGACTCCTCAACTAGAAACTCCACAACTAGAAACTCCACAACCAGAAACTCCGCAACTAGAAACTCCGCAACTAGAAATCCCACAACTAGAGACTCCACAGCTAGAAACTCCACATTTTGAAACACCACAACTAGATACTCCACAACTACAAATTCCATAACTAGAAACTCCACAACTTGAAACTCAACAAATAGATACTCCACAACTACAAATTCCATAACTAAAAACTCCACAACTTGAAACTCAACAAATAGATACTCCACAACTATGGACTCCACATTTAGAAACTCTAACACTAGAAACTCCATAACCAGAAACTCCGCAACTAAAAACTCCGCAACTAGAAACTCCACAGTTAGAAAATCCACAGCTAGAAATTCCACAACTAGAAACTCCACAACTACAGACTCCGCAACTATAAACTCCGCAACTAGACAATCCGCAACTTGAAACTCCACAACTTGAAACCCAACAAATAGATACTCCACAACTACGGACTCCACAACTAGAAACTCCATAACTAGAAACATCACTACTAGAAAACTCCGCAACTAGAAACTCCACAACTTGAAACTCCACTACTAGAAAACTCCACAACTAGAAACTCCACAGCTAGAAACTTCACTACTTGAAACACTACAACTAGATACTCCAAAACTACGAAATCCACAACAATAAACTCCAACACTAGAAACTCCGCAACTAGAAACTCCACAACTTGAAACACCACAACTAGATACTCTAGAAACTTCACAACTAGAAACTCCACAACTTGAAACTCCGCCACTACAAATTCCACAACTAGAAACTCCACAACTTGAAACCCAACAAATAGATACTCCACAACTACGGACTCCAAAACTAGAAACTCCGACACTAGAAACTCCACATTCAGAAACTCCGACCTAAAAACCCCGCAACTAGAAACTCCACAACTACAAACTCCACAGCTAGAGACTCCACAACAAGAAACTCCACAGCTAGGAAGTCCGCAACTAGAAACTCTGCAACTAGAAACTCCACAACTAGAAACTCCGCAACTTGAAACTCCACAGCTAGAAACTCCAGAACTACAAACTTCACAACTAGAGACTCCACAACTAGAAACTTCACTACTACGAGCTCCACAACTACGAACCCCACAACTACAAACTCCACAACTAGAAACTAAACAACTAGAAACTCCACAACTTTAGACTTCGCAACTACAAACTCCACAACTAGAGACTCCACAATTAGAAACTCCACAACTAGAGATTCCACAACCAGAAACTCCACAGCTAGAAACTCCAGAACTTGAGACTTCGCATTTAGAGATTCGGCAACTAGAAACTCAACAACTAGAAACTCCACAACTTGAAACACCACAACTAGATACTCCACAACTACAAATTTCACAACTAGAAACTCCACAAATAAAAACTCCGCAACTAGAAACTCCGCAACTAGAAACTCCACAGCTAGAAAGTCCGCAACTAGAAACTGTGCCACTGCAATCTTCACAACTGAAAACTCTGCAACTAGTAACTCTGCAACTAGAAACTCCGCAACTACAAACTCCACAGCTAGAAACTCCACAACTACAAATTCCGCAACTAGAGACTCCACAACTAGAAACTCCACAGCTAGAAACTCCACAACTTGAGACTTCGCATTTAGAGATTCGGCAACTAGAAACTCAACAACTAGAAACTCCACAACTAGAAACTCCACAACTAGAAACTCCACAACTTGAAACACCACAACTAGATACTCCACAACTACAAATTTCACAACTAGAAACTCCACAACTAAAAATTCCGCAACTATAAACTCCGCAACTAGAAACTCCACAGCTAGAAAGCCCGCAACTAGAAACTCCGCCACTGCAATCTTCACAACTGGAAAACTCTGCAACTAGAAACTCTGCAACTAGAAACTCCGCAACTAGAAACTCAACAGCTAGAAACTCCACAACTACAAACTCCAGAACTAGAGACTCCACAACTAGAAACTTCACAACTACGAACTCCACAACTACGAACCCCACAACTACAAACTCCACAACTAGAAACTAAACAACTAGAAACTCCACAACTTTAGACTTCGCAACTACAAACTCCACAACTAGAGACTCCACAACTAGGAACTCCACAACTCGAGACTCCACAACCAGAAACTCCACAGCTAGAAACTCCACAACTTGAGACTTCGCATTTAGAGACTCGGCAACTAGAATCTCATCAACTAGAAACTCCACAACGAGAAACTCCACAACGAGAAACTCCACAACTAGAAACTCCACAACTTGAAACACCACAACTAGATACTCCACAACTACAAATTTCACAACTAGAAACTCACAACTAAAAACTCCGCAACTATAAACTCCGCAACTAGAAACTCCACAGCTAGAAAGTCCGCAACTAGAAACTCCGCCACTGCAATTTTCACAGCTAGAAACTCCACAACTACAAACTCCACAACTAGAGACTCCACAACTAGAAACTCCACAACTACGAATTCCACAACTACGAACCCCATAACTACAAACTCCACAACTAGAAACTCCACAACTACAAACTCCACAACTTTAGACTTCGCAACTAGAAATTCACAACTAGAGACTCCGCAACTAGGAACTCCACAACTAGACTCCACAACCAGAAACTCCACAGCTAGAAACTCCACAACTAGAGACTTTACAACTAGAAACTCCGCAACTAGAAACTCCACAACTAGAAACTTCACAGATAGAAACTCCAAAACTTGAATTACCACAACTAGATACTACACAACTACAAATTCCACAACTAGAAACTCCACAACTTGAAACTCCATAACTAGAAACTCCGCTACTAGAAAACTCCACAACTAGAAACTCCACAGCTAGAAATTTCACTACTTGAAACACTACAACTAGATACTCCAAAACTACGAATTCCACAACAATAAACTCCAACACTAGAAAATCCGCAACTAGAAACTCCACAACTAGAAACACCACAACTAGATACTCTAGAAACTCCCCAACTAGAAACTCCACAACTTGAAACTCCGCTACTACTCCACAACTACCGAATCCAAAACTAGAAACTCCACTAGAAACTCCACAACCAGAAACTCCGACCTAAAAACTCCGCAACTAGAAATTCCACAACTACAAACTCCACAACTAGAGACTCCACAACAAGAAACTCCACAAATAGAAACTCCACAACTTGACACTCCACAACTAATAAACTCCGCAACTGGAAAATCTGCAACTAGAAACTCCACAGTTAGATACTTCACTACTTGAAACACCAAAACTAGATACTCCACAACTACAAATTTCACAACTAGAAACTCCACAGCTAGAAAATCCACCACTAGAAACTCCACAACTAGCAACGCCACAACTACAGACTCCGCAACTAGAAAACTCCGCAACTAGAAACTCCCAACCAGACACTCCGCAACTAGGAACTCTACAACTTCAAAATCCACAACTAGAAACTCCCCAACTTGAAACTCCACAACTAGATACACCACAACTACAAACTTCACAATCAGAAACTCCACAACTAGAAACTCCACAACTTGAAACTCCACAACTAATAAACTCCGCAACTAGAAAATCTGCAACTAGAAACTCTGCAACTAGAAACTCCACAGCTAGAAACTTCACTACTTGAAACACCACAACTAGATACTCCACAACTACGAATTCCACAACTAGAAACTCCACAGCTAGAAACTTCACTACTTGAAACACTACAACTAGATACTCCAAAACTACGAATTCTACAACAATAAACTCCAAAACTAGAAACTCCGCAACTAGAAACTGCACAGCTAGAAACTCCTCAACTAGAAACTCCACAACTTGAAACACCACAACTAGATACTCCACAACTTCAAACTCCACCACTAGAAACTCCACAACTAAAAACTCCACAACTTGAAACTCCGCAACAAGAAACTCCACAACTAGAAACTCCACAACCAGAAACTCCGCAACTAGAAACTCCGCAACTAGAAATCCCACAACTAGAGACTCCACAACTAGAGACTTCACAACTAGAAACTCCGCAACTAGAAAATCCACAACTAGAAACTCCACAGCTAGAAACTTCACATTTTGAAACACCACAACTAGATACTCCACAACTACAAATTCCATAACTAGAAACTCCACAACTTGAAACTCAACAAATTGATACTCCACAACTATGGATTCCACAACTAGAAACTCCACAACCAGAAACTCCGCAACTAGAAACTCCGCAACTAGAAATCCCACAACTAGAGACTCCACAACTAGAGACTTCACAACTAGAAACTCCGCAACTAGAAAATCCACAACTAGAAACTCCACAGCTAGAAACTCCACATTTTGAAACACCACAACTAGATACTCCACAACTACAAACTCCACAACTAGAGACTCCACAACTAGAAACTTCACAACTACGAGCTCCACAACTACGAACCCCACAACTACAAACACCACAACAAGAAACTAAACAACTAGAAACTCCACAACTAGAGATTCCACAACCAAAAACTCCACAGCTAGAAACTCCACAACTAGAGACTTTACAACTAGAAACTCCGCAACTAGAAACTCCACAACCAGAAACTTCACAGATAGAAACTCCAAAACTTGAATTACCACAACTAGATACTACACAACTACAAATTCCACAACTAGAAACTCCACAACTTGAAACTCCATAACTAGAAACTCCGCTACTAGAAAACTCCACAACTAGAAACTCCACAGCTAGAAATTTCACTACTTGAAACACTACAACTAGATACTCCAAAACTACGAATTCCACAACAATAAACTCCAACACTAGAAAATCCGCATTTAGAAACTCCACAACTAGAAACTCCTCAACTAGAAACTCCACAACTTGAAACACCACAACTAGATACTCTAGAAACTCCCCAACTAGAAACTCCAACTCTTGAAACTCCGCTACTACAAATTCCACAACTAGAAACTCCACAACTTGAAACCCAACAAATAGATACTCCACAACTACCGAATCAAAAACTAGAAACTCCACTAGAAACTCCACAACCAGAAACTCCGACCTAAAAACTCCGCAACTAGAAATTCCACAACTACAAACTCCACAACTAGAGACTCCACAACAAGAAACTCCACAACTAGAAACTCCACAACTTGACACTCCACAACTAATAAACTCCGCAACTGGAAAATCTGCAACTAGAAACTCCACAGTTAAATACTTCACTACTTGAAACACCAAAACTAGATACCCAAAAACTTGCAACCCCACAACTAGATACTCCACAACTACAAATTTAACAACTAGAAACTCCACAGCTAGAAAATCCACCACTAGAAACTCCACAACTAGCAACGCCACAACTACAGACTCCGCAACTAGAAAACTCCGCAACTAGAAACTCCCAACCAGACACTCCGCAACTAGGAACTCTACAACTTCAAAATCCACAACTAGAAACTCCCCAACTTGAAACTCCACAACTAGATACACCACAACTACAAACTTCACAATCAGAAACTCCACAACTAGAAACTCCACAACTTGAAACTCCACAACTAATAAACTCCGCAACTAGAAAATCTGCAACTAGAAACTCTGCAACTAGAAACTCCACAGCTAGAAACTTCACTACTTGAAACACCACAACTAGATACTCCACAACTACGAATTCCACAACTAGAAACTCCACAGCTAGAAACTTCACTACTTGAAACACTACAACTAGATACTCCAAAACTACGAATTCTACAACAATAAACTCCAAAACTAGAAACTCCGCAACTAGAAACTGCACAGCTAGAAACTCCTCAACTAGAAACTCCACAACTTGAAACACCACAACTCGATACTCCACAACTACAAACTCCACCACTAGAAACTCCACAACTAAAAACTCCACAACTTGAAACTCCGCAACAAGAAACTCCACAACTAGAAACTCCACAACCAGAAACTCCGCAACTAGAAACTCCGCAACTAGAAATCCCACAACTAGAGACTCCACAACTAGAGACTTCACAACTAGAAACTCCGCAACTAGAAAATCCACAACTAGAAACTCCACAGCTAGAAACTTCACATTTTGAAACACCACAACTAGATACTCCACAACTACAAATTCCATAACTAGAAACTCCACTACTTGAAACTCAACAAATTGATACTCCACAACTATGGATTCCACAACTAGAAACTCCACAACCAGAAACTCCGCAACTAGAAACTCCGCAACTAGAAATCCCACAACTAGAGACTCCACAACTAGAGACTTCACAACTAGAAACTCCGCAACTAGAAAATCCACAACTAGAAACTCCACAGCTAGAAACTCCACATTTTGAAACACCACAACTAGATACTCCACAACTACAAACTCCACAACTAGAGACTCCACAACTAGAAACTTCACAACTACGAGCTCCACAACTACGAACCCCACAACTACAAACACCACAACAAGAAACTAAACAACTAGAAACTCCACAACTAGAGATTCCACAACCAGAAACTCCACAGCTAGAAACTCCACAACTAGAGACTTTACAACTAGAAACTCCGCAACTAGAAACTCCACAACCAGAAACTTCACAGATAGAAACTCCAAAACTTGAATTACCACAACTAGATACTACACAACTACAAATTCCACAACTAGAAACTCCACAACTTGAAACTCCATAACTAGAAACTCCGCTACTAGAAAACTCCACAACTAGAAACTCCACAGCTAGAAATTTCACTACTTGAAACACTACAACTAGATACTCCAAAACTACGAATTCCACAACACTAAACTCCAACACTAGAAAATCCGCAACTAGAAACTCCACAACTAGAAACTCCTCAACTAGAAACTCCACAACTTGAAACACCACAACTAGATACTCTAGAAACTCCCCAACTAGAAACTCCAACTCTTGAAACTCCGCTACTACAAATTCCACAACTAGAAACTCCACAACTTGAAACCCAACAAATAGATACTCCACAACTACCGAATCAAAAACTAGAAACTCCACTAGAAACTCCACAACCAGAAACTCCGACCTAAAAACTCCGCAACTAGAAATTCCACAACTACAAACTCCACAACTAGAGACTCCACAACAAGAAACTCCACAACTAGAAACTCCACAACTTGACACTCCACAACTAATAAACTCCGCAACTGGAAAATCTGCAACTAGAAACTCCACAGTTAAATACTTCACTACTTGAAACACCAAAACTAGATACTTAAAAACTTGCAACCCCACAACTAGATACTCCACAACTACAAATTTAACAACTAGAAACTCCACAGCTAGAAAATCCACCACTAGAAACTCCACAACTAGCAACGCCACAACTACAGACTCCGCAACTAGAAAACTCCGCAACTAGAAACTCCCAACCAGACACTCCGCAACTAGGAACTCTACAACTTCAAAATCCACAACTAGAAACTCCCCAACTTGAAACTCCACAACTAGATACACCACAACTACAAACTTCACAATCAGAAACTCCACAACTAGAAACTCCACAACTTGAAACTCCACAACTAATAAACTCCGCAACTAGAAAATCTGCAACTAGAAACTCTGCAACTAGAAACTCCACAGCTAGAAACTTCACTACTTGAAACACCACAACTAGATACTCCACAACTACGAATTCCACAACTACAAACTCCACAGCTAGAAACTTCACTACTTGAAACACTACAACTAGATACTCCAAAACTACGAATTCTACAACAATAAACTCCAAAACTAGAAACTCCGCAACTAGAAACTGCACAGCTAGAAACTCCTCAACTAGAAACTCCGCAACAAGAAACTCCACAACTAGAAACTCCACAACCAGAAACTCCGCAACTAGAAACTCCGCAACTAGAAATCCCACAACTAGAGACTCCACAACTAGAGACTTCTCAACTAGAAACTCCGCAACTAGAAAATCCACAACTAGAAACTCCACAGCTAGAAACTCCACATTTTGAAACACCACAACTAGATACTCCACAACTACAAATTCCATAACTAGAAACTCCACAACTTGAAACTCAACAAATTGATACTCCACAACTATGGATTCCACAACTAGAAACTCCACAACCAGAAACTCCGCAACTAGAAACTCCGCAACTTGAAATCCCACAACTAGAGACTCCACAGCTAGAGACTTCACAACTAGAAACTCCGCAACTAGAAAATCCACAACTAGAAACTCCACAGCTAGAAACTCCACATTTTGAAACACCACAACTAGATACTCCACAACTACAAACTCCACAACTAGAAACTTCACAACTACGAGCTCCACAACTACGAACCTCACAACTACAAACACCACAACAAGAAACTAAACAACTAGAAACTCCACAACTAGAGATTCCACAACCAGAAACTCCACAGCTAGAAACTCCACAACTTGAGACTTCGCATTTAGAGACTCGGCAACTAGAAACTCAACAACTAGTACTCCACAACTAGAAACTCCATAACTTGAAACACCACAACTAGATACTCCACAACTACAAATTTCACAACTAGAAACTCCACAACTAAAAACTCCGCAACTAGAAACTCCGCAACTAGAAACTCCACAGCTAGAACGTCCGCAACTAGAAACTCCGCCACTGCAATCTTCACAACTGGAAAACTCTACAACTAGAAACTCAGCAACTAGAAACTCCGCAACTACAAACTCCACAGCTAGAAACTCCACAACTTCAAACTCCACAACTAGAGACTCCACAACTAGAAACTCCACAACTACGAACTCCACAACTACGAACCCCAAAACTACAAACTCTACAACTAGAAACTCCACAACTAGAAACTCCACAACTTTAGACTTCGCAACTAGAAATCCACAACTAGAGACTCCACAACTAGGAACTCCACAACTAGAGACTTTACAACTAGAAACTCCGCAACTAGAAACTCCACAACTAGAAACTCCACAGCTAGAAACTCCAAAACTTAAATTACCACAACTAGATACTACAAAACTACAAATTCCACAACTAGAAACTCCACAACTTGAAACTCCACTACTAGAAAACTCCACAACTAGAAACTCCACAGCTAGAAACTTCACTACTTGAAACACTACAACTAGATACTCCAAAACTACGAAATCCACAACAATAAACTCCAACACTAGAAACTCCGCAACTAGAAACTCCACAACTTGAAACACCACAACTAGATACTCTAGAAACTTCACAACTAGAAACTCCACAACTTGAAACTCCGCCACTACAAATTCCACAACTAGAAACTCCACAACTTGAAACCCAACAAATAGATACTCCACAACTACGGACTCCAAAACTAGAAACTCCGACACAAGAAACTCCACATTCAGAAACTCCGACCTAAAAACTCCGCAACTAGAAACTCCACAACTACAAACTCCACAGCTAGAGACTCCACAACAAGAAACTCCACAGCTAGGAAGTCCGCAACTAGAAACTCTGCAACTAGAAACTCCACAACTAGAAACTCCGCAACTTGAAACTCCACAGCTAGAAACTCCAGAACTACAAACTCCACAACTAGAGACTCCACAACTAGAAACTTCACTACTACGAGCTCCACAACTACGAACCCCACAACTACAAACTCCACAACTAGAAACTAAACAACTAGAAACTCCACAACTTTAGACTTCGCAACTACAAACTCCACAACTAGAGACTCCACAATTAGAAACTCCACAACTAGAGATTCCACAACCAGAAACTCCACAGCTAGAAACTCCAGAACTTGAGACTTCGCATTTAGAGATTCGGCAACTAGAAACTCAACAACTAGAAACTCCACAACTTGAAACACCACAACTAGATACTCCACAGCTACAAATTTCACAACTAGAAACTCCACAACTAAAAACTCCGCAACTAGAAACTCCGCAACTAGAAACTCCACAGCTAGAAAGTCCGCAACTAGAAACTGTGCCACTGCAATCTTCACAACTGAAAAACTCTGCAACTAGTAACTCTGCAACTAGAAACTCCGCAACTACAAACTCCACAGCTAGAAACTCCACAACTACAAATTCCGCAACTAGAGACTCCACAACTAGAAACTCCACAGCTAGAAACTCCCAACTTGAGACTTCGCATTTAGAGATTCGGCAACTAGAAACTCAACAACTAGAAACTCCACAACTAGAAACTCCACAACTAGAAACTCCACAACTTGAAACACCACAACTAGATACTCCACAACTACAAATTTCACAACTAGAAACTCCACAACTAAAAATTCCGCAACTAGAAACTCCGCAACTAGAAACTCCACAGCTAGAAAGTCCGCAACTAGAAACTGCGCCACTGCAATCTTCACAACTGGAAAACTCTGCAACTAGAAAGTCCACAACTAAAAACTCCGCAACTAGAAACTCCGCAACTAGAAACTCCACAGCTAGAACGTCCGCAACTAGAAACTCCGCCACTGCAATCTTCACAACTGGAAAACTCTACAACTAGAAACTCAGCAACTAGAAACTCCGCAACTACAAACTCCACAGCTAGAAACTCCACAACTTCAAACTCCACAACTAGAGACTCCACAACTAGAAACTCCACAACTACGAACTCCACAACTACGAACCCCAAAACTACAAACTCTACAACTAGAAACTCCACAACTAGAAACTCCACAACTTTAGACCTCGCAACTAGAAATCCACAACTAGAGACTCCACAACTAGGAACTCCACAACTAGAGACTTTACAACTAGAAACTCCGCAACTAGAAACTCCACAACTAGAAACTCCACAGCTAGAAACTCCAAAACTTAAATTACCACAACTAGATACTACAAAACTACAAATTCCACAACTAGAAACTCCACAACTTGAAACTCCACTACTAGAAAACTCCACAACTAGAAACTCCACAGCTAGAAACTTCACTACTTGAAACACTACAACTAGATACTCCAAAACTACGAAATCCACAACAATAAACTCCAACACTAGAAACTCCGCAACTAGAAACTCCACAACTTGAAACACCACAACTAGATACTCTAGAAACTTCACAACTAGAAACTCCACAACTTGAAACTCCGCCACTACAAATTCTACAACTAGAAACTCCACAACTTGAAACCCAACAAATAGATACTCCACAACTACGGACTCCAAAACTAGAAACTCCGACACTAGAAACTCCACATTCAGAAACTCCGACCTAAAAACTCCGCAACTAGAAACTCCACAACTACAAACTCCACAGCTAGAGACTCCACAACAAGAAACTCCACAGCTAGGAAGTCCGCAACTAGAAACTCTGCAACTAGAAACTCCACAACTAGAAACTCCGCAACTTGAAACTCCACAGCTAGAAACTCCAGAACTACAAACTCCACAACTAGAGACTCCACAACTAGAAACTTCACTACTACGAGCTCCACAACTACGAACCCCACAACTACAAACTCCACAACTAGAAACTAAACAACTAGAAACTCCACAACTTTAGACTTCGCAACTACAAACTCCACAACTAGAGACTCCACAATTAGAAACTCCACAACTAGAGATTCCACAACCAGAAACTCCACAGCTAGAAACTCCAGAACTTGAGACTTCGCATTTAGAGATTCGGCAACTAGAAACTCAACAACTAGAAACTCCACAACTTGAAACACCACAACTAGATACTCCACAACTACAAATTTCACAACTAGAAACTCCACAACTAAAAACTCCGCAACTAGAAACTCCGCAACTAGAAACTCCACAGCTAGAAAGTCCGCAACTAGAAACTGTGCCACTGCAATCTTCACAACTGAAAAACTCTGCAACTAGTAACTCTGCAACTAGAAACTCCGCAACTACAAACTCCACAGCTAGAAACTCCACAACTACAAATTCCGCAACTAGAGACTCCACAACTAGAAACTCCACAGCTAGAAACTCCACAACTTGAGACTTCGCATTTAGAGATTCGGCAACTAGAAACTCAACAACTAGAAACTCCACAACTAGAAACTCCACAACTAGAAACTCCACAACTTGAAACACCACAACTAGATACTCCACAACTACAAATTTCACAACTAGAAACTCCACAACTAAAAATTCCGCAACTAGAAACTCCGCAACTAGAAACTCCACAGCTAGAAAGTCCGCAACTAGAAACTGCGCCACTGCAATCTTCACAACTGGAAAACTCTGCAACTAGAAAGTCCACAACTAGAATCTCTGCAACTAGAAACTCCACAACTAGAAACTGCACAGCTAGAAAATCTACCACTAGAAACTCCACAACTACAGACTCCACAACTACAGACTCCACAACTAGAAACTCCACAACTAGAAACTCCACAACCAGAAACTCCGCAACTAGAAATCCCACAACTAGAAACTCCACAACTAGAAACTCCACAACTTGCAACCCCACAACTAGATACTCCACAACTACAAATTTCACAACTAGAAACTCCACAACTAAAACTCCGCAACTAGAAACTCCACAGCTAGAAAGTCCGCAACTAGAAACTCTGCAACTAGAAACTCCGCAACTAGAAACTCCACAGCTAGAAAATCCACCACTAGAAACTCTACAACTAGCAACACAACAACTACAGACTCCGCAACTAGAAAACTCCGCAACTAGAAACTCCCAACCAGACACTCCGCAACTAGGAACTCTACAACTTCAAAATCCACAACTAGAAACTCCCCAACTTGAAACTCCGCAACTAGATACTCCACAACTACAAACTCCACAACTAGAAACTCCTCAACTAGAAACTCCACAACTTGAAACTCCACAACTAATAAACTCCGCAACTAGAAACTCTGCAACTAGAAACTCCACAGCTAGAAACTTCACTACTTGAAACACCACAACTAGATACTCCAAAACTACGAATTCTACAACAATAAACTCCAAAACTAGAAACTCCGCCACTAGAAACTCCACAACTAGAAACTCCTCAATTAGAAACTCCACAACCTGAAACACCACATCTAGATACTCCACAACTACAAACTCCACAACTAGAAACTCCACAACTAAAAACCCCACAACTTGAAACTCCGCAACTAGAAACTCCACAACTAGAAACTCCACAACCAGAAACTCCGCAACTGGAAACTCCGCAACTACAAATCCCACAACTAGAGACTCCACAACTAGAGACTTCCCAACTAGAAACTCCGCAACTAGAAAATCCACAACTAGAAACTCCACAGCTAGAAACTCCACATTTTGAAACACCACAACTAGATACTCCACAACTACAAATTCCATAACTAGAAACTCCACAACTTGAAACTCAACAAATAGATACTCCACAACTATGGACTCCACAACTAGAAACTCTAACACTAGAAACTCCACAACCAGAAACTCCGCAACTAAAAACTCCGCAACTAGAAACTTCACAGCTAGAAAATCCACAGCTAGAAATTCCACAACTAGAAACTCCACAACTACAGACTCCGCAACTATAAACTCCACAACTAGACAATCCGCAACTAGGAACTCTACAACTTCAAAATCCACAACTAGAAACTCCACAACTTGAAACTCCGCAACTAGAAACTCCGCCACTACAATCTCCACAACTGGAAAACTCCGCAACTAGAAACTCTGCAACTAGAAACTCCGCAACTAGAAACTCCAGAGCTAGAAACTCAACAACTACAAACTCCACAACTAGAGACTCCACAACTAGAAACTCCACAACTACGAGTCCCACAGCTACGAACCCCACAACTACAAACTCAACAACAAGAAACTAAACAACTAGAAACTCCACAACTAGAGATTCCACAACCAGAAACTCCACAGCTAGAAACTCCACAACTAGAGACTTTACAACTAGAAACTCCGCAACTAGAAACTCCACAACCAGAAACTTCACAGATAGAAACTCCAAAACTTGAATTACCACAACTAGATACTACACAACTACAAATTCCACAACTAGAAACTCCACAACTTGAAACTCCATAACTAGAAACTCCGCTACTAGAAAACTCCACAACTAGAAACTCCACAGCTAGAAATTTCACTACTTGAAACACTACAACTAGATACTCCAAAACTACGAATTCCACAACACTAAACTCCAACACTAGAAAATCCGCAACTAGAAACTCCACAACTAGAAACTCCTCAACTAGAAACTCCACAACTTGAAACACCACAACTAGATACTCTAGAAACTCCCCAACTAGAAACTCCAACTCTTGAAACTCCGCTACTACAAATTCCACAACTAGAAACTCCACAACTTGAAACCCAACAAATAGATACTCCACAACTACCGAATCAAAAACTAGAAACTCCACTAGAAACTCCACAACCAGAAACTCCGACCTAAAAACTCCGCAACTAGAAATTCCACAACTACAAACTCCACAACTAGAGACTCCACAACAAGAAACTCCACAACTAGAAACTCCACAACTTGACACTCCACAACTAATAAACTCCGCAACTGGAAAATCTGCAACTAGAAACTCCACAGTTAAATACTTCACTACTTGAAACACCAAAACTAGATACTTAAAAACTTGCAACCCCACAACTAGATACTCCACAACTACAAATTTAACAACTAGAAACTCCACAGCTAGAAAATCCACCACTAGAAACTCCACAACTAGCAACGCCACAACTACAGACTCCGCAACTAGAAAACTCCGCAACTAGAAACTCCCAACCAGACACTCCGCAACTAGGAACTCTACAACTTCAAAATCCACAACTAGAAACTCCCCAACTTGAAACTCCACAACTAGATACACCACAACTACAAACTTCACAATCAGAAACTCCACAACTAGAAACTCCACAACTTGAAACTCCACAACTAATAAACTCCGCAACTAGAAAATCTGCAACTAGAAACTCTGCAACTAGAAACTCCACAGCTAGAAACTTCACTACTTGAAACACCACAACTAGATACTCCACAACTACGAATTCCACAACTACAAACTCCACAGCTAGAAACTTCACTACTTGAAACACTACAACTAGATACTCCAAAACTACGAATTCTACAACAATAAACTCCAAAACTAGAAACTCCGCAACTAGAAACTGCACAGCTAGAAACTCCTCAACTAGAAACTCCGCAACAAGAAACTCCACAACTAGAAACTCCACAACCAGAAACTCCGCAACTAGAAACTCCGCAACTAGAAATCCCACAACTAGAGACTCCACAACTAGAGACTTCTCAACTAGAAACTCCGCAACTAGAAAATCCACAACTAGAAACTCCACAGCTAGAAACTCCACATTTTGAAACACCACAACTAGATACTCCACAACTACAAATTCCATAACTAGAAACTCCACAACTTGAAACTCAACAAATTGATACTCCACAACTATGGATTCCACAACTAGAAACTCCACAACCAGAAACTCCGCAACTAGAAACTCCGCAACTTGAAATCCCACAACTAGAGACTCCACAGCTAGAGACTTCACAACTAGAAACTCCGCAACTAGAAAATCCACAACTAGAAACTCCACAGCTAGAAACTCCACATTTTGAAACACCACAACTAGATACTCCACAACTACAAACTCCACAACTAGAAACTTCACAACTACGAGCTCCACAACTACGAACCTCACAACTACAAACACCACAACAAGAAACTAAACAACTAGAAACTCCACAACTAGAGATTCCACAACCAGAAACTCCACAGCTAGAAACTCCACAACTTGAGACTTCGCATTTAGAGACTCGGCAACTAGAAACTCAACAACTAGTACTCCACAACTAGAAACTCCATAACTTGAAACACCACAACTAGATACTCCACAACTACAAATTTCACAACTAGAAACTCCACAACTAAAAACTCCGCAACTAGAAACTCCGCAACTAGAAACTCCACAGCTAGAACGTCCGCAACTAGAAACTCCGCCACTGCAATCTTCACAACTGGAAAACTCTACAACTAGAAACTCAGCAACTAGAAACTCCGCAACTACAAACTCCACAGCTAGAAACTCCACAACTTCAAACTCCACAACTAGAGACTCCACAACTAGAAACTCCACAACTACGAACTCCACAACTACGAACCCCAAAACTACAAACTCTACAACTAGAAACTCCACAACTAGAAACTCCACAACTTTAGACTTCGCAACTAGAAATCCACAACTAGAGACTCCACAACTAGGAACTCCACAACTAGAGACTTTACAACTAGAAACTCCGCAACTAGAAACTCCACAACTAGAAACTCCACAGCTAGAAACTCCAAAACTTAAATTACCACAACTAGATACTACAAAACTACAAATTCCACAACTAGAAACTCCACAACTTGAAACTCCACTACTAGAAAACTCCACAACTAGAAACTCCACAGCTAGAAACTTCACTACTTGAAACACTACAACTAGATACTCCAAAACTACGAAATCCACAACAATAAACTCCAACACTAGAAACTCCGCAACTAGAAACTCCACAACTTGAAACACCACAACTAGATACTCTAGAAACTTCACAACTAGAAACTCCACAACTTGAAACTCCGCCACTACAAATTCCACAACTAGAAACTCCACAACTTGAAACCCAACAAATAGATACTCCACAACTACGGACTCCAAAACTAGAAACTCCGACACAAGAAACTCCACATTCAGAAACTCCGACCTAAAAACTCCGCAACTAGAAACTCCACAACTACAAACTCCACAGCTAGAGACTCCACAACAAGAAACTCCACAGCTAGGAAGTCCGCAACTAGAAACTCTGCAACTAGAAACTCCACAACTAGAAACTCCGCAACTTGAAACTCCACAGCTAGAAACTCCAGAACTACAAACTCCACAACTAGAGACTCCACAACTAGAAACTTCACTACTACGAGCTCCACAACTACGAACCCCACAACTACAAACTCCACAACTAGAAACTAAACAACTAGAAACTCCACAACTTTAGACTTCGCAACTACAAACTCCACAACTAGAGACTCCACAATTAGAAACTCCACAACTAGAGATTCCACAACCAGAAACTCCACAGCTAGAAACTCCAGAACTTGAGACTTCGCATTTAGAGATTCGGCAACTAGAAACTCAACAACTAGAAACTCCACAACTTGAAACACCACAACTAGATACTCCACAGCTACAAATTTCACAACTAGAAACTCCACAACTAAAAACTCCGCAACTAGAAACTCCGCAACTAGAAACTCCACAGCTAGAAAGTCCGCAACTAGAAACTGTGCCACTGCAATCTTCACAACTGAAAAACTCTGCAACTAGTAACTCTGCAACTAGAAACTCCGCAACTACAAACTCCACAGCTAGAAACTCCACAACTACAAATTCCGCAACTAGAGACTCCACAACTAGAAACTCCACAGCTAGAAACTCCCAACTTGAGACTTCGCATTTAGAGATTCGGCAACTAGAAACTCAACAACTAGAAACTCCACAACTAGAAACTCCACAACTAGAAACTCCACAACTTGAAACACCACAACTAGATACTCCACAACTACAAATTTCACAACTAGAAACTCCACAACTAAAAATTCCGCAACTAGAAACTCCGCAACTAGAAACTCCACAGCTAGAAAGTCCGCAACTAGAAACTGCGCCACTGCAATCTTCACAACTGGAAAACTCTGCAACTAGAAAGTCCACAACTAAAAACTCCGCAACTAGAAACTCCGCAACTAGAAACTCCACAGCTAGAACGTCCGCAACTAGAAACTCCGCCACTGCAATCTTCACAACTGGAAAACTCTACAACTAGAAACTCAGCAACTAGAAACTCCGCAACTACAAACTCCACAGCTAGAAACTCCACAACTTCAAACTCCACAACTAGAGACTCCACAACTAGAAACTCCACAACTACGAACTCCACAACTACGAACCCCAAAACTACAAACTCTACAACTAGAAACTCCACAACTAGAAACTCCACAACTTTAGACCTCGCAACTAGAAATCCACAACTAGAGACTCCACAACTAGGAACTCCACAACTAGAGACTTTACAACTAGAAACTCCGCAACTAGAAACTCCACAACTAGAAACTCCACAGCTAGAAACTCCAAAACTTAAATTACCACAACTAGATACTACAAAACTACAAATTCCACAACTAGAAACTCCACAACTTGAAACTCCACTACTAGAAAACTCCACAACTAGAAACTCCACAGCTAGAAACTTCACTACTTGAAACACTACAACTAGATACTCCAAAACTACGAAATCCACAACAATAAACTCCAACACTAGAAACTCCGCAACTAGAAACTCCACAACTTGAAACACCACAACTAGATACTCTAGAAACTTCACAACTAGAAACTCCACAACTTGAAACTCCGCCACTACAAATTCTACAACTAGAAACTCCACAACTTGAAACCCAACAAATAGATACTCCACAACTACGGACTCCAAAACTAGAAACTCCGACACTAGAAACTCCACATTCAGAAACTCCGACCTAAAAACTCCGCAACTAGAAACTCCACAACTACAAACTCCACAGCTAGAGACTCCACAACAAGAAACTCCACAGCTAGGAAGTCCGCAACTAGAAACTCTGCAACTAGAAACTCCACAACTAGAAACTCCGCAACTTGAAACTCCACAGCTAGAAACTCCAGAACTACAAACTCCACAACTAGAGACTCCACAACTAGAAACTTCACTACTACGAGCTCCACAACTACGAACCCCACAACTACAAACTCCACAACTAGAAACTAAACAACTAGAAACTCCACAACTTTAGACTTCGCAACTACAAACTCCACAACTAGAGACTCCACAATTAGAAACTCCACAACTAGAGATTCCACAACCAGAAACTCCACAGCTAGAAACTCCAGAACTTGAGACTTCGCATTTAGAGATTCGGCAACTAGAAACTCAACAACTAGAAACTCCACAACTTGAAACACCACAACTAGATACTCCACAACTACAAATTTCACAACTAGAAACTCCACAACTAAAAACTCCGCAACTAGAAACTCCGCAACTAGAAACTCCACAGCTAGAAAGTCCGCAACTAGAAACTGTGCCACTGCAATCTTCACAACTGAAAAACTCTGCAACTAGTAACTCTGCAACTAGAAACTCCGCAACTACAAACTCCACAGCTAGAAACTCCACAACTACAAATTCCGCAACTAGAGACTCCACAACTAGAAACTCCACAGCTAGAAACTCCACAACTTGAGACTTCGCATTTAGAGATTCGGCAACTAGAAACTCAACAACTAGAAACTCCACAACTAGAAACTCCACAACTAGAAACTCCACAACTTGAAACACCACAACTAGATACTCCACAACTACAAATTTCACAACTAGAAACTCCACAACTAAAAATTCCGCAACTAGAAACTCCGCAACTAGAAACTCCACAGCTAGAAAGTCCGCAACTAGAAACTGCGCCACTGCAATCTTCACAACTGGAAAACTCTGCAACTAGAAAGTCCACAACTAGAATCTCTGCAACTAGAAACTCCACAACTAGAAACTGCACAGCTAGAAAATCTACCACTAGAAACTCCACAACTACAGACTCCACAACTACAGACTCCACAACTAGAAACTCCACAACTAGAAACTCCACAACCAGAAACTCCGCAACTAGAAATCCCACAACTAGAAACTCCACAACTAGAAACTCCACAACTTGCAACCCCACAACTAGATACTCCACAACTACAAATTTCACAACTAGAAACTCCACAACTAAAACTCCGCAACTAGAAACTCCACAGCTAGAAAGTCCGCAACTAGAAACTCTGCAACTAGAAACTCCGCAACTAGAAACTCCACAGCTAGAAAATCCACCACTAGAAACTCTACAACTAGCAACACAACAACTACAGACTCCGCAACTAGAAAACTCCGCAACTAGAAACTCCCAACCAGACACTCCGCAACTAGGAACTCTACAACTTCAAAATCCACAACTAGAAACTCCCCAACTTGAAACTCCGCAACTAGATACTCCACAACTACAAACTCCACAACTAGAAACTCCTCAACTAGAAACTCCACAACTTGAAACTCCACAACTAATAAACTCCGCAACTAGAAACTCTGCAACTAGAAACTCCACAGCTAGAAACTTCACTACTTGAAACACCACAACTAGATACTCCAAAACTACGAATTCTACAACAATAAACTCCAAAACTAGAAACTCCGCCACTAGAAACTCCACAACTAGAAACTCCTCAATTAGAAACTCCACAACCTGAAACACCACATCTAGATACTCCACAACTACAAACTCCACAACTAGAAACTCCACAACTAAAAACCCCACAACTTGAAACTCCGCAACTAGAAACTCCACAACTAGAAACTCCACAACCAGAAACTCCGCAACTGGAAACTCCGCAACTACAAATCCCACAACTAGAGACTCCACAACTAGAGACTTCCCAACTAGAAACTCCGCAACTAGAAAATCCACAACTAGAAACTCCACAGCTAGAAACTCCACATTTTGAAACACCACAACTAGATACTCCACAACTACAAATTCCATAACTAGAAACTCCACAACTTGAAACTCAACAAATAGATACTCCACAACTATGGACTCCACAACTAGAAACTCTAACACTAGAAACTCCACAACCAGAAACTCCGCAACTAAAAACTCCGCAACTAGAAACTTCACAGCTAGAAAATCCACAGCTAGAAATTCCACAACTAGAAACTCCACAACTACAGACTCCGCAACTATAAACTCCACAACTAGACAATCCGCAACTAGGAACTCTACAACTTCAAAATCCACAACTAGAAACTCCACAACTTGAAACTCCGCAACTAGAAACTCCGCCACTACAATCTCCACAACTGGAAAACTCCGCAACTAGAAACTCTGCAACTAGAAACTCCGCAACTAGAAACTCCAGAGCTAGAAACTCAACAACTACAAACTCCACAACTAGAGACTCCACAACTAGAAACTCCACAACTACGAGTCCCACAGCTACGAACCCCACAACTACAAACTCAACAACTAGAAATTCCACAACTAGAAACTCAACAACTTTAGACTTCGCAACTAGAAACTCCACAACTAGAGACTCCACAACTAGGAACTCCACAACTAGAGACTCCACAACCAGAAACTCCACAGCTAGAAATTCCGCAGCTTGAGACTTCGTATGTAGAGACTCGGCAACTAGAAACACAACAACTAGAAACTCCACAACGAGAAACTCCACAACTAGAAACTCCACAACTTGAAACACCACAACTAGATACTCCACAAAAATAAATTTCATAACTAGAAACTCCACAGCTAGAAAGTCTGCAACTAGAAACTAAGCAACTAGAAACTCCGCAACTAGAAACTCCACAGCTAGTAAATCCACCACTAGAAACTCCGCAACTAGCAACTCCACAACTACAGACTCCGCAACTAGAAAACTCCGCAACTAGAAACTCCCAACCAGACACTCCGATACTAGGAACTCTACAACTTCAAAATCCACAACTAGAAACTCCCCAACTTGAAACACCACAACTAGATACTCCACAACTACAAACTCCACAACTAGAAACTCCGCCACTAGAAACTCCACAACTAATAAACTCCGCAACTAGAAACTCCACAACTTGAGACTCCATAACTAGGAACTCCACAACTAGAAACTCCACAACTACAGACTCCACAACTACAGACTCCTCAACTAGAAACTCCACAACTAGAAACTCCACAACCAGAAACTCCGCAACTAGAAACTCCGCAACTAGAAATCCCACAACTAGAGACTCCACAGCTAGAAACTCCACATTTTGAAACACCACAACTAGATACTCCACAACTACAAATTCCATAACTAGAAACTCCACAACTTGAAGCTCAACAAATAGATACTCCACAACTACAAATTCCATAACTAAAAACTCCACAACTTGAAACTCAACAAATAGATACTCCACAACTATGGACTCCACATTTAGAAACTCTAACACTAGAAACTCCATAACCAGAACTCCGCAACTAAAAACTCCGCAACTAGAAACTCCACAGTTAGAAAATCCACAGCTAGAAATTCCACAACTAGAAACTCCACAACTACAGACTCCGCAACTATAAACTCCGCAACTAGACAATCCGCAACTTGAAACTCCACAACTTGAAACCCAACAAATAGATACTCCACAACTACGGACTCCACATTTAGAAACTCCATAACTAGAAACATCACTACTAGAAAACTCCGCAACTAGAAACTCTGCAACTAGTAACTGCGCAACTAGAAACTCCACAGCTAGAAACTTCACTACTTCAAACACCACAACGAGATACTCCAAAACTACGAATTCCACAACTAGAAACTCCACAACTAGAAACTCCGCAACTAGAAACTCCTCAACTAGAAACTCCACAACTTGAAACACCACAACTAGATACTCCACAACTAGAAATTCCACAACTAGAAGCTCCACAACTAGAAATTCCGCAACTAGAAACTCCACAACTAGAGACTCCATAAATCTAAACTTCACAACTAGAAACTCCACAACCAGAAACTCCGCAAATAGAAACTCCGCAACTAGAAATCCCACAACTAGAGACTCCACAACTAGAGACTTCACAACTAGAAACTCCGCAACTAGAAACTCCACAGCTAGAAACTCCACAACTAGACAATCCGCAACTAGGAACTCTACAACTTCAAAATCCACAACTAAAAACTCATCAACTTGAAACTCCACAACTAGATACTCCACAACTGTAAACTCCACAACTTGAAACTCCGCAACTAGAAACACCGCCACTACAATCTCCACAACTGGAAAACTCTGCAACTAGAAACTCTGCAACTAGAAACTCCGCAACTAGAAACTCCACAGCTAGAAACTCCACAACTACAAACTCCACAACTAGAGACTCCACAACTAGAAACTTCACAACTACGAACTCAACAACTACGAACCCCACAACTACAAACTCCACAACTAGAAACTAAACAACTAGAAACTCCACAACTTTAGACTTCGCAACTACAAACTCCACAACTAGAGACTCCACAACTAGGAACTCCACAACTAGAGACTCCACAACCAGAAACTCCACAGCTAGAAACTCCACAACTTGAGACTTCGCATTTAAAGACTCGGCAACTAGAAACTCAACAACTAGAAACTCCACATTTTGAAACTCCACAACTAGAAACTCCACAACTTGAAACACCACAACTAGATACTCCACAACTACAAATTTCACAACTAGAAACTCCACAACTAAAAACTCCGCAACTATAAACTCCGCAACTAGAAACTCCACAGCTAGAAAGCCCGCAACTAGAAACTCCGCCACTGCAATCTTCACAACTGGAAAACTCTGCAACTAGAAACTCTGCAACTAGAAACTCCGCAACTAGAAACTCAACAGCTAGAAACTCCACAACTACAAACTCCAGAACTAGAGACTCCACAACTAGAAACTTCACAACTACGAACTCCACAACTACGAACCCCACAACTACAAACTCCACAACTAGAAACTAAACAACTAGAAACTCCACAACTTTAGACTTCGCAACTACAAACTCCACAACTAGAGACTCCACAACTAGGAACTCCACAACTAGAGACTCCACAACCAGAAACTCCACAGCTAGAAACTCCACAACTTGAGACTTCGCATTTAGAGACTCGGCAACTAGAATCTCATCAACTAGAAACTCCACAACGAGAAACTCCACAACGAGAAACTCCACAACTAGAAACTCCACAACTTGAAACACCACAACTAGATACTCCACAACTACAAATTTCACAACTAGAAACTCACAACTAAAAACTCCGCAACTATAAACTCCGCAACTAGAAACTCCACAGCTAGAAAGTCCGCAACTAGAAACTCCGCCACTGCAATTTTCACAGCTAGAAACTCCACAACTACAAACTCCACAACTAGAGACTCCACAACTAGAAACTCCACAACTACGAATTCCACAACTACGAACCCCATAACTACAAACTCCACAACTAGAAACTCCACAACTACAAACTCCACAACTTTAGACTTCGCAACTAGAAATTCACAACTAGAGACTCCGCAACTAGGAACTCCACAACTAGACTCCACAACCAGAAACTCCACAGCTAGAAACTCCACAACTAGAGACTTTACAACTAGAAACTCCGCAACTAGAAACTCCACAACTAGAAACTTCACAGATAGAAACTCCAAAACTTGAATTACCACAACTAGATACTACACAACTACAAATTCCACAACTAGAAACTCCACAACTTGAAACTCCATAACTAGAAACTCCGCTACTAGAAAACTCCACAACTAGAAACTCCACAGCTAGAAATTTCACTACTTGAAACACTACAACTAGATACTCAAAAACTACAAATTCCACAACAATAAACTCCTACACTAGAAAATCCGCAACTAGAAACTCCACAACTAGAAACTCCTCAACTAGAAACTCCACAACTTGAAACACCACAACTAGATACTCTAGAAACTCCCCAACTAGAAACTCCACAACTTGAAACTCCGCTACTACAAATTCCACAACTAAAAACTTTACAACTTGAAACCCAACAAATAGATACTCCACAACTACCGAACCCAAAACTAGAAACTCCACTAGAAACTCCACAACCAGAAACTCCGACCTAAAAACTCCGCAACTAGAAATTCCACAACTACAAACTCCACAACTAGAGACTCCACAACAAGAAACTCCACAAATAGAAACTCCACAACTTGACACTCCACAACTAATAAACTCCGCAACTGGAAAATCTGCAACTAGAAACTCCACAGTTAGATACTTCACTACTTGAAACACCAAAACTAGATACTTCACAACTTGCAACCCCACAACTAGATACTCCACAACTACAAATTTCACAACTAGAAACTCCACAGCTAGAAAATCCACCACTAGAAACTCCACAACTAGCAACGCCACAACTACAGACTCCGCAACTAGAAAACTCCGCAACTAGAAACTCCCAACCAGACACTCCGCAACTAGGAACTCTACAACTTCAAAATCCACAACTAGAAACTCCCCAACTTGAAACTCCACAACTAGATACACCACAACTACAAACTTCACAATCAGAAACTCCACAACTAGAAACTCCACAACTTGAAACTCCACAACTAATAAACTCCGCAACTAGAAAATCTGCAACTAGAAACTCTGCAACTAGAAACTCCACAGCTAGAAACTTCACTACTTGAAACACCACAACTAGATACTCCACAACTACGAATTCCACAACTAGAAACTCCACAGCTAGAAACTTCACTACTTGAAACGCTACAACTAGATACTCCAAAACTACGAATTCTACAACAATAAACTCCAAAACTAGAAACTCCGCAACTAGAAACTGCACAGCTAGAAACTCCTCAACTAGAAACTCCACAACTTGAAACACCACAACTAGATACTCCACAACTACAAACTCCACCACTAGAAACTCCACAACTAAAAACTCCACAACTTGAAACTCCGCAACAAGAAACTCCACAACTAGAAACTCCACAACCAGAAACTCCGCAACTAGAAACTCCGCAACTAGAAATCCCACAACTAGAGACTCCACAACTAGAGACTTCACAACTAGAAACTCCGCAACTAGAAAATCCACAACTAGAAACTCCACAGCTAGAAACTTCACATTTTGAAACACCACAACTAGGTACTCCACAACTACAAATTCCATAACTAGAAACTCCACAACTTGAAACTCAACAAATTGATACTCCACAACTATGGATTCCACAACTAGAAACTCCACAACCAGAAACTCCGCAACTAGAAACTCCGCAACTAGAAATCCCACAACTAGAGACTCCACAACTAGAGACTTCACAACTAGAAACTCCGCAACTAGAAAATCCACAACTAGAAACTCCACAGCTAGAAACTCCACATTTTGAAACACCACAACTAGATACTCCACAACTACAAACTCCACAACTAGAGACTCCACAACTAGAAACTTCACAACTACGAGCTCCACAACTACGAACCCCACAACTACAAACACCACAACAAGAAACTAAACAACTAGAAACTCCACAACTAGAGATTCCACAACCAGAAACTCCACAGCTAGAAACTCCACAACTTGAGACTTCGCATTTAGAGACTCGGCAACTAGAAACTCAACAACTAGTACTCCACAACTAGAAACTCCATAACTTGAAACACCACAACTAGACACTCCACAACTACAAATTTCACAACTAGAAACTCCACAACTAAAAACTCCGCAACTAGAAACTCCGCAACTAGAAACTCCACAGCTAGAAAGTCCGCAACTAGAAACTCTGCAACTAGAAACTCCGCAACTAGAAACTCCACAGCTAGAAAATCCACCACTAGAAACTCCACAACTAGCAACACAACAACTACAGACTCCGCAACTAGAAAACTCCGCAACTAGAAACTTCCAACCAGACACTCCGCAACTAGGAACTCTACAACTTCAAAATCCACAACTAGAAACTCCCCAACTTGAAACTCCGCAACTAGATACTCCACAACTACAAACTCCACAACTAGAAACTCCTCAACTAGAAACTCCACAACTTGAAACTCCACAACTAATAAACTCCGCAACTAGAAACTCTGCAACTAGAAACTCCACAGCTAGAAACTTCACTACTTGAAACACCACAACTAGATACTCCAAAACTACGAATTCTACAACAATAAACTCCAAAACTAGAAACTCCGCCACTAGAAACTCCACAACTAGAAACTCCTCAATTAGAAACTCCACAACCTGAAACACCACATCTAGATACTCCACAACTACAAACTCCACAACTAGAAACTCCACAACTAAAAACCCCACAACTTGAAACTCCGCAACTAGAAACTCCACAACTAGAAACTCCACAACCAGAAACTCCGCAACTAGAAACTCCGCAACTAGAAATCCCACAACTAGAGACTCCACAACTAGAGACTTCACAACTAGAAACTCCGCAACTAGAAAATCCACAACTAGAAACTCCACAGCTAGAAACTCCACATTTTGAAACACCACAACTAGATACTCCACAACTACAAATTCCATAACTAGAAACTCCACAACTTGAAACTCAACAAATAGATACTCCACAACTAGAAACTCTAACACTAGAAACTCCACAACCAGAAACTCCGCAACTAAAAACTCCGCAACTAGAAACTCCACAGCTAGAAAATCCACAGCTAGAAATTCCACAACTAGAAACTCCACAACTACAGACTCCGCAACTATAAACTCCACAACTAGACAATCCGCAACTAGGAACTCTACAACTTCAAAATCCACAACTAAAAACTTCACAACTTGAAACTCCAACTCTAGATACTCCACAACTACAAACTCCACAACTAGAAACTCCACAACTTGAAACTCCGCAACTAGAAACTCCGCCACTACAATCTCCACAACTGGAAAACTCCGCAACTAGAAACTCTGCAACTAGAAACTCCGCAACTAGAAACTCCAGAGCTAGAAACTCAACAACTACAAACTCCACAACTAGAGACTCCACAACTAGAAACTCCACAACTACGAGTCCCACAGCTACGAACCCCACAACTACAAACTCAACAACTAGAAATTCCACAACTAAAAACTCAACAACTTTAGACTTCGCAACTAGAAACTCCACAACTAGAGACTCCACAACTAGGAACTCCACAACTAGAGACTCCACAACCAGAAACTCCACAGCTAGAAATTCCGCAGCTTGAGACTTCGTATGTAGAGACTCGGCAACTAGAAACACAACAACTAGAAACTCCACAACGAGAAACTCCACAACTAGAAACTCCACAACTTGAAACACCACAACTAGATACTCCACAAAAACAAATTTCATAACTCTAAACTCCACAGCTAGAAAGTCTGCAACTAGAAACTAAGCAACTAGAAACTCCGCAACTAGAAACTCCACAGCTAGTAAATCCACCACTAGAAACTCCGCAACTAGCAACTCCACAACTACAGACTCCGCAACTAGAAAACTCCGCAACTAGAAACTCCCAACCAGACACTCCGATACTAGGAACTCTACAACTTCAAAATCCACAACTAGAAACTCCCCAACTTGAAACACCACAACTAGATACTCCACAACTACAAACTCCACAACTAGAAACTCCGCCACTAGAAACTCCACAACTAATAAACTCCGCAACTAGAAACTCCACAACTAGAGACTCCATAACTAGGAACTCCACAACTAGAAACTCCACAACTACAGACTCCACAACTACAGACTCTTCAACTAGAAACTCCACAACTAGAAACTCCACAACCAGAAACTCCGCAACTAGAAACTCCGCAACTAGAAATCCCACAACTAGAAACTCCACAGCTAGAAACTCCACATTTTGAAACACCACAACTAGATACTCCACAACTACAAATTCCATAACTAGAAACTCCACAACTTGAAACTCAACAAATAGATACTCCACAACTACAAATTCCATAACTAAAAACTCCACAACTTGAAACTCAACAAATAGATACTCCACAACTATGGACTCCACATTTAGAAACTCTAACACTAGAAACTCCATAACCAGAAACTCCGCAACTAAAAACTCCGCAACTAGAAACTCCACAGTTAGAAAATCCACAGCTAGAAATTCCACAACTAGAAACTCCACAACTACAGACTCCGCAACTATAAACTCCGCAACTAGACAATCCGCAACTTGAAACTCCACAACTTGAAACCCAACAAATAGAGTCTCCACAACTACGGACTCCACAACTAGAAACTCCATAACTAGAAACATCACTACTAGAAAACTCCGCAACTAGAAACTCTGCAACTAGAAACTCCGCAACTAGAAACTCCTCAACTAGAAACTCCACAACTTGAAACACCAAAACTTAAATTACCACAACTAGATACTACAAAACTACAAATTCCACAACTAGAAACTCCACAACTTGAAACTCCACTACTAGAAAACTCCACAACTAGAAACTCCACAGCTAGAAACTTCACTACTTGAAACACTACAACTAGATACTCCAAAACTACGAAATCCACAACAATAAACTCCAACACTAGAAACTCCGCAACTAGAAACTCCACAACTTGAAACACCACAACTAGATACTCTAGAAACTTCACAACTAGAAACTCCACAACTTGAAACTCCGCCACTACAAATTCCACAACTAGAAACTCCACAACTTGAAACCCAACAAATAGATACTCCACAACTACGGACTCCAAAACTAGAAACTCCGACACTAGAAACTCCACATTCAGAAACTCCGACCTAAAAACTCCGCAACTAGAAACTCCACAACTACAAACTCCACAGCTAGAGACTCCACAACAAGAAACTCCACAGCTAGGAAGTCCGCAACTAGAAACTCTGCAACTAGAAACTCCACAACTAGAAACTCCGCAACTTGAAACTCCACAGCTAGAAACTCCAGAACTACAAACTCCACAACTAGAGACTCCACAACTAGAAACTTCACTACTACGAGCTCCACAACTACGAACCCCACAACTACAAACTCCACAACTAGAAACTAAACAACTAGAAACTCCACAACTTTAGACTTCGCAACTACAAACTCCACAACTAGAGACTCCACAATTAGAAACTCCACAACTAGAGATTCCACAACCAGAAACTCCACAGCTAGAAACTCCAGAACTTGAGACTTCGCATTTAGAGATTCGGCAACTAGAAACTCAACAACTAGAAACTCCACAACTTGAAACACCACAACTAGATACTCCACAACTACAAATTTCACAACTAGAAACTCCACAACTAAAAACTCCGCAACTAGAAACTCCGCAACTAGAAACTCCACAGCTAGAAAGTCCGCAACTAGAAACTGTGCCACTGCAATCTTCACAACTGAAAAACTCTGCAACTAGTAACTCTGCAACTAGAAACTCCGCAACTACAAACTCCACAGCTAGAAACTCCACAACTACAAATTCCGCAACTAGAGACTCCACAACTAGAAACTCCACAGCTAGAAACTCCACAACTTGAGACTTCGCATTTAGAGATTCGGCAACTAGAAACTCAACAACTAGAAACTCCACAACTAGAAACTCCACAACTAGAAACTCCACAACTTGAAACACCACAACTAGATACTCCACAACTACAAATTTCACAACTAGAAACTCCACAACTAAAAATTCCGCAACTAGAAACTCCGCAACTAGAAACTCCACAGCTAGAAAGTCCGCAACTAGAAACTGCGCCACTGCAATCTTCACAACTGGAAAACTCTGCAACTAGAAAGTCCACAACTAAAAACTCCGCAACTAGAAACTCCGCAACTAGAAACTCCACAGCTAGAACGTCCGCAACTAGAAACTCCGCCACTGCAATCTTCACAACTGGAAAACTCTACAACTAGAAACTCAGCAACTAGAAACTCCGCAACTACAAACTCCACAGCTAGAAACTCCACAACTTCAAACTCCACAACTAGAGACTCCACAACTAGAAACTCCACAACTACGAACTCCACAACTACGAACCCCAAAACTACAAACTCTACAACTAGAAACTCCACAACTAGAAACTCCACAACTTTAGACTTCGCAACTAGAAATCCACAACTAGAGACTCCACAACTAGGAACTCCACAACTAGAGACTTTACAACTAGAAACTCCGCAACTAGAAACTCCACAACTAGAAACTCCACAGCTAGAAACTCCAAAACTTAAATTACCACAACTAGATACTACAAAACTACAAATTCCACAACTAGAAACTCCACAACTTGAAACTCCACTACTAGAAAACTCCACAACTAGAAACTCCACAGCTAGAAACTTCACTACTTGAAACACTACAACTAGATACTCCAAAACTACGAAATCCACAACAATAAACTCCAACACTAGAAACTCCGCAACTAGAAACTCCACAACTTGAAACACCACAACTAGATACTCTAGAAACTTCACAACTAGAAACTCCACAACTTGAAACTCCGCCACTACAAATTCCACAACTAGAAACTCCACAACTTGAAACCCAACAAATAGATACTCCACAACTACGGACTCCAAAACTAGAAACTCCGACACTAGAAACTCCACATTCAGAAACTCCGACCTAAAAACTCCGCAACTAGAAACTCCACAACTACAAACTCCACAGCTAGAGACTCCACAACAAGAAACTCCACAGCTAGGAAGTCCGCAACTAGAAACTCTGCAACTAGAAACTCCACAACTAGAAACTCCGCAACTTGAAACTCCACAGCTAGAAACTCCAGAACTACAAACTCCACAACTAGAGACTCCACAACTAGAAACTTCACTACTACGAGCTCCACAACTACGAACCCCACAACTACAAACTCCACAACTAGAAACTAAACAACTAGAAACTCCACAACTTTAGACTTCGCAACTACAAACTCCACAACTAGAGACTCCACAATTAGAAACTCCACAACTAGAGATTCCACAACCAGAAACTCCACAGCTAGAAACTCCAGAACTTGAGACTTCGCATTTAGAGATTCGGCAACTAGAAACTCAACAACTAGAAACTCCACAACTTGAAACACCACAACTAGATACTCCACAACTACAAATTTCACAACTAGAAACTCCACAACTAAAAACTCCGCAACTAGAAACTCCGCAACTAGAAACTCCACAGCTAGAAAGTCCGCAACTAGAAACTGTGCCACTGCAATCTTCACAACTGAAAAACTCTGCAACTAGTAACTCTGCAACTAGAAACTCCGCAACTACAAACTCCACAGCTAGAAACTCCACAACTACAAATTCCGCAACTAGAGACTCCACAACTAGAAACTCCACAGCTAGAAACTCCACAACTTGAGACTTCGCATTTAGAGATTCGGCAACTAGAAACTCAACAACTAGAAACTCCACAACTAGAAACTCCACAACTAGAAACTCCACAACTTGAAACACCACAACTAGATACTCCACAACTACAAATTTCACAACTAGAAACTCCACAACTAAAAATTCCGCAACTAGAAACTCCGCAACTAGAAACTCCACAGCTAGAAAGTCCGCAACTAGAAACTGCGCCACTGCAATCTTCACAACTGGAAAACTCTGCAACTAGAAAGTCCGCAACTAGAATCTCTGCAACTATAAACTCCACAACTAGAAACTGCACAGCTAGAAAATCTACCACTAGAAACTCCACAACTACAGACTCCACAACTACAGAGTCCACAACTAGAAACTCCACAACCAGAAACTCCGCAACTAGAAATCCCACAACTAGAAACTCCACAACTAGAAACTCCACAACTTGCAACCCCACAACTAGATACTCCACAACTACAAATTTCACAACTAGAAACTCCACAACTAAAACTCCGCAACTAGAAACTCCACAGCTAGAAAGTCCGCAACTAGAAACTCTGCAACTAGAAACTCCGCAACTAGAAACTCCACAGCTAGAAAATCCACCACTAGAAACTCTACAACTAGCAACACAACAACTACAGACTCCGCAACTAGAAAACTCCGCAACTAGAAACTCCCAACCAGACACTCCGCAACTAGGAACTCTACAACTTCAAAATCCACAACTAGAAACTCCCCAACTTGAAACTCCGCAACTAGATACTCCACAACTACAAACTCCACAACTAGAAACTCCTCAACTAGAAACTCCACAACTTGAAACTCCACAACTAATAAACTCCGCAACTAGAAACTCTGCAACTAGAAACTCCACAGCTAGAAACTTCACTACTTGAAACACCACAACTAGATACTCCAAAACTACGAATTCTACAACAATAAACTCCAAAACTAGAAACTCCGCCACTAGAAACTCCACAACTAGAAACTCCTCAATTAGAAACTCCACAACCTGAAACACCACATCTAGATACTCCACAACTACAAACTCCACAACTAGAAACTCCACAACTAAAAACCCCACAACTTGAAACTCCGCAACTAGAAACTCCACAACTAGAAACTCCACAACCAGAAACTCCGCAACTAGAAACTCCGCAACTAGAAATCCCACAACTAGAGACTCCACAACTAGAGACTTCACAACTAGAAACTCCGCAACTAGAACATCCACAACTAGAAACTCCACAGCTAGAAACTCCACATTTTGAAACACCACAACTAGATACTCCACAACTACAAATTCCATAACTAGAAACTCCACAACTTGAAACTCAACAAATAGATACTCCACAACTATGGACTCCACAACTAGAAACTCTAACACTAGAAACTCCACAACCAGAAACTCCGCAACTAAAAACTCCGCAACTAGAAACTCCACAGCTAGAAAATCCACAGCTAGAAATTCCACAACTAGAAACTCCACAACTACAGACTCCGCAACTATAAACTCCACAACTAGACAATCCGCAACTAGGAACTCTACAACTTCAAAATCCACAACTAGAAACTCCACAACTTGAAACTCCGCAACTAGAAACTCCGCCACTACAATCTCCACAACTGGAAAACTCCGCAACTAGAAACTCTGCAACTAGAAACTCCGCAACTAGAAACTCCAGAGCTAGAAACTCAACAACTACAAACTCCACAACTAGAGACTCCACAACTAGAAACTCCACAACTACGAGTCCCACAGCTACGAACCCCACAACTACAAACTCAACAACTAGAAATTCCACAACTAGAAACTCAACAACTTTAGACTTCGCAACTAGAAACTCCACAACTAGAGACTCCACAACTAGGAACTCCACAACTAGAGACTCCACAACCAGAAACTCCACAGCTAGAAATTCCGCAGCTTGAGACTTCGTATGTAGAGACTCGGCAACTAGAAACACAACAACTAGAAACTCCACAACGAGAAACTCCACAACTAGAAACTCCACAACTTGAAACACCACAACTAGATACTCCACAACTACAAATTTCACAACTAGAAACTCCACAACTAAAAATTCCGCAACTAGAAACTCCGCAACTAGAAACTCCACAGCTAGAAAGTCCGCAACTAGAAACTGCGCCACTGCAATCTTCACAACTGGAAAACTCTGCAACTAGAAAGTCCACAACTAGAATCTCTGCAACTAGAAACTCCACAACTAGAAACTGCACAGCTAGAAAATCTACCACTAGAAACTCCACAACTACAGACTCCACAACTACAGACTCCACAACTAGAAACTCCACAACCAGAAACTCCGCAACTAGAAATCCCACAACTAGAAACTCCACAACTAGAAACTCCACAACTTGCAACCCCACAACTAGATACTCCACAACTACAAATTTCACAACTAGAAACTCCACAACTAAAACTCCGCAACTAGAAACTCCACAGCTAGAAAGTCCGCAACTAGAAACTCTGCAACTAGAAACTCCGCAACTAGAAACTCCACAGCTAGAAAATCCACCACTAGAAACTCTACAACTAGCAACACAACAACTACAGACTCCGCAACTAGAAAACTCCGCAACTAGAAACTCCCAACCAGACACTCCGCAACTAGGAACTCTACAACTTCAAAATCCACAACTACAAACTCCCCAACTTGAAACTCCGCAACTAGATACTCCACAACTACAAACTCCACAACTAGAAACTCCTCAACTAGAAACTCCACAACTTGAAACTCCACAACTAATAAACTCCGCAACTAGAAACTCTGCAACTAGAAACTCCACAGCTAGAAACTTCACTACTTGAAACACCACAACTAGATACTCCAAAACTACGAATTCTACAACAATAAACTCCAAAACTAGAAACTCCGCCACTAGAAACTCCACAACTAGAAACTCCTCAATTAGAAACTCCACAACCTGAAACACCACATCTAGATACTCCACAACTACAAACTCCACAACTAGAAACTCCACAACTAAAAACCCCACAACTTGAAACTCCGCAACTAGAAACTCCACAACTAGAAACTCCACAACCAGAAACTCCGCAACTAGAAACTCCGCAACTAGAAATCCCACAACTAGAGACTCCACAACTAGAGACTTCACAACTAGAAACTCCGCAACTAGAACATCCACAACTAGAAACTCCACAGCTAGAAACTCCACATTTTGAAACACCACAACTAGATACTCCGCAACTACAAATTCCATAACTAGAAACTCCACAACTTGAAACTCAACAAATAGATACTCCACAACTATGGACTCCACAACTAGAAACTCTAACACTAGAAACTCCACAACCAGAAACTCCGCAACTAAAAACTCCGCAACTAGAAACTCCACAGCTAGAAAATCCACAGCTAGAAATTCCACAACTAGAAACTCCACAACTACAGACTCCGCAACTATAAACTCCACAACTAGACAATCCGCAACTAGGAACTCTACAACTTCAAAATCCACAACTAGAAACTCCACAACTTGAAACTCCGCAACTAGAAACTCCGCCACTACAATCTCCACAACTGGAAAACTCCGCAACTAGAAACTCTGCAACTAGAAACTCCGCAACTAGAAACTCCAGAGCTAGAAACTCAACAACTACAAACTCCACAACTAGAGACTCCACAACTAGAAACTCCACAACTACGAGTCCCACAGCTACGAACCCCACAACTACAAACTCAACAACTAGAAATTCCACAACTAGAAACTCAACAACTTTAGACTTCGCAACTAGAAACTCCACAACTAGAGACTCCACAACTAGGAACTCCACAACTAGAGACTCCACAACCAGAAACTCCACAGCTAGAAATTCCGCAGCTTGAGACTTCGTATGTAGAGACTCGGCAACTAGAAACACAACAACTAGAAACTCCACAACGAGAAACTCCACAACTAGAAACTCCACAACTTGAAACACCACAACTAGATACTCCACAAAAACAAATTTCATAACTAGAAACTCCACAGCTAGAAAGTCTGCAACTAGAAACTAAGCAACTAGAAACTCCGCAACTAGAAACTCCACAACTTGAAACACCACAACTAGATACTCCACAACTAGAAATTCCACAACTAGAAGCTCCACAACTAGAAATTCCGCAACTAGAAACTCCACAACTAGAAACTCCGCAACTAGAAACTCCTCAACTAGAAACTCCACAACTTGAAACACCACAACTAGATACTCCACAACTAGAAATTCCACAACTAGAAGCTCCACAACTAGAAATTCCGCAACTAGAAACTTCACAACTAGAGACTCCATAAATCTAAACTTCACAACTAGAAACTCCACAACCAGAAACTCCGCAAATAGAAACTCCGACACTAGAAATCCCACAACTAGAGACTCCACAACTAGAGACTTCACAACTAGAAACTCCGCAACTAGAAACTCCACAGCTAGAAACTCCACAACTAGACAATCCGCAACTAGGAACTCTACAACTTCAAAATCCACAACTAAAAACTCATCAACTTGAAACTCCACAACTAGATACTCCACAACTGTAAACTCCACAACTTGAAACTCCGCAACTAGAAACACCGCCACTACAATCTCCACAACTGGAAAACTCTGCAACTAGAAACTCTGCAACTAGAAACTCCGCAACTAGAAACTCCACAGCTAGAAACTCCACAACTACAAACTCCACAACTAGAGACTCCACAACTAGAAACTTCACAACTACGAACTCAACAACTACGAACCCCACAACTACAAACTCCACAACTAGAAACTAAACAACTAGAAACTCCACAACTTTAGACTTCGCAACTACAAACTCCACAACTAGAGACTCCACAACTAGGAACTCCACAACTAGAGACTCCACAACCAGAAACTCCACAGCTAGAAACTCCACAACTTGAGACTTCGCATTTAGAGACTCGGCAACTAGAAACTCAACAACTAGAAACTCCACATTTTGAAACTCCACAACTAGAAACTCCACAACTTGAAACACCACAACTAGATACTCCACAACTACAAATTTCACAACTAGAAACTCCACAACTAAAAACTCCGCAACTATAAACTCCGCAACTAGAAACTCCACAGCTAGAAAGCCCGCAACTAGAAACTCCGCCACTGCAATCTTCACAACTGGAAAACTCTGCAACTAGAAACTCTGCAACTAGAAACTCCGCAACTAGAAACTCAACAGCTAGAAACTCCACAACTACAAACTCCAGAACTAGAGACTCCACAACTAGAAACTTCACAACTACGAACTCCACAACTACGAACCCCACAACTACAAACTCCACAACTAGAAACTAAACAACTAGAAACTCCACAACTTTAGACTTCGCAACTACAAACTCCACAACTAGAGACTCCACAACTAGGAACTCCACAACTAGAGACTCCACAACCAGAAACTCCACAGCTAGAAACTCCACAACTTGAGACTTCGCATTTAGAGACTCGGCAACTAGAATCTCATCAACTAGAAACTCCACAACGAGAAACTCCACAACGAGAAACTCCACAACTAGAAACTCCACAACTTGAAACACCACAACTAGATACTCCACAACTACAAATTTCACAACTAGAAACTCACAACTAAAAACTCCGCAACTATAAAACTCCGCAACTAGAAACTCCACAGCTAGAAAGTCCGCAACTAGAAACTCCGCCACTGCAATTTTCACAGCTAGAAACTCCACAACTACAAACTCCACAACTAGAGACTCCACAACTAGAAACTCCACAACTACGAATTCCACAACTACGAACCCCATAACTACAAACTCCACAACTAGAAACTCCACAACTACAAACTCCACAACTTTAGACTTCGCAACTAGAAATTCACAACTAGAGACTCCGCAACTAGGAACTCCACAACTAGACTCCACAACCAGAAACTCCACAGCTAGAAACTCCACAACTAGAGACTTTACAACTAGAAACTCCGCAACTAGAAACTCCACAACTAGAAACTTCACAGATAGAAACTCCAAAACTTGAATTACCACAACTAGATACTACACAACTACAAATTCCACAACTAGAAACTCCACAACTTGAAACTCCATAACTAGAAACTCCGCTACTAGAAAACTCCACAACTAGAAACTCCACAGCTAGAAATTTCACTACTTGAAACACTACAACTAGATACTCCAAAACTACGAATTCCACAACAATAAACTCCAACACTAGAAAATCCGCAACTAGAAACTCCACAACTAGAAACTCCTCAACTAGAAACTCCACAACTTGAAACACCACAACTAGATACTCTAGAAACTCCCCAACTAGAAACTCCACAACTTGAAACTCCGCTACTACAAATTCCACAACTAAAAACTTTACAACTTGAAACCCAACAAATAGATACTCCACAACTACCGAATCCAAAACTAGAAACTCCACTAGAAACTCCACAACCAGAAACTCCGACCTAAAAACTCCGCAACTAGAAATTCCACAACTACAAACTCCACAACTAGAGACTCCACAACAAGAAACTCCACAAATAGAAACTCCACAACTTGACACTCCACAACTAATAAACTCCGCAACTGGAAAATCTGCAACTAGAAACTCCACAGTTAGATACTTCACTACTTGAAACACCAAAACTAGATACTTCACAACTTGCAACCCCACAACTAGATACTCCACAACTACAAATTTCACAACTAGAAACTCCACAGCTAGAAAATCCACCACTAGAAACTCCACAACTAGCAACGCCACAACTACAGACTCCGCAACTAGAAAACTCCGCAACTAGAAACTCCCAACCAGACACTCCGCAACTAGGAACTCTACAACTTCAAAATCCACAACTAGAAACTCCCCAACTTGAAACTCCACAACTAGATACACCACAACTACAAACTTCACAATCAGAAACTCCACAACTAGAAACTCCACAACTTGAAACTCCACAACTAATAAACTCCGCAACTAGAAAATCTGCAACTAGAAACTCTGCAACTAGAAACTCCACAGCTAGAAACTTCACTACTTGAAACACCACAACTAGATACTCCACAACTACGAATTCCACAACTAGAAACTCCACAGCTAGAAACTTCACTACTTGAAACACTACAACTAGATACTCCAAAACTACGAATTCTACAACAATAAACTCCAAAACTAGAAACTCCGCAACTAGAAACTGCACAGCTAGAAACTCCTCAACTAGAAACTCCACAACTTGAAACACCACAACTAGATACTCCACAACTACAAACTCCACCACTAGAAACTCCACAACTAAAAACTCCACAACTTGAAACTCCGCAACAAGAAACTCCACAACTAGAAACTCCACAACCAGAAACTCCGCAACTAGAAACTCCGCAACTAGAAATCCCACAACTAGAGACTCCACAACTAGAGACTTCACAACTAGAAACTCCGCAACTAGAAAATCCACAACTAGAAACTCCACAGCTAGAAACTTCACATTTTGAAACACCACAACTAGATACTCCACAACTACAAATTCCATAACTAGAAACTCCACAACTTGAAACTCAACAAATTGATACTCCACAACTATGGATTCCACAACTAGAAACTCCACAACCAGAAACTCCGCAACTAGAAACTCCGCAACTAGAAATCCCACAACTAGAGACTCCACAACTAGAGACTTCACAACTAGAAACTCCGCAACTAGAAAATCCACAACTAGAAACTCCACAGCTAGAAACTCCACATTTTGAAACACCACAACTAGATACTCCACAACTACAAACTCCACAACTAGAGACTCCACAACTAGAAACTTCACAACTACGAGCTCCACAACTACGAACCCCACAACTACAAACACCACAACAAGAAACTAAACAACTAGAAACTCCACAACTAGAGATTCCACAACCAGAAACTCCACAGCTAGAAACTCCACAACTTGAGACTTCGCATTTAGAGACTCGGCAACTAGAAACTCAACAACTAGTACTCCACAACTAGAAACTCCATAACTTGAAACACCACAACTAGATACTCCACAACTACAAATTTCACAACTAGAAACTCCACAACTAAAAACTCCGCAACTAGAAACTCCGCAACTAGAAACTCCACAGCTAGAAAGTCCGCAACTAGAAACTCTGCAACTAGAAACTCCGCAACTAGAAACTCCACAGCTAGAAAATCCACCACTAGAAACTCCACAACTAGCAACACAACAACTACAGACTCCGCAACTAGAAAACTCCGCAACTAGAAACTCCCAACCAGACACTCCGCAACTAGGAACTCTACAACTTCAAAATCCACAACTAGAAACTCCCCAACTTGAAACTCCGCAACTAGATACTCCACAACTACAAACTCCACAACTAGAAACTCCTCAACTAGAAACTCCACAACTTGAAACTCCACAACTAATAAACTCCGCAACTAGAAACTCTGCAACTAGAAACTCCACAGCTAGAAACTTCACTACTTGAAACACCACAACTAGATACTCCAAAACTACGAATTCTACAACAATAAACTCCAAAACTAGAAACTCCGCCACTAGAAACTCCACAACTAGAAACTCCTCAATTAGAAACTCCACAACCTGAAACACCACATCTAGATACTCCACAACTACAAACTCCACAACTAGAAACTCCACAACTAAAAACCCCACAACTTGAAACTCCGCAACTAGAAACTCCACAACTAGAAACTCCACAACCAGAAACTCCGCAACTAGAAACTCCGCAACTAGAAATCCCACAACTAGAGACTCCACAACTAGAGACTTCACAACTAGAAACTCCGCAACTAGAAAATCCACAACTAGAAACTCCACAGCTAGAAACTCCACATTTTGAAACACCACAACTAGATACTCCACAACTACAAATTCCATAACTAGAAACTCCACAACTTGAAACTCAACAAATAGATACTCTACAACTATGGACTCCACAACTAGAAACTCTAACACTAGAAACTCCACAACCAGAAACTCCGCAACTAAAAACTCCGCAACTAGAAACTCCACAGCTAGAAAATCCACAGCTAGAAATTCCACAACTAGAAACTCCACAACTACAGACTCCGCAACTATAAACTCCACAACTAGACAATCCGCAACTAGGAACTCTACAACTTCAAAATCCACAACTAAAAACTTCACAACTTGAAACTCCAACTCTAGATACTCCACAACTACAAACTCCACAACTAGAAACTCCACAACTTGAAACTCCGCAACTAGAAACTCCGCCACTACAATCTCCACAACTGGAAAACTCCGCAACTAGAAACTCTGCAACTAGAAACTCCGCAACTAGAAACTCCAGAGCTAGAAACTCAACAACTACAAACTCCACAACTAGAGACTCCACAACTAGAAACTCCACAACTACGAGTCCCACAGCTACGAACCCCACAACTACAAACTCAACAACTAGAAATTCCACAACTAGAAACTCAACAACTTTAGACTTCGCAACTAGAAACTCCACAACTAGAGACTCCACAACTAGGAACTCCACAACTAGAGACTCCACAACCAGAAACTCCACAGCTAGAAATTCCGCAGCTTGAGACTTCGTATGTAGAGACTCGGCAACTAGAAACACAACAACTAGAAACTCCACAACGAGAAACTCCACAACTAGAAACTCCTCAACTTGAAACACCACAACTAGATACTCCACAAAAACAAATTTCATAACTAGAAACTCCACAGCTAGAAAGTCTGCAACTAGAAACTAAGCAACTAGAAACTCCGCAACTAGAAACTCCACAGCTAGTAAATCCACCACTAGAAACTCCGCAACTAGCAACTCCACAACTACAGACTCCGCAACTAGAAAACTCCGCAACTAGAAACTCCCAACCAGACACTCCGATACTAGGAACTCTACAACTTCAAAATCCACAACTAGAAACTCCCCAACTTGAAACACCACAACTAGATACTCCACAACTACAAACTCCACAACTAGAAACTCCGCCACTAGAAACTCCACAACTAATAAACTCCGCAACTAGAAACTCCACAACTAGAGACTCCATAACTAGGAACTCCACAACTAGAAACTCCACAACTACAGACTCCACAACTACTGACTCCTCAACTAGAAACTCCACAACTAGAAACTCCACAACCAGAAACTCCGCAACTAGAAACTCCGCAACTAGAAATCCCACAACTAGAGACTCCACAGCTAGAAACTCCACATTTTGAAACACCACAACTAGATACTCCACAACTACAAATTCCATAACTAGAAACTCCACAACTTGAAACTCAACAAATAGATACTCCACAACTACAAATTCCATAACTAAAAACTCCACAACTTGAAACTCAACAAATAGATACTCCACAACTATGGACTCCACATTTAGAAACTCTAACACTAGAAACTCCATAACCAGAAACTCCGCAACTAAAAACTCCGCAACTAGAAACTCCACAGTTAGAAAATCCACAGCTAGAAATTCCACAACTAGAAACTCCACAACTACAGACTCCGCAACTATAAACTCCGCAACTAGACAATCCGCAACTTGAACCTCCACAACTTGAAACCCAACAAATAGATACTCCACAACTACGGACTCCACAACTAGAAACTCCATAACTAGAAACATCACTACTAGAAAACTCCGCAACTAGAAACTCTGCAACTAGAAACTCCGCAACTAGAAACTCCTCAACTAGAAACTCCACAACTTGAAACACCAAAACTTAAATTACCACAACTAGATACTACAAAACTACAAATTCCACAACTAGAAACTCCACAACTTGAAACTCCACTACTAGAAAACTCCACAACTAGAAACTCCACAGCTAGAAACTTCACTACTTGAAACACTACAACTAGATACTCCAAAACTACGAAATCCACAACAATAAACTCCAACACTAGAAACTCCGCAACTAGAAACTCCACAACTTGAAACACCACAACTAGATACTCTAGAAACTTCACAACTAGAAACTCCACAACTTGAAACTCCGCCACTACAAATTCCACAACTAGAAACTCCACAACTTGAAACCCAACAAATAGATACTCCACAACTACGGACTCCAAAACTAGAAACTCCGACACTAGAAACTCCACATTCAGAAACTCCGACCTAAAAACTCCGCAACTAGAAACTCCACAACTACAAACTCCACAGCTAGAGACTCCACAACAAGAAACTCCACAGCTAGGAAGTCCGCAACTAGAAACTCTGCTACTAGAAACTCCGCAACTTGAAACTCCACAGCTAGAAACTCCAGAACTACAAACTCCACAACTAGAGACTCCACAACTAGAAACTTCACTACTACGAGCTCCACAACTACGAACCCCACAACTATAAACTCCACAACTAGAAACTAAACAACTAGAAACTCCACAACTTTAGACTTCGCAACTACAAACTCCACAACTAGAGACTCCACAATTAGAAACTCCACAACTAGAGATTCCACAACCAGAAACTCCACAGCTAGAAACTCCAGAACTTGAGACTTCGCATTTAGAGATTCGGCAACTAGAAACTCAACAACTAGAAACTCCACAACTTGAAACACCACAACTAGATACTCCACAACTACAAATTTCACAACTAGAAACTCCACAACTAAAAACTCCGCAACTAGAAACTCCGCAACTAGAAACTCCACAGCTAGAAAGTCCGCAACTAGAAACTGTGCCACTGCAATCTTCACAACTGAAAAACTCTGCAACTAGTAACTCTGCAACTAGAAACTCCGCAACTACAAACTCCACAGCTAGAAACTCCACAACTACAAATTCCGCAACTAGAGACTCCACAACTAGAAACTCCACAGCTAGAAACTCCACAACTTGAGACTTCGCATTTAGAGATTCGGCAACTAGAAACTCAACAACTAGAAACTCCACAACTAGAAACTCCACAACTAGAAACTCCACAACTTGAAACACCACAACTAGATACTCCACAACTACAAATTTCACAACTAGAAACTCCACAACTAAAAATTCCGCAACTAGAAACTCCGCAACTAGAAACTCCACAGCTAGAAAGTCCGCAACTAGAAACTGCGCCACTGCAATCTTCACAACTGGAAAACTCTGCAACTAGAAAGTCCACAACTAAAAACTCCGCAACTAGAAACTCCGCAACTAGAAACTCCACAGCTAGAACGTCCGCAACTAGAAACTCCGCCACTGCAATCTTCACAACTGGAAAACTCTACAACTAGAAACTCAGCAACTAGAAACTCCGCAACTACAAACTCCACAGCTAGAAACTCCACAACTTCAAACTCCACAACTAGAGACTCCACAACTAGAAACTCCACAACTACGAACTCCACAACTACGAACCCCAAAACTACAAACTCTACAACTAGAAACTCCACAACTAGAAACTCCACAACTTTAGACTTCGCAACTAGAAATCCACAACTAGAGACTCCACAACTAGGAACTCCACAACTAGAGACTTTACAACTAGAAACTCCGCATTTAGAAACTCCACAACTAGAAACTCCACAGCTAGAAACTCCAAAACTTAAATTACCACAACTAGATACTACAAAACTACAAATTCCACAACTAGAAACTCCACAACTTGAAACTCCACTACTAGAAAACTCCACAACTAGAAACTCCACAGCTAGAAACTTCACTACTTGAAACACTACAACTAGATACTCCAAAACTACGAAATCCACAACAATCAACTCCAACACTAGAAACTCCGCAACTAGAAACTCCACAACTTGAAACACCACAACTAGATACTCTAGAAACTTCACAACTAGAAACTCCACAACTTGAAACTCCGCCACTACAAATTCCACAACTAGAAACTCCACAACTTGAAACCCAACAAATAGATACTCCACAACTACGGACTCCAAAACTAGAAACTCCGACACTAGAAACTCCACATTCAGAAACTCCGACCTGAAAACTCCGCAACTAGAAACTCCACAACTACAAACTCCACAGCTAGAGACTCCACAACAAGAAACTCCACAGCTAGGAAGTCCGCAACTAGAAACTCTGCAACTAGAAACTCCACAACTAGAAACTCCGCAACTTGAAACTCCACAGCTAGAAACTCCAGAACTACAAACTCCACAACTAGAGACTCCACAACTAGAAACTTCACTACAACGAGCTCCACAACTACGAACCCCACAACTACAAACTCCACAACTAGAAACTAAACAACTAGAAACTCCACAACTTTAGACTTCGCAACTACAAACTCCACAACTAGAGACTCCACAATTAGAAACTCCACAACTAGAGATTCCACAACCAGAAACTCCACAGCTAGAAACTCCAGAACTTGAGACTTCGCATTTAGAGATTCGGCAACTAGAAACTCAACAACTAGAAACTCCACAACTTGAAACACCACAACTAGATACTCCACAACTACAAATTTCACAACTAGAAACTCCACAACTAAAAACTCCGCAACTAGAAACTCCGCAACTAGAAACTCCACAGCTAGAAAGTCCGCAACTAGAAACTGTGCCACTGCAATCTTCACAACTGAAAAACTCTGCAACTAGTAACTCTGCAACTAGAAACTCCGCAACTACAAACTCCACAGCTAGAAACTCCACAACTACAAATTCCGCAACTAGAGACTCCACAACTAGAAACTCCACAGCTAGAAACTCCACAACTTGAGACTTCGCATTTAGAGATTCGGCAACTAGAAACTCAACAACTAGAAACTCCACAACTAGAAACTCCACAACTTGAAACACCACAACTAGATACTCCACAACTACAAATTTCACAACTAGAAACTCCACAACTAAAAATTCCGCAACTAGAAACTCCGCAACTAGAAACTCCACAGCTAGAAAGTCCGCAACTAGAAACTGCGCCACTGCAATCTTCACAACTGGAAAACTCTGCAACTAGAAAGTCCACAACTAGAATCTCTGCAACTAGAAACTCCACAACTAGAAACTGCACAGCTAGAAAATCTACCACTAGAAACTCCACAACTACAGACTCCACAACTACAGACTCCACAACTAGAAACTCCACAACCAGAAACTCCGCAACTAGAAATCCCACAACTAGAAACTCCACAACTAGAAACTCCACAACTTGCAACCCCACAACTAGATACTCCACAACTACAAATTTCACAACTAGAAACTCCACAGCTAGAAAGTCCGCAACTAGAAACTCTGCAACTAGAAACTCCGCAACTAGAAACTCCACAGCTAGAAAATCCACCACTAGAAACTCTACAACTAGCAACACAACAACTACAGACTCCGCAACTAGAAAACTCCGCAACTAGAAACTCCCAACCAGACACTCCGCAACTAGGAACTCTACAACTTCAAAATCCACAACTAGAAACTCCCCAACTTGAAACTCCGCAACTAGATACTCCACAACTACAAACTCCACAACTAGAAACTCCTCAACTAGAAACTCCACAACTTGAAACTCCACAACTAATAAACTCCGCAACTAGAAACTCTGCAACTAGAAACTCCACAGCTAGAAACTTCACTACTTGAAACACCACAACTAGATACTCCAAAACTACGAATTCTACAACAATAAACTCCAAAACTAGAAACTCCGCCACTAGAAACTCCACAACTAGAAACTCCTCAATTAGAAACTCCACAACCTGAAACACCACATCTAGATACTCCACAACTACAAACTCCACAACTAGAAACTCCACAACTAAAAACCCCACAACTTGAAACTCCGCAACTAGAAACTCCACAACTAGAAACTCCACAACCAGAAACTCCGCAACTAGAAACTCCGCAACTAGAAATCCCACAACTAGAGACTCCACAACTAGAGACTTCACAACTAGAAACTCCGCAACTAGAAAATCCACAACTAGAAACTCCACAGCTAGAAACTCCACATTTTGAAACACCACAACTAGATACTCCACAACTACAAATTCCATAACTAGAAACTCCACAACTTGAAACTCAACAAATAGATACTCCACAACTATGGACTCCACAACTAGAAACTCTAACACTAGAAACTCCACAACCAGAAACTCCGCAACTAAAAACTCCGCAACTAGAAACTCCACAGCTAGAAAATCCACAGCTAGAAATTCCACAACTAGAAACTCCACAACTACAGACTCCGCAACTCTAAACTCCACAACTAGACAATCCGCAACTAGGAACTCTACAACTTCAAAATCCACAACTAGAAACTCCACAACTTGAAACTCCGCAACTAGAAACTCCGCCACTACAATCTCCACAACTGGAAAACTCCGCAACTAGAAACTCTGCAACTAGAAACTCCGCAACTAGAAACTCCAGAGCTAGAAACTCAACAACTACAAACTCCACAACTAGAGACTCCACAACTAGAAACTCCACAACTACGAGTCCCACAGCTACGAACCCCACAACTACAAACTCAACAACTAGAAATTCCACAACTAGAAACTCAACAACTTTAGACTTCGCAACTAGAAACTCCACAACTAGAGACTCCACAACTAGGAACTCCACAACTAGAGACTCCACAACCAGAAACTCCACAGCTAGAAATTCCGCAGCTTGAGACTTCGTATGTAGAGACTCGGCAACTAGAAACACAACAACTAGAAACTCCACAACGAGAAACTCCACAACTAGAAACTCCACAACTTGAAACACCACAACTAGATACTCCACAAAAACAAATTTCATAACTAGAAACTCCACAGCTAGAAAGTCTGCAACTAGAAACTAAGCAACTAGAAACTCCGCAACTAGAAACTCCACAGCTAGTAAATCCACCACTAGAAACTCCGCAACTAGCAACTCCACAACTACAGACTCCGCAACTAGAAAACTCCGCAACTAGAAACTCCCAACCAGACACTCCGATACTAGGAACTCTACAACTTCAAAATCCACAACTAGAAACTCCCCAACTTGAAACACCACAACTAGATACTCCACAACTACAAACTCCACAACTAGAAACTCCGCCACTAGAAACTCCACAACTAATAAACTCCGCAACTAGAAACTCCACAACTTGAGACTCCATAACTAGGAACTCCACAACTAGAAACTCCACAACTACAGACTCCACAACTACAGACTCCTCAACTAGAAACTCCACAACTAGAAACTCCACAACCAGAAACTCCGCAACTAGAAACTCCGCAACTAGAAATCCCACAACTAGAGACTCCACAGCTAGAAACTCCACATTTTGAAACACCACAACTAGATACTCCACAACTACAAATTCCATAACTAGAAACTCCACAACTTGAAGCTCAACAAATAGATACTCCACAACTACAAATTCCATAACTAAAAACTCCACAACTTGAAACTCAACAAATAGATACTCCACAACTATGGACTCCACATTTAGAAACTCTAACACTAGAAACTCCATAACCAGAAACTCCGCAACTAAAAACTCCGCAACTAGAAACTCCACAGTTAGAAAATCCACAGCTAGAAATTCCACAACTAGAAACTCCACAACTACAGACTCCGCAACTATAAACTCCGCAACTAGACAATCCGCAACTTGAAACTCCACAACTTGAAACCCAACAAATAGATACTCCACAACTACGGACTCCACATTTAGAAACTCCATAACTAGAAACATCACTACTAGAAAACTCCGCAACTAGAAACTCTGCAACTAGTAACTGCGCAACTAGAAACTCCACAGCTAGAAACTTCACTACTTCAAACACCACAACGAGATACTCCAAAACTACGAATTCCACAACTAGAAACTCCACAACTAGAAACTCCGCAACTAGAAACTCCTCAACTAGAAACTCCACAACTTGAAACACCACAACTAGATACTCCACAACTAGAAATTCCACAACTAGAAGCTCCACAACTAGAAATTCCGCAACTAGAAACTCCACAACTAGAGACTCCATAAATCTAAACTTCACAACTAGAAACTCAACAACCAGAAACTCCGCAAATAGAAACTCCGCAACTAGAAATCCCACAACTAGAGACTCCACAACTAGAGACTTCACAACTAGAAACTCCGCAACTAGAAACTCCACAGCTAGAAACTCCACAACTAGACAATCCGCAACTAGGAACTCTACAACTTCAAAATCCACAACTAAAAACTCATCAACTTGAAACTCCACAACTAGATACTCCACAACTGTAAACTCCACAACTTGAAACTCCGCAACTAGAAACACCGCCACTACAATCTCCACAACTGGAAAACTCTGCAACTAGAAACTCTGCAACTAGAAACTCCGCAACTAGAAACTCCACAGCTAGAAACTCCACAACTACAAACTCCACAACTAGAGACTCCACAACTAGAAACTTCACAACTACGAACTCAACAACTACGAACCCCACAACTACAAACTCCACAACTAGAAACTAAACAACTAGAAACTCCACAACTTTAGAGTTCGCAACTACAAACTCCACAACTAGAGACTCCACAACTAGGAACTCCACAACTAGAGACTCCACAACCAGAAACTCCACAGCTAGAAACTCCACAACTTGAGACTTCGCATTTAGAGACTCGGCAACTAGAAACTCAACAACTAGAAACTCCACAACTTGAAACTCCACAACTAGAAACTCCACAACTTGAAACACCACAACTAGATACTCCACAACTACAAATTTCACAACTAGAAACTCCACAACTAAAAACTCCGCAACTATAAACTCCGCAACTAGAAACTCCACAGCTAGAAAGCCCGCAACTAGAAACTCCGCCACTGCAATCTTCACAACTGGAAAACTCTGCAACTAGAAACTCTGCAACTAGAAACTCCGCAACTAGAAACTCAACAGCTAGAAACTCCACAACTACAAACTCCTGAACTAGAGACTCCACAACTAGAAACTTCACAACTACGAACTCCACAACTACGAACCCCACAACTACAAACTCCACAACTAGAAACTAAACAACTAGAAACTCCACAACTTTAGACTTCGCAACTACAAACTCCACAACTAGAGACTCCACAACTAGGAACACCACAACTAGAGACTCCACAACCAGAAACTCCACAGCTAGAAACTCCACAACTTGAGACTTCGCATTTAGAGACTCGGCAACTAGAATCTCATCAACTAGAAACTCCACAACGAGAAACTCCACAACGAGAAACTCCACAACTAGAAACTCCACAACTTGAAACACCACAACTAGATACTCCACAACTACAAATTTCACAACTAGAAACTCACAACTAAAAACTCCGCAACTATAAACTCCGCAACTAGAAACTCCACAGCTAGAAAGTCCGCAACTAGAAACTCCGCCACTGCAATTTTCACAGCTAGAAACTCCACAACTAGAGACTCCACAACTAGAAACTCCACAACTACGAATTCCACAACTACGAACCCCATAACTACAAACTCCACAACTAGAAACTCCACAACTACAAACTCCACAACTTTAGACTTCGCAACTAGAAATTCACAACTAGAGACTCCGCAACTAGGAACTCCACAACTAGACTCCACAACCAGAAACTCCACAGCTAGAAACTCCACAACTAGAGACTTTACAACTAGAAACTCCGCAACTAGAAACTCCACAACTAGAAACTTCACAGATAGAAACTCCAAAACTTGAATTACCACAACTAGATACTACACAACTACAAATTCCACAACTAGAAACTCCACAACTTGAAACTCCATAACTGGAAACTCCGCTACTAGAAAACTCCACAACTAGAAACTCCCCAGCTAGAAATTTCACTACTTGAAACACTACAACTAGATACTCCAAAACTACGAATTCCACAACAATAAACTCCAACACTAGAAAATCCGCAACTAGAAACTCCACAACTAGAAACTCCTCAACTAGAAACTCCACAACTTGAAACACCACAACTAGATACTCTAGAAACTCCCCAACTAGAAACTCCACAACTTGAAACTCCGCTACTACAAATTCCACAACTAAAAACTTTACAACTTGAAACCCAACAAATAGATACTCCACAACTACCGAATCCAAAACTAGAAACTCCACTAGAAACTCCACAACCAGAAACTCCGACCTAAAAACTCCTCAACTAGAAATTCCACAACTACAAACTCCACAACTAGAGACTCCACAACAAGAAACTCCACAAATAGAAACTCCACAACTTGACACTCCACAACTAATAAACTCCGCAACTGGAAAATCTGCAACTAGAAACTCCACAGTTAGATACTTCACTACTTGAAACACCAAAACTAGATACTTCACAACTTGCAACCCCACAACTAGATACTCCACAACTACAAATTTCACAACTAGAAACTCCACAGCTAGAAAATCCACCACTAGAAACGCCACAACTACAGACTCCGCAACTAGAAAACTCCGCAACTAGAAACTCCCAACCAGACACTCCGCAACTAGGAACTCTACAACTTCAAAATCCACAACTAGAAACTCCCCAACTTGAAACTCCACAACTAGATACACCACAACTACAAACTTCACAATCAGAAACTCCACAACTAGAAACTCCACAACTTGAAACTCCACAACTAATAAACTCCGCAACTAGAAAATCTGCAACTAGAAACTCTGCAACTAGAAACTCCACAGCTAGAAACTTCACTACTTGAAACACCACAACTAGATACTCCACAACTACGAATTCCACAACTAGAAACTCCACAGCTAGAAACTTCACTACTTGAAACACTACAACTAGATACTCCAAAACTACGAATTCTACAACAATAAACTCCAAAACTAGAAACTCCGCAACTAGAAACTGCACAGCTAGAAACTCCTCAACTAGAAACTCCACAACTTGAAACACCACAACTAGATACTCCACAACTACAAACTCCACCACTAGAAACTCCACAACTAAAAACTCCACAACTTGAAACTCCGCAACAAGAAACTCCACAACTAGAAACTCCACAACCAGAAACTCCGCAACTAGAAACTCCGCAACTAGAAATCCCACAACTAGAGACTGCACAACTAGAGACTTCACAACTAGAAACTCCGCAACTAGAAAATCCACAACTAGAAACTCCACAGCTAGAAACTTCACATTTTGAAACACCACAACTAGATACTCCACAACTACAAATTCCATAACTAGAAACTCCACAACTTGAAACTCAACAAATTGATACTCCACAACTATGGATTCCACAACTAGAAACTCCACAACCAGAAACTCCGCAACTAGAAACTCCGCAACTAGAAATCCCACAACTAGAGACTCCACAACTAGAGACTTCACAACTAGAAACTCCGCAACTAGAAAATCCACAACTAGAAACTCAACAGCTAGAAACTCCACATTTTGAAACACCACAACTAGATACTCCACAACTACAAACTCCACAACTAGAGACTCCACAACTAGAAACTTCACAACTACGAGCTCCACAACTACGAACCCCACAACTACAAACACCACAACAAGAAACTAAACAACTAGAAACTCCACAACTAGAGATTCCACAACCAGAAACTCCACAGCTAGAAACTCCACAACTTGAGACTTCGAATTTAGAGACTCGGCAACTAGAAACTCAACAACTAGTACTCCACAACTAGAAACTCCATAGCTTGAAACACCACAACTAGATACTCCACAACTACAAATTTCACAACTAGAAACTCCACAACTAAAAACTCCACAACTTGAAACTCCGCCACTACAAATTCCACAACTAGAAACTCCACAACTTGAAACCCAACAAATAGATACTCCACAACTACGGACTCCAAAACTAGAAACTCCAACACTAGAAACTCCACATTCAGAAACTCCGACCTAAAAACTCCGCAACTAGAAACTCCACAACTACAAACTCCACAACTAGAGACTCCACAACAAGAAACTCCACAGCTAGGAAGTCCGCAACTAGAAACTCTGCAACTAGAAACTCCACAACTAGAAACTCCGCAACTTGAAACTCCACAGCTAGAAACTCCAGAACTACAAACTCCACAACTAGAAACTTCACTATTACGAGCTCCACAACTACGAACCCCACAACTACAAACTCCACAACTAGAAACTAAACAACTAGAAACTCCACAACTTTAGACTTCGCAACTACAAACTCCACAACTAGAGACTCCACAACTAGAAACTCCACAACTAGAGTTTCCACAACCAGAAACTCCACAGCTAGAAACTCCAGAACTTGAGACTTCGCATTTAGAGATTCGGCAACTAGAAACTCCACAACTAGAAACTCCACAACTTGAAACACCACAACTAGATACTCCACAACTACAAATTTCACAACTAGAAACTCCACAACTAAAAACTCCACAACTAGAAACTCCGCAACTAGAAACTCCACAGCTAGAAAGTCCGCAACTAGAAACTGTGCCACTGCAATCTTCACAACTGAAAAACTCTGCAACTAGTAACTCTGCAACTAGAAACTCCGCAACTACAAACTCCACAGCTAGAAACTCCACAACTACAAATTCCGCAACTAGAGACTCCACAACTAGAAACTTCACTACTACGAGCTCCACAACTACGAACCCCACAACTACAAACTCCACAACTAGAAACTAAACAACTAGAAACTCCACAACTTTAGACTTCGCAACTACAAACTCCACAACTAGAGACTCCACAACTAGAAACTCCACAACTAGAGATTCCACAACCAGAAACTCCACAGCTAGAAACTCCACAACTTGAGACTTCGCATTTAGAGATTCGGCAACTAGAAACTCAACAACTAGAAACTCCACAACCAGAAACTCCACAACTAGAAACTGCACAACTTGAAACACCACAACTAGATACTCCACAACTACAAATTTCACAACTAGAAACTCCACAACTAAAAACTCCGCAACTAGAAACTCCGCCACTAGAAACTCCACAACTATTAAACTCCGCAACTAGAAAATCTGCAACTAGAAACTCCGCAACTAGAAACTCCACAGCTAGAAACTTCACTACTTGAAACACCACAACTAGATACTCCACAACTTCAAATTCCACAACTAGAAACTTCACTACTTGAAACACCACAACTAGATACTCCACAACTACAAATTCCACAACTAGAAACTCCACAGCTAGGAAGTTCACAACTAGAAACTCTGCAACTAGAAACTCCACAACTAGAAACTCCGCAACTAGAAACTCCACAGCTAGAAACTCCACAACTACAAACTCCACAACTAGAGACTCCAACACTAGAAACTTCACAACTACGAGCTCCACAACTACGAACCCCACAACTACAAACACCACAACAAGAAACTAAACAACTAGAAACTCCACAACTAGAGATTCCACAACCAGAAACTCCACAGCTAGAAACTCCACAACTTGAGACTTCGCATTTAGAGACTCGGCAACTAGAAACTCAACAACTAGTACTCCACAACTAGAAACTCCATAACTTAAAACACCACAACTAGATACTCCACAACTACTAATTTCACAACTAGAAACTCCACAACTAAAAACTCCGCAACTAGAAACTCCGCAACTAGAAACTCCGCAACTAGAAACTCCACAGCTAGAAAGTCCGCAACTAGAAACTCCGCCACTGCAATCTTCACAACTGGAAAACTCTACAACTAGAAACTCAGCAACTAGAAACTCCGCAACTACAAACTCCACAGCTAGAAACTCCACAACTTCAAACTCCACAACTAGAGACTCCACAACTAGAAACTCCACAACTACGAACTCCACAACTACGAACCCCAAAACTACAAACTCTACAACTAGAAACTCCACAACTAGAAACTTCACTACTTGAAACACCACAACTAGATACTCCACAGCTAGAAACTTCTCTACTTGAAACACTACAACTAGATACTCCAAAACTACGAATTCTACAACAATAAACTCCAAAACTAGAAACTCCGCAACTAGAAACTGCACAGCTAGAAACTCCTCAACTAGAAACTCCACAACTTGAAACACCACAACTCGATACTCCACAACTACAAACTCCACCACTAGAAACTCCACAACTTGAAACTCCGCAACAAGAAACTCCACAACTAGAAACTCCACAACCAGAAACTCCGCAACTAGAAACTCCGCAACTAGAAAATCCACAACTAGAAACTCCACAGCTAGAAACTTCACATTTTGAAACACCACAACTAGATACTCCACAACTACAAATTCCATAACTAGAAACTCCACTACTTGAAACTCAACAAATTGATACTCCACAACTATGGATTCCACAACTAGAAACTCCACAACCAGAAACTCCGCAACTAGAAACTCCGCAACTAGAAATCCCACAACTAGAGACTCCACAACTAGAGACTTCACAACTAGAAACTCCGCAACTAGAAAATCCACAACTAGAAACTCCACAACTAGAAACTTCACAACTACGAGCTCCACAACTACGAACCCCACAACTACAAACACCACAACAAGAAACTAAACAACTAGAAACTCCACAACTAGAGATTCCACAACCAGAAACTCCACAGCTAGAAACTCCACAACTAGAGACTTTACAACTAGAAACTCCGCAACTAGAAACTCCACAACCAGAAACTTCACAGATAGAAACTCCAAAACTTGAATTACCACAACTAGATACTACACAACTACAAATTCCACAACTAGAAACTCCACAACTTGAAACTCCATAACTAGAAACTCCGCTACTAGAAAACTCCACAACTAGAAACTCCACAGCTAGAAATTTCACTACTTGAAACACTACAACTAGATACTCCAAAACTACGAATTCCACAACAATAAACTCCAACACTAGAAAATCCGCAACTAGAAACTCCACAACTAGAAACTCCTCAACTAGAAACTCCACAACTTGAAACACCACAACTAGATACTCTAGAAACTCCCCAACTAGAAACTCCAACTCTTGAAACTCCGCTACTACAAATTCCACAACTAGAAACTCCACAACTTGAAACCCAACAAATAGATACTCCACAACTACCGAATCAAAAACTAGAAACTCCACTAGAAACTCCACAACCAGAAACTCCGCAACTAGAAACTCCGCAACTAGAAATCCCACAACTAGAGACTCCACAACTAGAGACTTCACAACTAGAAACTCCGCAACTAGAAAATCCACAACTAGAAACTCCACAGCTAGAAACTCCACATTTTGAAACACCACAACTAGATACTCCACAACTACAAATTCCATAACTAGAAACTCCACAACTTGAAACTCAACAAATAGATACTCCACAACTATGGACTCCACAACTAGAAACTCTAACACTAGAAACTCCACAACCAGAAACTCCGCAACTAAAAACTCCGCAACTAGAAACTCCACAGCTAGAAAATCCACAGCTAGAAATTCCACAACTAGAAACTCCACAACTACAGACTCCGCAACTATAAACTCCACAACTAGACAATCCGCAACTAGGAACTCTACAACTTCAAAATCCACAACTAGAAACTCCACAACTTGAAACTCCGCAACTAGAAACTCCGACACTACAATCTCCACAACTGGAAAACTCCGCAACTAGAAACTCTGCAACTAGAAACTCCGCAACTAGAAACTCCAGAGCTAGAAACTCAACAACTACAAACTCCACAACTAGAGACTCCACAACTAGAAACTCCACAACTACGAGTCCCACAGCTACGAACCCCACAACTACAAACTCAACAACTAGAAATTCCACAACTAGAAACTCAACAACTTTAGACTTCGCAACTAGAAACTCCACAACTAGAGACTCCACAACTAGGAACTCCACAACTAGAGACTCCACAACCAGAAACTCCACAGCTAGAAATTCCGCAGCTTGAGACTTCGTATGTAGAGACTCGGCAACTAGAAACACAACAACTAGAAACTCCACAACGAGAAACTCCACAACTAGAAACTCCACAACTTGAAACACCACAACTAGATACTCCACAAAAACAAATTTCATAACTAGAAACTCCACAGCTAGAAAGTCTGCAACTAGAAACTAAGCAACTAGAAACTCCGCAACTAGAAACTCCACAGCTAGTAAATCCACCACTAGAAACTCCGCAACTAGCAACTCCACAACTACAGACTCCGCAACTAGAAAACTCCGCAACTAGAAACTCCCAACCAGACACTCCGATACTAGGAACTCTACAACTTCAAAATCCACAACTAGAAACTCCCCAACTTGAAACACCACAACTAGATACTCCACAACTACAAACTCCACAACTAGACACTCCGCCACTAGAAACTCCACAACTAATAAACTCCGCAACTAGAAACTCCACAACTTGAGACTCCATAACTAGGAACTCCACAACTAGAAACTCCACAACTACAGACTCCACAACTACAGACTCCTCAACTAGAAACTCCACAACTAGAAACTCCACAACCAGAAACTCCGCAACTAGAAACTCCGCAACTAGAAATCCCACAACTAGAGACTCCACAGCTAGAAACTCCACATTTTGAAACACCACAACTAGATACTCCACAACTACAAATTCCATAACTAGAAACTCCACAACTTGAAGCTCAACAAATAGATACTCCACAACTACAAATTCCATAACTAAAAACTCCACAACTTGAAACTCAACAAATAGATACTCCACAACTATGGACTCCACATTTAGAAACTCTAACACTAGAAACTCCATAACCAGAAACTCCGCAACTAAAAACTCCGCAACTAGAAACTCCACAGTTAGAAAATCCACAGCTAGAAATTCCACAACTAGAAACTCCACAACTACAGACTCCGCAACTATAAACTCCGCAACTAGACAATCCGCAACTTGAAACTCCACAACTTGAAACCCAACAAATAGATACTCCACAACTACGGACTCCACATTTAGAAACTCCATAACTAGAAACATCACTACTAGAAAACTCCGCAACTAGAAACTCTGCAACTAGTAACTGCGCAACTAGAAACTCCACAGCTAGAAACTTCACTACTTCAAACACCACAACGAGATACTCCAAAACTACGAATTCCACAACTAGAAACTCCACAACTAGAAACTCCGCAACTAGAAACTCCTCAACTAGAAACTCCACAACTTGAAACACCACAACTAGATACTCCACAACTAGAAATTCCACAACTAGAAGCTCCACAACTAGAAATTCCGCAACTAGAAACTCCACAACTAGAGACTCCATAAATCTAAACTTCACAACTAGAAACTCCACAACCAGAAACTCCGCAAATAGAAACTCCGCAACTAGAAATCCCACAACTAGAGACTCCACAAATGGAGACTTCACAACTAGAAACTCCGCAACTAGAAACTCCACAGCTAGAAACTCCACAACTAGACAATCCGCAACTAGGAACTCTACAACTTCAAAATCCACAACTAAAAACTCATCAACTTGAAACTCCACAACTAGATACTCCACAACTGTAAACTCCACAACTTGAAACTCCGCAACTAGAAACACCGCCACTACAATCTCCACAACTGGAAAACTCTGCAACTAGAAACTCTGCAACTAGAAACTCCGCAACTAGAAACTCCACAGCTAGAAACTCCACAACTACAAACTCCACAACTAGAGACTCCACAACTAGAAACTTCACAACTACGAACTCAACAACTACGAACCCCACAACTACAAACTCCACAACTAGAAACTAAACAACTAGAAACTCCACAACTTTAGACTTCGCAACTACAAACTCCACAACTAGAGACTCCACAACTAGGAACTCCACAACTAGAGACTCCAAAACCAGAAACTCCACAGCTAGAAACTCCACAACTTGAGACTTCGCATTTAGAGACTCGGCAACTAGAAACTCAACAACTAGAAACTCCACAACTTGAAACTCCACAACTAGAAACTCCACAACTTGAAACACCACAACTAGATACTCCACAACTACAAATTTCACAACTAGAAACTCCACAACTAAAAACTCCGCAACTATAAACTCCGCAACTAGAAACTCCACAGCTAGAAAGCCCGCAACTAGAAACTCCGCCACTGCAATCTTCACAACTGGAAAACTCTGCAACTAGAAACTCTGCAACTAGAAACTCCGCAACTAGAAACTCAACAGCTAGAAACTCCACAACTACAAACTCCAGAACTAGAGACTCCACAACTAGAAACTTCACAACTACGAACTCCACAACTACGAACCCCACAACTACAAACTCCACAACTAGAAACTAAACAACTAGAAACTCCACAACTTTAGACTTCGCAACTACAAACTCCACAACTAGAGACTCCACAACTAGGAACTCCACAACTAGAGACTCCACAACCAGAAACTCCACAGCTAGAAACTCCACAACTTGAGACTTCGCATTTAGAGACTCGGCAACTAGAATCTCATCAACTAGAAACTCCACAACGAGAAACTCCACAACGAGAAACTCCACAACTAGAAACTCCACAACTTGAAACACCACAACTAGATACTCCACAACTACAAATTTCACAACTAGAAACTCACAACTAAAAACTCCGCAACTATAAACTCCGCAACTAGAAACTCCACAGCTAGAAAGTCCGCAACTAGAAACTCCGCCACTGCAATTTTCACAGCTAGAAACTCCACAACTAGAGACTCCACAACTAGAAACTCCACAACTACGAATTCCACAACTACGAACCCCATAACTACAAACTCCACAACTAGAAACTCCACAACTACAAACTCCACAACTTTAGACTTCGCAACTAGAAATTCACAACTAGAGACTCCGCAACTAGGAACTCCACAACTAGACTCCACAACCAGAAACTCCACAGCTAGAAACTCCACAACTAGAGACTTTACAACTAGAAACTCCGCAACTAGAAACTCCACAACTAGAAACTTCACAGATAGAAACTCCAAAACTTGAATTACCACAACTAGATACTACACAACTACAAATTCCACAACTAGAAACTCCACAACTTGAAACTCCATAACTAGAAACTCCGCTACTAGAAAACTCCACAACTAGAAACTCCACAGCTAGAAATTTCACTACTTGAAACACTACAACTAGATACTCCAAAACTACGAATTCCACAACAATAAACTCCAACACTAGAAAATCCGCAACTAGAAACTCCACAACTAGAAACTCCTCAACTAGAAACTCCACAACTTGAAACACCACAACTAGATACTCTAGAAACTCCCCAACTAGAAACTCCACAACTTGAAACTCCGCTACTACAAATTCCACAACTAAAAACTTTACAACTTGAAACCCAACAAATAGATACTCCACAACTACCGAATCCAAAACTAGAAACTCCACTAGAAACTCCACAACCAGAAACTCCGACCTAAAAACTCCGCAACTAGAAATTCCACAACTACAAACTCCACAACTAGAGACTCCACAACAAGAAACTCCACAAATAGAAACTCCACAACTTGACACTCCACAACTAATAAACTCCGCAACTGGAAAATCTGCAACTAGAAGCTCCACAGTTAGATACTTCACTACTTGAAACACCAAAACTAGATACTTCACAACTTGCAACCCCACAACTAGATACTCCACAACTACAAATTTCACAACTAGAAACTCCACAGCTAGAAAATCCACCACTAGAAACTCCACAACTACAGACTCCGCAACTAGAAAACTCCGCAACTAGAAACTCCCAACCAGACACTCCGCAACTAGGAACTCTACAACTTCAAAATCCACAACTAGAAACTCCCCAACTTGAAACTCCACAACTAGATACACCACAACTACAAACTTCACAATCAGAAACTCCACAACTAGAAACTCCACAACTTGAAACTCCACAACTAATAAACTCCGCAACTAGAAAATCTGCAACTAGAAACTCTGCAACTAGAAACTCCACAGCTAGAAACTTCACTACTTGAAACACCACAACTAGATACTCCACAACTACGAATTCCACAACTAGAAACTCCACAGCTAGAAACTTCACTACTTGAAACACTACAACTAGATACTCCAAAACTACGAATTCTACAACAATAAACTCCAAAACTAGAAACTCCGCAACTAGAAACTGCACAGCTAGAAACTCCTCAACTAGAAACTCCACAACTTGAAACACCACAACTAGATACTCCACAACTACAAACTCCACCACTAGAAACTCCACAACTAAAAACTCCACAACTTGAAACTCCGCAACAAGAAACTCCACAACTAGAAACTCCACAACCAGAAACTCCGCAACTAGAAACTCCGCAACTAGAAATCCCACAACTAGAGACTGCACAACTAGAGACTTCACAACTAGAAACTCCGCAACTAGAAAATCCACAACTAGAAACTCCACAGCTAGAAACTTCACATTTTGAAACACCACAACTAGATACTCCACAACTACAAATTCCATAACTAGAAACTCCACAACTTGAAACTCAACAAATTGATACTCCACAACTATGGATTCCACAACTAGAAACTCCACAACCAGAAACTCCGCAACTAGAAACTCCGCAACTAGAAATCCCACAACTAGAGACTCCACAACTAGAGACTTCACAACTAGAAACTCCGCAACTAGAAAATCCACAACTAGAAACTCCACAGCTAGAAACTCCACATTTTGAAACACCACAACTAGATACTCCACAACTACAAACTCCACAACTAGAGACTCCACAACTAGAAACTTCACAACTACGAGCTCCACAACTACGAACCCCACAACTACAAACACCACAACAAGAAACTAAACAACTAGAAACTCCACAACTAGAGATTCCACAACCAGAAACTCCACAGCTAGAAACTCCACAACTTGAGACTTCGAATTTAGAGACTCGGCAACTAGAAACTCAACAACTAGTACTCCACAACTAGAAACTCCATAGCTTGAAACACCACAACTAGATACTCCACAACTACAAATTTCACAACTAGAAACTCCACAACTAAAAACTCCACAACTTGAAACTCCGCCACTACAAATTCCACAACTAGAAACTCCACAACTTGAAACCCAACAAATAGATACTCCACAACTACGGACTCCAAAACTAGAAACTCCAACACTAGAAACTCCACATTCAGAAACTCCGACCTAAAAACTCCGCAACTAGAAACTCCACAACTACAAACTCCACAACTAGAGACTCCACAACAAGAAACTCCACAGCTAGGAAGTCCGCAACTAGAAACTCTGCAACTAGAAACTCCACAACTAGAAACTCCGCAACTTGAAACTCCACAGCTAGAAACTCCAGAACTACAAACTCCACAACTAGAAACTTCACTATTACGAGCTCCACAACTACGAACCCCACAACTACAAACTCCACAACTAGAAACTAAACAACTAGAAACTCCACAACTTTAGACTTCGCAACTACAAACTCCACAACTAGAGACTCCACAACTAGAAACTCCACAACTAGAGTTTCCACAACCAGAAACTCCACAGCTAGAAACTCCAGAACTTGAGACTTCGCATTTAGAGATTCGGCAACTAGAAACTCCACAACTAGAAACTCCACAACTTGAAACACCACAACTAGATACTCCACAACTACAAATTTCACAACTAGAAACTCCACAACTAAAAACTCCACAACTAGAAACTCCGCAACTAGAAACTCCACAGCTAGAAAGTCCGCAACTAGAAACTGTGCCACTGCAATCTTCACAACTGAAAAACTCTGCAACTAGTAACTCTGCAACTAGAAACTCCGCAACTACAAACTCCACAGCTAGAAACTCCACAACTACAAATTCCGCAACTAGAGACTCCACAACTAGAAACTTCACTACTACGAGCTCCACAACTACGAACCCCACAACTACAAACTCCACAACTAGAAACTAAACAACTAGAAACTCCACAACTTTAGACTTCGCAACTACAAACTCCACAACTAGAGACTCCACAACTAGAAACTCCACAACTAGAGATTCCACAACCAGAAACTCCACAGCTAGAAACTCCACAACTTGAGACTTCGCATTTAGAGATTCGGCAACTAGAAACTCAACAACTAGAAACTCCACAACCAGAAACTCCACAACTAGAAACTGCACAACTTGAAACACCACAACTAGATACTCCACAACTACAAATTTCACAACTAGAAACTCCACAACTAAAAACTCCGCAACTAGAAACTCCGCCACTAGAAACTCCACAACTATTAAACTCCGCAACTAGAAAATCTGCAACTAGAAACTCCGCAACTAGAAACTCCACAGCTAGAAACTTCACTACTTGAAACACCACAACTAGATACTCCACAACTTCAAATTCCACAACTAGAAACTTCACTACTTGAAACACCACAACTAGATACTCCACAACTACAAATTCCACAACTAGAAACTCCACAGCTAGGAAGTTCACAACTAGAAACTCTGCAACTAGAAACTCCACAACTAGAAACTCCGCAACTAGAAACTCCACAGCTAGAAACTCCACAACTACAAACTCCACAACTAGAGACTCCACAACTAGAAACTTCACAACTACGAGCTCCACAACTACGAACCCCACAACTACAAACACCACAACAAGAAACTAAACAACTAGAAACTCCACAACTAGAGATTCCACAACCAGAAACTCCACAGCTAGAAACTCCACAACTTGAGACTTCGCATTTAGAGACTCGGCAACTAGAAACTCAACAACTAGTACTCCACAACTAGAAACTCCATAACTTAAAACACCACAACTAGATACTCCACAACTACTAATTTCACAACTAGAAACTCCACAACTAAAAACTCCGCAACTAGAAACTCCGCAACTAGAAACTCCACAGCTAGAAAGTCCGCAACTAGAAACTCCGCCACTGCAATCTTCACAACTGGAAAACTCTACAACTAGAAACTCAGCAACTAGAAACTCCGCAACTACAAACTCCACAGCTAGAAACTCCACAACTTCAAACTCCACAACTAGAGACTCCACAACTAGAAACTCCACAACTACGAACTCCACAACTACGAACCCCAAAACTACAAACTCTACAACTAGAAACTCCACAACTAGAAACTTCACTACTTGAAACACCACAACTAGATACTCCACAACTACGAATTCCACAACTAGAAACTCCACAGCTAGAAACTTCTCTACTTGAAACACTACAACTAGATACTCCAAAACTACGAATTCTACAACAATAAACTCCAAAACTAGAAACTCCGCAACTAGAAACTGCACAGCTAGAAACTCCTCAACTAGAAACTCCACAACTTGAAACACCACAACTCGATACTCCACAACTACAAACTCCACCACTAGAAACTCCACAACTTGAAACTCCGCAACAAGAAACTCCACAACTAGAAACTCCACAACCAGAAACTCCGCAACTAGAAACTCCGCAACTAGAAACTCCACAACTAGAAACTTCACAGATAGAAACTCCAAAACTTGAATTACCACAACTAGATACTACACAACTACAAATTCCACAACTAGAAACTCCACAACTTGAAACTCCATAACTAGAAACTCCGCTACTAGAAAACTCCACAACTAGAAACTCCACAGCTAGAAATTTCACTACTTGAAACACTACAACTAGATACTCCAAAACTACGAATTCCACAACAATAAACTCCAACACTAGAAAATCCGCAACTAGAAACTCCACAACTAGAAACTCCTCAACTAGAAACTCCACAACTTGAAACACCACAACTAGATACTCTAGAAACTCCCCAACTAGAAACTCCACAACTTGAAACTCCGCTACTACAAATTCCACAACTAAAAACTTTACAACTTGAAACCCAACAAATAGATACTCCACAACTACCGAATCCAAAACTAGAAACTCCACTAGAAACTCCACAACCAGAAACTCCGACCTAAAAACTCCGCAACTAGAAATTCCACAACTACAAACTCCACAACTAGAGACTCCACAACAAGAAACTCCACAAATAGAAACTCCACAACTTGACACTCCACAACTAATAAACTCCGCAACTGGAAAATCTGCAACTAGAAGCTCCACAGTTAGATACTTCACTACTTGAAACACCAAAACTAGATACTTCACAACTTGCAACCCCACAACTAGATACTCCACAACTACAAATTTCACAACTAGAAACTCCACAGCTAGAAAATCCACCACTAGAAACTCCACAACTAGCAACGCCACAACTACAGACTCCGCAACTAGAAAACTCCGCAACTAGAAACTCCCAACCAGACACTCCGCAACTAGGAACTCTACAACTTCAAAATCCACAACTAGAAACTCCCCAACTTGAAACTCCACAACTAGATACACCACAACTACAAACTTCACAATCAGAAACTCCACAACTAGAAACTCCACAACTTGAAACTCCACAACTAATAAACTCCGCAACTAGAAAATCTGCAACTAGAAACTCTGCAACTAGAAACTCCACAGCTAGAAACTTCACTACTTGAAACACCACAACTAGATACTCCACAACTACGAATTCCACAACTAGAAACTCCACAGCTAGAAACTTCACTACTTGAAACACTACAGCTAGATACTCCAAAACTACGAATTCTACAACAATAAACTCCAAAACTAGAAACTCCGCAACTAGAAACTGCACAGCTAGAAACTCCTCAACTAGAAACTCCACAACTTGAAACACCACAACTAGATACTCCACAACTACAAACTCCACCACTAGAAACTCCACAACTAAAAACTCCACAACTTGAAACTCCGCAACAAGAAACTCCACAACTAGAAACTCCACAACCAGAAACTCAGCAACTAGAAACTCCGCAACTAGAAATCCCACAACTAGAGACTCCACAACTAGAGACTTCACAACTAGAAACTCCGCAACTAGAAAATCCACAACTAGAAACTCCACAGCTGGAAACTTCACATTTTGAAACACCACAACTAGATACTCCACAACTACAAATTCCATAACTAGAAACTCCACAACTTGAAACTCAACAAATTGATACTCCACAACTATGGATTCCACAACTAGAAACTCCACAACCAGAAACTCCGCAACTAGAAACTCCGCAACTAGAAATCCCACAACTAGAGACTCCACAACTAGAGACTTCACAACTAGAAACTCCGCAACTAGAAAATCCACAACTAGAAACTCCACAGCTAGAAACTCCACATTTTGAAACACCACAACTAGATACTCCACAACTACAAACTCCACAACTAGAGACTCCACAACTAGAAACTTCACAACTACGAGCTCCACAACTACGAACCCCACAACTACAAACACCACAACAAGAAACTAAACAACTAGAAACTCCACAACTAGAGATTCCACAACCAGAAACTCCACAGCTAGAAACTCCACAACTTGAGACTTCGCATTTAGAGACTCGGCAACTAGAAACTCAACAACTAGTACTCCACAACTAGAAACTCCATAACTTGAAACACCACAACTAGATACTCCACAACTACAAATTTCACAACTAGAAACTCCACAACTAAAAACTCCGCAACTAGAAACTCCGCAACTAGAAACTCCACAGCTAGAAAGTCCGCAACTAGAAACTCTGCAACTAGAAACTCCGCAACTAGAAACTCCACAGCTAGAAAATCCACCACTAGAAACTCCACAACTAGCAACACAACAACTACAGACTCCGCAACTATAAAACTCCGCAACTAGAAACTCCCAACCAGACACTCTGCAACTAGGAACTCTACAACTTCAAAATCCACAACTAGAAACTCCCCAACTTGAAACTCCGCAAATAGATACTCCACAACTACAAACTCCACAACTAGAAACTCCTCAACTAGAAACTCCACAACTTGAAACTCCACAACTAATAAACTCCGCAACTAGAAACTCTGCAACTAGAAACTCCACAGCTAGAAACTTCACTACTTGAAACACCACAACTAGATACTCCAAAACTACGAATTCTACAACAATAAACTCCAAAACTAGAAACTCCGCCACTAGAAACTCCACAACTAGAAACTCCTCAATTAGAAACTCCACAACCTGAAACACCACATCTAGATACTCCACAACTACAAACTCCACAACTAGAAACTCCACAACTAAAAACCCCACAACTTGAAACTCCGCAACTAGAAACTCCACAACTAGAAACTCCACAACCAGAAACTCCGCAACTAGAAACTCCGCAACTAGAAATCCCACAACTAGAGACTCCACAACTAGAGACTTCACAACTAGAAACTCCGCAACTAGAAAATCCACAACTAGAAACTCCACAGCTAGAAACTCCACATTTTGAAACACCACAACTAGATACTCCACAACTACAAATTCCATAACTAGAAACTCCACAACTTGAAACTCAACAAATAGATACTCCACAACTATGGACTCCACAACTAGAAACTCTAACACTAGAAACTCCACAACCAGAAACTCCGCAACTAAAAACTCCGCAACTAGAAACTCCACAGCTAGAAAATCCACAGCTAGAAATTCCACAACTAGAAACTCCACAACTACAGACTCCGCAACTATAAACTCCACAACTAGACAATCCGCAACTAGGAACTCTACAACTTCAAAATCCACAACTAAAAACTTCACAACTTGAAACTCCAACTCTAGATACTCCACAACTACAAACTCCACAACTAGAAACTCCACAACTTGAAACTCCGCAACTAGAAACTCCGCCACTACAATCTCCACAACTGGAAAACTCCGCAACTAGAAACTCTGCAACTAGAAACTCCGCAACTAGAAACTCCAGAGCTAGAAACTCAACAACTACAAACTCCACAACTAGAGACTCCACAACTAGAAACTCCACAACTACGAGTCCCACAGCTACGAACCCCACAACTACAAACTCAACAACTAGAAATTCCACAACTAGAAACTCAACAACTTTAGACTTCGCAACTAGAAACTCCACAACTAGAGACTCCACAACTAGGAACTCCACAACTAGAGACTCCACAACCAGAAACTCCACAGCTAGAAATTCCGCAGCTTGAGACTTCGTATGTAGAGACTCGGCAACTAGAAACACAACAACTAGAAACTCCACAACGAGAAACTCCACAACTAGAAACTCCACAACTTGAAACACCACAACTAGATACTCCACAAAAACAAATTTCATAACTAGAAACTCCACAGCTAGAAAGTCTGCAACTAGAAACTAAGCAACTAGAAACTCCGCAACTAGAAACTCCACAGCTAGTAAATCCACCACTAGAAACTCCGCAACTAGCAACTCCACAACTACAGACTCCGCAACTAGAAAACTCCGCAACTAGAAACTCCCAACCAGACACTCCGATACTAGGAACTCTACAACTTCAAAATCCACAACTAGAAACTCCCCAACTTGAAACACCACAACTAGATACTCCACAACTACAAACTCCACAACTAGAAACTGCGCCACTAGAAACTCCACAACTAATAAACTCCGCAACTAGAAACTCCACAACTAGAGACTCCATAACTAGGAACTCCACAACTAGAAACTCCACAACTACAGACTCCACAACTACAGACTCCTCAACTAGAAACTCCACAACTAGAAACTCCACAACCAGAAACTCCGCAACTAGAAACTCCGCAACTAGAAATCCCACAACTAGAGACTCCACAGCTAGAAACTCCACATTTTGAAACACCACAACTAGATACTCCACAACTACAAATTCCATAACTAGAAACTCCACAACTTGAAACTCAACAAATAGATACTCCACAACTACAAATTCCATAACTAAAAACTCCACAACTTGAAACTCAACAAATAGATACTCCACAACTATGGACTCCACATTTAGAAACTCTAACACTAGAAACTCCATAACCAGAAACTCCGCAACTAAAAACTCCGCAACTAGAAACTCCACAGTTAGAAAATCCACAGCTAGAAATTCCACAACTAGAAACTCCACAACTACAGACTCCGCAACTATAAACTCCGCAACTAGACAATCCGCAACTTGAAACTCCACAACTTGAAACCCAACAAATAGATACTCCACAACTACGGACTCCACAACTAGAAACTCCATAACTAGAAACATCACTACTAGAAAACTCCGCAACTAGAAACTCTGCAACTAGAAACTCCGCAACTAGAAACTCCTCAACTAGAAACTCCACAACTTGAAACACCACAACTAGATACTCCACAACTAGAAATTCCACAACTAGAAGCTCCACAACTAGAAATTCCGCAACTAGAAACTCCACAACTAGAGACTCCATAAATCTAAACTTCACAACTAGAAACTCCACAACCAGAAACTCCGCAAATAGAAACTCCGCAACTAGAAATCCCACAACTAGAGACTCCACAACTAGAGACTTCACAACTAGAAACTCCGCAACTAGAAACTCCACAGCTAGAAACTCCACAACTAGACAATCCGCAACTAGGAACTCTACAACTTCAAAATCCACAACTAAAAACTCATCAACTTGAAACTCCACAACTAGATACTCCACAACTGTAAACTCCACAACTTGAAACTCCGCAACTAGAAACACCGCCACTACAATCTCCACAACTGGAAAACTCTGCAACTAGAAACTCTGCAACTAGAAACTCCGCAACTAGAAACTCCACAGCTAGAAACTCCACAACTACAAACTCCACAACTAGAGACTCCACAACTAGAAACTTCACAACTACGAACTCAACAACTACGAACCCCACAACTACAAACTCCACAACTAGAAACTAAACAACTAGAAACTCCACAACTTTAGACTTCGCAACTACAAACTCCACAACTAGAGACTCCACAACTAGGAACTCCACAACTAGAGACTCCACAACCAGAAACTCCACAGCTAGAAACTCCACAACTTGAGACTTCGCATTTAGAGACTCGGCAACTAGAAACTCAACAACTAGAAACTCCACAACTTGAAACTCCACAACTAGAAACTCCACAACTTGAAACACCACAACTAGATACTCCACAACTACAAATTTCACAACTAGAAACTCCACAACTAAAAACTCCGCAACTATAAACTCCGCAACTAGAAACTCCACAGCTAAAAAGCCCGCAACTAGAAACTCCGCCACTGCAATCTTCACAACTGGAAAACTCTGCAACTAGAAACTCTGCAACTAGAAACTCCGCAACTAGAAACTCAACAGCTAGAAACTCCACAACTACAAACTCCAGAACTAGAGACTCCACAACTAGAAATTTCACAACTACGAACTCCACAACTACGAACCCCACAACTACAAACTCCACAACTAGAAACTAAACAACTAGAAACTCCACAACTTTAGACTTCGCAACTACAAACTCCACAACTAGAGACTCCACAACTAGGAACTCCACAACTAGAGACTCCACAACCAGAAACTCCACAGCTAGAAACTCCACAACTTGAGACTTCGCATTTAGAGACTCGGCAACTAGAATCTCATCAACTAGAAACTCCACAACGAGAAACTCCACAACGAGAAACTCCACAACTAGAAACTCCACAACTTGAAACACCACAACTAGATACTCAACAACTACAAATTTCACAACTAGAAACTCACAACTAAAAACTCCGCAACTATAAACTCCGCAACTAGAAACTCCACAGCTAGAAAGTCCGCAACTAGAAACTCCGCCACTGCAATTTTCACAGCTAGAAACTCCACAACTACAAACTCCACAACTAGAGACTCCACAACTAGAAACTCCACAACTACGAATTCCACAACTACGAACCCCATAACTACAAACTCCACAACTAGAAACTCCACAACTACAAACTCCACAACTTTAGACTTCGCAACTAGAAATTCACAACTAGAGACTCCGCAACTAGGAACTCCACAACTAGACTCCACAACCAGAAACTCCATAGCTAGAAACTCCACAACTAGAGACTTTACAACTAGAAACTCCGCAACTAGAAACTCCACAACTAGAAACTTCACAGATAGAAACTCCAAAACTTGAATTACCACAACTAGATACTACACAACTACAAATTCCACAACTAGAAACTCCACAACTTGAAACTCCATAACTAGAAACTCCGCTACTAGAAAACTCCACAACTAGAAACTCCACAGCTAGAAATTTCACTACTTGAAACACTACAACTAGATTCTCCAAAACTACGAATTCCACAACAATAAACTCCAACACTAGAAAATCCGCAACTAGAAACTCCACAACTAGAAACTCCTCAACTAGAAACTCCACAACTTGAAACACCACAACTAGATACTCTAGAAACTCCCCAACTAGAAACTCCACAACTTGAAACTCCGCTACTACAAATTCCACAACTAGAAACTTTACAACTTGAAACCCAACAAATAGATACTCCACAACTACCGAATCCAAAACTAGAAACTCCACTAGAAACTCCACAACCAGAAACTCCGACCTAAAAACTCCGCAACTAGAAATTCCACAACTACAAACTCCACAACTAGAGACTCCAAAACAAGAAACTCCACAAATAGAAACTCCACAACTTGACACTCCACAACTAATAACTCCGCAACTGGAAAATCTGCAACTAGAAACTCCACAGTTAGATACTTCACTACTTGAAACACCAAAACTAGATACTTCACAACTTGCAACCCCACAACTAGATACTCCACAACTACAAATTTCACAACTAGAAACTCCACAGCTAGAAAATCCACCACTAGAAACGCCACAACTACAGACTCCGCAACTAGAAAACTCCGCAACTAGAAACTCCCAACCAGACACTCCGCAACTAGGAACTCTACAACTTCAAAATCCACAACTAGAAACTCCCCAACTTGAAACTCCACAACTAGATACACCACAACTACAAACTTCACAATCAGAAACTCCACAACTAGAAACTCCACAACTTGAAACTCCACAACTAATAAACTCCGCAACTAGAAAATCTGCAACTAGAAACTCTGCAACTAGAAACTCCACAGCTAGAAACTTCACTACTTGAAACACCACAACTAGATACTCCACAACTACGAATTCCACAACTAGAAACTCCACAGCTAGAAACTTCACTACTTGAAACACTACAACTAGATACTCCAAAACTACGAATTCTACAACAATAAACTCCAAAACTAGAAACTCCGCAACTAGAAACTGCACAGCTAGAAACTCCTCAACTAGAAACTCCACAACTTGAAACACCACAACTAGATACTCCACAACTACAAACTCCACCACTAGAAACTCCACAACTAAAAACTCCACAACTTGAAACTCCGCAACAAGAAACTCCACAACTAGAAACTCCACAACCAGAAACTCCGCAACTAGAAACTCCGCAACTAGAAATCCCGCAACTAGAGACTGCACAACTAGAGACTTCACAACTAGAAACTCCGCAACTAGAAAATCCACAACTAGAAACTCCACAGCTAGAAACTTCACATTTTGAAACACCACAACTAGATACTCCACAACTACAAATTCCATAACTAGAAACTCCACAACTTGAAACTCAACAAATTGATACTCCACAACTATGGATTCCACAACTAGAAACTCCACAACCAGAAACTCCGCAACTAGAAACTCCGCAACTAGAAATCCCACAACTAGAGACTCCACAACTAGAGACTTCACAACTAGAAACTCCGCAACTAGAAAATCCACAACTAGAAACTCCACAGCTAGAAACTCCACATTTTGAAACACCACAACTACATACTCCACAACTACAAACTCCACAACTAGAGACTCCACAACTAGAAACTTCACAACTACGAGCTCCACAACTACGAACCCCACAACTACAAACACCACAACAAGAAACTAAACAACTAGAAACTCCACAACTAGAGATTCCACAACCAGAAACTCCACAGCTAGAAACTCCACAACTTGAGACTTCGAATTTAGAGACTCGGCAACTAGAAACTCAACAACTAGTACTCCACAACTAGAAACTCCATAGCTTGAAACACCACAACTAGATACTCCACAACTACAAATTTCACAACTAGAAACTCCACAACTAAAAACTCCGCAACTAGAAACTCCGCAACTAGAAACTCCACAGCTAGAAAGTCCGCAACTAGAAACTCCGCCACTGCAATCTTCACAACTGGAAAACTCTACAACTAGAAACTCAGCAACTAGAAACTCCGCAACTACAAACTCCACAGCTAGAAACTCCACAACTTCAAACTCCACAACTAGAGACTCCAACACTAGAAACTCCACAACTACGAACTCCACAACTACGAACCCCAAAACTACAAACTCTACAACTAGAAACTCCACAACTAGAAACTCCACAACTTTAGACTTCGCAACTAGAAATCCACAACTAGAGACTCCACAACTAGGAACTCCACAACTAGAGACTCCACAACCAGAAACTCCACAGCTAGAAACTCCACAACTAGAGACTTTACAACTAGAAACTCCGCAACTAGAAACTCCACAACTAGAAACTCCACAGCTAGAAACTCCAAAACTTAAATTACCACAACTAGATACTACAAAACTACAAATTCCACAACTAGAAACTCCACAACTTGAAACTCCACTACTAGAAAACTCCACAACTAGAAACTCCACAGCTAGAAACTTCACTACTTGAAACACTACAACTAGATACTCCAAAACTACGAAATCCACAACAATAAACTCCAACACTAGAAACTCCGCAACTAGAAACTCCACAACTTGAAACACTACAACTAGATACTCTAGAAACTTCACAACTAGAAACTCCACAACTTGAAACTCCGCCACTACAAATTCCACAACTAGAAACTCCACAACTTGAAACCCAACAAATAGATACTCCACAACTACGGACTCCAAAACTAGAAACTCCAACACTAGAAACTCCACATTCAGAAACTCCGACCTAAAAACTCCGCAACTAGAAACTCCACAACTACAAACTCCACAACTAGAGACTCCACAACAAGAAACTCCACAGCTAGGAAGTCCGCAACTAGAAACTCTGCAACTAGAAACTCCACAACTAGAAACTCCGCAACTTGAAACTCCACAGCTAGAAACTCCAGAACTACAAACTCCACAACTAGAAACTTCACTACTACGAGCTCCACAACTACGAACCCCACAACTACAAACTCCACAACTAGAAACTAAACAACTAGAAACTCCACAACTTTAGACTTCGCAACTACAAACTCCACAACTAGAGACTCCACAACTAGAAACTCCACAACTAGAGTTTCCACAACCAGAAACTCCACAGCTAGAAACTCCAGAACTTGAGACTTCGCATTTAGAGATTCGGCAACTAGAAACTCAACAACTAGAAACTCCACAACTTGAAACACCACAACTAGATACTCCACAACTACAAATTTCACAACTAGAAACTCCACAACTAAAAACTCCGCAACTAGAAACTCCGCAACTAGAAACTCCACAGCTAGAAAGTCCGCAACTAGAAACTGTGCCACTGCAATCTTCACAACTGAAAAACTCTGCAACTAGTAACTCTGCAACTAGAAACTCCGCAACTACAAACTCCACAGCTAGAAACTCCACAACTACAAATTCCGCAACTAGAGACTCCACAACTAGAAACTTCACTACTACGAGCTCCACAACTACGAACCCCACAACTACAAACTCCACAACTAGAAACTAAACAACTAGAAACTCCACAACTTTAGACTTCGCAACTACAAACTCCACAACTAGAGACTCCACAACTAGAAACTCCACAACTAGAGATTCCACAACCAGAAACTCCACAGCTAGAAACTCCACAACTTGAGACTTCGCATTTAGAGATTCGGCAACTAGAAACTCAACAACTAGAAACTCCACAACTAGAAACTCCACAACTAGAAACTGCACAACTTGAAACACCACAACTAGATACTCCACAACTACAAATTTCACAACTAGAAACTCCACAACTAAAAACTCCGCAACTAGAAACTCCGCCACTAGAAACTCCACAACTATTAAACTCCGCAACTAGAAACTCCACAGCTAGAAACTTCACTACTTGAAACACCACAACTAGATACTCCACAACTACAAATTCCACAACTAGAAACTTCACTACTTGAAACACCACAACTAGATACTCCACAACTACAAATTCCACAACTAGAAACTCCACAGCTAGGAAGTTCACAACTAGAAACTCTGCAACTAGAAACTCCACAACTAGAAACTCCGCAACTAGAAACTCCACAGCTAGAAACTCCACAACTACAAACTCCACAACTAGAGACTCCACAACTAGAAACTTCACAACTACGAGCTCCACAACTACGAACCCCACAACTACAAACACCACAACAAGAAACTAAACAACTAGAAACTCCACAACTAGAGATTCCACAACCAGAAACTCCACAGCTAGAAACTCCACAACTTGAGACTTCGCATTTAGAGACTCGGCAACTAGAAACTCAACAACTAGTACTCCACAACTAGAAACTCCATAACTTAAAACACCACAACTAGATACTCCACAACTACTAATTTCACAACTAGAAACTCCACAACTAAAAACTCCGCAACTAGAAACTCCGCAACTAGAAACTCCACAGCTAGAAAGTCCGCAACTAGAAACTCCGCCACTGCAATCTTCACAACTGGAAAACTCTACAACTAGAAACTCAGCAACTAGAAACTCCGCAACTACAAACTCCACAGCTAGAAACTCCACAACTTCAAACTCCACAACTAGAGACTCCACAACTAGAAACTCCACAACTACGAACTCCACAACTACGAACCCCAAAACTACAAACTCTACAACTAGAAACTCCACAACTAGAAACTCCACAACTTTAGACTTCGCAACTAGAAATCCACAACTAGAGACTCCACAACTAGGAACTCCACAACTAGAGACTCCACAACCAGAAACTCCGCAACTAGAAACTCCACAACTAGAAACTCCACAGCTAGAAACTCCAAAACTTAAATTACCACAACTAGATACTACAAAACTACAAATTCCACAACTAGAAACTCCACAACTTGAAACTCCACTACTAGAAAACTCCACAACTAGAAACTCCACAGCTAGAAACTTCACTACTTGAAACACTACAACTAGATACTCCAAAACTACGAAATCCACAACAATAAACTCCAACACTAGAAACTCCGCAACTAGAAACTCCACAACTTGAAACACCACAACTAGATACTCTAGAAACTTCACAACTAGAAACTCCACAACTTGAAACTCCGCCACTACAAATTCCACAACTAGAAACTCCACAACTTGAAACCCAACAAATAGATACTCCACAACTACGGACTCCAAAACTAGAAACTCCAACACTAGAAACTCCACATTCAGAAACTCCGACCTAAAAACTCCGCAACTAGAAACTCCACAACTACAAACTCCACAACTAGAGACTCCACAACAAGAAACTCCACAGCTAGGAAGTCCGCAACTAGAAACTCTGCAACTAGAAACTCCACAACTAGAAACTCCGCAACTTGAAACTCCACAGCTAGAAACTCCAGAACTACAAACTCCACAACTAGAGACTCCACAACTAGAAACTTCACTACTTCGAGCTCCACAACTACGAACCCCACAACTACAAACTCCACAACTAGAAACTAAACAACTAGAAACTCCACAACTTTAGACTCCACAACTAGAAACTCCACAACCAGAAACTCCGCAACTAGAAACTCCGCAACTAGAAATCCCACAACTAGAGACTGCACAACTAGAGACTTCACAACTAGAAACTCCGCAACTAGAAAATCCACAACTAGAAACTCCACAGCTAGAAACTTCACATTTTGAAACACCACAACTAGATACTCCACAACTACAAATTCCATAACTAGAAACTCCACAACTTGAAACTCAACAAATTGATACTCCACAACTATGGATTCCACAACTAGAAACTCCACAACCAGAAACTCCGCAACTAGAAACTCCGCAACTAGAAATCCCACAACTAGAGACTCCACAACTAGAGACTTCACAACTAGAAACTCCGCAACTAGAAAATCCACAACTAGAAACTCCACAGCTAGAAACTCCACATTTTGAAACACCACAACTAGATACTCCACAACTACAAACTCCACAACTAGAGACTCCACAACTAGAAACTTCACAACTACGAGCTCCACAACTACGAACCCCACAACTACAAACACCACAACAAGAAACTAAACAACTAGAAACTCCACAACTAGAGATTCCACAACCAGAAACTCCACAGCTAGAAACTCCACAACTTGAGACTTCGAATTTAGAGACTCGGCAACTAGAAACTCAACAACTAGTACTCCACAACTAGAAACTCCATAGCTTGAAACACCACAACTAGATACTCCACAACTACAAATTTCACAACTAGAAACTCCACAACTAAAAACTCCACAACTTGAAACTCCGCCACTACAAATTCCACAACTAGAAACTCCACAACTTGAAACCCAACAAATAGATACTCCACAACTACGGACTCCAAAACTAGAAACTCCAACACTAGAAACTCCACATTCAGAAACTCCGACCTAAAAACTCCGCAACTAGAAACTCCACAACTACAAACTCCACAACTAGAGACTCCACAACAAGAAACTCCACAGCTAGGAAGTCCGCAACTAGAAACTCTGCAACTAGAAACTCCACAACTAGAAACTCCGCAACTTGAAACTCCACAGCTAGAAACTCCAGAACTACAAACTCCACAACTAGAAACTTCACTATTACGAGCTCCACAACTACGAACCCCACAACTACAAACTCCACAACTAGAAACTAAACAACTAGAAACTCCACAACTTTAGACTTCGCAACTACAAACTCCACAACTAGAGACTCCACAACTAGAAACTCCACAACTAGAGTTTCCACAACCAGAAACTCCACAGCTAGAAACTCCAGAACTTGAGACTTCGCATTTAGAGATTCGGCAACTAGAAACTCCACAACTAGAAACTCCACAACTTGAAACACCACAACTAGATACTCCACAACTACAAATTTCACAACTAGAAACTCCACAACTAAAAACTCCACAACTAGAAACTCCGCAACTAGAAACTCCACAGCTAGAAAGTCCGCAACTAGAAACTGTGCCACTGCAATCTTCACAACTGAAAAACTCTGCAACTAGTAACTCTGCAACTAGAAACTCCGCAACTACAAACTCCACAGCTAGAAACTCCACAACTACAAATTCCGCAACTAGAGACTCCACAACTAGAAACTTCACTACTACGAGCTCCACAACTACGAACCCCACAACTACAAACTCCACAACTAGAAACTAAACAACTAGAAACTCCACAACTTTAGACTTCGCAACTACAAACTCCACAACTAGAGACTCCACAACTAGAAACTCCACAACTAGAGATTCCACAACCAGAAACTCCACAGCTAGAAACTCCACAACTTGAGACTTCGCATTTAGAGATTCGGCAACTAGAAACTCAACAACTAGAAACTCCACAACCAGAAACTCCACAACTAGAAACTGCACAACTTGAAACACCACAACTAGATACTCCACAACTACAAATTTCACAACTAGAAACTCCACAACTAAAAACTCCGCAACTAGAAACTCCGCCACTAGAAACTCCACAACTATTAAACTCCGCAACTAGAAAATCTGCAACTAGAAACTCCGCAACTAGAAACTCCACAGCTAGAAACTTCACTACTTGAAACACCACAACTAGATACTCCACAACTTCAAATTCCACAACTAGAAACTTCACTACTTGAAACACCACAACTAGATACTCCACAACTACAAATTCCACAACTAGAAACTCCACAGCTAGGAAGTTCACAACTAGAAACTCTGCAACTAGAAACTCCACAACTAGAAACTCCGCAACTAGAAACTCCACAGCTAGAAACTCCACAACTACAAACTCCACAACTAGAGACTCCACAACTAGAAACTTCACAACTACGAGCTCCACAACTACGAACCCCACAACTACAAACACCACAACAAGAAACTAAACAACTAGAAACTCCACAACTAGAGATTCCACAACCAGAAACTCCACAGCTAGAAACTCCACAACTTGAGACTTCGCATTTAGAGACTCGGCAACTAGAAACTCAACAACTAGTACTCCACAACTAGAAACTCCATAACTTAAAACACCACAACTAGATACTCCACAACTACTAATTTCACAACTAGAAACTCCACAACTAAAAACTCCGCAACTAGAAACTCCGCAACTAGAAACTCCACAGCTAGAAAGTCCGCAACTAGAAACTCCGCCACTGCAATCTTCACAACTGGAAAACTCTACAACTAGAAACTCAGCAACTAGAAACTCCGCAACTACAAACTCCACAGCTAGAAACTCCACAACTTCAAACTCCACAACTAGAGACTCCACAACTAGAAACTCCACAACTACGAACTCCACAACTACGAACCCCAAAACTACAAACTCTACAACTAGAAACTCCACAACTAGAAACTTCACTACTTGAAACACCACAACTAGATACTCCACAACTACGAATTCCACAACTAGAAACTCCACAGCTAGAAACTTCTCTACTTGAAACACTACAACTAGATACTCCAAAACTACGAATTCTACAACAATAAACTCCAAAACTAGAAACTCCGCAACTAGAAACTGCACAGCTAGAAACTCCTCAACTAGAAACTCCACAACTTGAAACACCACAACTCGATACTCCACAACTACAAACTCCACCACTAGAAACTCCACAACTTGAAACTCCGCAACAAGAAACTCCACAACTAGAAACTCCACAACCAGAAACTCCGCAACTAGAAACTCCGCAACTAGAAACTCCACAACTAGAAACTTCACAGATAGAAACTCCAAAACTTGAATTACCACAACTAGATACTACACAACTACAAATTCCACAACTAGAAACTCCACAACTTGAAACTCCATAACTAGAAACTCCGCTACTAGAAAACTCCACAACTAGAAACTCCACAGCTAGAAATTTCACTACTTGAAACACTACAACTAGATACTCCAAAACTACGAATTCCACAACAATAAACTCCAACACTAGAAAATCCGCAACTAGAAACTCCACAACTAGAAACTCCTCAACTAGAAACTCCACAACTTGAAACACCACAACTAGATACTCTAGAAACTCCCCAACTAGAAACTCCACAACTTGAAACTCCGCTACTACAAATTCCACAACTAAAAACTTTACAACTTGAAACCCAACAAATAGATACTCCACAACTACCGAATCCAAAACTAGAAACTCCACTAGAAACTCCACAACCAGAAACTCCGACCTAAAAACTCCACAACTAGAGACTCCACAACAAGAAACTCCACAAATAGAAACTCCACAACTTGACACTCCACAACTAATAAACTCCGCAACTGGAAAATCTGCAACTAGAAGCTCCACAGTTAGATACTTCACTACTTGAAACACCAAAACTAGATACTTCACAACTTGCAACCCCACAACTAGATACTCCACAACTACAAATTTCACAACTAGAAACTCCACAGCTAGAAAATCCACCACTAGAAACTCCACAACTAGCAACGCCACAACTACAGACTCCGCAACTAGAAAACTCCGCAACTAGAAACTCCCAACCAGACACTCCGCAACTAGGAACTCTACAACTTCAAAATCCACAACTAGAAACTCCCCAACTTGAAACTCCACAACTAGATACACCACAACTACAAACTTCACAATCAGAAACTCCACAACTAGAAACTCCACAACTTGAAACTCCACAACTAATAAACTCCGCAACTAGAAAATCTGCAACTAGAAACTCTGCAACTAGAAACTCCACAGCTAGAAACTTCACTACTTGAAACACCACAACTAGATACTCCACAACTACGAATTCCACAACTAGAAACTCCACAGCTAGAAACTTCACTACTTGAAACACTACAGCTAGATACTCCAAAACTACGAATTCTACAACAATAAACTCCAAAACTAGAAACTCCGCAACTAGAAACTGCACAGCTAGAAACTCCTCAACTAGAAACTCCACAACTTGAAACACCACAACTAGATACTCCACAACTACAAACTCCACCACTAGAAACTCCACAACTAAAAACTCCACAACTTGAAACTCCGCAACAAGAAACTCCACAACTAGAAACTCCACAACCAGAAACTCAGCAACTAGAAACTCCGCAACTAGAAACACCACAACTAGATACTCCACAACTACAAATTCCATAACTAGAAACTCCACAACTTGAAACTCAACAAATTGATACTCCACAACTATGGATTCCACAACTAGAAACTCCACAACCAGAAACTCCGCAACTAGAAACTCCGCAACTAGAAATCCCACAACTAGAGACTCCACAACTAGAGACTTCACAACTAGAAACTCCGCAACTAGAAAATCCACAACTAGAAACTCCACAGCTAGAAACTCCACATTTTGAAACACCACAACTAGATACTCCACAACTACAAACTCCACAACTAGAGACTCCACAACTAGAAACTTCACAACTACGAGCTCCACAACTACGAACCCCACAACTACAAACACCACAACAAGAAACTAAACAACTAGAAACTCCACAACTAGAGATTCCACAACCAGAAACTCCACAGCTAGAAACTCCACAACTTGAGACTTCGCATTTAGAGACTCGGCAACTAGAAACTCAACAACTAGTACTCCACAACTAGAAACTCCATAACTTGAAACACCACAACTAGATACTCCACAACTACAAATTTCACAACTAGAAACTCCACAACTAAAAACTCCGCAACTAGAAACTCCGCAACTAGAAACTCCACAGCTAGAAAGTCCGCAACTAGAAACTCTGCAACTAGAAACTCCGCAACTAGAAACTCCACAGCTAGAAAATCCACCACTAGAAACTCCACAACTAGCAACACAACAACTACAGACTCCGCAACTATAAAACTCCGCAACTAGAAACTCCCAACCAGACACTCTGCAACTAGGAACTCTACAACTTCAAAATCCACAACTAGAAACTCCCCAACTTGAAACTCCGCAAATAGATACTCCACAACTACAAACTCCACAACTAGAAACTCCTCAACTAGAAACTCCACAACTTGAAACTCCACAACTAATAAACTCCGCAACTAGAAACTCTGCAACTAGAAACTCCACAGCTAGAAACTTCACTACTTGAAACACCACAACTAGATACTCCAAAACTACGAATTCTACAACAATAAACTCCAAAACTAGAAACTCCGCCACTAGAAACTCCACAACTAGAAACTCCTCAATTAGAAACTCCACAACCTGAAACACCACATCTAGATACTCCACAACTACAAACTCCACAACTAGAAACTCCACAACTAAAAACCCCACAACTTGAAACTCCGCAACTAGAAACTCCACAACTAGAAACTCCACAACCAGAAACTCCGCAACTAGAAACTCCGCAACTAGAAATCCCACAACTAGAGACTCCACAACTAGAGACTTCACAACTAGAAACTCCGCAACTAGAAAATCCACAACTAGAAACTCCACAGCTAGAAACTCCACATTTTGAAACACCACAACTAGATACTCCACAACTACAAATTCCATAACTAGAAACTCCACAACTTGAAACTCAACAAATAGATACTCCACAACTATGGACTCCACAACTAGAAACTCTAACACTAGAAACTCCACAACCAGAAACTCCGCAACTAAAAACTCCGCAACTAGAAACTCCACAGCTAGAAAATCCACAGCTAGAAATTCCACAACTAGAAACTCCACAACTACAGACTCCGCAACTATAAACTCCACAACTAGACAATCCGCAACTAGGAACTCTACAACTTCAAAATCCACAACTAAAAACTTCACAACTTGAAACTCCAACTCTAGATACTCCACAACTACAAACTCCACAACTAGAAACTCCACAACTTGAAACTCCGCAACTAGAAACTCCGCCACTACAATCTCCACAACTGGAAAACTCCGCAACTAGAAACTCTGCAACTAGAAACTCCGCAACTAGAAACTCCAGAGCTAGAAACTCAACAACTACAAACTCCACAACTAGAGACTCCACAACTAGAAACTCCACAACTACGAGTCCCACAGCTACGAACCCCACAACTACAAACTCAACAACTAGAAATTCCACAACTAGAAACTCAACAACTTTAGACTTCGCAACTAGAAACTCCACAACTAGAGACTCCACAACTAGGAACTCCACAACTAGAGACTCCACAACCAGAAACTCCACAGCTAGAAATTCCGCAGCTTGAGACTTCGTATGTAGAGACTCGGCAACTAGAAACACAACAACTAGAAACTCCACAACGAGAAACTCCACAACTAGAAACTCCACAACTTGAAACACCACAACTAGATACTCCACAAAAACAAATTTCATAACTAGAAACTCCACAGCTAGAAAGTCTGCAACTAGAAACTAAGCAACTAGAAACTCCGCAACTAGAAACTCCACAGCTAGTAAATCCACCACTAGAAACTCCGCAACTAGCAACTCCACAACTACAGACTCCGCAACTAGAAAACTCCGCAACTAGAAACTCCCAACCAGACACTCCGATACTAGGAACTCTACAACTTCAAAATCCACAACTAGAAACTCCCCAACTTGAAACACCACAACTAGATACTCCACAACTACAAACTCCACAACTAGAAACTCCGCCACTAGAAACTCCACAACTAATAAACTCCGCAACTAGAAACTCCACAACTAGAGACTCCATAACTAGGAACTCCACAACTAGAAACTCCACAACTACAGACTCCACAACTACAGACTCCTCAACTAGAAACTCCACAACTAGAAACTCCACAACCAGAAACTCCGCAACTAGAAACTCCGCAACTAGAAATCCCACAACTAGAGACTCCACAGCTAGAAACTCCACATTTTGAAACACCACAACTAGATACTCCACAACTACAAATTCCATAACTAGAAACTCCACAACTTGAAACTCAACAAATAGATACTCCACAACTACAAATTCCATAACTAAAAACTCCACAACTTGAAACTCAACAAATAGATACTCCACAACTATGGACTCCACATTTAGAAACTCTAACACTAGAAACTCCATAACCAGAAACTCCGCAACTAAAAACTCCGCAACTAGAAACTCCACAGTTAGAAAATCCACAGCTAGAAATTCCACAACTAGAAACTCCACAACTACAGACTCCGCAACTATAAACTCCGCAACTAGACAATCCGCAACTTGAAACTCCACAACTTGAAACCCAACAAATAGATACTCCACAACTACGGACTCCACAACTAGAAACTCCATAACTAGAAACATCACTACTAGAAAACTCCGCAACTAGAAACTCTGCAACTAGAAACTCCGCAACTAGAAACTCCTCAACTAGAAACTCCACAACTTGAAACACCACAACTAGATACTCCACAACTAGAAATTCCACAACTAGAAGCTCCACAACTAGAAATTCCGCAACTAGAAACTCCACAACTAGAGACTCCATAAATCTAAACTTCACAACTAGAAACTCCACAACCAGAAACTCCGCAAATAGAAACTCCGCAACTAGAAATCCCACAACTAGAGACTCCACAACTAGAGACTTCACAACTAGAAACTCCGCAACTAGAAACTCCACAGCTAGAAACTCCACAACTAGACAATCCGCAACTAGGAACTCTACAACTTCAAAATCCACAACTAAAAACTCATCAACTTGAAACTCCACAACTAGATACTCCACAACTGTAAACTCCACAACTTGAAACTCCGCAACTAGAAACACCGCCACTACAATCTCCACAACTGGAAAACTCTGCAACTAGAAACTCTGCAACTAGAAACTCCGCAACTAGAAACTCCACAGCTAGAAACTCCACAACTACAAACTCCACAACTAGAGACTCCACAACTAGAAACTTCACAACTACGAACTCAACAACTACGAACCCCACAACTACAAACTCCACAACTAGAAACTAAACAACTAGAAACTCCACAACTTTAGACTTCGCAACTACAAACTCCACAACTAGAGACTCCACAACTAGGAACTCCACAACTAGAGACTCCACAACCAGAAACTCCACAGCTAGAAACTCCACAACTTGAGACTTCGCATTTAGAGACTCGGCAACTAGAAACTCAACAACTAGAAACTCCACAACTTGAAACTCCACAACTAGAAACTCCACAACTTGAAACACCACAACTAGATACTCCACAACTACAAATTTCACAACTAGAAACTCCACAACTAAAAACTCCGCAACTATAAACTCCGCAACTAGAAACTCCACAGCTAAAAAGCCCGCAACTAGAAACTCCGCCACTGCAATCTTCACAACTGGAAAACTCTGCAACTAGAAACTCTGCAACTAGAAACTCCGCAACTAGAAACTCAACAGCTAGAAACTCCACAACTACAAACTCCAGAACTAGAGACTCCACAACTAGAAATTTCACAACTACGAACTCCACAACTACGAACCCCACAACTACAAACTCCACAACTAGAAACTAAACAACTAGAAACTCCACAACTTTAGACTTCGCAACTACAAACTCCACAACTAGAGACTCCACAACTAGGAACTCCACAACTAGAGACTCCACAACCAGAAACTCCACAGCTAGAAACTCCACAACTTGAGACTTCGCATTTAGAGACTCGGCAACTAGAATCTCATCAACTAGAAACTCCACAACGAGAAACTCCACAACGAGAAACTCCACAACTAGAAACTCCACAACTTGAAACACCACAACTAGATACTCAACAACTACAAATTTCACAACTAGAAACTCACAACTAAAAACTCCGCAACTATAAACTCCGCAACTAGAAACTCCACAGCTAGAAAGTCCGCAACTAGAAACTCCGCCACTGCAATTTTCACAGCTAGAAACTCCACAACTACAAACTCCACAACTAGAGACTCCACAACTAGAAACTCCACAACTACGAATTCCACAACTACGAACCCCATAACTACAAACTCCACAACTAGAAACTCCACAACTACAAACTCCACAACTTTAGACTTCGCAACTAGAAATTCACAACTAGAGACTCCGCAACTAGGAACTCCACAACTAGACTCCACAACCAGAAACTCCATAGCTAGAAACTCCACAACTAGAGACTTTACAACTAGAAACTCCGCAACTAGAAACTCCACAACTAGAAACTTCACAGATAGAAACTCCAAAACTTGAATTACCACAACTAGATACTACACAACTACAAATTCCACAACTAGAAACTCCACAACTTGAAACTCCATAACTAGAAACTCCGCTACTAGAAAACTCCACAACTAGAAACTCCACAGCTAGAAATTTCACTACTTGAAACACTACAACTAGATTCTCCAAAACTACGAATTCCACAACAATAAACTCCAACACTAGAAAATCCGCAACTAGAAACTCCACAACTAGAAACTCCTCAACTAGAAACTCCACAACTTGAAACACCACAACTAGATACTCTAGAAACTCCCCAACTAGAAACTCCACAACTTGAAACTCCGCTACTACAAATTCCACAACTAGAAACTTTACAACTTGAAACCCAACAAATAGATACTCCACAACTACCGAATCCAAAACTACAAACTCCACTAGAAACTCCACAACCAGAAACTCCGACCTAAAAACTCCGCAACTAGAAATTCCACAACTACAAACTCCACAACTAGAGACTCCAAAACAAGAAACTCCACAAATAGAAACTCCACAACTTGACACTCCACAACTAATAACTCCGCAACTGGAAAATCTGCAACTGAAACTCCACAGTTAGATACTTCACTACTTGAAACACCAAAACTAGATACTTCACAACTTGCAACCCCACAACTAGATACTCCACAACTACAAATTTCACAACTAGAAACTCCACAGCTAGAAAATCCACCACTAGAAACGCCACAACTACAGACTCCGCAACTAGAAAACTCCGCAACTAGAAACTCCCAACCAGACACTCCGCAACTAGGAACTCTACAACTTCAAAATCCACAACTAGAAACTCCCCAACTTGAAACTCCACAACTAGATACACCACAACTACAAACTTCACAATCAGAAACTCCACAACTAGAAACTCCACAACTTGAAACTCCACAACTAATAAACTCCGCAACTAGAAAATCTGCAACTAGAAACTCTGCAACTAGAAACTCCACAGCTAGAAACTTCACTACTTGAAACACCACAACTAGATACTCCACAACTACGAATTCCACAACTAGAAACTCCACAGCTAGAAACTTCACTACTTGAAACACTACAACTAGATACTCCAAAACTACGAATTCTACAACAATAAACTCCAAAACTAGAAACTCCGCAACTAGAAACTGCACAGCTAGAAACTCCTCAACTAGAAACTCCACAACTTGAAACACCACAACTAGATACTCCAGAACTACAAACTCCACCACTAGAAACTCCACAACTAAAAACTCCACAACTTGAAACTCCGCAACAAGAAACTCCACAACTAGAAACTCCACAACCAGAAACTCCGCAACTAGAAACTCCGCAACTAGAAATCCCGCAACTAGAGACTGCACAACTAGAGACTTCACAACTAGAAACTCCGCAACTAGAAAATCCACAACTAGAAACTCCACAGCTAGAAACTTCACATTTTGAAACACCACAACTAGATACTCCACAACTACAAATTCCATAACTAGAAACTCCACAACTTGAAACTCAACAAATTGATACTCCACAACTATGGATTCCACAACTAGAAACTCCACAACCAGAAACTCCGCAACTAGAAACTCCGCAACTAGAAATCCCACAACTAGAGACTCCACAACTAGAGACTTCACAACTAGAAACTCCGCAACTAGAAAATCCACAACTAGAAACTCCACAGCTAGAAACTCCACATTTTGAAACACCACAACTACATACTCCACAACTACAAACTCCACAACCAGAGACTCCACAACTAGAAACTTCACAACTACGAGCTCCACAACTACGAACCCCACAACTACAAACACCACAACAAGAAACTAAACAACTAGAAACTCCACAACTAGAGATTCCACAACCAGAAACTCCACAGCTAGAAACTCCACAACTTGAGACTTCGAATTTAGAGACTCGGCAACTAGAAACTCAACAACTAGTACTCCACAACTAGAAACTCCATAGCTTGAAACACCACAACTAGATACTCCACAACTACAAATTTCACAACTAGAAACTCCACAACTAAAAACTCCGCAACTAGAAACTCCGCAACTAGAAACTCCACAGCTAGAAAGTCCGCAACTAGAAACTCCGCCACTGCAATCTTCACAACTGGAAAACTCTACAACTAGAAACTCAGCAACTAGAAACTCCGCAACTACAAACTCCACAGCTAGAAACTCCACAACTTCAAACTCCACAACTAGAGACTCCAACACTAGAAACTCCACAACTACGAACTCCACAACTACGAACCCCAAAACTACAAACTCTACAACTAGAAACTCCACAACTAGAAACTCCACAACTTTAGACTTCGCAACTAGAAATCCACAACTAGAGACTCCACAACTAGGAACTCCACAACTAGAGACTCCACAACCAGAAACTCCACAGCTAGAAACTCCACAACTAGAGACTTTACAACTAGAAACTCCGCAACTAGAAACTCCACAACTAGAAACTCCACAGCTAGAAACTCCAAAACTTAAATTACCACAACTAGATACTACAAAACTACAAATTCCACAACTAGAAACTCCACAACTTGAAACTCCACTACTAGAAAACTCCACAACTAGAAACTCCACAGCTAGAAACTTCACTACTTGAAACACTACAACTAGATACTCCAAAACTACGAAATCCACAACAATAAACTCCAACACTAGAAACTCCGCAACTAGAAACTCCACAACTTGAAACACTACAACTAGATACTCTAGAAACTTCACAACTAGAAACTCCACAACTTGAAACTCCGCCACTACAAATTCCACAACTAGAAACTCCACAACTTGAAACCCAACAAATAGATACTCCACAACTACGGACTCCAAAACTAGAAACTCCAACACTAGAAACTCCACATTCAGAAACTCCGACCTAAAAACTCCGCAACTAGAAACTCCACAACTACAAACTCCACAACTAGAGACTCCACAACAAGAAACTCCACAGCTAGGAAGTCCGCAACTAGAAACTCTGCAACTAGAAACTCCACAACTAGAAACTCCGCAACTTGAAACTCCACAGCTAGAAACTCCAGAACTACAAACTCCACAACTAGAAACTTCACTACTACGAGCTCCACAACTACGAACCCCACAACTACAAACTCCACAACTAGAAACTAAACAACTAGAAACTCCACAACTTTAGACTTCGCAACTACAAACTCCACAACTAGAGACTCCACAACTAGAAACTCCACAACTAGAGTTTCCACAACCAGAAACTCCACAGCTAGAAACTCCAGAACTTGAGACTTCGCATTTAGAGATTCGGCAACTAGAAACTCAACAACTAGAAACTCCACAACTTGAAACACCACAACTAGATACTCCACAACTACAAATTTCACAACTAGAAACTCCACAACTAAAAACTCCGCAACTAGAAACTCCGCAACTAGAAACTCCACAGCTAGAAAGTCCGCAACTAGAAACTGTGCCACTGCAATCTTCACAACTGAAAAACTCTGCAACTAGTAACTCTGCAACTAGAAACTCCGCAACTACAAACTCCACAGCTAGAAACTCCACAACTACAAATTCCGCAACTAGAGACTCCACAACTAGAAACTTCACTACTACGAGCTCCACAACTACGAACCCCACAACTACAAACTCCACAACTAGAAACTAAACAACTAGAAACTCCACAACTTTAGACTTCGCAACTACAAACTCCACAACTAGAGACTCCACAACTAGAAACTCCACAACTAGAGATTCCACAACCAGAAACTCCACAGCTAGAAACTCCACAACTTGAGACTTCGCATTTAGAGATTCGGCAACTAGAAACTCAACAACTAGAAACTCCACAACTAGAAACTCCACAACTAGAAACTGCACAACTTGAAACACCACAACTAGATACTCCACAACTACAAATTTCACAACTAGAAACTCCACAACTAAAAACTCCGCAACTAGAAACTCCGCCACTAGAAACTCCACAACTATTAAACTCCGCAACTAGAAACTCCACAGCTAGAAACTTCACTACTTGAAACACCACAACTAGATACTCCACAACTACAAATTCCACAACTAGAAACTTCACTACTTGAAACACCACAACTAGATACTCCACAACTACAAATTCCACAACTAGAAACTCCACAGCTAGGAAGTTCACAACTAGAAACTCTGCAACTAGAAACTCCACAACTAGAAACTCCGCAACTAGAAACTCCACAGCTAGAAACTCCACAACTACAAACTCCACAACTAGAGACTCCACAACTAGAAACTTCACAACTACGAGCTCCACAACTACGAACCCCACAACTACAAACACCACAACAAGAAACTAAACAACTAGAAACTCCACAACTAGAGATTCCACAACCAGAAACTCCACAGCTAGAAACTCCACAACTTGAGACTTCGCATTTAGAGACTCGGCAACTAGAAACTCAACAACTAGTACTCCACAACTAGAAACTCCATAACTTAAAACACCACAACTAGATACTCCACAACTACTAATTTCACAACTAGAAACTCCACAACTAAAAACTCCGCAACTAGAAACTCCGCAACTAGAAACTCCACAGCTAGAAAGTCCGCAACTAGAAACTCCGCCACTGCAATCTTCACAACTGGAAAACTCTACAACTAGAAACTCAGCAACTAGAAACTCCGCAACTACAAACTCCACAGCTAGAAACTCCACAACTTCAAACTCCACAACTAGAGACTCCACAACTAGAAACTCCACAACTACGAACTCCACAACTACGAACCCCAAAACTACAAACTCTACAACTAGAAACTCCACAACTAGAAACTCCACAACTTTAGACTTCGCAACTAGAAATCCACCACTAGAGACTCCACAACTAGGAACTCCACAACTAGAGACTCCACAACCAGAAACTCCGCAACTAGAAACTCCACAACTAGAAACTCCACAGCTAGAAACTCCAAAACTTAAATTACCACAACTAGATACTACAAAACTACAAATTCCACAACTAGAAACTCCACAACTTGAAACTCCACTACTAGAAAACTCCACAACTAGAAACTCCACAGCTAGAAACTTCACTACTTGAAACACTACAACTAGATACTCCAAAACTACGAAATCCACAACAATAAACTCCAACACTAGAAACTCCGCAACTAGAAACTCCACAACTTGAAACACCACAACTAGATACTCTAGAAACTTCACAACTAGAAACTCCACAACTTGAAACTCCGCCACTACAAATTCCACAACTAGAAACTCCACAACTTGAAACCCAACAAATAGATACTCCACAACTACGGACTCCAAAACTAGAAACTCCAACACTAGAAACTCCACATTCAGAAACTCCGACCTAAAAACTCCGCAACTAGAAACTCCACAACTACAAACTCCACAACTAGAGACTCCACAACAAGAAACTCCACAGCTAGGAAGTCCGCAACTAGAAACTCTGCAACTAGAAACTCCACAACTAGAAACTCCGCAACTTGAAACTCCACAGCTAGAAACTCCAGAACTACAAACTCCACAACTAGAGACTCCACAACTAGAAACTTCACTACTTCGAGCTCCACAACTACGAACCCCACAACTACAAACTCCACAACTAGAAACTAAACAACTAGAAACTCCACAACTTTAGACTTCGCAACTACAAACTCCACAACTAGAGACTCCACAACTAGAAACTCCACAACTAGAGATTCCACAACCAGAAACTCCACAGCTAGAAACTCCAGAACTTGAGACTTCGCATTTAGAGATTCGGCAACTAGAAACTCAACAACTAGAAACTCCACAACTTGAAACACCACAACTAGATACTCCACAACTACAAATTTCACAACTAGAAACTCCACAACTAAAAACTCCGCAACTAGAAACTCCGCAACTAGAAACTCCACAGCTAGAAAGTCCGCAACTAGAAACTGTGCCACTGCAATCTTCACAATTGAAAAACTCTGCAACTAGTAACTCTGCAACTAGAAACTCCGCAACTACAAACTCTACAGCTAGAAACTCCACAACTACAAATTCCGCAACTAGAGACTCCACAACTAGAAACTTCACTACTACGAGCTCCACAGCTACGAACCCCACAACTACAAACTCCACAACTAGAAACTAAACAACTAGAAACTCCACAACTTTAGACTTCGCAACTACAAACTCCACAACTAGAGACTCCACAACTAGAGATTCCACAACCAGAAACTCCACAGCTAGAAACTCCACAACTTGAGACTTCGCATTTAGAGATTCGGCAACTAGAAACTCAACAACTAGAAACTCCACAACTAGAAACTCCACAACTAGAAACTCCACAACTTGAAACACCACAACTAGATACTCCACAACTACAAATTTCACAACTAGAAACTCCACAACTAAAAACTCCGCAACTAGAAACTCTGCAACTAGAAACTCCACAGCTAGAAAGTCCGCAACTAGAAACTGCGCCACTGCAATCTTCACAACTGGAAAACTCTGCAACTAGAAAGTCCACAACTAGAATCTCTGCAACTAGAAACTCCACAACTAGAAACTGCACAGCTAGAAAATCTACCACTAGAAACTCCACAACTACAGACTCCACAACTACAGACTCCACAACTAGAAACTCCACAACTAGAAACTCCACAACCAGAAACTCCGCAACTAGAAATCCCACAACTAAAAACTCCACAACTAGAAACTCCACAACTTGCAACCCCACAACTAGATACTCCACAACTACAAATTTCACAACTAGAAACTCCACAACTAAAACTCCGCAACTATAAACTCCGCAACTAGAAACTCCACAGCTAGAAAGTCCGCAACTAGAAACTCTGCAACTAGAAACTCCGCAACTAGAAACTCCACAGCTAGAAAATCCACCACTAGAAACTCTACAACTAGCAACACAACAACTACAGACTCCGCAACTAGAAAACTCCGCAACTAGAAACTCCCAACCAGACACTCCGCAACTAGGAACTCTACAACTTCAAAATCCACAACTAGAAACTCCCCAACTTGAAACTCCGCAACTAGATACTCCACAACTACAAACTCCACAACTAGAAACTCCTCAACTAGAAACTCCACAACTTGAAACTCCACAACTAATAAACTCCGCAACTAGAAACTCTGCAACTAGAAACTCCACAGCTAGAAACTTCACTACTTGAAACACCACAACTAGATACTCCAAAACTACGAATTCTACAACAATAAACTCCAAAACTAGAAACTCCGCCACTGGAAACTCCACAACTAGAAACTCCTCAATTAGAAACTCCACAACCTGAAACACCACATCTAGATACTCCACAGCTACAAACTCCACAACTAGAAACTCCACAACTAAAAACCCCACAACTTGAAACTCCGCAACTAGAAACTCCACAACTAGAAACTCCACAACCAGAAACTCCGCAACTAGAAACTCCGCAACTAGAAATCCCACAACTAGAGACTCCACAACTAGAGACTTCACAACTAGAAACTCCGCAACTAGAAAATCCACAACTAGAAACTCCACAGCTAGAAACTCCACATTTTGAAACACCACAACTAGATACTCCACAACTACAAATTCCATAACTAGAAACTCCACAACTTGAAACTCAACAAATAGATACTCCACAACTATGGACTCCACAACTAGAAACTCTAACACTAGAAACTCCACAACCAGAAACTCCGCAACTAAAAACTCCGCAACTAGAAACTCCACAGCTAGAAAATCCACAGCTAGAAATTCCACAACTAGAAACTCCACAACTACAGACTCCGCAACTATAAACTCCACAACTAGACAATCCGCAACTAGGAACTCTACAACTTCAAAATCCACAACTAAAAACTTCACAACTTGAAACTCCAACTCTAGATACTCCACAACTACAAACTCCACAACTAGAAACTCCACAACTTGAAACTCCGCAACTAGAAACTCCGCCACTACAATCTCCACAACTGGAAAACTCCGCAACTAGAAACTCTGCAACTAGAAACTCCGCAACTAGAAACTCCAGAGCTAGAAACTCAACAACTACAAACTCCACAACTAGAGACTCCACAACTAGAAACTCCACAACTACGAGTCCCACAGCTACGAACCCCACAACTACAAACTCAACAACTAGAAATTCCACAACTAGAAACTCAACAACTTTAGACTTCGCAACTAGAAACTCCACAACTAGAGACTCCACAACTAGGAACTCCACAACTAGAGACTCCACAACCAGAAACTCCACAGCTAGAAATTCCGCAGCTTGAGACTTCGTATGTAGAGACTCGGCAACTAGAAACACAACAACTAGAAACTCCACAACAAGAAACTCCACAACTAGAAACTCCACAACTTGAAACACCACAACTAGATACTCCACAAAAACAAATTTCATAACTAGAAACTCCACAGCTAGAAAGTCTGCAACTAGAAACTAAGCAACTAGAAACTCCGCAACTAGAAACTCCACAGCTAGTAAATCCACCACTAGAAACTCCGCAACTAGCAACTCCACAACTACAGACTCCGCAACTAGAAAACTCCGCAACTAGAAACTCCCAACCAGACACTCCGATACTAGGAACTCTACAACTTCAAAATCCACAACTAGAAACTCCCCAACTTGAAACACCACAACAAGATACTCCACAACTACAAACTCCACAACTAGAAACTCCGCCACTAGAAACTCCACAACTAATAAACTCCGCAACTAGAAACTCCACAACTAGAGACTCCATAACTAGGAACTCCACAACTAGAAACTCCACAACTACAGACTCCACAACTACAGACTCCTCAACTAGAAACTCCACAACTAGAAACTTCACAACCAGAAACTCCACAACTAGAAACTCCGCAACTAGAAATCCCACAACTAGAGACTCCACAGCTAGAAACTCCACATTTTGAAACACCACAACTAGATACTCCACAACTACAAATTCCATAACTAGAAACTCCACAACTTGAAACTCAACAAATAGATACTCCACAACTACAAATTCCATTACTAAAAACTCCACAACTTGAAACTCAACAAATAGATACTCCACAACTATGGACTCCACATTTAGAAACTCTAACACTAGAAACTCCATAACCAGAAACTCCGCAACTAAAAACTCCGCAACTAGAAACTCCACAGTTAGAAAATCCACAGCTAGAAATTCCACAACTAGAAACTCCACAACTACAGACTCCGCAACTATAAACTCCGCAACTAGACAATCCGCAACTTGAAACTCCACAACTTGAAACCCAACAAATAGATACTCCACAACTACGGACTCCACAACTAGAAACTCCATAACTAGAAACATCACTACTAGAAAACTCCGCAACTAGAAACTCTGCAACTAGTAACTGCGCAACTAGAAACTCCACAGCTAGAAACTTCACTACTTCAAACACCACAACGAGATACTCCAAAACTACGAATTCCACAACTAGAAACTCCACAACTAGAAACTCCGCAACTAGAAACTCCTCAACTAGAAACTCCACAACTTGAAACACCACAACTAGATACTCCACAACTAGAAATTCCACAACTAGAAGCTCCACAACTAGAAATTCCGCAACTAGAAACTCCACAACTAGAGACTCCATAAATCTAAACTTCACAACTAGAAACTCCACAACCAGAAACTCCGCAAATAGAAACTCCGCAACTAGAAATCCCACAACTAGAGACTCCACAACTAGAGACTTCACAACTAGAAACTCCGCAACTAGAAACTCCACAGCTAGAAACTCCACAACTTGAAACACCACAACTAGATACTCCACAACTACAAATTCCACAACAAGAAACTCCACAATTTGAAACCCAACAAATAGATACTCCACAACTACGGACTCCACAACTAGATGCTCCAACACTAGAAACTCCACAACCAGAAACTCCGCAACTAAAAACTCCGCAACTAGAAACTCCACAGCTAGAAAATCCACAGCTATAAATTCCACAACTAGAAACTCCACAACTACAGACTCCGCAACTAGAAAACTCCGCAACTAGGAACTCTACAACTTCAAAATCCACAACTAAAAACTCATCAACTTGAAACTCCACAACTAGATACTCCACAACTGTAAACTCCACAACTTGAAACTCCGCAACTAGAAACAGCGCCACTACAATCTCCACAACTGGAAAACTCTGCAACTAGAAACTCTGCAACTAGAAACTCCGCAACTAGAAACTCCACAGATAGAAACTCCACAACTACAAACTCCACAACTAGAGACTCCACAACTAGAAACTTCACAACTACGAACTAACAACTACGAACCCCACAACTACAAACTCCACAACTAGAAACTAAACAACTAGAAACTCCACAACTTTAGACTTCGCAACTACAAACTCCACAACTAGAGACTCCACAACTAGGAACTCCACAACTAGAGACTCCACAACCAGAAACTCCACAGCTAAAAACTCCACAACTTGAGACTTCGCATTTAGAGACTCGGCAACTAGAAACTCAACAACTAGAAACTCCACAACTTGAAACTCCACAACTAGAAACTCCACAACTTGAAACACCACAACTAGATACTCCACAACTACAAATTTCACAACTAGAAACTCCACAACTAAAAACTCCGCAACTATAAACTCCGCAACTAGAAACTCCACAGCTAGAAAGCCCGCCACTAGAAACTCCGCCACTGCAATCTTCACAACTGGAAAACTCTGCAACTAGAAACTCTGCAACTAGAAACTCCGCAACTAGAAACTCAACAGCTAGAAACTCCACAACTACAAACTCCAGAACTAGAGACTCCACAACTAGAAACTTCACAACTACGAACTCCACAACTACGAACCCCACAACTACAAACTCCACAACTAGAAACTAAACAACTAGAAACTCCACAACTTTAGACTTCGCAACTACAAACTCCACAACTAGAGACTCCACAACTAGGAACTCCACAACTAGAGACTCCACAACCAGAAACTCCACAGCTAGAAACTCCACAACTTGAGACTTCGCATTTAGAGACTCGGCAACTAGAATCTCATCAACTAGAAACTCCACAACGAGAAACTCCACAACGAGAAACTCCACAACTAGAAACTCCACAACTTGCAACACCACAACTAGATACTCCACAACTACAAATTTCACAACTAGAAACTCACAACTAAAAACTCCGCAACTATAAACTCCGCAACTAGAAACTCCACAGCTAGAAAGTCCGCAACTAGAAGCTCCGCCACTGCAATTTTCACAGCTAGAAACTCCACAACTACAAACTCCACAACTAGAGACTCCACAACTAGAAACTCCACAACTACGAATTCCACAACTACGAACCCCATAACTACAAACTCCACAACTAGAAACTCCACAACTACAAACTCCACAACTTTAGACTTCGCAACTAGAAATTCACAACTAGAGACTCCGGAACTAGGAACTCCACAACTAGACTCCACAACCAGAAACTCCACAGCTACAAACTCCACAACTAGAGACTTTACAACTAGAAACTCCGCAACTAGAAATCCCACAACTAGAGACTCCACAGCTAGAAACTCCACATTTTGAAACACCACAACTAGATACTCCACAACTACAAATTCCATAACTAGAAACTCCACAACTTGAAACTCAACAAATAGATACTCCACAACTATGGACTCCACATTTAGAAACTCTAACACTAGAAACTCCATAACCAGAAACTCCGCAACTAAAAACTCCGCAACTAGAAACTCCACAGTTAGAAAATCCACAGCTAGAAATTCCACAACTAGAAACTCCACAACTACAGACTCCGCAACTATAAACTCCGCAACTAGACAATCCGCAACTTGAAACTCCACAACTTGAAACCCAACAAATAGATACTCCACAACTACGGACTCCACAACTAGAAACTCCATAACTAGAAACATCACTACTAGAAAACTCCGCAACTAGAAACTCTGCAACTAGTAACTGCGCAACTAGAAACTCCACAGCTAGAAACTTCACTACTTCAAACACCACAACGAGATACTCCAAAACTACGAATTCCACAACTAGAAACTCCACAACTAGAAACTCCGCAACTAGAAACTCCTCAACTAGAAACTCCACAACTTGAAACACCACAACTAGATACTCCACAACTAGAAATTCCACAACTAGAAGCTCCACAACTAGAAATTCCGCAACTAGAAACTCCACAACTAGAGACTCCATAAATCTAAACTTCACAACTAGAAACTCCACAACCCGAAACTCGGCAAATAGAAACTCCGCAACTAGAAATCCCACAACTAGAGACTCCACAACTAGAGACTTCACAACTAGAAACTCCGCAACTAGAAACTCCACAGCTAGAAACTCCACAACTTGAAACACCACAACTAGATACTCCACAACTACAAATTCCACAACAAGAAACTCCACAATTTGAAACCCAACAAATAGATACTCCACAACTACGGACTCCACAACTAGATACTCCAAAACTAGAAACTCCACAACCAGAAACTCCGCAACTAAAAACTCCGCAACTAGAAACTCCACAGCTAGAAAATCCACAGCTATAAATTCCACAACTAGAAACTCCACAACTACAGACTGCGCAACTAGAAAACTCCGCAACTAGGAACTCTACAACTTCAAAATCCACAACTAAAAACTCATCAACTTGAAACTCCACAACTAGATACTCCACAACTGTAAACTCCACAACTTGAAACTCCGCAACTAGAAACACCGCCACTACAATCTCCACAACTGGAAAACTCTGCAACTAGAAACTCTGCAACTAGAAACTCCGCAACTAGAAACTCCACAGCTAGAAACTCCACAACTACAAACTCCACAACTAGAGACTCCACAACTAGAAACTTCACAACTACGAACTCAACAACTACGAACCCCACAACTACAAACTCCACAACTAGAAACTAAACAACAAGAAACTCCACAACTTTAGACTTCGCAACTACAAACTCCACAACTAGAGACTCCACAACTAGGAACTCCACAACTAGAGACTCCACAACCAGAAACTCCACAGCTGGAAACTCCACAACTTGAGACTTCGCATTTAGAGACTCGGCAACTAGAAACTCAACAACTAGAAACTCCACAACTTGAAACTCCACAACTAGAAACTCTACAACTTGAAACACCACAACTAGATACTCCACAACTACAAATTTCACAACTAGAAACTCCACAACTAAAAACTCCGCAACTATAAACTCCGCAACTAGAAACTCCACAGCTAGAAAGCCCGCAACTAGAAACTCCGCCACTGCAATCTTCACAACTGGAAAACTCTGCAACTAGAAACTCTGCAACTAGAAACTCCGCAACTAGAAACTCAACAGCTAGAAACTCCACAACTACAAACTCCAGAACTAGACACTCCACAACTAGAAACTTCACAACTACGAACTCCACAACTACGAACCCCACAACTACAAACTCCACAACTAGAAACTAAACAACTAGAAACTCCACAACTTTAGACTTCGCAACTACAAACTCCACAACTAGAGACTCCACAACTAGGAACTCCACAACTAGAGACTCCACAACCAGAAACTCCACAGCTAGAAACTCCACAACTTGAGACTTCGCATTTAGAGACTCGGCAACTAGAATCTCATCAACTAGAAACTCCACAACGAGAAACTCCACAACGAGAAACTCCACAACTAGAAACTCCACAACTTGAAACACCACAACTAGATACTCCACAACTACAAATTTCACAACTAGAAACTCACAACTAAAAACTCCGCAACTATAAACTCCGCAACTAGAAACTCCACAGCTAGAAAGTCCGCAACTAGAAGCTCCGCCACTGCAATTTTCACAGCTAGAAACTCCACAACTACAAACTCCACAACTAGAGACTCCACAACTAGAAACTCCACAACTACGAATTCCACAACTACGAACCCCATAACTACAAACTCCACAACTAGAAACTCCACAACTACAAAGTCCACAACTTTAGACTTCGCAACTAGAAATTCACAACTAGAGACTCCGCAACTAGGAACTCCACAACTAGACTCCACAACCAGAAACTCCACAGCTAGAAACTCCACAACCAGAGACTTTACAACTAGAAACTCCGCAACTAGAAACTCCACAACTAGAAACTTCACAGATAGAAACTCCAAAACTTGAATTACCACAACTAGCAACTACACAACTACAAATTCCACAACTAGAAACTCCACAACTTGAAACTCCATAACTAGAAACTCCGCTACTAGAAAACTCCACAACTAGAAACTCCACAGCTAGAAATTTCACTACTTGAAACACTACAACTAGATACTCCAAAACTACGAATTCCACAACAATAAACTCCAACACTAGAAAATCCGCAACTAGAAACTCCACAACTAGAAACTCCTCAACTAGAAACTCCACAACTTGAAACACCACAACTAGATACTCTAGAAACTCCCGAACTAGAAACTCCACAACTTGAAACTCCGCTACTACAAATTCCACAACTAGAAACTCCACAACTTGAAACCCAACAAATAGATACTCCACAACTACCGAATCCAAAACTAGAAACTCCACTAGAAACTCGACAACCAGAAACTCCGACCTAAAAACTCCGCAACTAGAAATTCCACAACTACAAACTCCACAACTAGAGACTCCACAACAAGAAACTCCACAACTAGAAACTCCACAACTTGACACTCCACAACTAATAAACTCCGCAACTGGAAAATCTGCAACTAGAAACTCCACAGTTAGATACTTCACTACTTGAAACACCAAAACTAGATACTTCACAACTTGCAACCCCACAACTAGATACTTCACAACTACAAATTTCACAACTAGAAACTCCACAGCTAGAAAATCCACCACTAGAAACTCCACAACTAGCAACGCCACAACTACAGACTCCGCAACTAGAAAACTCCGCAACTAGAAACTCCCAACCAGACACTCCGCAACTAGGAACTCTACAACTTCAAAATCCACAACTAGAAACTCCACAACTTGAAACTCCACAACTAATAAACTCCGCAACTAGAAAATCTGCAACTAGAAACTCTGCAACTAGAAACTCCACAGCTAGAAACTTCACTACTTGAAACACCACAACTAGATACTCCACAACTACGAATTCCACAACTAGAAACTCCACAGCTAGAAACTTCACTACTTGAAACACTACAACTAGATACTCCAAAACTACGAATTCTACAACAATAAACTCCAAAACTAGAAACTCCGCAACTAGAAACTGCACAGCTAGAAACTCCTCAACTAGAAACTCCACAACTTGAAACACCACAACTAGATACTCCGCAACTAGAAACTTCACTACTTCGAGCTCCACAACTACGAACCCCACAACTACAAACTCCACAACTAGAAACTAAACAACTAGAAACTCCACAACTTTAGACTTCGCAACTACAAACTCCACAACTAGAGACTCCACAACTAGAAACTCCACAACTAGAGATTCCACAACCAGAAACTCCACAGCTAGAAACTCCAGAACTTGAGACTTCGCATTTAGAGATTCGGCAACTAGAAACTCAACAACTAGAAACTCCACAACTTGAAACACCACAACTAGATACTCCACAACTACAAATTTCACAACTAGAAACTCCACAACTAAAAACTCCGCAACTAGAAACTCCGCAACTAGAAACTCCACAGCTAGAAAGTCCGCAACTAGAAACTGTGCCACTGCAATCTTCACAATTGAAAAACTCTGCAACTAGTAACTCTGCAACTAGAAACTCCGCAACTACAAACTCTACAGCTAGAAACTCCACAACTACAAATTCCGCAACTAGAGACTCCACAACTAGAAACTTCACTACTACGAGCTCCACAGCTACGAACCCCACAACTACAAACTCCACAACTAGAAACTAAACAACTAGAAACTCCACAACTTTAGACTTCGCAACTACAAACTCCACAACTAGAGACTCCACAACTAGAGATTCCACAACCAGAAACTCCACAGCTAGAAACTCCACAACTTGAGACTTCGCATTTAGAGATTCGGCAACTAGAAACTCAACAACTAGAAACTCCACAACTAGAAACTCCACAACTAGAAACTCCACAACTTGAAACACCACAACTAGATACTCCACAACTACAAATTTCACAACTAGAAACTCCACAACTAAAAACTCCGCAACTAGAAACTCCGCAACTAGAAACTCCACAGCTAGAAAGTCCGCAACTAGAAACTGCGCCACTGCAATCTTCACAACTGGAAAACTCTGCAACTAGAAAGTCCACAACTAGAATCTCTGCAACTAGAAACTCCACAACTAGAAACTGCACAGCTAGAAAATCTACCACTAGAAACTCCACAACTACAGACTCCACAACTACAGACTCCACAACTAGAAACTCCACAACTAGAAACTCCACAACCAGAAACTCCGCAACTAGAAATCCCACAACTAAAAACTCCACAACTAGAAACTCCACAACTTGCAACCCCACAACTAGATACTCCACAACTACAAATTTCACAACTAGAAACTCCACAACTAAAACTCCGCAACTATAAACTCCGCAACTAGAAACTCCACAGCTAGAAAGTCCGCAACTAGAAACTCTGCAACTAGAAACTCCGCAACTAGAAACTCCACAGCTAGAAAATCCACCACTAGAAACTCTACAACTAGCAACACAACAACTACAGACTCCGCAACTAGAAAACTCCGCAACTAGAAACTCCCAACCAGACACTCCGCAACTAGGAACTCTACAACTTCAAAATCCACAACTAGAAACTCCCCAACTTGAAACTCCGCAACTAGATACTCCACAACTACAAACTCCACAACTAGAAACTCCTCAACTAGAAACTCCACAACTTGAAACTCCACAACTAATAAACTCCGCAACTAGAAACTCTGCAACTAGAAACTCCACAGCTAGAAACTTCACTACTTGAAACACCACAACTAGATACTCCAAAACTACGAATTCTACAACAATAAACTCCAAAACTAGAAACTCCGCCACTGGAAACTCCACAACTAGAAACTCCTCAATTAGAAACTCCACAACCTGAAACACCACATCTAGATACTCCACAACTACAAACTCCACAACTAGAAACTCCACAACTAAAAACCCCACAACTTGAAACTCCGCAACTAGAAACTCCACAACTAGAAACTCCACAACCAGAAACTCCGCAACTAGAAACTCCGCAACTAGAAATCCCACAACTAGAGACTCCACAACTAGAGACTTCACAACTAGAAACTCCGCAACTAGAAAATCCACAACTAGAAACTCCACAGCTAGAAACTCCACATTTTGAAACACCACAACTAGATACTCCACAACTACAAATTCCATAACTAGAAACTCCACAACTTGAAACTCAACAAATAGATACTCCACAACTATGGACTCCACAACTAGAAACTCTAACACTAGAAACTCCACAACCAGAAACTCCGCAACTAAAAACTCCGCAACTAGAAACTCCACAGCTAGAAAATCCACAGCTAGAAATTCCACAACTAGAAACTCCACAACTACAGACTCCGCAACTATAAACTCCACAACTAGACAATCCGCAACTAGGAACTCTACAACTTCAAAATCCACAACTAAAAACTTCACAACTTGAAACTCCAACTCTAGATACTCCACAACTACAAACTCCACAACTAGAAACTCCACAACTTGAAACTCCGCAACTAGAAACTCCGCCACTACAATCTCCACAACTGGAAAACTCCGCAACTAGAAACTCTGCAACTAGAAACTCCGCAACTAGAAACTCCAGAGCTAGAAACTCAACAACTACAAACTCCACAACTAGAGACTCCACAACTAGAAACTCCACAACTACGAGTCCCACAGCTACGAACCCCACAACTACAAACTCAACAACTAGAAATTCCACAACTAGAAACTCAACAACTTTAGACTTCGCAACTAGAAACTCCACAACTAGAGACTCCACAACTAGGAACTCCACAACTAGAGACTACACAACCAGAAACTCCACAGCTAGAAATTCCGCAGCTTGAGACTTCGTATGTAGAGACTCGGCAACTAGAAACACAACAACTAGAAACTCCACAACGAGAAACTCCACAACTAGAAACTCCACAACTTGAAACACCACAACTAGATACTCCACAAAAACAAATTTCATAACTAGAAACTCCACAGCTAGAAAGTCTGCAACTAGAAACTAAGCAACTAGAAACTCCGCAACTAGAAACTCCACAGCTAGTAAATCCACCACTAGAAACTCCGCAACTAGCAACTCCACAACTACAGACTCCGCAACTAGAAAACTCCGCAACTAGAAACTCCCAACCAGACACTCCGATACTAGGAACTCTACAACTTCAAAATCCACAACTAGAAACTCCCCAACTTGAAACACCACAACAAGATACTCCACAACTACAAACTCCACAACTAGAAACTCCGCCACTAGAAACTCCACAACTAATAACTCCGCAACTAGAAACTCCACAACTAGAGACTCCATAACTAGGAACTCCACAACTAGAAACTCCACAACTACAGACTCCACAACTACAGACTCCTCAACTAGAAACTCCACAACTAGAAACTTCACAACCAGAAACTCCGCAACTAGAAACTCCGCAACTAGAAATCCCACAACTAGAGACTCCACAGCTAGAAACTCCACATTTTGAAACACCACAACTAGATACTCCACAACTACAAATTCCATAACTAGAAACTCCACAACTTGAAACTCAACAAATAGATACTCCACAACTACAAATTCCATTACTAAAAACTCCACAACTTGAAACTCAACAAATAGATACTCCACAACTATGGACTCCACATTTAGAAACTCTAACACTAGAAACTCCATAACCAGAAACTCCGCAACTAAAAACTCCGCAACTAGAAACTCCACAGTTAGAAAATCCACAGCTAGAAATTCCACAACTAGAAACTCCACAACTACAGACTCCGCAACTATAAACTCCGCAACTAGACAATCCGCAACTTGAAACTCCACAACTTGAAACCCAACAAATAGATACTCCACAACTACGGACTCCACAACTAGAAACTCCATAACTAGAAACATCACTACTAGAAAACTCCGCAACTAGAAACTCTGCAACTAGTAACTGCGCAACTAGAAACTCCACAGCTAGAAACTTCACTACTTCAAACACCACAACGAGATACTCCAAAACTACGAATTCCACAACTAGAAACTCCACAACTAGAAACTCCGCAACTAGAAACTCCTCAACTAGAAACTCCACAACTTGAAACACCACAACTAGATACTCCACAACTAGAAATTCCACAACTAGAAGCTCCACAACTAGAAATTCCGCAACTAGAAACTCCACAACTAGAGACTCCATAAATCTAAACTTCACAACTAGAAACTCCACAACCAGAAACTCCGCAAATAGAAACTCCGCAACTAGAAATCCCACAACTAGAGACTCCACAACTAGAGACTTCACAACTAGAAACTCCGCAACTAGAAACTCCACAGCTAGAAACTCCACAACTTGAAACACCACAACTAGATACTCCACAACTACAAATTCCACAACAAGAAACTCCACAATTTGAAACCCAACAAATAGATACTCCACAACTACGGACTCCACAACTAGATGCTCCAACACTAGAAACTCCACAACCAGAAACTCCGCAACTAAAAACTCCGCAACTAGAAACTCCACAGCTAGAAAATCCACAGCTATAAATTCCACAACTAGAAACTCCACAACTACAGACTCCGCAACTAGAAAACTCCGCAACTAGGAACTCTACAACTTCAAAATCCACAACTAAAAACTCATCAACTTGAAACTCCACAACTAGATACTCCACAACTGTAAACTCCACAACTTGAAACTCCGCAACTAGAAACAGCGCCACTACAATCTCCACAACTGGAAAACTCTGCAACTAGAAACTCTGCAACTAGAAACTCCGCAACTAGAAACTCCACAGATAGAAACTCCACAACTACAAACTCCACAACTAGAGACTCCACAACTAGAAACTTCACAACTACGAACTAACAACTACGAACCCCACAACTACAAACTCCACAACTAGAAACTAAACAACTAGAAACTCCACAACTTTAGACTTCGCAACTACAAACTCCACAACTAGAGACTCCACAACTAGGAACTCCACAACTAGAGACTCCACAACCAGAAACTCCACAGCTAGAAACTCCACAACTTGAGACTTCGCATTTAGAGACTCGGCAACTAGAAACTCAACAACTAGAAACTCCACAACTTGAAACTCCACAACTAGAAACTCCACAACTTGAAACACCACAACTAGATACTCCACAACTACAAATTTCACAACTAGAAACTCCACAACTAAAAACTCCGCAACTATAAACTCCGCAACTAGAAACTCCACAGCTAGAAAGCCCGCCACTAGAAACTCCGCCACTGCAATCTTCACAACTGGAAAACTCTGCAACTAGAAACTCTGCAACTAGAAACTCCGCAACTAGAAACTCAACAGCTAGAAACTCCACAACTACAAACTCCAGAACTAGAGACTCCACAACTAGAAACTTCACAACTACGAACTCCACAACTACGAACCCCACAACTACAAACTCCACAACTAGAAACTAAACAACTAGAAACTCCACAACTTTAGACTTCGCAACTACAAACTCCACAACTAGAGACTCCACAACTAGGAACTCCACAACTAGAGACTCCACAACCAGAAACTCCACAGCTAGAAACTCCACAACTTGAGACTTCGCATTTAGAGACTCGGCAACTAGAATCTCATCAACTAGAAACTCCACAACGAGAAACTCCACAACGAGAAACTCCACAACTAGAAACTCCACAACTTGAAACACCACAACTAGATACTCCACAACTACAAATTTCACAACTAGAAACTCACAACTAAAAACTCCGCAACTATAAACTCCGCAACTAGAAACTCCACAGCTAGAAAGTCCGCAACTAGAAGCTCCGCCACTGCAATTTTCACAGCTAGAAACTCCACAACTACAAACTCCACAACTAGAGACTCCACAACTAGAAACTCCACAACTACGAATTCCACAACTACGAACCCCATAACTACAAACTCCACAACTAGAAACTCCACAACTACAAACTCCACAACTTTAGACTTCGCAACTAGAAATTCACAACTAGAGACTCCGGAACTAGGAACTCCACAACTAGACTCCACAACCAGAAACTCCACAGCTACAAACTCCACAACTAGAGACTTTACAACTAGAAACTCCGCAACTAGAAATCCCACAACTAGAGACTCCACAGCTAGAAACTCCACATTTTGAAACACCACAACTAGATACTCCACAACTACAAATTCCATAACTAGAAACTCCACAACTTGAAACTCAACAAATAGATACTCCACAACTACAAATTCCATAACTAAAAACTCCACAACTTGAAACTCAACAAATAGATACTCCACAACTATGGACTCCACATTTAGAAACTCTAACACTAGAAACTCCATAACCAGAAACTCCGCAACTAAAAACTCCGCAACGAGAAACTCCACAGTTAGAAAATCCACAGCTAGAAATTCCACAACTAGAAACTCCACAACTACAGACTCCGCAACTATAAACTCCGCAACTAGACAATCCGCAACTTGAAACTCCACAACTTGAAACCCAACAAATAGATACTCCACAACTACGGACTCCACAACTAGAAACTCCATAACTAGAAACATCACTACTAGAAAACTCCGCAACTAGAAACTCTGCAACTAGTAACTGCGCAACTAGAAACTCCACAGCTAGAAACTTCACTACTTCAAACACCACAACGAGATACTCCAAAACTACGAATTCCACAACTAGAAACTCCACAACTAGAAACTCCGCAACTAGAAACTCCTCAACTAGAAACTCCACAACTTGAAACACCACAACTAGATACTCCACAACTAGAAATTCCACAACTAGAAGCTCCACAACTAGAAATTCCGCAACTAGAAACTCCACAACTAGAGACTCCATAAATCTAAACTTCACAACTAGAAACTCCACAACCCGAAACTCGGCAAATAGAAACTCCGCAACTAGAAATCCCACAACTAGAGACTCCACAACTAGAGACTTCACAACTACAGACTCCGCAACTCTAAACTCCACAACTAGACAATCCGCAACTAGGAACTCTACAACTTCAAAATCCACAACTAAAAACTTCACAACTTGAAACTCCAACTCTAGATACTCCACAACTACAAACTCCACAACTGGAAACTCCACAACTTGAAACTCCGCAACTAGAAACTCCGCCACTACAATCTCCACAACTGGAAAACTCCGCAACTAGAAACTCTGCAACTAGAAACTCCGCAACTAGAAACTCCAGAGCTAGAAACTCAACAACTACAAACTCCACAACTAGAGACTCCACAACTAGAAACTCCACAACTACGAGTCCCACAGCTACGAACCCCACAACTACAAACTCAACAACTAGAAATTCCACAACTAGAAACTCAACAACTTTAGACTTCGCAACTAGAAACTCCACAACTAGAGACTCCACAACTAGGAACTCCACAACTAGAGACTCCACAACCAGAAACTCCACAGCTAGAAATTCCGCAGCTTGAGACTTCGTATGTAGAGACTCGGCAACTAGAAACACAACAACTAGAAACTCCACAACGAGAAACTCCACAACTAGAAACTCCACAACTTGAAACACCACAACTAGATACTCCACAAAAACAAATTTCATAACTAGAAACTCCACAGCTAGAAAGTCTGCAACTAGAAACTAAGCAACTAGAAACTCCGCAACTAGAAACTCCACAGCTAGTAAATCCACCACTAGAAACTCCGCAACTAGCAACTCCACAACTACAGACTCCGCAACTAGAAAACTCCGCAACTAGAAACTCCCAACCAGACACTCCGATACTAGGAACTCTACAACTTCAAAATCCACAACTAGAAACTCCCCAACTTGAAACACCACAACAAGATACTCCACAACTACAAACTCCACAACTAGAAACTCCGCCACTAGAAACTCCACAACTAATAAACTCCGCAACTAGAAACTCCACAACTAGAGACTCCATAACTAGGAACTCCACAACTAGAAACTCCACAACTACAGACTCCACAACTACAGACTCCTCAACTAGAAACTCCACAACTAGAAACTTCACAACCAGAAACTCCGCAACTAGAAACTCCGCAACTAGAAATCCCACAACTAGAGACTCCACAGCTAGAAACTCCACATTTTGAAACACCACAACTAGATACTCCACAACTACAAATTCCATAACTAGAAACTCCACAACTTGAAACTCAACAAATAGATACTCCACAACTACAAATTCCATTACTAAAAACTCCACAACTTGAAACTCAACAAATAGATACTCCACAACTATGGACTCCACATTTAGAAACTCTAACACTAGAAACTCCATAACCAGAAACTCCGCAACTAAAAACTCCGCAACTAGAAACTCCACAGTTAGAAAATCCACAGCTAGAAATTCCACAACTAGAAACTCCACAACTACAGACTCCGCAACTATAAACTCCGCAACTAGACAATCCGCAACTTGAAACTCCACAACTTGAAACCCAACAAATAGATACTCCACAACTACGGACTCCACAACTAGAAACTCCATAACTAGAAACATCACTACTAGAAAACTCCGCAACTAGAAACTCTGCAACTAGTAACTGCGCAACTAGAAACTCCACAGCTAGAAACTTCACTACTTCAAACACCACAACGAGATACTCCAAAACTACGAATTCCACAACTAGAAACTCCACAACTAGAAACTCCGCAACTAGAAACTCCTCAACTAGAAACTCCACAACTTGAAACACCACAACTAGATACTCCACAACTAGAAATTCCACAACTAGAAGCTCCACAACTAGAAATTCCGCAACTAGAAACTCCACAACTAGAGACTCCATAAATCTAAACTTCACAACTAGAAACTCCACAACCAGAAACTCCGCAAATAGAAACTCCGCAACTAGAAATCCCACAACTAGAGACTCCACAACTAGAGACTTCACAACTAGAAACTCCGCAACTAGAAACTCCACAGCTAGAAACTCCACAACTTGAAACACCACAACTAGATACTCCACAACTACAAATTCCACAACAAGAAACTCCACAATTTGAAACCCAACAAATAGATACTCCACAACTACGGACTCCACAACTAGATGCTCCAACACTAGAAACTCCACAACCAGAAACTCCGCAACTAAAAACTCCGCAACTAGAAACTCCACAGCTAGAAAATCCACAGCTATAAATTCCACAACTAGAAACTCCACAACTACAGACTCCGCAACTAGAAAACTCCGCAACTAGGAACTCTACAACTTCAAAATCCACAACTAAAAACTCATCAACTTGAAACTCCACAACTAGATACTCCACAACTGTAAACTCCACAACTTGAAACTCCGCAACTAGAAACAGCGCCACTACAATCTCCACAACTGGAAAACTCTGCAACTAGAAACTCTGCAACTAGAAACTCCGCAACTAGAAACTCCACAGATAGAAACTCCACAACTACAAACTCCACAACTAGAGACTCCACAACTAGAAACTTCACAACTACGAACTAACAACTACGAACCCCACAACTACAAACTCCACAACTAGAAACTAAACAACTAGAAACTCCACAACTTTAGACTTCGCAACTACAAACTCCACAACTAGAGACTCCACAACTAGGAACTCCACAACTAGAGACTCCACAACCAGAAACTCCACAGCTAGAAACTCCACAACTTGAGACTTCGCATTTAGAGACTCGGCAACTAGAAACTCAACAACTAGAAACTCCACAACTTGAAACTCCACAACTAGAAACTCCACAACTTGAAACACCACAACTAGATACTCCACAACTACAAATTTCACAACTAGAAACTCCACAACTAAAAACTCCGCAACTATAAACTCCGCAACTAGAAACTCCACAGCTAGAAAGCCCGCCACTAGAAACTCCGCCACTGCAATCTTCACAACTGGAAAACTCTGCAACTAGAAACTCTGCAACTAGAAACTCCGCAACTAGAAACTCAACAGCTAGAAACTCCACAACTACAAACTCCAGAACTAGAGACTCCACAACTAGAAACTTCACAACTACGAACTCCACAACTACGAACCCCACAACTACAAACTCCACAACTAGAAACTAAACAACTAGAAACTCCACAACTTTAGACTTCGCAACTACAAACTCCACAACTAGAGACTCCACAACTAGGAACTCCACAACTAGAGACTCCACAACCAGAAACTCCACAGCTAGAAACTCCACAACTTGAGACTTCGCATTTAGAGACTCGGCAACTAGAATCTCATCAACTAGAAACTCCACAACGAGAAACTCCACAACGAGAAACTCCACAACTAGAAACTCCACAACTTGAAACACCACAACTAGATACTCCACAACTACAAATTTCACAACTAGAAACTCACAACTAAAAACTCCGCAACTATAAACTCCGCAACTAGAAACTCCACAGCTAGAAAGTCCGCAACTAGAAGCTCCGCCACTGCAATTTTCACAGCTAGAAACTCCACAACTACAAACTCCACAACTAGAGACTCCACAACTAGAAACTCCACAACTACGAATTCCACAACTACGAACCCCATAACTACAAACTCCACAACTAGAAACTCCACAACTACAAACTCCACAACTTTAGACTTCGCAACTAGAAATTCACAACTAGAGACTCCGGAACTAGGAACTCCACAACTAGACTCCACAACCAGAAACTCCACAGCTACAAACTCCACAACTAGAGACTTTACAACTAGAAACTCCGCAACTAGAAATCCCACAACTAGAGACTCCACAGCTAGAAACTCCACATTTTGAAACACCACAACTAGATACTCCACAACTACAAATTCCATAACTAGAAACTCCACAACTTGAAACTCAACAAATAGATACTCCACAACTATGGACTCCACATTTAGAAACTCTAACACTAGAAACTCCATAACCAGAAACTCCGCAACTAAAAACTCCGCAACTAGAAACTCCACAGTTAGAAAATCCACAGCTAGAAATTCCACAACTAGAAACTCCACAACTACAGACTCCGCAACTATAAACTCCGCAACTAGACAATCCGCAACTTGAAACTCCACAACTTGAAACCCAACAAATAAATACTCCACAACTACGGACTCCACAACTAGAAACTCCATAACTAGAAACATCACTACTAGAAAACTCCGCAACTAGAAACTCTGCAACTAGTAACTGCGCAACTAGAAACTCCACAGCTAGAAACTTCACTACTTCAAACACCACAACGAGATACTCCAAAACTACGAATTCCACAACTAGAAACTCCACAACTAGAAACTCCGCAACTAGAAACTCCTCAACTAGAAACTCCACAACTTGAAACACCACAACTAGATACTCCACAACTAGAAATTCCACAACTAGAAGCTCCACAACTAGAAATTCCGCAACTAGAAACTCCACAACTAGAGACTCCATAAATCTAAACTTCACAACTAGAAACTCCACAACCCGAAACTCGGCAAATAGAAACTCCGCAACTAGAAATCCCACAACTAGAGACTCCACAACTAGAGACTTCACAACTAGAAACTCCGCAACTAGAAACTCCACAGCTAGAAACTCCACAACTTGAAACACCACAACTAGATACTCCACAACTACAAATTCCACAACAAGAAACTCCACAATTTGAAACCCAACAAATAGATACTCCACAACTACGGACTCCACAACTAGATACTCCAACACTAGAAACTCCACAACCAGAAACTCCGCAACTAAAAACTCCGCAACTAGAAACTCCACAGCTAGAAAATCCACAGCTATAAATTCCACAACTAGAAACTCCACAACTACAGACTCCGCAACTAGAAAACTCCGCAACTAGGAACTCTACAACTTCAAAATCCACAACTAAAAACTCATCAACTTGAAACTCCACAACTAGATACTCCACAACTGTAAACTCCACAACTTGAAACTCCGCAACTAGAAACACCGCCACTACAATCTCCACAACTGGAAAACTCTGCAACTAGAAACTCTGCAACTAGAAACTCCGCAACTAGAAACTCCACAGCTAGAAACTCCACAACTACAAACTCCACAACTAGAGACTCCACAACTAGAAACTTCACAACTACGAACTCAACAACTACGAACCCCACAACTACAAACTCCACAACTAGAAACTAAACAACTAGAAACTCCACAACTTTAGACTTCGCAACTACAAACTCCACAACTAGAGACTCCACAACTAGGAACTCCACAACTAGAGACTCCACAACCAGAAACTCCACAGCTAGAAACTCCACAACTTGAGACTTCGCATTTAGAGACTCGGCAACTAGAAACTCAACAACTAGAAACTCCACAACTTGAAACTCCACAACTAGAAACTCCACAACTTGAAACACCACAACTAGATACTCCACAACTACAAATTTCACAACTAGAAACTCCACAACTAAAAACTCCGCAACTATAAACTCCGCAACTAGAAACTCCACAGCTAGAAAGCCCGCAACTAGAAACTCCGCCACTGCAATCTTCACAACTGGAAAACTCTGCAACTAGAAACTCTGCAACTAGAAACTCCGCAACTAGAAACTCAACAGCTAGAAACTCCACAACTACAAACTCCAGAACTAGACACTCCACAACTAGAAACTTCACAACTACGAACTCCACAACTACGAACCCCACAACTACAAACTCCACAACTAGAAACTAAACAACTAGAAACTCCACAACTTTAGACTTCGCAACTACAAACTCCACAACTAGAGACTCCACAACTAGGAACTCCACAACTAGAGACTCCACAACCAGAAACTCCACAGCTAGAAACTCCACAACTTGAGACTTCGCATTTAGAGACTCGGCAACTAGAATCTCATCAACTAGAAACTCCACAACGAGAAACTCCACAACGAGAAACTCCACAACTAGAAACTCCACAACTTGAAACACCACAACTAGATACTCCACAACTACAAATTTCACAACTAGAAACTCACAACTAAAAACTCCGCAACTATAAACTCCGCAACTAGAAACTCCACAGCTAGAAAGTCCGCAACTAGAAGCTCCGCCACTGCAATTTTCACAGCTAGAAACTCCACAACTACAAACTCCACAACTAGAGACTCCACAACTAGAAACTCCACAACTACGAATTCCACAACTACGAACCCCATAACTACAAACTCCACAACTAGAAACTCCACAACTACAAACTCCACAACTTTAGACTGCGCAACTAGAAATTCACAACTAGAGACTCCGCAACTAGGAACTCCACAACTAGACTCCACAACCAGAAACTCCACAGCTAGAAACTCCACAACTAGAGACTTTACAACTAGAAACTCCGCAACTAGAAACTCCACAACTAGAAACTTCACAGATAGAAACTCCAAAACTTGAATTACCACAACTAGATACTACACAACTACAAATTCCACAACTAGAAACTCCACAACTTCAAACTCCATAACTAGAAACTCCGCTACTAAAAAACTCCACAACTAGAAACTCCACAGCTAGAAATTTCACTACTTGAAACACTACAACTAGATACTCCAAAACTACGAATTCCACAACAATAAACTCCAACACTAGAAAATCCGCAACTAGAAACTCCACAACTAGAAACTCCTCAACTAGAAACTCCACAACTTGAAACACCACAACTAGATACTCTAGAAACTCCCCAACTAGAAACTCCACAACTTGAAACTCCGCTACTACAAATTCCACAACTAGAAACTCCACAACTTGAAACCCAACAAATAGATACTCCACAACTACCGAATCCAAAACTAGAAACTCCACTAGAAACTCCACAACCAGAAACTCCGACCTAAAAACTCCGCAACTAGAAATTCCACAACTACAAACTCCACAACTAGAGACTCCACAACAAGAAACTCCACAACTAGAAACTCCACAACTTGACACTCCACAACTAATAAACTCCGCAACTGGAAAATCTGCAACTAGAAACTCCACAGTTAGATACTTCACTACTTGAAACACCAAAACTAGATACTTCACAACTTGCAACCCCACAACTAGATACTTCACAACTACAAATTTCACAACTAGAAACTCCACAGCTAGAAAATCCACCACTAGAAACTCCACAACTAGCAACGCCACAACTACAGACTCCGCAACTAGAAAACTCCGCAACTAGAAACTCCCAACCAGACACTCCGCAACTAGGAACTATACAACTTCAAAATCCACAACTAGAAACTCCACAACTTGAAACTCCACAACTAATAAACTCCGCAACTAGAAAATCTGCAACTAGAAACTCTGCAACTAGAAACTCCACAGCTAGAAACTTCACTACTTGAAACACCACAACTAGATACTCCACAACTACGAATTCCACAACTAGAAACTCCACAGCTAGAAACTTCACTACTTGAAACACTACAACTAGATACTCCAAAACTACGAATTCTACAACAATAAACTCCAAAACTAGAAACTCCGCAACTAGAAACTGCACAGCTAGAAACTCCTCAACTAGAAACTCCACAACTTGAAACACCACAACTAGATACTCCACAACTACAAACTCCACCACTAGAAACTCCACAACTAAAAACTCCACAACTTGAAACTCCGCAACAAGAAACTCCACAACTAGAAACTCCACAACCAGAAACTCCGCAACTAGAAACTCCGCAACTAGAAATCCCACAACTAGAGACTCCACAACTAGAGACTTCACAACTAGAAACTCCGCAACTAGAAAATCCACAACTAGAAACTCCACAGCTAGAAACTCCACATTTTGAAACACCACAACTAGATACTCCACAACTACAAATTCCATAACTAGAAACTCCACAACTTGAAACTCAACAAATTGATACTCCACAACTATGGATTCCACAACTAGAAACTCTAACACTAGAAGCTCCACAACCAGAAACTCCGCAACTAAAAACTCCGCAACTAGAAACTCCACAGCTAGAAAATCCACAGCTAGAAATTCCACAATTAGAAACTCCACAACTACAGACTCCGCAACTTTAAACTTCACAACTAGACAATCCGCAACTAGGAACTCTACAACTTCAAAATCCACAACTAAAAACTTCACAACTTGAAACTCCACAACTAGATACTCCACAACTACAAACTCCACAACTAGAAACTCGACAACTTGAAACTCCGCAACTAGAAACTCCGCCACTACAATCTCCACAACCGGAAAACTCCGCAACTAGAAACTCTGCAACTAGAAACTCCACAACTAGAAACTCCAGAGCTAGAAACTCCACAACTACAAACTCCACAACTAGAGACTCCACAACTAGAAACTCCACAACTACGAGTCCCACAACTACGAATCCCACAACTACGAATCCCCCAACTACAAACTCAACAACTAGAAATTCCACAACTAGAAACTCAACAACTTTAGACTTCTCAACTAGAAACTCCACAACTAGAGACTCCACAACTAGGAACTCCACAACTAGAGACTCCACAACCAAAAACTTCACAGCTAGAAATTCCACAGCTTGAGACTTCGTATGTAGAGACTCGGCAACTATAAACACAACAACTAGAAACTCCACAACGAGAAACTCCACAACTACAAACTCCACAACTTGAAACACCACAACTAGATACTCCACAAAAACAAATTTCATAACTAGAAACTCCACAGCTAGAAAGTCCGCAACTAAAAACTCTGCAACTAGAAACTCCGCAACTAGAAACTCCACAGCTAGAAAATCCACCACTAGAAACTCCACAACTAGCAACTCCACAACTACAGACTCCGCAACTAGAAAACTCCGCAACTAGAAACTCCCAACCAGACACTCCGCAACTAGGAACTCTACAACTTTACAATCCACAACTAGAAACTCCCCAACTTGAAACACCACAACTAGATACTCCACAACTACAAACTCCACAACTAGAAACTCCGCAACTAGAAACTCCGCCACTAGAAACTCCGCCACTACAATCTCCACAACCGGAAAACTCCGCAACTAGAAACTCTGCAACTAGAAACTCCACAACTAGAAACTCCAGAGCTAGAAACTCCACAACTACAAACTCCACAACTAGAGACTCCACAACTAGAAACTCCACAACTACGAGTCCCACAACTACGAATCCCACAACTACGAATCCCCCAACTACAAACTCAACAACTAGAAATTCCACAACTAGAAACTCAACAACTTTAGACTTCTCAACTAGAAACTCCACAACTAGAGACTCCACAACTAGGAACTCCACAACTAGAGACTCCACAACCAAAAACTTCACAGCTAGAAATTCCACAGCTTGAGACTTCGTATGTAGAGACTCGGCAACTAGAAACACAACAACTAGAAACTCCACAACGAGAAACTACACAACTACAAACTCCACAACTTGAAACACCACAACTAGATACTCCACAAAAACAAATTTCTTAACTAGAAACTCCACAGCTAGAAAGTCCGCAACTAAAAACTCTGCAACTAGAAACTCCGCAACTAGAAACTCCACAGCTAGAAAATCCACCACTAGAAACTCCACAACTAGCAACTCCACAACTACAGACTCCGCAACTAGAAAACTCCGCAACTAGAAACTCCCAACCAGACACTCCGCAACTAGGAACTCTACAACTTCACAATCCACAACTAGAAACTCCCCAACTTGAAACACCACAACTAGATACTCCACAACTACAAACTCCACAACTAGAAACTCCGCAGCTAGAAACTCCGCCACTAGAAACTCCACAACTATCAAACTCCGCAACTAGAAAATCTGCAACTAGAAACTCCGCAACTAGAAACTCCACAGCTAGAAACTTCACTACTTGAAACACCACAACTAGATACTCCACAACTACGAATTCCACAACTAGAAACTCCACAGCTAGGAAGTTCGCAACTAGAAACTCTGCAACTAGAAACTCCACAACTAGAAACTCCGCAACTAGAAACTCCACAGCTAGAAACTCCGCAACTAGAAACTCCACAGCTAGAAACTCCACAACTACAAACTCCACAACTAGAGATTCCACAACTAGAAACTTCATAACTACGAGCTCCACAACTACGAAACTAAACAACTAGAAACTCCACAACTAGAGATTCCACAACCAGAAACTCCACAGCTAGAAACTCCACAACTTGAGACTTCGCATTTAGAGACTCGGCAACTAGAAACTCAACAACTAGAAACTCCACAACTAGAAACTCCATAACTTGAAACACCACAACTAGATACTCCACAACTACAAATTTCACAACTAGAAACTCCACAACTAAAAACTCCGCAACTGGAAACTCCGCAACTAGAAACTCCGCCACTGCAATCTTCACAACTGGAAAACTATGCAACTAGAAACTCAGCAACTAGAAACTCCGCAACTACAAACTCCACAGCTGGAAACTCCACAACTACAAACTCCACAACTAGAGACTCCGCAACTAGAAACTCCACAACTACGAACTCCACAACTACGAACCCCAAAACTACGAACTCCACAACTAGAAGCTCCACAACTAGAAACTTCACAACTTTAGACTTCGCAACTAGAAATCCACAACTAGAGACTCCACAACTAGGAACTCCACAACTAGAGACTCCACAACCAGAAACTCCACAGCTAGAAACTCCACAACTAGAGACTTTACAACTAGAAACTCCGCAACTAGAAACTCCACAAATAGAAACTCCACAGCTAGAAACTCCAAAACCTAAATTACCACAACTAGATACTACACAACTACAAATTCCACAACTAGAAACTCCACAACTTGAAACTCCACTACTAGAAAACTCCACAACTAGAAACTCCACAGCTAGAAACTTCACTACTTGAAACACTACAACAAGATACTCCAAAACTACGAATTCCACAACAATAAACTCCAACACTAGAAACTCCTCAACTAGAAACTCCACAACTTGAAACACCACAGCTAGATACTCTAGAAACTCCACAACTAGAAACTCCACAACTTGAAACTCCGCCACTACAAATTCCACAACTAGAAACTCTACAACTTGAAACCCAACAAATAGATACTCCACAACTACGGACTCCAAAACTAGAAACTCCAACACTAGAAACTCCACATTCAGAAACTCCGACCTAAAAACTCCGCAACTAGAAACTCCACAACTACAAACTCCACAACTAGAGACTCCACAACAAGAAACTCTACAGCTAGGAAGTCCGCAACTAGAAACTCTGCAACTAGAAACTCCACAACTAGAAACTCCGCAACTAGAAACTCCACAGCTAGAAACTCCACAACTACAAACTCCACAACTAGAGACTCCACAACTAGAAACTTCACAACTACGAGCTCCACAACTACGAACCCCACAACTACAAACTCCACAACTAGAAACTAAACAACTAGAAACTCCACAACTTTAGACTTCGCAACTACAAACTCCACAACTAGAGACTCCACAACTAGAAACTCCACAACTAGAGATTCCACAACCAGAAACTCCACAGCTAGAAACTCCACAACTTGAGACTTCGCATTTAGAGATTCGGCAACTACAAATTTCACAACTAGAAACTCCACAACTAAAACTCCGCAACTAGAAACTCCGCAACTAGAAACTCCACAGCTAGAAAGTCCGCAACTAGAAACTGCACCACTGCAATCTTCACAACTGGAAAACTCTGCAACTAGAAACTCTGCAACTAGAAACTCCGCAACTACAAACTCCACAGCTAGAAACTCCACAACTACAAACTCCACAACTAGAGACTCCACAACTAGAAACTCCACAACTACGAACTCCACAACAACGAACCCCAAAACTACAAACTCCACAACAAGAAACTCCACAACTAGAAACTCCACAACTTTAGACTTCGCAACTAGAAATCCACAACTAGAGACTCCACAACTAGGAACTCCACAACTAGAGACTCCAAAACCAGAAACTCCACAGCTAGAAACTCCACAAATAGAGACTTTACAACTAGAAACTCCGCAACTAGAAACTCCACAACTAGAAACTCCACAGCTAGAACCTCCAAAACTTGAATTACCACAACTAGATACTACACAACTACAAACTCCACAACTAGAAACTCCACAACTTTAAACTCCACTACTAGAAAACCTCACAACTAGAAACTCCACAGTTAGATACTTCACTACTTGAAACACCACAACTAGATACTCCACAACTACAAATTCCGCAACTAGAAACTCCACGGCTAGAAAGTCCACAACTAGAATCTCTGCAACTAGAAACTCGACAACAAGAAACTGCACAGCTAGAAAATCTACCACTAGAAACTCCACAACTACAGACTCCACAACTACAGACTCCACAACTAGAAACTCCACAACTAAAAACTCCACAACCAGAAACTCCGCAACTAGAAATCCCACAACTAGAGACTCCACAACTAGAGACTTCACAACTAGAAACTCCGCAACTAGAAAATCCACAACTAGAAACTCCACAGCTAGAAACTCCACATTTTGAAACACCACATCTAGATACTCCACAACTACAAATTCCATAACTAGAAACTCCACAACTTGAAACTCAACAAATTGATACTCCACAACTATGGATTCCACAACTAGAAACTCTAACACTAGAAGCTCCACAACCAGAAACTCCGCAACTAAAAACTCCGCAACTAGAAACTCCACAGCTAGAAAATCCACAGCTAGAAATTCCACAATTAGAAACTCCACAACTACAGACTCCGCAACTTTAAACTTCACAACTAGACAATCCGCAACTAGGAACTCTACAACTTCAAAATCCACAACTAAAAACTTCACAACTTGAAACTCCACAACTAGATACTCCACAACTACAAACTCCACAACTAGAAACTCGACAACTTGAAACTCCGCAACTAGAAACTCCGCCACTACAATCTCCACAACCGGAAAACTCCGCAACTAGAAACTCTGCAACTAGAAACTCCACAACTAGAAACTCCAGAGCTAGAAACTCCACAACTACAAACTCCACAACTAGAGACTCCACAACTAGAAACTCCACAACTACGAGTCCCACAACTACGAATCCCACAACTACGAATCCCCCAACTACAAACTCAACAACTAGAAATTCCACAACTAGCAACTCAACAACTTTAGACTTCTCAACTAGAAACTCCACAACTAGAGACTCCACAACTAGGAACTCCACAACTAGAGACTCCACAACCAAAAACTTCACAGCTAGAAATTCCACAGCTTGAGACTTCGTATGTAGAGACTCGGCAACTATAAACACAACAACTAGAAACTCCACAACGAGAAACTCCACAACTACAAACTCCACAACTTGAAACACCACAACTAGATACTCCACAAAAACAAATTTCATAACTAGAAACTCCACAGCTAGAAAGTCCGCAACTAAAAACTCTGCAACTAGAAACTCCGCAACTAGAAACTCCACAGCTAGAAAATCCACCACTAGAAACTCCACAACTAGCAACTCCACAACTACAGACTCCGCAACTAGAAAACTCCGACACTAGAAACTCCCAACCAGACACTCCGCAACTAGGAACTCTACAACTTCACAATCCTCAACTAGAAACTCCCCAACTTGAAACACCACAACTAGATACTCCACAACTACAAACTCCACAACTAGAAACTCCGCAACTAGAAACTCCGCCACTAGAAACTCCGCCACTACAATCTCCACAACCGGAAAACTCCGCAACTAGAAACTCTGCAACTAGAAACTCCACAACTAGAAACTCCAGAGCTAGAAACTCCACAACTACAAACTCCACAACTAGAGACTCCACAACTAGAAACTCCACAACTACGAGTCCCACAACTACGAATCCCACAACTACGAATCCCCCAACTACAAACTCAACAACTAGAAATTCCACAACTAGAAACTCAACAACTTTAGACTTCTCAACTAGAAACTCCACAACTAGAGACTCCACAACTAGGAACTCCACAACTAGAGACTCCACAACCAAAAACTTCACAGCTAGAAATTCCACAGCTTGAGACTTCGTATGTAGAGACTCGGCAACTAGAAACACAACAACTAGAAACTCCACAACGAGAAACTCCACAACTACAAACTCCACAACTTGAAACACCACAACTATATACTCCACAAAAACAAATTTCATAACTAGAAACTCCACAGCTAGAAAGTCCGCAACTAAAAACTCTGCAACTAGAAACTCCGCAACTAGAAACTCCACAGCTAGAAAATCCACCACTAGAAACTCCACAACTAGCAACTCCACAACTACAGACTCCGCAACTAGAAAACTCCGCAACTAGAAACTCCCAACCAGACACTCCGCAACTAGGAACTCTACAACTTCACAATCCACAACTAGAAACTCCCCAACTTGAAACACCACAACTAGATACTCCACAACTACAAACTCCACAACTAGAAACTCCGCAACTAGAAACTCCGCCACTAGAAACTCCACAACTATCAAACTCCGCAACTAGAAAATCTGCAACTAGAAACTCCGCAACTAGAAACTCCACAGCTAGAAACTTCACTACTTGAAACACCACAACTAGATACTCCACAACTACGAATTCCACAACTAGAAACTCCACAGCTAGGAAGTTCGCAACTAGAAACTCTGCAACTAGAAACTCCACAACTAGAAACTCCGCAACTAGAAACTCCACAGCTAGAAACTCCGCAACTAGAAACTCCACAGCTAGAAACTCCACAACTACAAACTCCACAACTAGAGATTCCACAACTAGAAACTTCATAACTACGAGCTCCACAACTACGAAACTAAACAACTAGAAACTCCACAACTAGAGATTCCACAACCAGAAACTCCACAGCTAGAAACTCCACAACTTGAGACTTCGCATTTAGAGACTCGGCAACTAGAAACTCAACAACTAGAAACTCCACAACTAGAAACTCCATAACTTGAAACACCACAACTAGATACTCCACAACTACAAATTTCACAACTAGAAACTCCACAACTAAAAACTCCGCAACTGGAAACTCCACAGCTGGAAACTCCACAACTACAAACTCCACAACTAGAGACTCCGCAACTAGAAACTCCACAACTACGAACTCCACAACTACGAACCCCAAAACTACGAACTCCACAACTAGAAGCTCCACAACTAGAAACTTCACAACTTTAGACTTCGCAACTAGAAATCCACAACTAGAGACTCCACAACTAGGAACTCCACAACTAGAGACTCCACAACCAGAAACTCCACAGCTAGAAACTCCACAACTAGAGACTTTACAACTAGAAACTCCGCAACTAGAAACTCCACAACTACGAACTCCACAACTACGAACCCCAAAACTACGAACTCCACAACTAGAAGCTCCACAACTAGAAACTTCACAACTTTAGACTTCGCAACTAGAAATCCACAACTAGAGACTCCACAACTAGGAACTCCACAACTAGAGACTCCACAACCAGAAACTCCACAGCTAGAAACTCCACAACTAGAGACTTTACAACTAGAAACTCCGCAACTAGAAACTCCACAAATAGAAACTCCACAGCTAGAAACTCCAAAACCTAAATTACCACAACTAGATACTACACAACTACAAATTCCACAACTAGAAACTCCACAACTTGAAACTCCACAACTAGAAACTCCACAGCTAGAAACTTCACTACTTGAAACACTACAACAAGATACTCCAAAACTACGAATTCCACAACAATAAACTCCAACACTAGAAACTCCTCAACTAGAAACTCCACAACTTGAAACACCACAGCTAGATACTCTAGAAACTCCACAACTTGAAACTCCGCCACTACAAATTCCACAACTAGAAACTCTACAACTTGAAACCCAACAAATAGATACTCCACAACTACGGACTCCAAAACTAGAAACTCCAACACTAGAAACTCCACATTCAGAAACTCCGACCTAAAAACTCCGCAACTAGAAACTCCACAACTACAAACTCCACAACTAGAGACTCCACAACAAGAAACTCTACAGCTAGGAAGTCCGCAACTAGAAACTCTGCAACTAGAAACTCCACAACTAGAAACTCCGCAACTAGAAACTCCACAGCTAGAAACTCCACAACTACAAACTCCACAACTAGAGACTCCACAACTAGAAACTTCACAACTACGAGCTCCACAACTACGAACCCCACAACTACAAACTCCACAACTAGAAACTAAACAACTAGAAACTCCACAACTTTAGACTTCGCAACTACAAACTCCACAACTAGAGACTCCACAACTAGAAACTCCACAACTAGAGATTCCACAACCAGAAACTCCACAGCTAGAAACTCCACAACTTGAGACTTCGCATTTAGAGATTCGGCAACTACAAATTTCACAACTAGAAACTCCACAACTAAAACTCCGCAACTAGAAACTCCGCAACTAGAAACTCCACAGCTAGAAAGTCCGCAACTAGAAACTGCACCACTGCAATCTTCACAACTGGAAAACTCTGCAACTAGAAACTCTGCAACTAGAAACTCCGCAACTACAAACTCCACAGCTAGAAACTCCACAACTACAAACTCCACAACTAGAGACTCCACAACTAGAAACTCCACAACTACGAACTCCACAACAACGAACCCCAAAACTACAAACTCCACAACAAGAAACTCCACAACTAGAAACTCCACAACTTTAGACTTCGCAACTAGAAATCCACAACTAGAGACTCCACAACTAGGAACTCCACAACTAGAGACTCCAAAACCAGAAACTGCACAGCTAGAAACTCCACAAATAGAGACTTTACAACTAGAAACTCCGCAACTAGAAACTCCACAACTAGAAACTCCACAGCTAGAACCTCCAAAACTTGAATTACCACAACTAGATACTACACAACTACAAACTCCACAACTAGAAACTCCACAACTTTAAACTCCACTACTAGAAAACCTCACAACTAGAAACTCCACAGTTAGATACTTCACTACTTGAAACACCACAACTAGATACTCCACAACTACAAATTCCGCAACTAGAAACTCCACGGCTAGAAAGTCCACAACTAGAATCTCTGCAACTAGAAACTCGACAACAAGAAACTGCACAGCTAGAAAATCTACCACTAGAAACTCCACAACTACAGACTCCACAACTACAGACTCCACAACTAGAAACTCCACAACTAAAAACTCCACAACCAGAAACTCCGCAACTAGAAATCCCACAACTAGAGACTCCACAACTAGAGACTTCACAACTAGAAACTCTGCAACTAGAAACTCCACAACTAGAAACTCCACAACTAGAAACTCCACAACTTGCAACCCCACAACTAGATACTCCACAACTACCAATTTCACAACTAGAAACTCCACAACTAAAACTCCGCAACTAGAAACTCCGCAACTAGAAACTCCACAGCTAGAAAGTCCGCAACTAGATACTCTGCAACTAGAAACTCCGCAACTAGAAACTCCACAGCTAGAAAATCCACCACTAGAAACTCCACAACTAGCAACACCACAACTACAGACTCCGCAACTAGAAAACTCCCCAACTAGAAACTCCCAACCAGACACTCCGCAACTAGGAACTCTACAACTTCAAAATCCACAACTAGAAACTCCCCATTTTGAAACTCCGCAACTAGATACTCCACAACTACAAACTCCACAACTAGAAACTCCTCAACTAGAAACTCCACAACTTGAAACTCCACAACTAATAAACTCCGCAACTAGAAAATCTGCAACTAGAAACGCTGCAACTAGAAACTCCACAGCTAGAAACTTCACTACTTGAAACACCACAACTAGATACTCCACAACTACGAATTCCACAACTAGAAACTCCACAGCTAGAAAGTTCGCAACTAGAAACTCTGCAACTAGAAACTCTACAACTAGAAACTGCACAGCTAGAAAATCTCCCACTAGAAACTCCACAACTACAGACTTCACAACAAGAAACTCCACAACTAGAAACTCCACAACCAGAAACTCCGCAACTAGAAACTCCGCAACTAGAAATCCCACAACTAGAGACTCCATAACTAGAAACTCCACTACTAGAAAACTCCGCAACTAGAAACTCTGCAACTAGAAACTCCGCAACTAGAAACTCCACAGCTAGAAACTTCACTACTTGAAACACTACAACTAGATACTCCAAAACTACGAATTCTACAACAATAAACTCCCAAACTAGAAACTCCGCAACTAGAAACTGCACAGCTAGAAACTCCTCAACTAGAAACTCCACAACTTGAAACACCACAACTAGATACTCCACAACTACAAACTCCAAACTAGAAACTCCACAACTAAAAACTCCACAACTTGAAACTCCGCAACAAGAAACTCCACAACTAGAAACTCCACAACCAGAAACTCCGCAACTAGAAACTCCGCAACTAGAAATCCCACAACTAGAGACTCCACAACTAGAGACTTCACAACTAGAAACTCCGCAACTAGAAAATCCACAACTAGAAACACCACAACTAGATACTCCACAACTACAAATTCCATAACTAGAAACTCCACAACTTGAAACTCAACAAATAGATACTCCACAACTATGGATTCCACAACTAGAAACTCTAACACTAGAAACTCCACAACCAGAAACTCCGCAACTAAAAACTCCGCAACTAGAAACTCCACAGCTAGAAAATCCACAGCTAGAAATTGCACAATTAGAAACTCCACAACTACAGACTCCGCAACTTTAAACTCCACAACTAGACAATCCGTAACTAGGAACTCTACAACTTCAAAATCCACAACTAAAAACTTCACAACTTGAAACTCCACAACTAGATACTCCACAACTACAAACTCCACAACTAGAAACTCCACAACTTGAAACTCCGCAACTAGAAACTCCGCCACTACAATCTCCACAACTGGAAAACTCCGCAACTAGAAACTCTGCAACTAGAAACTCCGCAACTAGAAACTCCAGAGCTAGAAACTCCACAACTACAAACTCCACAACTAGAGACTCCACAACTAGAAACTCCACAACTACGAGTCCCACAACTACGAATCCCACAACTACAAACTCAACAACTAGAAATTCCACAACTAGAAACTCAACAACTTTAGACTTCGCAACTAGAAACTCCACAACTAGAGACTCCACAACTAGGAACTCCACAACTAGAGCCTCCACAACCAGAAACTCCACAGCTAGAAATTCCACAGCTTGAGACTTCGTATGTAGAGACTCGGCAACTAGAAACACAACAACTAGAAACTCCACAACGAGAAACTCCACAACTAGGAACTCCACAACTTGAAACACCACAACTAGATACTCCACAAAAACAAATTTCATAACTAGAAACTCCACAGCTAGAAAGTCCGCAACTAGAAACTCTGCAACTAGAAACTCCGCAACTAGAAACTCCACAGCTAGAAAATCCACCACTAGAAACTCCACAACTAGCAACTCCACAAGTACAGACTCCGCAACTATAAAACTCCGCAACTAGAAACTCCCAACCAGACACTCCGCAACTAGGAACTCTACAACTTCAAAATCCACAACTAGAAACTCCCCTAACTTGAAACACCACAACTAGATACTCCACAACTACAAACTCCACAACTAGAAACTCCGCAACTAGAAACTCCGCCACTAGAAACTCCACAACTATTAAACTCCGCAACTAGAAAATCTGCAACTAGAAACTCCGCAACTAGAAACTCCACAGCTAGAAACTTCACTACTTGAAACACCACAACTAGATACTCCACAACTACAAATTCCACAACTAGAAACTCCACAGCTAAGAAGTTCGGAACTAGAAACTCTGCAACTAGAAACTCCACAACTAGAAACTCCGCAACTAGAAACTCCACAGCTAGAAACTCCACAACTACAAACTCCACAACTAGAGACTCCACAACTAGAAACTTCACAACTACGAGCTCCACAACTACGAACCCCACAACTACAAACACCACAACTAGAAACTAAACAACCAGAAACTCCACAACTAGAAACTCCACAACTTGAAACTCCGCCACTACAAATTCCACAACTAGAAACTCTACAACTTGAAACCCAACAAATAGATACTCCACAACTACGGACTCCAAAACTAGAAACTCCAACACTAGAAACTCCACATTCAGAAACTCCCACCTAAAAACTCCGCAACTAGAAACTCCACAACTACAAACTCCACAACTAGAGACTCCACAACAAGAAACTCTACAGCTAGGAAGTCCGCAACTAGAAACTCTGCAACTAGAAACTCCACAACTAGAAACTCCGCAACTAGAAACTCCACAGCTAGAAACTCCACAACTACAAACTCCACAACTAGAGACTCCACAACTAGAAACTTCGAGCTCCACAACTACGAACCCCACAACTACAAACTCCACAACTAGAAACTAAACAACTAGAAACTCCACAACTTTAGTCTTCGCAACTACAAACTCCACAACTAGAGACTCCACAACTAGAAACTCCACAACTAGAGATTCCACAACCAGAAACTCCACAGCTAGAAACTCCACAACTTGAGACTTCGCATTTAGAGATTCGGCAACTAGAAACTCAACAACTAGAAACTCCACAACTAGAAACTCCACAACTAGAAACTCCACAACTTGAAACACCACAACTAGATACTCCACAACTACAAATTTCACAACTAGAAACTCCACAACTAAAAACTCCGCAACTAGAAACTACGCAACTAGAAACTCCACAGCTAGAAAGTCCGCAACTAGAAACTGCGCCACTGCAATCTTCACAACTGGAAAACTCTGCAACTAGAAACTCTGCAACTAGAAACTCCGCAACTACAAACTCCACAGCTAGAAACTCCACAACTACAAACTCCACAACTAGAGACTCCACAACTAGAAACTCCACAACTATGAACTCCACAACTACGAACCCCAAAACTACAAACTCCACAACAAGAAACTCCACAACTAGAAACTCCACAACTTTAGACTTCGAAACTAGAAATCCACAACTAGAGACTCCACAACTAGGAACTCCACAACTAGAGACTCCACAACCAGAAACTCCACAGCTAGAAACTCCACAACTAGAGGCTTTACAACTAGAAACTCCGCAACTAGAAACTCCACAACTAGAAACTCCACAGCTAGAACCTCCAAAACTTGAATTACCACAACTAGATACTACACAACTACAAATTCCACAACTAGAAACTCCACAACTTTAAACTCCACTACTAGAAAACCTCACAACTAGAAACTCCACAGTTAGATACTTCACTACTTGAAACACCACAACTAGATACTCCACAACTACAAATTCCGCAACTAGAAACTCCACGGCTAGAAAGTCCACAACTAGAATCTCTGCAACTAGAAACTCGACAACAAGAAACTGCACAGCTAGAAAATCTACCACTAGAAACTCCACAACTACAGACTCCACAACTACAGACTCCACAACTAGAAACTCCACAACTAAAAACTCCACAACCAGAAACTCCGCAACTAGAAATCCCACAACTAGAGACTCCACAACTGGAGACTTCACAACTAGAAACTCTGCAACTAGAAACTCCACAACTAGAAACTCCACAACTAGAAACTCCACAACTTGCAACCCCACAACTAAAAACTCCGCAACTAGAAACTCCGCAACTAGAAACTCCGCCACTGCAATCTTCACAACTGGAAAACTATGCAACTAGAAACTCAGCAACTAGATACTCCGCAACTACAAACTCCACAGCTAGAAACTCCACAACTACAATCTCCACAACTAGAGACTCCACAACTAGAAACTCCACAACTACGAACCCCAAAACTACAAACTCCACAACTAGAAACTCCACAACTAGAAACTTCACAACTTTAGACTTCGCAACTAGAAATCCACAACTAGAGACTCCACAACTAGGAACTCCACAACTAGAGACTCCACAACCAGAAACTCCACAGCTAGAAACTCCACAACCAGAGACTTTACAACTAGAAACTCCGCAACTAAAAACTCCACAACTAGAAACTCCACAGCTAGAAACTCCAAAACTTAAATTACCACAACTAGATACTACACAGCTACAAATTCCACAACTAGAAACTCCACAACTTGAAACTCCACTACTAGAAAACTCCACAACTAGAAACTCCAAAGCTAGAAACTTCACTACTTGAAACACTACAACTAGATACTCCAAAACTACGAATTCCACAACAATAAACTCCAACACTAGAAACTCCTCAACTAGAAACTCCACAACTTGAAACACCACAACTAGATACTCTAGAAACTCCACAACTAGAAACTCCACAACTTGAAACTCCGCCACTACAAGTTCCACAACTAGAAACTCCAAAACCAGAAACCCAACAAATAGATACTCCACATTTACGGACTCCAAAACTAGAAACTCCAACACTAGAAACTCCACATTCAGAAACTCCGACCTGAAAACTCCGCAACTAGAAACTCCACAACTACAAACTCCACAACTAGAGACTCCACAACAAGAAACTCTACAGCTAGGAAGCCCGCAACTAGAAACTCTGAACTAGAAACTCCACAGCAAGGAACTCCGCAACTAGAAACTCCACAGCTAGAAACTCCACAACTACAAACTCCACAACTAGAGACTCCACAACTAGAAACTTCACAACTACGAGCTCCACAACTACGAACCCCACAACTACAAACTCCACAACAAGAAACTCCACAACTAGAAACTCCACAACCAGAAACTCCGCAACTAGAAACTCCGCAACTAGAAATCCCACAACTAGAGACTTCACAACTAGAGACTTCACAACTAGAAACTCCGCAACTAGAAAATCCACAACTAGAAACTCCACAGCTAGAAACTCCACATTTTGAAACACCACAACTAGATACTCCACAACTACAAACTCCACAACTAGAAACTCCACAACTTGAAACTCCGCAACTAGAAACTCCGCCACTACAATCTCCACAACCGGAAAACTCCGCAACTAGAACTTCTGCAACTAGAAACTCCGCAACTAGAAACTCCAGAGCTAGAAACTCCACAACTACAAACTCCACAACTAGAGACTCCACAACTAGAAACTCCACAACTACGAGTCCCACAACTACGAATCCCACAACTACAAACTCAACAACTAGAAATTCCACAACTAGAAACTCAACAACTTTAGACTTCGCAACTAGAAACTCCACAACTAGAGACTCCACAACTAGGAACTCCACAACTAGAGACTCCACAACCAGAAACTCCACAGCTAGAAATTCCACAGCTTGAGACTTCGTATGTAGAGACTCGGCAACTAGAAGCACAACAACTAGAAACTCCACAACGAGAAACTCCACAACTAGGAACTCCACAACTTGAAACACCACAACTAGATACTCCACAAAAACAAATTTCATAACTAGAAACTCCACAGCTAGAAAGTCCGCAACTAGAAACTCTGCAACTAGAAACTCCGCAACTAGAAACTCCACAGCTAGAAAATCCACCACTAGATACTCCACAACTAGCAACTCCACAACTACAGACTCCGCAACTAGAAAACTCCGCAACTAGAAACTCCCAACCAGACACTCCGCAACTAGGAACTCTACAACTTCAAAATCCACAACTAGAAACTCCCCAACTTGAAACACCACAACTAGATACTCCACAACTACAAACTCCACAACTAGAAACTCCGCAACTAGAAACTCCGCCACTAGAAACTCCACAACTATTAAACTCCGCAACTAGAAAATCTGCAACTAGAAACTCCGCAACTAGAAACTCCACAGCTAGAAACTTCACTACTTGAAACACCACAACTAGATACTCCACAACTACAAATTCCACAACTAGAAACTCCACAGCTAGGAAGTTCGCAACTAGAAACTCTGCAACTAGAAACTCCACAACTAGAAACTCCGCAACTAGAAACTCCACAGCTAGAAACTCCACAACTACAAACTCCACAACTAGAGACTCCACAACTAGAAACTTCACAACTACGAGCTCCACAACTACGAACCCCACAACTACAAACACCACAACTAGAAAACTCCGCAACTAGAAACTCCCAACCAGACACTCCGCAACTAGGAACTCTACAACTTCAAAATCCACAACTAGAAACTCCCCAACTTGAAACACCACAACTAGATACTCCACAACTACAAACTCCACAACCAGAAACTCCACAACTAGAAACTCCACAACTTGAAACTCCGCCACTACAAATTCCACAACTAGAAACTCTACAACTTGAAACCCAACAAATAGATACTCCACAACTACGGACTCCAAAACTAGAAACTCCAACACTAGAAACTCCACATTCAGAAACTCCGACCTAAAAACTCCGCAACTAGAAACTCCACAACTACAAACTCCACAACTAGAGACTCCACAACAAGAAACTCTACAGCTAGGAAGTCCGCAACTAGAAACTCTGCAACTAGAAACTCCACAACTAGAAAACTCCCCAACTAGAAACTCCCAACCAGACACTCCGCAACTAGGAACTCTACAACTTCAAAATCCACAACTAGAAACTCCCCATTTTGAAACTCCGCAACTAGATACTCCACAACTACAAACTCCACAACTAGAAACTCCTCAACTAGAAACTCCACAACTTGAAACTCCACAACTAATAAACTCCGCAACTAGAAAATCTGCAACTAGAAACGCTGCAACTAGAAACTCCACAGCTAGAAACTTCACTACTTGAAACACCACAACTAGATACTCCACAACTACGAATTCCACAACTAGAAACTCCACAGCTAGAAAGTTCGCAACTAGAAACTCTGCAACTAGAAACTCTACAACTAGAAACTGCACAGCTAGAAAATCTCCCACTAGAAACTCCACGACTACAGACTCCACAACTACAGACTTCACAACAAGAAACTCCACAACTAGAAACTCCACAACCAGAAAGTCCGCAACTAGAAATCCCACAACTAGAGACTCCATAACTAGAAACTCCACTACTAGAAAATTCCGCAACTAGAAACTCTGCAACTAGAAACTCCGCAACTAGAAACTCCACAGCTAGAAACTTCACTACTTGAAACACTACAACTTGATACTCCAAAACTACAAATTCTACAACAATAAACTCCAAAACTAGAAACTCCGCAACTAGAAACTCCACAACTAGAAACTCCTCAACTAGAAACTCCATAACTAGCAACGCCACAACTACAGACTCCGCAACTAGAAAACTCAGCAACTAGAAACTTCCAACCAGACACTCCGCAACTAGGAACTCTATAACTTCAAAATCCACAACTAGAAACTCCCCAACTTGAAACTCCGCAACTAGATACTCCACAACTACAAACTTCACAATCAGAAACTCCACAACTAGAAACTCCACAACTTGAAACTCCACATCTAATGAACTCCGCAACTAGAAAATCTGCAACTAGAAACTCTGCAACTAGAAACTCCACAGCTAGAAACTTCACTACTTGAAACACCACAACTAGATACTCCACAACTACGAATTCCACAACTAGAAACTCCACAGCTAGAAAGTTCGCAACTAGAAACTCTGCAACTAGAAACTCTACAACTAGAAACTGCACAGCTAGAAAATCTCCCACTAGAAACTCCACAACTACAGACTTCACAACAAGAAACTCCACAACTAGAAACTCCACAACCAGAAACTCCGCAACTAGAAACTCCGCAACTAGAAATCCCAAAACTAGAGACTCCATAACTAGAAACTCCACTACTAGAAAACTCCGCAACTAGAAACTCTGCAACTAGAAACTCCGCAACTAGAAACTCCACAGCTAGAAACTTCACTACTTGAAACACTACAACTAGATACTCCAAAACTACGAATTCTACAACAATAAACTCCCACAACTAGAGACTCCACAACTAGAGACTTCACAACTAGAAACTCCGCAACTAGAAAATTCACAACTAGAAACACCACAACTAGATACTCCACAACTACAAATTCCATAACTAGAAACTCCACAACTTGAAACTCAACAAATAGATACTCCACAACTATGGATTCCACAACTAGAAACTCTAACACTAGAAACTCCACAACCAGAAACTCCGCAACTAAAAACTCCGCAACTAGAAACTCCACAGCTAGAAAATCCACAGCTAGAAATTCCACAATTAGAAACTCCACAACTACAGACTCCGCAACTTTAAACTCCACAACTAGACAATCCGCAACTAGGAACTCTACAACTTCAAAATCCACAACTAAAAACTTCACAACTTGAAACTCCACAACTAGATACTCCACAACTACAAACTCCACAACTAGAAACTCCACAACTTGAAACTCCGCAACTAGAAACTCCGCCACTACAATCTCCACAACCGGAAAACTCCGCAACTAGAAACTCTGCAACTAGAAACTCCGCAACTAGAAACTCCAGAGCTAGAAACTCCACAACTACAAACTCCACAACTAGAGACTCCACAACTAGAAACTCCACAACTACGAGTCCCACAACTACGAATCCCACAACTACAAACTCAACAACTAGAAATTCCACAACTAGAAACTCAACAACTTTAGACTTCGCAACTAGAAACTCCACAACTAGAGACTCCACAACTAGGAACTCCACAACTAGAGACTCCACAACCAGAAACTCCACAGCTAGAAATTCCACAGCTTGAGACTTCGTATGTAGAGACTCGGCAACTAGAAACACAACAACTAGAAACTCCACAACGAGAAACTCCACAACTAGGAACTCCACAACTTGAAACACCACAACTAGATACTCCACAAAAACAAATTTCATAACTAGAAACTCCACAGCTAGAAAGTCCGCAACTAGAAACTCTGCAACTAGAAACTCCGCAACTAGAAACTCCACAGCTAGAAAATCCACCACTAGAAACTCCACAACTAGCAACTCCACAAGTACAGACTCCGCAACTAGAAAACTCCGCAACTAGAAACTCCCAACCAGACACTCCGCAACTAGGAACTCTACAACTTCAAAATCCACAACTAGAAACTCCCCAACTTGAAACACCACAACTAGATACTCCACAACTACAAACTCCACAACTAGAAACTCCGCAACTAGAAACTCCGCCACTAGAAACTCCACAACTATTAAACTCCGCAACTAGAAAATCTGCAACTAGAAACTCCGCAACTAGAAACTCCACAGCTAGAAACTTCACTACTTGAAACACCACAACTAGATACTCCACAACTACAAATTCCACAACTAGAAACTCCACAGCTAAGAAGTTCGCAACTAGAAACTCTGCAACTAGAAACTTCACAACTAGAAACTCCGCAACTAGAAACTCCACAGCTAGAAACTCCACAACTACAAACTCCACAACTAGAGACTCCACAACTAGAAACTTCACAACTCCGAGCTCCACAACTACGAACCCCACAACTACAAACACCACAACTAGAAACTAAACAACCAGAAACTCCACAACTAGAAACTCCACAACTTGAAACTCCGCCACTACAAATTCCACAACTAGAAACTCTACAACTTGAAACCCAACAAATAGATACTCCACAACTACGGACTCCAAAACTAGAAACTCCAACACTAGAAACTCCACATTCAGAAACTCCCACCTAAAAACTCCGCAACTAGAAACTCCACAACTACAAACTCCACAACTAGAGACTCCACAACAAGAAACTCTACAGCTAGGAAGTCCGCAACTAGAAACTCTGCAACTAGAAACTCCACAGCTAGAAACTCCACAACTACAAACTCCACAACTAGAGACTCCACAACTAGAAACTACGAGCTCCACAACTACGAACCCCACAACTACAAACTCCACAACTAGAAACTAAACAACTAGAAACTCCACAACTTTAGACTTCGCAACTACAAACTCCACAACTAGAGACTCCACAACTAGAAACTCCACAACTAGAGATTCCACAACCAGAAACTTCACAGCTAGAAACTCCACAACTTGAGACTTCGCATTTAGAGATTCGGCAACTAGAAACTCAACAACTAGAAACTCCACAACTAGAAACTCCACAACTAGAAACTCCACAACTTGAAACACCACAACTAGATACTCCACAACTACAAATTTCACAACTAGAAACTCCACAACTAAAAACTCCGCAACTAGAAACTCCGCAACTAGAAACTCCACAGCTAGAAAGTCCGCAACTAGAAACTGCGCCACTGCAATCTTCACAACTGGAAAACTCTGCAACTAGAAACTCTGCAACTAGAAACTCCGCAACTACAAACTCCACAGCTAGAAACTCCACAACTACAAACTCCACAACTAGAGACTCCACAACTAGAAACTCCACAACTACGAACTCCACAACTACGAACCCCAAAACTACAAACTCCGCAACAAGAAACTCCACAACTAGAAACTCCACAACTTTAGACTTCGAAACTAGAAATCCACAACTAGAGACTCCACAACAAGGAACTCCACAACTAGAGACTCCACAACCAGAAACTCCACAGCTAGAAACTCCACAACTAGAGACTTTACAACTAGAAACTCCGCAACTAGAAACTCCACAACTAGAAACTCCACAGCTAGAACCTCCAAAACTTGAATTACCACAACTAGATACTACACAACTACAAATTCCATAACTAGAAACTCCACAACTTTAAACTCCACTACTAGAAAACCTCACAACTAGAAACACCACAACTACAAATTCCGCAACTAGAAACTCCACGGCTAGAAAGTCCACAACTAAAATCTCTGCAACTAGAAACTCGACAACAAGAAACTGCACAGCTAGAAAATCTACCACTAGAAACTCCACAACTACAGACTCCACAACTACAGACTCCACAACTAGAAACTCCACAACTAAAAACTCCACAACCAGAAACTCCGCAACTAGAAATCCCACAACTAGAGACTCCACAACTAGAAACTTCACAACTAGAAACTCTGCAACTAGAAACTCCACAACTAGAAACTCCACAACTAGAAACTCCACAACTTGCAACCCCACAACTAAAAACTCCGCAACTAGAAACTCCGCAACTAGAAACTCCGTCACTGCAATCTTCACAACTGGAAAACTATGCAACTAGAAACTCAGCAACTAGATACTCCGCAACTACAAACTCCACAGCTAGAAACTCCACAACTACGAACTCCACAACTAGAGACTCCACAACTAGAAACTCCACAACTACCAACTCCACAACTACGAACCCCAAAACTACAAACTCCACAACTAGAAACTCCACAACTAGAAACTTCACAACTTTAGACTTCGCAACTAGAAATCCACAACTAGAGACTCCACAACCAGAAACTCCACAGCTAGAAACTCCACAACCAGAGACTTTACAACTAGAAACTCCGCAACTAAAAACTCCACAACTTGAAACTCCACTACTAGAAAACTCCACAACTAGAAACTCCACAGCTAGAAACTTCACTACTTGAAACACTACAACTAGATACTCCAAAACTACGAATTCCACAACAATAAACTCCAACACTAGAAACTCCTCAACTAGAAACTCCACAACTTGAAACACCACAACTAGATACTCTAGAAACTCCACAACTAGAAACTCCACAACTTGAAACTCGGCCACTACAAGTTCCACAACTAGAAACTCCACAACTTGAAACCCAACAAATAGATACTCCACATTTACGGACTCCAAAACTAGAAACTCCAACACTAGAAACTCCACATTCAGAAACTCCGACCTGAAAACTCCGCAACTAGAAACTCCACAACTACAAACTCCACAACTAGAGACTCCACAACAAGAAACTCTACAGCTAGGAAGCCCGCAACTAGAAACTCTGCAACTAGAAACTCCACAACAAGGAACTCCGCAACTAGAAACTCCACAGCTAGAAACTCCACAACTACAAACTCCACAACTAGAGACTCCACAACTAGAAACTTCACAACTACGAGCTCCACAACTACGAACCCCACAACTACAAACTCCACAACAAGAAACTCCACAACTAGAAACTCCACAACCAGAAACTCCGCAACTAGAAACTCCGCAACTAGAAATCCCACAACTAGAGACTTCACAACTAGAGACTTCACAACTAGAAACTCCGCAACTAGAAAATCCACAACTAGAAACTCCACAGCTAGAAACTCCACATTTTGAAACACAACAACTAGATACTCCACAACTACAAACTCCACAACTAGAAACTCCACAACTTGAAACTCCGCAACTAGAAACTCCGCCACTACAATCTCCACAACCGGAAAACTCCGCAACTAGAAACTCTGCAACTAGAAACTCCGCAACTAGAAACTCCAGAGCTAGAAACTCCACAACTACAAACTCCACAACTAGAGACTCCACAACTAGAAACTCCACAACTACGAGTCCCACAACTACGAATCCCACAACTACAAACTCAACAACTAGAAATTCCACAACTAGAAACTCAACAACTTTAGACTTCGCAACTGGAAACTCCACAACTAGAGACTCCACAACTAGGAACTCCACAACTAGAGACTCCACAACCAGAAACTCCACAGCTAGAAATTCCACAGCTTGAGACTTCGTATGTAGAGACTCGGCAACTAGAAGCACAACAACTAGAAACTCCACAACGAGAAACTCCACAACTAGGAACTCCACAACTTGAAACACCACAACTAGATACTCCACAAAAACAAATTTCATAACTAGAAACTCCACAGCTAGAAAGTCCGCAACTAGAAACTCTGCAACTAGAAACTCCGCAACTAGAAACTCCACAGCTAGAAAATCCACCACTAGAAACTCCACAACTAGCAACTCCACAACTACAGACTCCGCAACTAGAAAACTCCGCAACTAGAAACTCCCAACCAGACACTCCTCAACTAGGAACTCTACAACTTCAAAATCCACAACTAGAAACTCCCCAACTTGAAACACCACAACTAGATACTCCACAACTAGAAACTCCGCAACTAGAAACTCCGCCACTAGAAACTCCACAACTATTAAACTCCGCAACTAGAAAATCTGCAACTAGAAACTCCGCAACTAGAAACTCCACAGTTAGAAACTTCACTACTTGAAACACCACAACTAGATACTCCACAACTACAAATTCCACAACTAGAAACTCCACAGCTAGGAAGTTCGCAACTAGAAACTCTGCAACTAGAAACTCCACAACTAGAAACTCCGCAACTAGAAACTCCACAGCTAGAAACTCCACAACTACAAACTCCACAACTAGAGACTCCACAACTAGAAACCCAACAAATAGATACTCCACAACTACGGACTCCAAAACTAGAAACTCCAACACTAGAAACTCCACATTCAGAAACTCCGACCTAAAAACTCCGCAACTAGAAACTCCACAACTACAAACTCCACAACTAGAGACTCCACAACAAGAAACTCTACAGCTAGGAAGTCCGCAACTAGAAACTCTGCAACTAGAAACTCCACAACTAGAAAACTCCCCAACTAGAAACTTCCAACCAGACACTCCGCAACTAGGAACTCTACAACTTCAAAATCCACAACAAGAAACTCCCCATTTTGAAACTCCGCAACTAGATACTCCACAACTACAAACTCCACAACTAGAAACTCCTCAACTAGAAACTCCACAACTTGAAACTCCACAACTAATAAACTCCGCAACTAGAAAATCTGCAACTAGAAACGCTGCAACTAGAAACTCCACAGCTAGAAACTTCACTACTTGAAACACCACAACTAGATACTCCACAACTACGAATTCCACAACTAGAAACTCCACAGCTAGAAAGTTCGCAACTAGAAACTCTGCAACTAGAAACTCTACAACTAGAAACTGCACAGCTAGAAAATCTCCCACTAGAAACTCCACGACTACAGACTCCACAACTACAGACTTCACAACAAGAAACTCCACAACTAGAAACTCCACAACCAGAAAGTCCGCAACTAGAAATCCCACAACTAGAGACTCCATAACTAGAAACTCCACTACTAGAAAATTCCGCAACTAGAAACTCTGCAACTAGAAACTCCGCAACTAGAAACTCCACAGCTAGAAACTTCACTACTTGAAACACTACAACTTGATACTCCAAAACTACAAATTCTACAACAATAAACTCCAAAACTAGAAACTCCGCAACTAGAAACTCCACAACTAGAAACTCCTCAACTAGAAACTCCATAACTAGCAACGCCACAACTACAGACTCCGCAACTAGAAAACTCAGCAACTAGAAACTTCCAACCAGACACTCCGCAACTAGGAACTCTATAACTTCAAAATCCAAAACTAGAAACTCCCCAACTTGAAACTCCGCAACTAGATACTCCACAACTACAAACTTCACAATCAGAAACTCCACAACTAGAAACTCCACAACTTGAAACTCCACAACTAATGAACTCCGCAACTAGAAAATCTGCAACTAAAAACTCTGCAACTAGAAACTCCACAGCTAGAAACTTCACTACTTGAAACACCACAACTAGATACTCCACAACTACGAATTCCACAACTAGAAACTCCACAGCTAGAAAGTTCGCAACTAGAAACTCTGCAACTAGAAACTCTACAACTAGAAACTGCACAGCTAGAAAATCTCCCACTAGAAACTCCACAACTACAGACTTCACAACAAGAAACTCCACAACTAGAAACTCCACAACCAGAAACTCCGCAACTAGAAACTCCGCAACTAGAAATCCCACAACTAGAGACTCCATAACTAGAAACTCCACTACTAGAAAACTCCGCAACTAGAAACTCTGCAACTACAAACTCCGCAACTAGAAACTCCACAGCTAGAAACTTCACTACTTGAAACACTACAACTAGATACTCCAAAACTACGAATTCTACAACAATAAACTCCCACAACTAGAGACTCCACAACTAGAGACTTCACAACTAGAAACTCCGCAACTAGAAAATTCACAACTAGAAACACCACAACTAGATACTCCACAACTACAAATTCCATAACTAGAAACTCCACAACTTGAAACTCAACAAATAGATACTCCACAACTATGGATTCCACAACTAGAAACTCTAACACTAGAAACTCCACAACCAGAAACTCCGCAACTAAAAACTCCGCAACTAGAAACTCCACAGCTAGAAAATCCACAGCTAGAAATTCCACAATTAGAAACTCCACAACTACAGACTCCGCAACTTTAAACTCCACAACTAGAAACTCCACAACTAAAAACTCCACAACCAGAAACTCCGCAACTAGAAATCCCACAACTAGAGACTCCACAACTAGAGACTTCACAACTAGAAACTCTGCAACTAGAAACTCCACAACTAGAAACTCCACAACTAGAAACTCCACAACTTGCAACCCCACAACTAAAAACTCCGCAACTAGAAACTCCGCAACTAGAAACTCCGCCACTGCAATCTTCACAACTGGAAAACTATGCAACTAGAAACTCAGCAACTAGATACTCCGCAACTACAAACTCCACAGCTAGAAACTCCACAACTACAAACTCCACAACTAGAGACTCCACAACTAGAAACTCCACAACTACGAACCCCAAAACTACAAACTCCACAACTAGAAACTCCACAACTAGAAACTTCACAACTTTAGACTTCGCAACTAGAAATCCACAACTAGAGACTCCACAACTAGGAACTCCACAACTAGAGACTCCACAACCAGAAACTCCACAGCTAGAAACTCCACAACCAGAGACTTTACAACTAGAAACTCCGCAACTAAAAACTCCACAACTAGAAACTCCACAGCTAGAAACTCCAAAACTTAAATTACCACAACTAGATACTACACAGCTACAAATTCCACAACTAGAAACTCCACAACTTGAAACTCCACTACTAGAAAACTCCACAACTAGAAACTCCAAAGCTAGAAACTTCACTACTTGAAACACTACAACTAGATACTCCAAAACTACGAATTCCACAACAATAAACTCCAACACTAGAAACTCCTCAACTAGAAACTCCACAACTTGAAACACCACAACTAGATACTCTAGAAACTCCACAACTAGAAACTCCACAACTTGAAACTCCGCCACTACAAGTTCCACAACTAGAAACTCCAAAACCAGAAACCCAACAAATAGATACTCCACATTTACGGACTCCAAAACTAGAAACTCCAACACTAGAAACTCCACATTCAGAAACTCCGACCTGAAAACTCCGCAACTAGAAACTCCACAACTACAAACTCCACAACTAGAGACTCCACAACAAGAAACTCTACAGCTAGGAAGCCCGCAACTAGAAACTCTGAACTAGAAACTCCACAGCAAGGAACTCCGCAACTAGAAACTCCACAGCTAGAAACTCCACAACTACAAACTCCACAACTAGAGACTCCACAACTAGAAACTTCACAACTACGAGCTCCACAACTACGAACCCCACAACTACAAACTCCACAACAAGAAACTCCACAACTAGAAACTCCACAACCAGAAACTCCGCAACTAGAAACTCCGCAACTAGAAATCCCACAACTAGAGACTTCACAACTAGAGACTTCACAACTAGAAACTCCGCAACTAGAAAATCCACAACTAGAAACTCCACAGCTAGAAACTCCACATTTTGAAACACCACAACTAGATACTCCACAACTACAAACTCCACAACTAGAAACTCCACAACTTGAAACTCCACAACTAGAAACTCCGCCACTACAATCTCCACAACCGGAAAACTCCGCAACTAGAACTTCTGCAACTAGAAACTCCGCAACTAGAAACTCCAGAGCTAGAAACTCCACAACTACAAACTCCACAACTAGAGACTCCACAACTAGAAACTCCACAACTACGAGTCCCACAACTACGAATCCCACAACTACAAACTCAACAACTAGAAATTCCACAACTAGAAACTCAACAACTTTAGACTTCGCAACTAGAAACTCCACAACTAGAGACTCCACAACTAGGAACTCCACAACTAGAGACTCCACAACCAGAAACTCCACAGCTAGAAATTCCACAGCTTGAGACTTCGTATGTAGAGACTCGGCAACTAGAAGCACAACAACTAGAAACTCCACAACGAGAAACTCCACAACTAGGAACTCCACAACTTGAAACACCACAACTAGATACTCCACAAAAACAAATTTCATAACTAGAAACTCCACAGCTAGAAAGTCCGCAACTAGAAACTCTGCAACTAGAAACTCCGCAACTAGAAACTCCACAGCTAGAAAATCCACCACTAGAAACTCCACAACTAGCAACTCCACAACTACAGACTCCGCAACTAGAAAACTCCGCAACTAGAAACTCCCAACCAGACACTCCGCAACTAGGAACTCTACAACTTCAAAATCCACAACTAGAAACTCCCCAACTTGAAACACCACAACTAGATACTCCACAACTACAAACTCCACAACTAGAAACTCCGCAACTAGAAACTCCGCCACTAGAAACTCCACAACTATTAAACTCCGCAACTAGAAAATCTGCAACTAGAAACTCCGCAACTAGAAACTCCACAGCTAGAAACTTCACTACTTGAAACACCACAACTAGATACTCCACAACTACAAATTCCACAACTAGAAACTCCACAGCTAGGAAGTTCGCAACTAGAAACTCTGCAACTAGAAACTCCACAACTAGAAACTCCGCAACTAGAAACTCCACAGCTAGAAACTCCACAACTACAAACTCCACAACTAGAGACTCCACAACTAGAAACTTCACAACTACGAGCTCCACAACTACGAACCCCACAACTACAAACACCACAACTAGAAACTAAACAACCAGAAACTCCACAACTAGAAACTCCACAACTTGAAACTCCGCCACTACAAATTCCACAACTAGAAACTCTACAACTTGAAACCCAACAAATAGATACTCCACAACTACGGACTCCAAAACTAGAAACTCCAACACTAGAAACTCCACATTCAGAAACTCCGACCTAAAAACTCCGCAACTAGAAACTCCACAACTACAAACTCCACAACTAGAGACTCCACAACAAGAAACTCTACAGCTAGGAAGTCCGCAACTAGAAACTCTGCAACTAGAAACTCCACAACTAGAAAACTCCCCAACTAGAAACTCCCAACCAGACACTCCGCAACTAGGAACTCTACAACTTCAAAATCCACAACTAGAAACTCCCCATTTTGAAACTCCGCAACTAGATACTCCACAACTACAAACTCCACAACTAGAAACTCCTCAACTAGAAACTCCACAACTTGAAACTCCACAACTAATAAACTCCGCAACTAGAAAATCTGCAACTAGAAACGCTGCAACTAGAAACTCCACAGCTAGAAACTTCACTACTTGAAACACCACAACTAGAAACTCCACAGCTAGAAAGTTCGCAACTAGAAACTCTGCAACTAGAAACTCTACAACTAGAAACTGCACAGCTAGAAAATCTCCCACTAGAAACTCCACGACTACAGACTCCACAACTACAGACTTCACAACAAGAAACTCCACAACTAGAAACTCCACAACCAGAAAGTCCGCAACTAGAAACTCCACAACCAGAAAGTCCGCAACTAGAAATCCCACAACTAGAGACTCCATAACTAGAAACTCCACTACTAGAAAATTCCGCAACTAGAAACTCTGCAACTAGAAACTCCGCAACTAGAAACTCCACAGCTAGAAACTTCACTACTTGAAACACTACAACTTGATACTCCAAAACTACAAATTCTACAACAATAAACTCCAAAACTAGAAACTCCGCAACTAGAAACTCCACAACTAGAAACTCCTCAACTAGAAACTCCATAACTAGCAACGCCACAACTACAGACTCCGCAACTAGAAAACTCAGCAACTAGAAACTTCCAACCAGACACTCCGCAACTAGGAACTCTATAACTTCAAAATCCACAACTAGAAACTCCCCAACTTGAAACTCCGCAACTAGATACTCCACAACTACAAACTTCACAATCAGAAACTCCACAACTAGAAACTCCACAACTTGAAACTCCACATCTAATGAACTCCGCAACTAGAAAATCTGCAACTAGAAACTCTGCAACTAGAAACTCCACAGCTAGAAACTTCACTACTTGAAACACCACAACTAGATACTCCACAACTACGAATTCCACAACTAGAAACTCCACAGCTAGAAAGTTCGCAACTAGAAACTCTGCAACTAGAAACTCTACAACTAGAAACTGCACAGCTAGAAAATCTCCCACTAGAAACTCCACAACTACAGACTTCACAACAAGAAACTCCACAACTAGAAACTCCACAACCAGAAACTCCGCAACTAGAAACTCCGCAACTAGAAATCCCAAAACTAGAGACTCCATAACTAGAAACTCCACTACTAGAAAACTCCGCAACTAGAAACTCTGCAACTAGAAACTCCGCAACTAGAAACTCCACAGCTAGAAACTTCACTACTTGAAACACTACAACTAGATACTCCAAAACTACGAATTCTACAACAATAAACTCCCACAACTAGAGACTCCACAACTAGAGACTTCACAACTAGAAACTCCGCAACTAGAAAATTCACAACTAGAAACACCACAACTAGATACTCCACAACTACAAATTCCATAACTAGAAACTCCACAACTTGAAACTCAACAAATAGATACTCCACAACTATGGATTCCACAACTAGAAACTCTAACACTAGAAACTCCACAACCAGAAACTCCGCAACTAAAAACTCCGCAACTAGAAACTCCACAGCTAGAAAATCCACAGCTAGAAATTCCACAATTAGAAACTCCACAACTACAGACTCCGCAACTTTAAACTCCACAACTAGACAATCCGTAACTAGGAACTCTACAACTTCAAAATCCACAACTAAAAACTTCACAAATTGAAACTCCACAACTAGATACTCCACAACTACAAACTCCACAACTAGAAACTCCACAACTTGAAACTCCACAACTAGAAACTCCGCCACTACAATCTCCACAACTGGAAAACTCCGCAACTAGAAACTCTGCAACTAGAAACTCCGCAACTAGAAACTCCAGAGCTAGAAACTCCACAACTACAAACTCCACAACTAGAGACTCCACAACTAGAAACTCCACAACTACGAGTCCCACAACTACGAATCCCACAACTACAAACTCAACAACTAGAAATTCCACAACTAGAAACTCAACAACTTTAGACTTCGCAACTAGAAACTCCACAACTAGAGACTCCACAACTAGGAACTCCACAACTCGAGACTCCACAACCAGAAACTCCACAGCTAGAAATTCCACAGCTTGAGACTTCGTATGTAGAGACTCGGCAACTAGAAACACAACAACTAGAAACTCCACAACGAGAAACTCCACAACTAGAAACTCCACAACTTGAAACACCACAACTAGATACTCCACAAAAACAAATTTCATAACTAGAAACTCCACAGCTAGAAAGTGCGCAACTAGAAACTCTGCAACTAGAAACTCCGCAACTAGAAACTCCACAGCTAGAAAATCCACCACTAGAAACTCCACAACTAGCAACTCCACAACTACAGACTCCGCAACTAGAAAACTCCGCAACTAGAAACTCCCAACCAGACACTCCGCAACTAGGAACTCTACAACTTCAAAATCCACAACTAGAAACTCCCCAACTTGAAACACCACAACTAGATACTCCACAACTACAAACTCCACAACTAGAAACTCCGCAACTAGAAACTCCGCCACTAGAAACTCCACAACTATTAAACTCCGCAACTAGAAAATCTGCAACTAGAAACTCCGCAACTAGAAACACCACAGCTAGAAACTTCACTACTTGAAACACCACAACTAGATACTCCACAACTACAAATTCCACAACTAGAAACTCCACAGCTAGGAAGTTCGCAACTAGAAACTCTGCAACTAGAAACTCCACAACTAGAAACTCCGCAACTAGAAACTCCACAGCTAGAAACTCCACAACTACAAACTCCACAACTAGAGACTCCACAACTAGAAACTTCACAACTACGAGCTCCACAACTACGAACCCCACAACTACAAACACCACAACTAGAAACTAAACAACCAGAAACTCCACAACTAGAGATTCCACAACCAGAAACTCCACAGCTAGAAACTCCACAACTTGAGACTTCGCATTTAGAGACTCGGCAACTAGAAACTCAACAACTAGAAACTCCACAACTAGAAACTCCATAACTTGAAACACCACAACTAGATACTCCACAACTACAAATTTCACAACTAGAAACTCCACAACTAAAAACTCCGCAACTAGAAACTCCGCAACTAGAAACTCCGCCACTGCAATCTTCACAACTGGAAAACTATGCAACTAGAAACTCAGCAACTAGATACTCCGCAACTACAAACTCCACAGCTAGAAACTCCACAACTACAAACTCCACAACTAGAGACTCCACAACTAGAAACTCCACAACTACGAACTCCACAACTACGAACCCCAAAACTACAAACTCCACAACTAGAAACTCCACAACTAGAAACTTCACAACTTTAGACTTCGCAACTAGAAATCCACAACTAGAGACTCCACAACTAGGAACTCCACAACTGGAGACTCCACAACCAGAAACTCCACAGCTAGAAACTCCACAACTAGAGACTTTACAACTAGAAACTCCGCAACTAAAAACTCCACAACTAGAAACTCCACAGCTAGAAACTCCAAAACTTAAATTACCACAACTAGATACTACACAGCTACAAATTCCACAACTAGAAACTCCACAACTTGAAACTCCACTACTAGAAAACTCCACAACTAGAAACTCCACAGCTAGAAACTTCACTACTTGAAACACTACAACTAGATACTCCAAAACTACGAATTCCACAACAATAAACTCCAACACTAGAAACTCCTCAACTAGAAACTCCACAACTTGAAACACCACAACTAGATACTCTAGAAACTCCACAACTAGAAACTCCACAACTTGAAACTCCGCCACTACAAATTCCACAACTAGAAACTCCACAACTTGAAACCCAACAAATAGATACTCCACATTTACGGACTCCAAAACTAGAAACTCCAACACTAGAAACTCCACATTCAGAAACTCCGACCTGAAAACTCCGCAACTAGAAACTCCACAACTACAAACTCCACAACTAGAGACTCCACAACAAGAAACTCTACAGCTAGGAAGTCCGCAACTAGAAACTCTGCAACTAGAAACTCCACAACAAGGAACTCCGCAACTAGAAACTCCACAGCTAGAAACTCCACAACTACAAACTCCACAACTAGAGACTCCACAACTAGAAACTTCACAACTACGAGCTCCACAACTACGAACCCCACAACTACAAACTCCACAACAAGAAACTCCACAACTAGAAACTCCACAACCAGAAACTCCGCAACTAGAATCTCCGCAACTAGAAATCCCACAACTAGAGACTTCACAACTAGAGACTTCACAAATAGAAACTCCGCAACTAGAAAATCCACAACTAGAAACTCCACAGCTAGAAACTCCACATTTTGAAACACCACAACTAGATACTCCACAACTACAAATTCCATAACTAGAAACTCCACAACATGAAACTCAACAAATAGATACTCCACAACTATGGATTCCACAACTAGAAACTCTAACACTAGAAACTCCACAACCAGAAACTCCGCAACTAAAAACTCCGCAACTAGAAACTCCACAGCTAGAAAATCCACAGCTAGAAATTCCACAATTAGAAACTCCACAACTACAGACTCCGCAACTTTAAACTCCACAACTAGACAATCCGCAACTAGGAACTCTACAACTTCAAAATCCACAACTAAAAACTTCACAACTTGAAACTCCACAACTAGATACTCCACAACTACAAACTCCACAACTAGAAACTCCACAACTTGAAACTCCGCAACTAGAAACTCCGCCACTACAATCTCCACAACCGGAAAACTCCGCAACTAGAAACTCTGCAACTAGAAACTCCGCAACTAGAAACTCCAGAGCTAGAAACTCCACAACTACAAACTCCACAACTAGAGACTCCACAACTAGAAACTCCACAACTACGAGTCCCACAACTACGAATCCCACAACTACAAACTCAACAACTAGAAATTCCACAACTAGAAACTCAACAACTTTAGACTTCGCAACTAGAAACTCCACAACTAGAGACTCCACAACTAGGAACTCCACAACTAGAGACTCCACAACCAGAAACTCCACAGCTAGAAATTCCACAGCTTGAGACTTCGTATGTAGAGACTCGGCAACTAGAAACACAACAACTAGAAACTCCACAACGAGAAACTCCACAACTAGGAACTCCACAACTTGAAACACCACAACTAGATACTCCACAAAAACAAATTTCATAACTAGAAACTCCACAGCTAGAAAGTCCGCAACTAGAAACTCTGCAACTAGAAACTCCGCAACTAGAAACTCCACAGCTAGAAAATCCACCACTAGAAACTCCACAACTAGCAACTCCACAAGTACAGACTCCGCCACTAGAAAACTCCGCAACTAGAAACTCCCAACCAGACACTCCGCAACTAGGAACTCTACAACTTCAAAATCCACAACTAGAAACTCCCCAACTTGAAACACCACAACTAGATACTCCACAACTACAAACTCCACAACTAGAAACTCCGCAACTAGAAACTCCGCCACTAGAAACTCCACAACTATTAAACTCCGCAACTAGAAAATCTGCAACTAGAAACTCCGCAACTAGAAACTCCACAGCTAGAAACTTCACTACTTGAAACACCACAACTAGATACTCCACAACTACAAATTCCACAACTAGAAACTCCACAGCTAAGAAGTTCGCAACTAGAAACTCTGCAACTAGAAACTTCACAACTAGAAACTCCGCAACTAGAAACTCCACAGCTAGAAACTCCACAACTACAAACTCCACAACTAGAGACTCCACAACTAGAAACTTCACAACTCCGAGCTCCACAACTACGAACCCCACAACTACAAACACCACAACTAGAAACTAAACAACCAGAAACTCCACAACTAGAAACTCCACAACTTGAAACTCCGCCACTACAAATTCCACAACTAGAAACTCTACAACTTGAAACCCAACAAATAGATACTCCACAACTACGGACTCCAAAACTAGAAACTCCAACACTAGAAACTCCACATTCAGAAACTCCCACCTAAAAACTCCGCAACTAGAAACTCCACAACTACAAACTCCACAACTAGAGACTCCACAACAAGAAACTCTACAGCTAGGAAGTCCGCAACTAGAAACTCTGCAACTAGAAACTCCACAGCTAGAAACTCCACAACTACAAACTCCACAACTAGAGACTCCACAACTAGAAACTACGAGCTCCACAACTACGAACCCCACAACTACAAACTCCACAACTAGAAACTAAACAACTAGAAACTCCACAACTTTAGACTTCGCAACTACAAACTCCACAACTAGAGACTCCACAACTAGAAACTCCACAACTAGAGATTCCACAACCAGAAACTTCACAGCTAGAAACTCCACAACTTGAGACTTCGCATTTAGAGATTCGGCAACTAGAAACTCAACAACTAGAAACTCCACAACTAGAAACTCCACAACTAGAAACTCCACAACTAGAAACTCCACAACTTGAAACACCACAACTAGATACTCCACAACTACAAATTTCACAACTAGAAACTCCACAACTAAAAACTCCGCAACTAGAAACTCCGCAACTAGAAACTCCACAGCTAGAAAGTCCGCAACTAGAAACTGCGCCACTGCAATCTTCACAACTGGAAAACTCTGCAACTAGAAACTCTGCAACTAGAAACTCCGCAACTACAAACTCCACAGCTAGAAACTCCACAACTACAAACTCCACAACTAGAGACTCCACAACTAGAAACTCCACAACTACGAACTCCACAACTACGAACCCCAAAACTACAAACTCCGCAACAAGAAACTCCACAACTAGAAACTCCACAACTTTAGACTTCGAAACTAGAAATCCACAACTAGAGACTCCACAACTAGGAACTCCACAACTAGAGACTCCACAACCAGAAACTCCACAGCTAGAAACTCCACAACTAGAGACTTTACAACTAGAAACTCCGCAACTAGAAACTCCACAACTAGAAACTCCACAGCTAGAACCTCCAAAACTTGAATTACCACAACTAGATACTACACAACTACAAATTCCATAACTAGAAACTCCACAACTTTAAACTCCACTACTAGAAAACCTCACAACTAGAAACTCCACAACTACAAATTCCGCAACTAGAAACTCCACGGCTAGAAAGTCCACAACTAAAATCTCTGCAACTAGAAACTCGACAACAAGAAACTGCACAGCTAGAAAATCTACCACTAGAAACTCCACAACTACAGACTCCACAACTACAGACTCCACAACTAGAAACTCCACAACTAAAAACTCCACAACCAGAAACTCCGCAACTAGAAATCCCACAACTAGAGACTCCACAACTAGAAACTTCACAACTAGAAACTCTGCAACTAGAAACTCCACAACTAGAAACTCCACAACTAGAAACTCCACAACTTGCAACCCCACAACTAAAAACTCCGCAACTAGAAACTCCGCAACTAGAAACTCCGTCACTGCAATCTTCACAACTGGAAAACTATGCAACTAGAAACTCAGCAACTAGATACTCCGCAACTACAAACTCCACAGCTAGAAACTCCACAACTACAAACTCCACAACTAGAGACTCCACAACTAGAAACTCCACAACTACCAACTCCACAACTACGAACCCCAAAACTACAAACTCCACAACTAGAAACTCCACAACTAGAAACTTCACAACTTTAGACTTCGCAACTAGAAATCCACAACTAGAGACTCCACAACCAGAAACTCCACAGCTAGAAACTCCACAACCAGAGACTTTACAACTAGAAACTCCGCAACTAAAAACTCCACAACTTGAAACTCCACTACTAGAAAACTCCACAACTAGAAACTCCACAGCTAGAAACTTCACTACTTGAAACACTACAACTAGATACTCCAAAACTACGAATTCCACAACAATAAACTCCAACACTAGAAACTCCTCAACTAGAAACTCCACAACTTGAAACACCACAACTAGATACTCTAGAAACTCCACAACTAGAAACTCCACAACTTGAAACTCCGCCACTACAAGTTCCACAACTAGAAACTCCACAACTTGAAACCCAACAAATAGATACTCCACATTTACGGACTCCAAAACTAGAAACTCCAACACTAGAAACTCCACATTCAGAAACTCCGACCTGAAAACTCCGCAACTAGAAACTCCACAACTACAAACTCCACAACTAGAGACTCCACAACAAGAAACTCTACAGCTAGGAAGCCCGCAACTAGAAACTCTGCAACTAGAAACTCCACAACAAGGAACTCCGCAACTAGAAACTCCACAGCTAGAAACTCCACAACTACAAACTCCACAACTAGAGACTCCACAACTAGAAACTTCACAACTACGAGCTCCACAACTACGAACCCCACAACTACAAACTCCACAACAAGAAACTCCACAACTAGAAACTCCACAACCAGAAACTCCGCAACTAGAAACTCCGCAACTAGAAATCCCACAACTAGAGACTTCACAACTAGAGACTTCACAACGATAAACTCCGCAACTAGAAAATCCACAACTAGAAACTCCACAGCTAGAAACTCCACATTTTGAAACACAACAACTAGATACTCCACAACTACAAACTCCACAACTAGAAACTCCACAACTTGAAACTCCGCAACTAGAAACTCCGCCACTACAATCTCCACAACCGGAAAACTCCGCAACTAGAAACTCTGCAACTAGAAACTCCGCAACTAGAAACTCCAGAGCTAGAAACTCCACAACTACAAACTCCACAACTAGAGACTCCACAACTAGAAACTCCACAACTACGAGTCCCACAACTACGAATCCCACAACTACAAACTCAACAACTAGAAATTCCACAACTAGAAACTCAACAACTTTAGACTTCGCAACTGGAAACTCCACAACTAGAGACTCCACAACTAGGAACTCCACAACTAGAGACTCCACAACCAGAAACTCCACAGCTAGAAATTCCACAGCTTGAGACTTCGTATGTAGAGACTCGGCAACTAGAAGCACAACAACTAGAAACTCCACAACGAGAAACTCCACAACTAGGAACTCCACAACTTGAAACACCACAACTAGATACTCCACAAAAACAAATTTCATAACTAGAAACTCCACAGCTAGAAAGTCCGCAACTAGAAACTCTGCAACTAGAAACTCCGCAACTAGAAACTCCACAGCTAGAAAATCCACCACTAGAAACTCCACAACTAGCAACTCCACAACTACAGACTCCGCAACTAGAAAACTCCGCAACTACAAACTCCCAACCAGACACTCCGCAACTAGGAACTCTACAACTTCAAAATCCACAACTAGAAACTCCCCAACTTGAAACACCACAACTAGATACTCCACAACTAGAAACTCCGCAACTAGAAACTCCGCCACTAGAAACTCCACAACTATTAAACTCCGCAACTAGAAAATCTGCAACTAGAAACTCCGCAACTAGAAACTCCACAGTTAGAAACTTCACTACTTGAAACACCACAACTAGATACTCCACAACTACAAATTCCACAACTAGAAACTCCACAGCTAGAAAGTTCGCAACTAGAAACTCTGCAACTAGAAACTCTACAACTAGAAACTGCACAGCTAGAAAATCTCCCACTAGAAACTCCACGACTACAGACTCCACAACTACAGACTTCACAACAAGAAACTCCACAACTAGAAACTCCACAACCAGAAAGTCCGCAACTAGAAATCCCACAACTAGAGACTCCATAACTAGAAACTCCACTACTAGAAAATTCCGCAACTAGAAACTCTGCAACTAGAAACTCCGCAACTAGAAACTCCACAGCTAGAAACTTCACTACTTGAAACACTACAACTTGATACTCCAAAACTACAAATTCTACAACAATAAACTCCAAAACTAGAAACTCCGCAACTAGAAACTCCACAACTAGAAACTCCTCAACTAGAAACTCCATAACTAGCAACGCCACAACTACAGACTCCGCAACTAGAAAACTCAGCAACTAGAAACTTCCAACCAGACACTCCGCAACTAGGAACTCTATAACTTCAAAATCCACAACTAGAAACTCCCCAACTTGAAACTCCGCAACTAGATACTCCACAACTACAAACTTCACAATCAGAAACTCCACAACTAGAAACTCCACAACTTGAAACTCCACATCTAATGAACTCCGCAACTAGAAAATCTGCAACTAGAAACTCTGCAACTAGAAACTCCACAGCTAGAAACTTCACTACTTGAAACACCACAACTAGATACTCCACAACTACGAATTCCACAACTAGAAACTCCACAGCTAGAAAGTTCGCAACTAGAAACTCTGCAACTAGAAACTCTACAACTAGAAACTGCACAGCTAGAAAATCTCCCACTAGAAACTCCACAACTACAGACTTCACAACAAGAAACTCCACAACTAGAAACTCCACAACCAGAAACTCCGCAACTAGAAACTCCGCAACTAGAAATCCCAAAACTAGAGACTCCATAACTAGAAACTCCACTACTAGAAAACTCCGCAACTAGAAACTCTGCAACTAGAAACTCCGCAACTAGAAACTCCACAGCTAGAAACTTCACTACTTGAAACACTACAACTAGATACTCCAAAACTACGAATTCTACAACAATAAACTCCCAGAACTAGAGACTCCACAACTAGAGACTTCACAACTAGAAACTCCGCAACTAGAAAATTCACAACTAGAAACACCACAACTAGATACTCCACAACTACAAATTCCATAACTAGAAACTCCACAACTTGAAACTCAACAAATAGATACTCCACAACTATGGATTCCACAACTAGAAACTCTAACACTAGAAACTCCACAACCAGAAACTCCGCAACTAAAAACTCCGCAACTAGAAACTCCACAGCTAGAAAATCCACAGCTAGAAATTCCACAATTAGAAACTCCACAACTACAGACTCCGCAACTTTAAACTCCACAACTAGACAATCCGTAACTAGGAACTCTACAACTTCAAAATCCACAACTAAAAACTTCACAAATTGAAACTCCACAACTAGATACTCCACAACTACAAACTCCACAACTAGAAACTCCACAACTTGAAACTCCACAACTAGAAACTCCGCCACTACAATCTCCACAACTGGAAAACTCCGCAACTAGAAACTCTGCAACTAGAAACTCCGCAACTAGAAACTCCAGAGCTAGAAACTCCACAACTACAAACTCCACAACTAGAGACTCCACAACTAGAAACTCCACAACTACGAGTCCCACAACTACGAATCCCACAACTACAAACTCAACAACTAGAAATTCCACAACTAGAAACTCAACAACTTTAGACTTCGCAACTAGAAACTCCACAACTAGAGACTCCACAACTAGGAACTCCACAACTCGAGACTCCACAACCAGAAACTCCACAGCTAGAAATTCCACAGCTTGAGACTTCGTATGTAGAGACTCGGCAACTAGAAACACAACAACTAGAAACTCCACAACGAGAAACTCCACAACTAGAAACTCCACAACTTGAAACACCACAACTAGATACTCCACAAAAACAAATTTCATAACTAGAAACTCCACAGCTAGAAAGTGCGCAACTAGAAACTCTGCAACTAGAAACTCCGCAACTAGAAACTCCACAGCTAGAAAATCCACCACTAGAAACTCCACAACTAGCAACTCCACAACTACAGACTCCGCAACTAGAAAACTCCGCAACTAGAAACTCCCAACCAGACACTCCGCAACTAGGAACTCTACAACTTCAAAATCCACAACTAGAAACTCCCCAACTTGAAACACCACAACTAGATACTCCACAACTACAAACTCCACAACTAGAAACTCCGCAACTAGAAACTCCGCCACTAGAAACTCCACAACTATTAAACTCCGCAACTAGAAAATCTGCAACTAGAAACTCCGCAACTAGAAACACCACAGCTAGAAACTTCACTACTTGAAACACCACAACTAGATACTCCACAACTACAAATTCCACAACTAGAAACTCCACAGCTAGGAAGTTCGCAACTAGAAACTCTGCAACTAGAAACTCCACAACTAGAAACTCCGCAACTAGAAACTCCACAGCTAGAAACTCCACAACTACAAACTCCACAACTAGAGACTCCACAACTAGAAACTTCACAACTACGAGCTCCACAACTACGAACCCCACAACTACAAACACCACAACTAGAAACTAAACAACCAGAAACTCCACAACTAGAGATTCCACAACCAGAAACTCCACAGCTAGAAACTCCACAACTTGAGACTTCGCATTTAGAGACTCGGCAACTAGAAACTCAACAACTAGAAACTCCACAACTAGAAACTCCATAACTTGAAACACCACAACTAGATACTCCACAACTACAAATTTCACAACTAGAAACTCCACAACTAAAAACTCCGCAACTAGAAACTCCGCAACTAGAAACTCCGCCACTGCAATCTTCACAACTGGAAAACTATGCAACTAGAAACTCAGCAACTAGATACTCCGCAACTACAAACTCCACAGCTAGAAACTCCACAACTACAAACTCCACAACTAGAGACTCCACAACTAGAAACTCCACAACTACGAACTCCACAACTACGAACCCCAAAACTACAAACTCCACAACTAGAAACTCCACAACTAGAAACTTCACAACTTTAGACTTCGCAACTAGAAATCCACAACTAGAGACTCCACAACTAGGAACTCCACAACTGGAGACTCCACAACCAGAAACTCCACAGCTAGAAACTCCACAACTAGAGACTTTACAACTAGAAACTCCGCAACTAAAAACTCCACAACTAGAAACTCCACAGCTAGAAACTCCAAAACAAATTACCACAACTAGATACTACACAGCTACAAATTCCACAACTAGAAACTCCACAACTTGAAACTCCACTACTAGAAAACTCCACAACTAGAAACTCCACAGCTAGAAACTTCACTACTTGAAACACTACAACTAGATACTCCAAAACTACGAATTCCACAACAATAAACTCCAACACTAGAAACTCCTCAACTAGAAACTCCACAACTTGAAACACCACAACTAGATACTCTAGAAACTCCACAACTAGAAACTCCACAACTTGAAACTCCGCCACTACAAATTCCACAACTAGAAACTCCACAACTTGAAACCCAACAAATAGATACTCCACATTTACGGACTCCAAAACTAGAAACTCCAACACTAGAAACTCCACATTCAGAAACTCCGACCTGAAAACTCCGCAACTAGAAACTCCACAACTACAAACTCCACAACTAGAGACTCCACAACAAGAAACTCTACAGCTAGGAAGTCCGCAACTAGAAACTCTGCAACTAGAAACTCCACAACAAGGAACTCCGCAACTAGAAACTCCACAGCTAGAAACTCCACAACTACAAACTCCACAACTAGAGACTCCACAACTAGAAACTTCACAACTACGAGCTCCACAACTACGAACCCCACAACTACAAACTCCACAACAAGAAACTCCACAACTAGAAACTCCACAACCAGAAACTCTGCAACTAGAATCTCCGCAACTAGAAATCCCACAACTAGAGACTTCACAACTAGAGACTTCACAAATAGAAACTCCGCAACTAGAAAATCCACAACTAGAAACTCCACAGCTAGAAACTCCACATTTTGAAACACCACAACTAGATACTCCACAACTACAAATTCCATAACTAGAAACTCCACAACATGAAACTCAACAAATAGATACTCCACAACTATGGATTCCACAACTAGAAACTCTAACACTAGAAACTCCACAACCAGAAACTCCGCAACTAAAAACTCCGCAACTAGAAACTCCACAGCTAGAAAATCCACAGCTAGAAATTCCACAATTAGAAACTCCACAACTACAGACTCCGCAACTTTAAACTCCACAACTAGACAATCCGCAACTAGGAACTCTACAACTTCAAAATCCACAACTAAAAACTTCACAACTTGAAACTCCACAACTAGATACTCCACAACTACAAACTCCACAACTAGAAACTCCACAACTTGAAACTCCGCAACTAGAAACTCCGCCACTACAATCTCCACAACCGGAAAACTCCGCAACTAGAAACTCTGCAACTAGAAACTCCGCAACTAGAAACTCCAGAGCTAGAAACTCCACAACTACAAACTCCACAACTAGAGACTCCACAACTAGAAACTCCACAACTACGAGTCCCACAACTACGAATCCCACAACTACAAACTCAACAACTAGAAATTCCACAACTAGAAACTCAACAACTTTAGACTTCGCAACTAGAAACTCCACAACTAGAGACTCCACAACTAGGAACTCCACAACTAGAGACTCCACAACCAGAAACTCCACAGCTAGAAATTCCACAGCTTGAGACTTCGTATGTAGAGACTCGGCAACTAGAAACACAACAACTAGAAACTCCACAACGAGAAACTCCACAACTAGGAACTCCACAACTTGAAACACCACAACTAGATACTCCACAAAAACAAATTTCATAACTAGAAACTCCACAGCTAGAAAGTCCGCAACTAGAAACTCTGCAACTAGAAACTCCGCAACTAGAAACTCCACAGCTAGAAAATCCACCACTAGAAACTCCACAACTAGCAACTCCACAAGTACAGACTCCGCAACTAGAAAACTCCGCAACTAGAAACTCCCAACCAGACACTCCGCAACTAGGAACTCTACAACTTCAAAATCCACAACTAGAAACTCCCCAACTTGAAACACCACAACTAGATACTCCACAACTACAAACTCCACAACTAGAAACTCCGCAACTAGAAACTCCGCCACTAGAAACTCCACAACTATTAAACTCCGCAACTAGAAAATCTGCAACTAGAAACTCCGCAACTAGAAACTCCACAGCTAGAAACTTCACTACTTGAAACACCACAACTAGATACTCCACAACTACAAATTCCACAACTAGAAACTCCACAGCTAAGAAGTTCGCAACTAGAAACTCTGCAACTAGAAACTTCACAACTAGAAACTCCGCAACTAGAAACTCCACAGCTAGAAACTCCACAACTACAAACTCCACAACTAGAGACTCCACAACTAGAAACTTCACAACTCCGAGCTCCACAACTACGAACCCCACAACTACAAACACCACAACTAGAAACTAAACAACCAGAAACTCCACAACTAGAAACTCCACAACTTGAAACTCCGCCACTACAAATTCCACAACTAGAAACTCTACAACTTGAAACCCAACAAATAGATACTCCACAACTACGGACTCCAAAACTAGAAACTCCAACACTAGAAACTCCACATTCAGAAACTCTCACCTAAAAACTCCGCAACTAGAAACTCCACAACTACAAACTCCACAACTAGAGACTCCACAACAAGAAACTCTACAGCTAGGAAGTCCGCAACTAGAAACTCTGCAACTAGAAACTCCACAGCTAGAAACTCCACAACTACAAACTCCACAACTAGAGACTCCACAACTAGAAACTACGAGCTCCACAACTACGAACCCCACAACTACAAACTCCACAACTAGAAACTAAACAACTAGAAACTCCACAACTTTAGACTTCGCAACTACAAACTCCACAACTAGAGACTCCACAACTAGAAACTCCACAACTAGAGATTCCACAACCAGAAACTTCACAGCTAGAAACTCCACAACTTGAGACTTCGCATTTAGAGATTCGGCAACTAGAAACTCAACAACTAGAAACTCCACAACTAGAAACTCCACAACTAGAAACTCCACAACTTGAAACACCACAACTAGATACTCCACAACTACAAATTTCACAACTAGAAACTCCACAACTAAAAACTCCGCAACTAGAAACTCCGCAACTAGAAACTCCACAGCTAGAAAGTCCGCAACTAGAAACTGCGCCACTGCAATCTTCACAACTGGAAAACTCTGCAACTAGAAACTCTGCAACTAGAAACTCCGCAACTACAAACTCCACAGCTAGAAACTCCACAACTACAAACTCCACAACTAGAGACTCCACAACTAGAAACTCCACAACTACGAACTCCACAACTACGAACCCCAAAACTACAAACTCCGCAACAAGAAACTCCACAACTAGAAACTCCACAACTTTAGACTTCGAAACTAGAAATCCACAACTAGAGACTCCACAACTAGGAACTCCACAACTAGAGACTCCACAACCAGAAACTCCACAGCTAGAAACTCCACAACTAGAGACTTTACAACTAGAAACTCCGCAACTAGAAACTCCACAACTAGAAACTCCACAGCTAGAACCTCCAAAACTTGAATTACCACAACTAGATACTACACAACTACAAATTCCATAACTAGAAACTCCACAACTTTAAACTCCACTACTAGAAAACCTCACAACTAGAAACTCCAGAACTACAAATTCCGCAACTAGAAACTCCACGGCTAGAAAGTCCACAACTAAAATCTCTGCAACTAGAAACTCGACAACAAGAAACTGCACAGCTAGAAAATCTACCACTAGAAACTCCACAACTACAGACTCCACAACTACAGACTCCACAACTAGAAACTCCACAACTAAAAACTCCACAACCAGAAACTCCGCAACTAGAAATCCCACAACTAGAGACTCCACAACTAGAAACTTCACAACTAGAAACTCTGCAACTAGAAACTCCACAACTAGAAACTCCACAACTGGAAACTCCACAACTTGCAACCCCACAACTAAAAACTCCGCAACTAGAAACTCCGCAACTAGAAACTGCGTCACTGCAATCTTCACAACTGGAAAACTATGCAACTAGAAACTCAGCAACTAGATACTCCGCAACTACAAACTCCACAGCTAGAAACTCCACAACTACAAACTCCACAACTAGAGACTCCACAACTAGAAACTCCACAACTACCAACTCCACAACTACGAACCCCAAAACTACAAACTCCACAACTAGAAACTCCACAACTAGAAACTTCACAACTTTAGACTTCGCAACTAGAAATCCACAACTAGAGACTCCACAACCAGAAACTCCACAGCTAGAAACTCCACAACCAGAGACTTTACAACTAGAAACTCCGCAACTAAAAACTCCACAACTTGAAACTCCACTACTAGAAAACTCCACAACTAGAAACTCCACAGCTAGAAACTTCACTACTTGAAACACTACAACTAGATACTCCAAAACTACGAATTCCACAACAATAAACTCCAACACTAGAAACTCCTCAACTAGAAACTCCACAACTTGAAACACCACAACTAGATACTCTAGAAACTCCACAACTAGAAACTCCACAACTTGAAACTCCGCCACTACAAGTTCCACAACTAGAAACTCCACAACTTGAAACCCAACAAATAGATACTCCACATTTACGGACTCCAAAACTAGAAACTCCAACACTAGAAACTCCACATTCAGAAACTCCGACCTGAAAACTCCGCAACTAGAAACTCCACAACTACAAACTCCACAACTAGAGACTCCACAACAAGAAACTCTACAGCTAGGAAGCCCGCAACTAGAAACTCTGCAACTAGAAACTCCACAACAAGGAACTCCGCAACTAGAAACTCCACAGCTAGAAACTCCACAACTACAAACTCCACAACTAGAGACTCCACAACTAGAAACTTCACAACTACGAGCTCCACAACTACGAACCCCACAACTACAAACTCCACAACAAGAAACTCCACAACTAGAAACTCCACAACCAGAAACTCCGCAACTAGAAACTCCGCAACTAGAAATCCCACAACTAGAGACTTCACAACTAGAGACTTCACAACTAGAAACTCCGCAACTAGAAAATCCACAACTAGAAACTCCACAGCTAGAAACTCCACATTTTGAAACAGAACAACTAGATACTCCACAACTACAAACTCCACAACTAGAAACTCCACAACTTGAAACTCCACAACTAGAAACTCCGCCACTACAATCTCCACAACTGGAAAACTCCGCAACTAGAAACTCTGCAACTAGAAACTCCGCAACTAGAAACTCCAGAGCTAGAAACTCCACAACTACAAACTCCACAACTAGAGACTCCACAACTAGAAACTCCACAACTACGAGTCCCACAACTACGAATCCCACAACTACAAACTCAACAACTAGAAATTCCACAACTAGAAACTCAACAACTTTAGACTTCGCAACTAGAAACTCCACAACTAGAGACTCCACAACTAGGAACTCCACAACTCGAGACTCCACAACCAGAAACTCCACAGCTAGAAATTCCACAGCTTGAGACTTCGTATGTAGAGACTCGGCAACTAGAAACACAACAACTAGAAACTCCACAACGAGAAACTCCACAACTAGAAACTCCACAACTTGAAACACCACAACTAGATACTCCACAAAAACAAATTTCATAACTAGAAACTCCACAGCTAGAAAGTGCGCAACTAGAAACTCTGCAACTAGAAACTCCGCAACTAGAAACTCCACAGCTAGAAAATCCACCACTAGAAACTCCACAACTAGCAACTCCACAACTACAGACTCCGCAACTAGAAAACTCCGCAACTAGAAACTCCCAACCAGACACTCCGCAACTAGGAACTCTACAACTTCAAAATCCACAACTAGAAACTCCCCAACTTGAAACACCACAACTAGATACTCCACAACTAGAAACTCCGCAACTAGAAACTCCGCCACTAGAAACTCCACAACTATTAAACTCCGCAACTAGAAAATCTGCAACTAGAAACTCCGCAACTAGAAACTCCACAGTTAGAAACTTCACTACTTGAAACACCACAACTAGATACTCCACAACTACAAATTCCACAACTAGAAACTCCACAGCTAGGAAGTTCGCAACTAGAAACTCTGCAACTAGAAACTCCACAACTAGAAACTCCGCAACTAGAAACTCCACAGCTAGAAACTCCACAACTACAAACTCCACAACTAGAGACTCCACAACTAGAAACCCAACAAATAGATACTCCACAACTACGGACTCCAAAACTAGAAACTCCAACACTAGAAACTCCACATTCAGAAACTCCGACCTAAAAACTCCGCAACTAGAAACTCCACAACTACAAACTCCACAACTAGAGACTCCACAACAAGAAACTCTACAGCTAGGAAGTCCGCAACTAGAAACTCTGCAACTAGAAACTCCACAACTAGAAAACTCCCCAACTAGAAACTTCCAACCAGACACTCCGCAACTAGGAACTCTACAACTTCAAAATCCACAACAAGAAACTCCCCATTTTGAAACTCCGCAACTAGATACTCCACAACTACAAACTCCACAACTAGAAACTCCTCAACTAGAAACTCCACAACTTGAAACTCCACAACTAATAAACTCCGCAACTAGAAAATCTGCAACTAGAAACGCTGCAACTAGAAACTCCACAGCTAGAAACTTCACTACTTGAAACACCACAACTAGATACTCCACAACTACGAATTCCACAACTAGAAACTCCACAGCTAGAAAGTTCGCAACTAGAAACTCTGCAACTAGAAACTCTACAACTAGAAACTGCACAGCTAGAAAATCTCCCACTAGAAACTCCACGACTACAGACTCCACAACTACAGACTTCACAACAAGAAACTCCACAACTAGAAACTCCACAACCAGAAAGTCCGCAACTAGAAATCCCACAACTAGAGACTCCATAACTAGAAACTCCACTACTAGAAAATTCCGCAACTAGAAACTCTGCAACTAGAAACTCCGCAACTAGAAACTCCACAGCTAGAAACTTCACTACTTGAAACACTACAACTTGATACTCCAAAACTACAAATTCTACAACAATAAACTCCAAAACTAGAAACTCCGCAACTAGAAACTCCACAACTAGAAACTCCTCAACTAGAAACTCCATAACTAGCAACGCCACAACTACAGACTCCGCAACTAGAAAACTCAGCAACTAGAAACTTCCAACCAGACACTCCGCAACTAGGAACTCTATAACTTCAAAATCCAAAACTAGAAACTCCCCAACTTGAAACTCCGCAACTAGATACTCCACAACTACAAACTTCACAATCAGAAACTCCACAACTAGAAACTCCACAACTTGAAACTCCACAACTAATGAACTCCGCAACTAGAAAATCTGCAACTAAAAACTCTGCAACTAGAAACTCCACAGCTAGAAACTTCACTACTTGAAACACCACAACTAGATACTCCACAACTACGAATTCCACAACTAGAAACTCCACAGCTAGAAAGTTCGCAACTAGAAACTCTGCAACTAGAAACTCTACAACTAGAAACTGCACAGCTAGAAAATCTCCCACTAGAAACTCCACAACTACAGACTTCACAACAAGAAACTCCACAACTAGAAACTCCACAACCAGAAACTCCGCAACTAGAAACTCCGCAACTAGAAATCCCACAACTAGAGACTCCATAACTAGAAACTCCACTACTAGAAAACTCCGCAACTAGAAACTCTGCAACTACAAACTCCGCAACTAGAAACTCCACAGCTAGAAACTTCACTACTTGAAACACTACAACTAGATACTCCAAAACTACGAATTCTACAACAATAAACTCCCACAACTAGAGACTCCACAACTAGAGACTTCACAACTAGAAACTCCGCAACTAGAAAATTCACAACTAGAAACACCACAACTAGATACTCCACAACTACAAATTCCATAACTAGAAACTCCACAACTTGAAACTCAACAAATAGATACTCCACAACTATGGATTCCACAACTAGAAACTCTAACACTAGAAACTCCACAACCAGAAACTCCGCAACTAAAAACTCCGCAACTAGAAACTCCACAGCTAGAAAATCCACAGCTAGAAATTCCACAATTAGAAACTCCACAACTACAGACTCCGCAACTTTAAACTCCACAACTAGACAATCCGTAACTAGGAACTCTACAACTTCAAAATCCACAACTAAAAACTTCACAACTTGAAACTCCACAACTAGATACTCCACAACTACAAACTCCACAACTAGAAACTCCACAACTTGAAACTCCGCAACTAGAAACTCCGCCACTACAATCTCCACAACTGAAAAACTCCGCAACTAGAAACTCTGCAACTAGAAACTCCGCAACTAGAAACTCAAGAGCTAGAAACTCCACAACTACAAACTCTACAACTAGAGACTCCACAACTAGAAACTCCACAACTACGAGTCCCACAACTGCGAATCCCACAACTACAAACTCAACAACTAGAAATTCCACAACTAGAAACTCAACAACTTTAGACTTCGCAACTAGAAACTCCACAACTAGAGACTCCACAACTAGGAACTCCACAACTAGAGACTCCACAACCAGAAACTCCACAGCTAGAAATTCCACAGCTTGAGACTTCGTATGTAGAGACTCGGCAACTAGAAACACAACAACTAGAAACTCCACAACGAGAAACTCCACAACTAGAAACTCCACAACTTGAAACACCACAACTAGATACTCCACAAAAACAAATTTCATAACTAGAAACTCCACAGCTAGAAAGTGCGCAACTAGAAACTCTGCAACTAGAAACTCCGCAACTAGAAACTCCACAGCTAGAAAATCCACCACTAGAAACTCCACAACTAGCAACTCCACAACTACAGACTCCGCAACTAGAAAACTCCGCAACTAGAAACTCCCAACCAGACACTCCGCAACTAGGAACTCTACAACTTCAAAATCCACAACTAGAAACTCCCCAACTTGAAACACCACAACTAGATACTCCACAACTACAAACTCCACAACTAGAAACTCCGCAACTAGAAACTCCGCCACTAGAAACTCCACAACTATTAAACTCCGCAACTAGAAAATCTGCAACTAGAAACTCCGCAACTAGAAACTCCACAGCTAGAAACTTCACTACTTGAAACACCACAACTAGATACTCCACAACTACAAATTCCACAACTAGAAACTCCACAGCTAGGAAGTTCGCAACTAGAAACTCTGCAACTAGAAACTCCACAACTAGAAACTCCGCAACTAGAAACTCCACAGCTAGAAACTCCACAACTACAAACTCCACAACTAGAGACTCCACAACTAGAAACTTCACAACTACGAGCTCCACAACTACGAACCCCACAACTACAAACACCACAACTAGAAACTAAACAACCAGAAACTCCACAACTAGAGATTCCACAACCAGAAACTCCACAGCTAGAAACTCCACAACTTGAGACTTCGCATTTAGAGACTCGGCAACTAGAAACTCAACAACTAGAAACTCCACAACTAGAAACTCCATAACTTGAAACACCACAACTAGATACTCCACAACTACAAATTTCACAACTAGAAACTCCACAACAAAAAACTCCGCAACTAGAAACTCCGCAACTAGAAACTCCGCCACTGCAATCTTCACAACTGGAAAACTATGCAACTAGAAACTCAGCAACTAGATACTCCGCAACTACAAACTCCACAGCTAGTAACTCCACAACTACAAACTCCACAACTAGAGACTCCACAACTAGAAACTCCACAACTACGAACTCCACAACTACGAACCCCAAAACTACAAACTCCACAACTAGAAACTCCACAACTAGAAACTTCACAACTTTAGACTTCGCAACTAGAAATCCACAACTAGAGACTCCACAACTAGGAACTCCACAACTAGAGACTCCACAACCAGAAACTCCACAGCTAGAAACTCCACAACTAGAGACTTTACAACTAGAAACTCCGCAACTAAAAACTCCACAACTAGAAACTCCACAGCTAGAAACTCCAAAACTTAAATTACCACAACTAGATACTACACAGCTACAAATTCCACAACTAGAAACTCCACAACTTGAAACTCCACTACTAGAAAACTCCACAACTAGAAACTCCACAGCTAGAAACTTCACTACTTGAAACACTACAACTAGATACTCCAAAACTACGAATTCCACAACAATAAACTCCAACACTAGAAACTCCTCAACTAGAAACTCCACAACTTGAAACTCCGCCACTACAAATTCCACAACTAGAAACTCCACAACTTGAAACCCAACAAATAGATACTCCACATTTACGGACTCCAAAACTAGAAACTCCAACACTAGAAACTCCACATTCAGAAACTCCGACCTGAAAACTCCGCAACTAGAAACTCCACAACTACAAACTCCACAACTAGAGACTCCACAACAAGAAACTCTACAGCTAGGAAGTCCGCAACTAGAAACTCTGCAACTAGAAACTCCACAACAAGGAACTCCGCAACTAGAAACTCCACAGCTAGAAACTCCACAACTACAAACTCCACAACTAGAGACTCCACAACTAGAAACTTCACAACTACGAGCTCCACAACTACGAACCCCACAACTACAAACTCCACAACAAGAAACTCCACAACTAGAAACTCCACAACCAGAAACTCCGCAACTAGAAACTCCGCAACTAGAAATCCCACAACTAGAGACTTCACAACTAGAGACTTCACAAATAGAAACTCCGCAACTAGAAAATCCACAACTAGAAACTCCACAGCTAGAAACTCCACATTTTCAAACACCACAACTAGATACTCCACAACTACAAATTCCATAACTAGAAACTCCACAACTTGAAACTCAACAAATAGATACTCCACAACTATGGATTCCACAACTAGAAACTCTAACACTAGAAACTCCACAACCAGAAACTCCGCAACTAAAAACTCCGCAACTAGAAACTCCACAGCTAGAAAATCCACAGCTAGAAATTCCACAATTAGAAACTCCACAACTACAGACTCCGCAACTTTAAACTCCACAACTAGACAATCCGCAACTAGGAACTCTACAACTTCAAAATCCACAACTAAAAACTTCACAACTTGAAACTCCACAACTAGATACTCCACAACTACAAACTCCACAACTAGAAACTCCACAACTTGAAACTCCGCAACTAGAAACTCCGCCACTACAATCTCCACAACCGGAAAACTCCGCAACTAGAAACTCTGCAACTAGAAACTCCGCAACTAGAAACTCCAGAGCTAGAAACTCCACAACTACAAACTCCACAACTAGAGACTCCACAACTAGAAACTCCACAACTACGAGTCCCACAACTACGAATCTCACAACTACAAACTCAACAACTAGAAATTCCACAACTAGAAACTCAACAACTTTAGACTTCGCAACTAGAAACTCCACAACTAGAGACTCCACAACTAGGAACTCCACAACTAGAGACTCCACAACCAGAAACTCCACAGCTAGAAATTCCACAGCTTGAGACTTCGTATGTAGAGACTCGGCAACTAGAAACACAACAACTAGAAACTCCACAACGAGAAACTCCACAACTAGGAACTCCACAACTTGAAACACCACAACTAGATACTCCACAAAAACAAATTTCATAACTAGAAACTCCACAGCTAGAAAGTCCGCAACTAGAAACTCTGCAACTAGAAACTCCGCAACTAGAAACTCCACAGCTAGAAAATCCACCACTAGAAACTCCACAACTAGCAACTCCACAAGTACAGACTCCGCAACTAGAAAACTCCGCAACTAGAAACTCCCAACCAGACACTCCGCTACTAGGAACTCTACAACTTCAAAATCCACAACTAGAAACTCCCCAACTTGAAACACCACAACTAGATACTCCACAACTACAAACTCCACAACTAGAAACTCCGCAACTAGAAACTCCGCCACTAGAAACTCCACAACTATTAAACTCCGCAACTAGAAAATCTGCAACTAGAAACTCCGCAACTAGAAACTCCACAGCTAGAAACTTCACTACTTGAAACACCACTAGATACTCCACAACTACAAATTCCACAACTAGAAACTCCACAGCTAAGAAGTTCGCAACTAGAAACTCTGCAACTAGAAACTCCACAACTAGAAACTCCGCAACTAGAAACTCCACAGCTAGAAACTCCACAACTACAAACTCCACAACTAGAGACTCCTCAACTAGAAACTTCACAACTACGAGCTCCACAACTACGAACCCCACAACTACAAACACCACAACTAGAAACTAAACAACCAGAAACTCCACAACTAGAAACTCCACAACTTGAAACTCCGCCACTACAAATTCCACAACTAGAAACTCTACAACTTGAAACCCCACAAATAGATACTCCACAACTACGGACTCCAAAACTAGAAACTCCAACACTAGAAACTCCACATTCAGAAACTCCCACCTAAAAACTCCGCAACTAGAAACTCCACAACTACAAACTCCACAACTAGAGACTCCACAACAAGAAACTCTACAGCTAGGAAGTCCGCAACTAGAAACTCTGCAACTAGAAACTCCACAACTAGAAACTCAGCAACTAGAAACTCCACAGCTAGAAACTCCACAACTACAAACTCCACAACTAGAGACTCCACAACTAGAAACTTCACAACTACGAGCTCCACAACTACGAACCCCACAACTACAAACTCCACAACTAGAAACTAAACAACTAGAAACTCCACAACTTTAGACTTCGCAACTACAAACTCCACAACTAGAGACTCCACAACTAGAAACTCCACAACTAGAGATTCCACAACCAGAAACTCCACAGCTAGAAACTCCACAACTTGAGACTTCGCATTTAGAGATTCGGCAACTAGAAACTCAACAACTAGAAACTCCACAACTAGAAACTCCACAACTAGAAACTCCACAACTTGAAACACCACAACTAGATTCTCCACAACTACAAATTTCACAACTAGAAACTCCACAACTAAAAACTCCGCAACTAGAAACTCCGCAACTAGAAACTCCACAGCTAGAAAGTCCGCAACTAGAAACTGCGCCACTGCAATCTTCACAACTGGAAAACTCTGCAACTAGAAACTCTGCAACTAGAAACTCCGCAACTACAAACTCCACAGCTAGAAACTCCACAACTACAAACTCCACAACTAGAGACTCCACAACTAGAAACTCCACAACTACGAACTCCACAACTACGAACCCCAAAACTACAAACTCCACAACAAGAAACTCCACAACTAGAAACTCCACAACTTTAGACTTCGAAACTAGAAATCCACAACTAGAGACTCCACAACTAGGAACTCCACAACTAGAGACTCCACAACCAGAAACTCCACAGCTAGAAACTCCACAACTAGAGACTTTACAACTAGAAACTCCGCAACTAGAAACTCCACAGCTAGAACCTCCAAAACTTGAATTACCACAACTAGATACTACACAACTACAAATTCCACAACTAGAAACTCCACAACTTTAAACTCCACTACTAGAAAACCTCACAACTAGAAACTCCACAGTTAGATACTTCACTACTTGAAACACCACAACTAGATACTCCACAACTACAAATTCCGCAACTAGAAACTCCATGGCTAGAAAGTCCACAACTAGAATCTCTGCAACTAGAAACTCGACAACAAGAAACTGCACAGCTAGAAAATCTACCACTAGAAACTCCACAACTACAGACTCCACAACTACAGACTCCACAACTAGAAACTCCACAACTAAAAACTCCACAACCAGAAACTCCGCAACTAGAAATCCCACAACTAGAGACTCCACAACTAGAGACTTCACAACTAGAAACTCTGCAACTAGAAACTCCACAACTAGAAACTCCACAACTAGAAACTCCACAACTTGCAACCCCACAACTAGATACTCCACAACTACCAATTTCACAACTAGAAACTCCACAACTAAAACTCCGCCACTAGAAACTCCGCAACTAGAAACTCCACAGCTAGAAAGTCCGCAACTAGATACTCTGCAACTAGAAACTCCGCAACTAGAAACTCCACAGCTAGAAAATCCACCACTAGAAACTCCACAACTAGCAACACCACAACTACAGACTCCGCAACTAGAAAACTCCCCAACTAGAAACTCCCAACCAGACACTCCGCAACTAGGAACTCTACAACTTCAAAATCCACAACTAGAAACTCCCCATTTTGAAACTCCGCAACTAGATACTCCACAACTACAAACTCCACAACTAGAAACTCCTCAACTAGAAACTCCACAACTTGAAACTCCACAACTAATAAACTCCGCAACTAGAAAATCTGCAACTAGAAACGCTGCAACTAGAAACTCCACAGCTAGAAACTTCACTACTTGAAACACCACAACTAGATACTCCACAACTACGAATTCCACAACTAGAAACTCCACAGCTAGAAAGTTCGCAACTAGAAACTCTGCAACTAGAAACTCTACAACTAGAAACTGCACAGCTAGAAAATCTCCCACTAGAAACTCCACGACTACAGACTCCACAACTACAGACTTCACAACAAGAAACTCCACAACTAGAAACTCCACAACCAGAAAGTCCGCAACTAGAAATCCCACAACTAGAGACTCCATAACTAGAAACTCCACTACTAGAAAATTCCGCAACTAGAAACTCTGCAACTAGAAACTCCGCAACTAGAAACTCCACAGCTAGAAACTTCACTACTTGAAACACTACAACTTGATACTCCAAAACTACAAATTCTACAACAATAAACTCCAAAACTAGAAACACCGCAACTAGAAACTCCACAACTAGAAACTCCTCAACTAGAAACTCCATAACTAGCAACGCCACAACTACAGACTCCGCAACTAGAAAACTCCCCAACTAGAAACTCCCAACCAGACACTCCGACACTAGGAACTCTACAACTTCAAAATCCACAACTAGAAACTCCCCATTTTGAAACTCCGCAACTAGATACTCCACAACTACAAACTTCACAATCAGAAACTCCACAACTAGAAACTCCACAACTTGAAACTCCACAACTAATGAACTCCGCAACTAGAAAATCTGCAACTAGAAACTCTGCAACTAGAAACTCCACAGCTAGAAACTTCACTACTTTAAACACCACAACTAGATACTCCACAACTAGAGACTCCATAACTAGAAACTCCACTACTAGAAAACTCCGCAACTAGAAACTCTGCAACTAGAAACTCCGCAACTAGAAACTCCACAGCTAGAAACTTCACTACTTGAAACACTACAACTAGATACTCCAAAACTACGAATTCTACAACAATAAACTCCCAAACTAGAAACTCCGCAACTAGAAACTGCACAGCTAGAAACTCCTCAACTAGAAACTCCACAACTTGAAACACCACAACTAGATACTCCACAACTACAAACTCCAAACTAGAAACTCCACAACTAAAAACCCCACAACTTGAAACTCCGCAACAAGAAACTCCACAACTAGAAACTCCACAACCAGAAACTCCGCAACTAGAAACTCCGCAACTAGAAATCCCACAACTAGAGACTCCACAACTAGAGACTTCACAACTAGAAACTCCGCGACTAGAAAATCCACAACTAGAAACACCACAACTACATACTCCACAACTACAAATTCCATAACTAGAAACTCCACAACTTGAAACTCAACAAATAGATACTCCACAACTATGGATTCCACAACTAGAAACTCTAACACTAGAAACTCCACAACCAGAAACTCCGCAACTAAAAACTCCGCAACTAGAAACTCCACAGCTAGAAAATCCACAGCTAGAAATTCCACAATTAGAAACTCCACAACTACAGACTCCGCAACTTTAAACTCCCCAACTAGACAATCCGTAACTAGGAACTCTACAACTTCAAAATCCACAACTAAAAACTTCACAACTTGAAACTCCACAACTAGATACTCCACAATTACAAACTCCACAACTAGAAACTCCACAACTTGAAACTCCGCAACTAGAAACTCCGCCACTACAATCTCCACAACTGGAAAACTCCGCAACTAGAAACTGCAACTAGAAACTCCGCAACTAGAAACTCCAGAGCTAGAAACTCCACAACTACAAACTCCACAACTAGAGACTCCACAACTAGAAACTCCACAACTACGAGTCCCACAACTACGAATCCCACAACTACAAACTCAACAACTAGAAATTCCACAACTAGAAACTCAACAACTTTAGACTTCGCAACTAGAAACTCCACAACTAGAGACTCCACAACTAGGAACTCCACAACTTGAGACTCCACAACCAGAAACTCCACAGCTAGAAATTCCACAGCTTGAGACTTCGTATGTAGAGACTCGGCAACTAGAAACACAACAACTAGAAACTCCACAACGAGAAACTCCACAACTAGAAACTCCACAACTTGAAACACCACAACTAGATACTCCACAAAAACAAATTTCATAACTAGAAACTCTGCAACTAGAAACTCCGCAACTAGAAACTCCACAGCTAGAAAATCCACCACTAGAAACTCCACAACTAGCAACTCCACAACTACAGACTCCGCAACTAGAAAACTCCGCAACTAGAAACTCCCAACCAGACACTCCGCAACTAGGAACTCTACAACTTCAAAATCCACAACTAGAAACTCCCCAACTTGAAACACCACAACTAGATACTCCACAACTACAAACTCCACAATTAGAAACTCCGCAACTAGAAACTCCGCCACTAGAAACTCCACAACTATTAAACTCCGCAACTAGAAAATCTGCAACTAGAAACTCCGCAACTAGAAACTCCACAGCTAGAAACTTCACTACTTGAAACACCACAACTAGATACTCCACAACTACAAATTCCACAACTAGAAACTCCACAGCTAGGAAGTTCGCAACTAGAAACTCTGCAACTAGAAACTCCACAACTAGAAACTCCGCAACTAAAAACTCCACAGCTAGAAACTCCACAACTACAAACTCCACAACTAGAGACTCCACAACTAGAAACTTCACAACTACGAGCTCCACAACTACGAACCCCACAACTACAAACACCACAACTAGAAACTAAACAAACAGAAACTCCACAACTAGAGATTCCACAACCAGAAACTCCACAGCTAGAAACTCCACAACTTGAGACTTCGCATTTAGAGACTCGGCAACTAGAAACTCAACAACTAGAAACTCCACAACTAGAAACTCCATAACTTGAAACACCACAACTAGATACTCCACAACTACAAATTTCACAACTAGAAACTCCACAACTAAAAACTCCGCAACTAGAAACTCCGCAACTAGAAACTCCGCCACTGCAATCTTCACAACTGGAAAACTATGCAACTAGAAACTCAGCAACTAGATTCTCCGCAACTACAAACTCCACAGCTAGAAACTCCACAACTACAAACTCCACAACTAGAGACTCCACAACTAGAAACTCCACAACTACGAACTCCACAACTACGAACCCCAAAACTACAAACTCCACAACTAGAAACTCCACAACTAGAAACTTCACAACTTTAGACTTCGCAACTAGAAATCCACAACTAGAGACTCCACAACTAGGAACTCCACAACTAGAGACTCCACAACCAGAAACTCCACAGCTAGAAACTCCACAACTAGAGACTTTACAACTAGAAACTCCGCAACTAGAAACTCCACAACTAGAAACTCCACAGCTAGAAACTCCAAAACTTAAATTACCACAACTAGATACTACACAGCTACAAATTCAACAACTAGAAACTCCACAACTTGAAACTCCACTACTAGAAAACTCCACAACTAGAAACTCCACAGCTAGAAACTTCACTACTTGAAACACTACAACTAGATACTCCAAAACTAGGAATTCCACAACAATAAACTCCAACACTAGAAACTCCTCAACTAGAAACTCCACAACTTGAAACACCACAACTAGATACTCTAGAAACTCCACAACTAGAAACTCCACAACTTGAAACTCCGCCACTACAAATTCCACAACTAGAAACTCCACAACTTGAAACCCAACAAATAGATACTCCACATTTACGGACTCCAAAACTAGAAACTCCAACACTAGAAACTCCACATTCAGAAACTCCGACCTGAAAACTCCGCAACTAGAAGCTCCACAACTACAAACTCCACAACTAGAGACTCCACAACAAGAAACTCTACAGCTAGGAAGTCCGCAACTAGAAACTCTGCAACTAGAAACTCCACAACAAGGAACTCCGCAACTAGAAACTCCACAGCTAGAAACTCCACAACTACAAACTCCACAACTAGAGACTCCACAACTAGAAACTTCACAACTACGAGCTCCACAACTACGAACCCCACAACTACAAACTCCACAACAAGAAACTCCACAACTAGAAACTCCACAACCAGAAACTCTGCAACTAGAATCTCCGCAACTAGAAATCCCACAACTAGAGACTTCACAACTAGAGACTTCACAAATAGAAACTCCGCAACTAGAAAATCCACAACTAGAAACTCCACAGCTAGAAACTCCACATTTTGAAACACCACAACTAGATACTCCACAACTACAAATTCCATAACTAGAAACTCCACAACATGAAACTCAACAAATAGATACTCCACAACTATGGATTCCACAACTAGAAACTCTAACACTAGAAACTCCACAACCAGAAACTCCGCAACTAAAAACTCCGCAACTAGAAACTCCACAGCTAGAAAATCCACAGCTAGAAATTCCACAATTAGAAACTCCACAACTACAGACTCCGCAACTTTAAACTCCACAACTAGACAATCCGCAACTAGGAACTCTACAACTTCAAAATCCACAACTAAAAACTTCACAACTTGAAACTCCACAACTAGATACTCCACAACTACAAACTCCACAACTAGAAACTCCACAACTTGAAACTCCGCAACTAGAAACTCCGCCACTACAATCTCCACAACCGGAAAACTCCGCAACTAGAAACTCTGCAACTAGAAACTCCGCAACTAGAAACTCCAGAGCTAGAAACTCCACAACTACAAACTCCACAACTAGAGACTCCACAACTAGAAACTCCACAACTACGAGTCCCACAACTACGAATCCCACAACTACAAACTCAACAACTAGAAATTCCACAACTAGAAACTCAACAACTTTAGACTTCGCAACTAGAAACTCCACAACTAGAGACTCCACAACTAGGAACTCCACAACTAGAGACTCCACAACCAGAAACTCCACAGCTAGAAATTCCACAGCTTGAGACTTCGTATGTAGAGACTCGGCAACTAGAAACACAACAACTAGAAACTCCACAACGAGAAACTCCACAACTAGGAACTCCACAACTTGAAACACCACAACTAGATACTCCACAAAAACAAATTTCATAACTAGAAACTCCACAGCTAGAAAGTCCGCAACTAGAAACTCTGCAACTAGAAACTCCGCAACTAGAAACTCCACAGCTAGAAAATCCACCACTAGAAACTCCACAACTAGCAACTCCACAAGTACAGACTCCGCAACTAGAAAACTCCGCAACTAGAAACTCCCAACCAGACACTCCGCAACTAGGAACTCTACAACTTCAAAATCCACAACTAGAAACTCCCCAACTTGAAACACCACAACTAGATACTCCACAACTACAAACTCCACAACTAGAAACTCCGCAACTAGAAACTCCGCCACTAGAAACTCCACAACTATTAAACTCCGCAACTAGAAAATCTGCAACTAGAAACTCCGCAACTAGAAACTCCACAGCTAGAAACTTCACTACTTGAAACACCACAACTAGATACTCCACAACTACAAATTCCACAACTAGAAACTCCACAGCTAAGAAGTTCGCAACTAGAAACTCTGCAACTAGAAACTTCACAACTAGAAACTCCGCAACTAGAAACTCCACAGCTAGAAACTCCACAACTACAAACTCCACAACTAGAGACTCCACAACTAGAAACTTCACAACTCCGAGCTCCACAACTACGAACCCCACAACTACAAACACCACAACTAGAAACTAAACAACCAGAAACTCCACAACTAGAAACTCCACAACTTGAAACTCCGCCACTACAAATTCCACAACTAGAAACTCTACAACTTGAAACCCAACAAATAGATACTCCACAACTACGGACTCCAAAACTAGAAACTCCAACACTAGAAACTCCACATTCAGAAACTCTCACCTAAAAACTCCGCAACTAGAAACTCCACAACTACAAACTCCACAACTAGAGACTCCACAACAAGAAACTCTACAGCTAGGAAGTCCGCAACTAGAAACTCTGCAACTAGAAACTCCACAGCTAGAAACTCCACAACTACAAACTCCACAACTAGAGACTCCACAACTAGAAACTACGAGCTCCACAACTACGAACCCCACAACTACAAACTCCACAACTAGAAACTAAACAACTAGAAACTCCACAACTTTAGACTTCGCAACTACAAACTCCACAACTAGAGACTCCACAACTAGAAACTCCACAACTAGAGATTCCACAACCAGAAACTTCACAGCTAGAAACTCCACAACTTGAGACTTCGCATTTAGAGATTCGGCAACTAGAAACTCAACAACTAGAAACTCCACAACTAGAAACTCCACAACTAGAAACTCCACAACTTGAAACACCACAACTAGATACTCCACAACTACAAATTTCACAACTAGAAACTCCACAACTAAAAACTCCGCAACTAGAAACTCCGCAACTAGAAACTCCACAGCTAGAAAGTCCGCAACTAGAAACTGCGCCACTGCAATCTTCACAACTGGAAAACTCTGCAACTAGAAACTCTGCAACTAGAAACTCCGCAACTACAAACTCCACAGCTAGAAACTCCACAACTACAAACTCCACAACTAGAGACTCCACAACTAGAAACTCCACAACTACGAACTCCACAACTACGAACCCCAAAACTACAAACTCCGCAACAAGAAACTCCACAACTAGAAACTCCACAACTTTAGACTTCGAAACTAGAAATCCACAACTAGAGACTCCACAACTAGGAACTCCACAACTAGAGACTCCACAACCAGAAACTCCACAGCTAGAAACTCCACAACTAGAGACTTTACAACTAGAAACTCCGCAACTAGAAACTCCACAACTAGAAACTCCACAGCTAGAACCTCCAAAACTTGAATTACCACAACTAGATACTACACAACTACAAATTCCATAACTAGAAACTCCACAACTTTAAACTCCACTACTAGAAAACCTCACAACTAGAAACTCCAGAACTACAAATTCCGCAACTAGAAACTCCACGGCTAGAAAGTCCACAACTAAAATCTCTGCAACTAGAAACTCGACAACAAGAAACTGCACAGCTAGAAAATCTACCACTAGAAACTCCACAACTACAGACTCCACAACTACAGACTCCACAACTAGAAACTCCACAACTAAAAACTCCACAACCAGAAACTCCGCAACTAGAAATCCCACAACTAGAGACTCCACAACTAGAAACTTCACAACTAGAAACTCTGCAACTAGAAACTCCACAACTAGAAACTCCACAACTGGAAACTCCACAACTTGCAACCCCACAACTAAAAACTCCGCAACTAGAAACTCCGCAACTAGAAACTGCGTCACTGCAATCTTCACAACTGGAAAACTATGCAACTAGAAACTCAGCAACTAGATACTCCGCAACTACAAACTCCACAGCTAGAAACTCCACAACTACAAACTCCACAACTAGAGACTCCACAACTAGAAACTCCACAACTACCAACTCCACAACTACGAACCCCAAAACTACAAACTCCACAACTAGAAACTCCACAACTAGAAACTTCACAACTTTAGACTTCGCAACTAGAAATCCACAACTAGAGACTCCACAACCAGAAACTCCACAGCTAGAAACTCCACAACCAGAGACTTTACAACTAGAAACTCCGCAACTAAAAACTCCACAACTTGAAACTCCACTACTAGAAAACTCCACAACTAGAAACTCCACAGCTAGAAACTTCACTACTTGAAACACTACAACTAGATACTCCAAAACTACGAATTCCACAACAATAAACTCCAACACTAGAAACTCCTCAACTAGAAACTCCACAACTTGAAACACCACAACTAGATACTCTAGAAACTCCACAACTAGAAACTCCACAACTTGAAACTCCGCCACTACAAGTTCCACAACTAGAAACTCCACAACTTGAAACCCAACAAATAGATACTCCACATTTACGGACTCCAAAACTAGAAACTCCAACACTAGAAACTCCACATTCAGAAACTCCGACCTGAAAACTCCGCAACTAGAAACTCCACAACTACAAACTCCACAACTAGAGACTCCACAACAAGAAACTCTACAGCTAGGAAGCCCGCAACTAGAAACTCTGCAACTAGAAACTCCACAACAAGGAACTCCGCAACTAGAAACTCCACAGCTAGAAACTCCACAACTACAAACTCCACAACTAGAGACTCCACAACTAGAAACTTCACAACTACGAGCTCCACAACTACGAACCCCACAACTACAAACTCCACAACAAGAAACTCCACAACTAGAAACTCCACAACCAGAAACTCCGCAACTAGAAACTCCGCAACTAGAAATCCCACAACTAGAGACTTCACAACTAGAGACTTCACAACTAGAAACTCCGCAACTAGAAAATCCACAACTAGAAACTCCACAGCTAGAAACTCCACATTTTGAAACACAACAACTAGATACTCCACAACTACAAACTCCACAACTAGAAACTCCACAACTTGAAACTCCACAACTAGAAACTCCGCCACTACAATCTCCACAACTGGAAAACTCCGCAACTAGAAACTCTGCAACTAGAAACTCCGCAACTAGAAACTCCAGAGCTAGAAACTCCACAACTACAAACTCCACAACTAGAGACTCCACAACTAGAAACTCCACAACTACGAGTCCCACAACTACGAATCCCACAACTACAAACTCAACAACTAGAAATTCCACAACTAGAAACTCAACAACTTTAGACTTCGCAACTAGAAACTCCACAACTAGAGACTCCACAACTAGGAACTCCACAACTCGAGACTCCACAACCAGAAACTCCACAGCTAGAAATTCCACAGCTTGAGACTTCGTATGTAGAGACTCGACAACTAGAAACACAACAACTAGAAACTCCACAACGAGAAACTCCACAACTAGAAACTCCACAACTTGAAACACCACAACTAGATACTCCACAAAAACAAATTTCATAACTAGAAACTCCACAGCTAGAAAGTGCGCAACTAGAAACTCTGCAACTAGAAACTCCGCAACTAGAAACTCCACAGCTAGAAAATCCACCACTAGAAACTCCACAACTAGCAACTCCACAACTACAGACTCCGCAACTAGAAAACTCCGCAACTAGAAACTCGCAACCAGACACTCCGCAACTAGGAACTCTACAACTTCAAAATCCACAACTAGAAACTCCCCAACTTGAAACACCACAACTAGATACTCCACAACTAGAAACTCCGCAACTAGAAACTCCGCCACTAGAAACTCCACAACTATTAAACTCCGCAACTAGAAAATCTGCAACTAGAAACTCCGCAACTAGAAACTCCACAGTTAGAAACTTCACTACTTGAAACACCACAACTAGATACTCCACAACTACAAATTCCACAACTAGAAACTCCACAGCTAGGAAGTTCGCAACTAGAAACTCTGCAACTAGAAACTCCACAACTAGAAACTCCGCAACTAGAAACTCCACAGCTAGAAACTCCACAACTACAAACTCCACAACTAGAGACTCCACAACTAGAAACCCAACAAATAGATACTCCACAACTACGGACTCCAAAACTAGAAACTCCAACACTAGAAACTCCACATTCAGAAACTCCGACCTAAAAACTCCGCAACTAGAAACTCCACAACTACAAACTCCACAACTAGAGACTCCACAACAAGAAACTCTACAGCTAGGAAGTCCGCAACTAGAAACTCTGCAACTAGAAACTCCACAACTAGAAAACTCCCCAACTAGAAACTTCCAACCAGACACTCCGCAACTAGGAACTCTACAACTTCAAAATCCACAACAAGAAACTCCCCATTTTGAAACTCCGCAACTAGATACTCCACAACTACAAACTCCACAACTAGAAACTCCTCAACTAGAAACTCCACAACTTGAAACTCCACAACTAATAAACTCCGCAACTAGAAAATCTGCAACTAGAAACGCTGCAACTAGAAACTCCACAGCTAGAAACTTCACTACTTGAAACACCACAACTAGATACTCCACAACTACGAATTCCACAACTAGAAACTCCACAGCTAGAAAGTTCGCAACTAGAAACTCTGCAACTAGAAACTCTACAACTAGAAACTGCACAGCTAGAAAATCTCCCACTAGAAACTCCACGACTACAGACTCCACAACTACAGACTTCACAACAAGAAACTCCACAACTAGAAACTCCACAACCAGAAAGTCCGCAACTAGAAATCCCACAACTAGAGACTCCATAACTAGAAACTCCACTACTAGAAAATTCCGCAACTAGAAACTCTGCAACTAGAAACTCCGCAACTAGAAACTCCACAGCTAGAAACTTCACTACTTGAAACACTACAACTTGATACTCCAAAACTACAAATTCTACAACAATAAACTCCAAAACTAGAAACTCCGCAACTAGAAACTCCACAACTAGAAACTCCTCAACTAGAAACTCCATAACTAGCAACGCCACAACTACAGACTCCGCAACTAGAAAACTCAGCAACTAGAAACTTCCAACCAGACACTCCGCAACTAGGAACTCTATAACTTCAAAATCCAAAACTAGAAACTCCCCAACTTGAAACTCCGCAACTAGATACTCCACAACTACAAACTTCACAATCAGAAACTCCACAACTAGAAACTCCACAACTTGAAACTCCACAACTAATGAACTCCGCAACTAGAAAATCTGCAACTAAAAACTCTGCAACTAGAAACTCCACAGCTAGAAACTTCACTACTTGAAACACCACAACTAGATACTCCACAACTACGAATTCCACAACTAGAAACTCCACAGCTAGAAAGTTCGCAACTAGAAACTCTGCAACTAGAAACTCTACAACTAGAAACTGCACAGCTAGAAAATCTCCCACTAGAAACTCCACAACTACAGACTTCACAACAAGAAACTCCACAACTAGAAACTCCACAACCAGAAACTCCGCAACTAGAAACTCCGCAACTAGAAATCCCACAACTAGAGACTCCATAACTAGAAACTCCACTACTAGAAAACTCCGCAACTAGAAACTCTGCAACTACAAACTCCGCAACTAGAAACTCCACAGCTAGAAACTTCACTACTTGAAACACTACAACTAGATACTCCAAAACTACGAATTCTACAACAATAAACTCCCACAACTAGAGACTCCACAACTAGAGACTTCACAACTAGAAACTCCGCAACTAGAAAATTCACAACTAGAAACACCACAACTAGATACTCCACAACTACAAATTCCATAACTAGAAACTCCACAACTTGAAACTCAACAAATAGATACTCCACAACTATGGATTCCACAACTAGAAACTCTAACACTAGAAACTCCACAACCAGAAACTCCGCAACTAAAAACTCCGCAACTAGAAACTCCACAGCTAGAAAATCCACAGCTAGAAATTCCACAATTAGAAACTCCACAACTACAGACTCCGCAACTTTAAACTCCACAACTAGACAATCCGTAACTAGGAACTCTACAACTTCAAAATCCACAACTAAAAACTTCACAACTTGAAACTCCACAACTAGATACTCCACAACTACAAACTCCACAACTAGAAACTCCACAACTTGAAACTCCGCAACTAGAAACTCCGCCACTACAATCTCCACAACTGAAAAACTCCGCAACTAGAAACTCTGCAACTAGAAACTCCGCAACTAGAAACTCCAGAGCTAGAAACTCCACAACTACAAACTCTACAACTAGAGACTCCACAACTAGAAACTCCACAACTACGAGTCCCACAACTGCGAATCCCACAACTACAAACTCAACAACTAGAAATTCCACAACTAGAAACTCAACAACTTTAGACTTCGCAACTAGAAACTCCACAACTAGAGACTCCACAACTAGGAACTCCACAACTAGAGACTCCACAACCAGAAACTCCACAGCTAGAAATTCCACAGCTTGAGACTTCGTATGTAGAGACTCGGCAACTAGAAACACAACAACTAGAAACTCCACAACGAGAAACTTCACTACTTGAAACACCACAACTAGATACTCCACAACTACAAATTCCACAACTAGAAACTCCACAGCTAGGAAGTTCGCAACTAGAAACTCTGCAACTAGAAACTCCACAACTAGAAACTCCGCAACTAGAAACTCCACAGCTAGAAACTCCACAACTACAAACTCCACAACTAGAGACTCCACAACTAGAAACTTCACAACTACGAGCTCCACAACTACGAACCCCACAACTACAAACACCACAACTAGAAACTAAACAACCAGAAACTCCACAACTAGAGATTCCACAACCAGAAACTCCACAGCTAGAAACTCCACAACTTGAGACTTCGCATTTAGAGACTCGGCAACTAGAAACTCAACAACTAGAAACTCCACAACTAGAAACTCCATAACTTGAAACACCACAACTAGATACTCCACAACTACAAATTTCACAACTAGAAACTCCACAACTAAAAACTCCGCAACTAGAAACTCCGCAACTAGAAACTCCGCCACTGCAATCTTCACAACTGGAAAACTATGCAACTAGAAACTCAGCAACTAGATACTCCGCAACTACAAACTCCACAGCTAGAAACTCCACAACTACAAACTCCACAACTAGAGACTCCACAACTAGAAACTCCACAACTACGAACTCCACAACTACGAACCCCAAAACTACAAACTCCACAACTAGAAACTCCACAACTAGAAACTTCACAACTTTAGACTTCGCAACTAGAAATCCACAACTAGAGACTCCACAACTAGGAACTCCACAACTGGAGACTCCACAACCAGAAACTCCACAGCTAGAAACTCCACAACTAGAGACTTTACAACTAGAAACTCCGCAACTAAAAACTCCACAACTAGAAACTCCACAGCTAGAAACTCCAAAACTTAAATTACCACAACTAGATACTACACAGCTACAAATTCCACAACTAGAAACTCCACAACTTGAAACTCCACTACTAGAAAACTCCACAACTAGAAACTCCACAGCTAGAAACTTCACTACTTGAAACACTACAACTAGATACTCCAAAACTACGAATTCCACAACAATAAACTCCAACACTAGAAACTCCTCAACTAGAAACTCCACAACTTGAAACACCACAACTAGATACTCTAGAAACTCCACAACTAGAAACTCCACAACTTGAAACTCCGCCACTACAAATTCCACAACTAGAAACTCCACAACTTGAAACCCAACAAATAGATACTCCACATTTACGGACTCCAAAACTAGAAACTCCAACACTAGAAACTCCACATTCAGAAACTCCGACCTGAAAACTCCGCAACTAGAAACTCCACAACTACAAACTCCACAACTAGAGACTCCACAACAAGAAACTCTACAGCTAGGAAGTCCGCAACTAGAAACTCTGCAACTAGAAACTCCACAACAAGGAACTCCGCAACTAGAAACTCCACAGCTAGAAACTCCACAACTACAAACTCCACAACTAGAGACTCCACAACTAGAAACTTCACAACTACGAGCTCCACAACTACGAACCCCACAACTACAAACTCCACAACAAGAAACTCCACAACTAGAAACTCCACAACCAGAAACTCCGCAACTAGAAACTCCGCAACTAGAAATCCCACAACTAGAGACTTCACAACTAGAGACTTCACAACTAGAAACTCCGCAACTAGAAAATCCACAACTAGAAACTCCACAGCTAGAAACTCCACATTTTGAAACACAACAACTAGATACTCCACAACTACAAACTCCACAACTAGAAACTCCACAACTTGAAACTCCGCCACTAGAAACTCCGCCACTACAATCTCCACAACCGGAAAACTCCGCAACTAGAAACTCTGCAACTAGAAACTCCGCAACTAGAAACTCCAGAGCTAGAAACTCCACAACTACAAACTCCACAACTAGAGACTCCACAACTAGAAACTCCACAACTACGAGTCCCACAACTACGAATCCCACAACTACAAACTCAACAACTAGAAATTCCACAACTAGAAACTCAACAACTTTAGACTTCGCAACTGGAAACTCCACAACTAGAGACTCCACAACTAGGAACTCCACAACTAGAGACTCCACAACCAGAAACTCCACAGCTAGAAATTCCACAGCTTGAGACTTCGTATGTAGAGACTCGGCAACTAGAAGCACAACAACTAGAAACTCCACAACGAGAAACTCCACAACTAGGAACTCCACAACTTGAAACACCACAACTAGATACTCCACAAAAACAAATTTCATAACTAGAAACTCCACAGCTAGAAAGTCCGCAACTAGAAACTCTGCAACTAGAAACTCCGCAACTAGAAACTCCACAGCTAGAAAATCCACCACTAGAAACTCCACAACTAGCAACTCCACAACTACAGACTCCGCAACTAGAAAACTCCGCAACTAGAAACTCCCAACCAGACACTCCGCAACTAGGAACTCTACAACTTCAAAATCCACAACTAGAAACTCCCCAACTTGAAACACCACAACTAGATACTCCACAACTAGAAACTCCGCAACTAGAAACTCCGCCACTAGAAACTCCACAACTATTAAACTCCGCAACTAGAAAATCTGCAACTAGAAACTCCGCAACTAGAAACTCCACAGTTAGAAACTTCACTACTTGAAACACCACAACTAGATACTCCACAACTACAAATTCCACAACTAGAAACTCCACAGCTAGGAAGTTCGCAACTAGAAACTCTGCAACTAGAAACTCCACAACTAGAAACTCCGCAACTAGAAACTCCACAGCTAGAAACTCCACAACTACAAACTCCACAACTAGAGACTCCACAACTAGAAACCCAACAAATAGATACTCCACAACTACGGACTCCAAAACTAGAAACTCCAACACTAGAAACTCCACATTCAGAAACTCCGACCTAAAAACTCCGCAACTAGAAACTCCACAACTACAAACTCCACAACTAGAGACTCCACAACAAGAAACTCTACAGCTAGGAAGTCCGCAACTAGAAACTCTGCAACTAGAAACTCCACAACTAGAAAACTCCCCAACTAGAAACTTCCAACCAGACACTCCGCAACTAGGAACTCTACAACTTCAAAATCCACAACAAGAAACTCCCCATTTTGAAACTCCGCAACTAGATACTCCACAACTACAAACTCCACAACTAGAAACTCCTCAACTAGAAACTCCACAACTTGAAACTCCACAACTAATAAACTCCGCAACTAGAAAATCTGCAACTAGAAACGCTGCAACTAGAAACTCCACAGCTAGAAACTTCACTACTTGAAACACCACAACTAGATACTCCACAACTACGAATTCCACAACTAGAAACTCCACAGCTAGAAAGTTCGCAACTAGAAACTCTGCAACTAGAAACTCTACAACTAGAAACTGCACAGCTAGAAAATCTCCCACTAGAAACTCCACGACTACAGACTCCACAACTACAGACTTCACAACAAGAAACTCCACAACTAGAAACTCCACAACCAGAAAGTCCGCAACTAGAAATCCCACAACTAGAGACTCCATAACTAGAAACTCCACTACTAGAAAATTCCGCAACTAGAAACTCTGCAACTAGAAACTCCGCAACTAGAAACTCCACAGCTAGAAACTTCACTACTTGAAACACTACAACTTGATACTCCAAAACTACAAATTCTACAACAATAAACTCCAAAACTAGAAACTCCGCAACTAGAAACTCCACAACTAGAAACTCCTCAACTAGAAACTCCATAACTAGCAACGCCACAACTACAGACTCCGCAACTAGAAAACTCAGCAACTAGAAACTTCCAACCAGACACTCCGCAACTAGGAACTCTATAACTTCAAAATCCAAAACTAGAAACTCCCCAACTTGAAACTCCGCAACTAGATACTCCACAACTACAAACTTCACAATCAGAAACTCCACAACTAGAAACTCCACAACTTGAAACTCCACAACTAATGAACTCCGCAACTAGAAAATCTGCAACTAAAAACTCTGCAACTAGAAACTCCACAGCTAGAAACTTCACTACTTGAAACACCACAACTAGATACTCCACAACTACGAATTCCACAACTAGAAACTCCACAGCTAGAAAGTTCGCAACTAGAAACTCTGCAACTAGAAACTCTACAACTAGAAACTGCACAGCTAGAAAATCTCCCACTAGAAACTCCACAACTACAGACTTCACAACAAGAAACTCCACAACTAGAAACTCCACAACCAGAAACTCCGCAACTAGAAACTCCGCAACTAGAAATCCCACAACTAGAGACTTCATAACTAGAAACTCCACTACTAGAAAACTCCGCAACTAGAAACTCTGCAACTACAAACTCCGCAACTAGAAACTCCACAGCTAGAAACTTCACTACTTGAAACACTACAACTAGATACTCCAAAACTACGAATTCTACAACAATAAACTCCCACAACTAGAGACTCCACAACTAGAGACTTCACAACTAGAAACTCCGCAACTAGAAAATTCACAACTAGAAACACCACAACTAGATACTCCACAACTACAAATTCCATAACTAGAAACTCCACAACTTGAAACTCAACAAATAGATACTCCACAACTATGGATTCCACAACTAGAAACTCTAACACTAGAAACTCCACAACCAGAAACTCCGCAACTAAAAACTCCGCAACTAGAAACTCCACAGCTAGAAAATCCACAGCTAGAAATTCCACAATTAGAAACTCCACAACTACAGACTCCGCAACTTTAAACTCCACAACTAGACAATCCGTAACTAGGAACTCTACAACTTCAAAATCCACAACTAAAAACTTCACAACTTGAAACTCCACAACTAGATACTCCACAACTACAAACTCCACAACTAGAAACTCCACAACTTGAAACTCCGCAACTAGAAACTCCGCCACTACAATCTCCACAACTGAAAAACTCCGCAACTAGAAACTCTGCAACTAGAAACTCCGCAACTAGAAACTCAAGAGCTAGAAACTCCACAACTACAAACTCTACAACTAGAGACTCCACAACTAGAAACTCCACAACTACGAGTCCCACAACTGCGAATCCCACAACTACAAACTCAACAACTAGAAATTCCACAACTAGAAACTCAACAACTTTAGACTTCGCAACTAGAAACTCCACAACTAGAGACTCCACAACTAGGAACTCCACAACTAGAGACTCCACAACCAGAAACTCCACAGCTAGAAATTCCACAGCTTGAGACTTCGTATGTAGAGACTCGGCAACTAGAAACACAACAACTAGAAACTCCACAACGAGAAACTCCACAACTAGAAACTCCACAACTTGAAACACCACAACTAGATACTCCACAAAAACAAATTTCATAACTAGAAACTCCACAGCTAGAAAGTGCGCAACTAGAAACTCTGCAACTAGAAACTCCGCAACTAGAAACTCCACAGCTAGAAAATCCACCACTAGAAACTCCACAACTAGCAACTCCACAACTACAGACTCCGCAACTAGAAAACTCCGCAACTAGAAACTCCCAACCAGACACTCCGCAACTAGGAACTCTACAACTTCAAAATCCACAACTAGAAACTCCCCAACTTGAAACACCACAACTAGATACTCCACAACTACAAACTCCACAACTAGAAACTCCGCAACTAGAAACTCCGCCACTAGAAACTCCACAACTATTAAACTCCGCAACTAGAAAATCTGCAACTAGAAACTCCGCAACTAGAAACTCCACAGCTAGAAACTTCACTACTTGAAACACCACAACTAGATACTCCACAACTACAAATTCCACAACTAGAAACTCCACAGCTAGGAAGTTCGCAACTAGAAACTCTGCAACTAGAAACTCCACAACTAGAAACTCCGCAACTAGAAACTCCACAGCTAGAAACTCCACAACTACAAACTCCACAACTAGAGACTCCACAACTAGAAACTTCACAACTACGAGCTCCACAACTACGAACCCCACAACTACAAACACCACAACTAGAAACTAAACAACCAGAAACTCCACAACTAGAGATTCCACAACCAGAAACTCCACAGCTAGAAACTCCACAACTTGAGACTTCGCATTTAGAGACTCGGCAACTAGAAACTCAACAACTAGAAACTCCACAACTAGAAACTCCATAACTTGAAACACCACAACTAGATACTCCACAACTACAAATTTCACAACTAGAAACTCCACAACAAAAAACTCCGCAACTAGAAACTCCGCAACTAGAAACTCCGCCACTGCAATCTTCACAACTGGAAAACTATGCAACTAGAAACTCAGCAACTAGATACTCCGCAACTACAAACTCCACAGCTAGTAACTCCACAACTACAAACTCCACAACTAGAGACTCCACAACTAGAAACTCCACAACTACGAACTCCACAACTACGAACCCCAAAACTACAAACTCCACAACTAGAAACTCCACAACTAGAAACTTCACAACGTTAGACTTCGCAACTAGAAATCCACAACTAGAGACTCCACAACTAGGAACTCCACAACTAGAGACTCCACAACCAGAAACTCCACAGCTAGAAACTCCACAACTAGAGACTTTACAACTAGAAACTCCGCAACTAAAAACTCCACAACTAGAAACTCCACAGCTAGAAACTCCAAAACTTAAATTACCACAACTAGATACTACACAGCTACAAATTCCACAACTAGAAACTCCACAACTTGAAACTCCACTACTAGAAAACTCCACAACTAGAAACTCCACAGCTAGAAACTTCACTACTTGAAACACTACAACTAGATACTCCAAAACTACGAATTCCACAACAATAAACTCCAACACTAGAAACTCCTCAACTAGAAACTCCACAACTTGAAACTCCGCCACTACAAATTCCACAACTAGAAACTCCACAACTTGAAACCCAACAAATAGATACTCCACATTTACGGACTCCAAAACTAGAAACTCCAACACTAGAAACTCCACATTCAGAAACTCCGACCTGAAAACTCCGCAACTAGAAACTCCACAACTACAAACTCCACAACTAGAGACTCCACAACAAGAAACTCTACAGCTAGGAAGTCCGCAACTAGAAACTCTGCAACTAGAAACTCCACAACAAGGAACTCCGCAACTAGAAACTCCACAGCTAGAAACTCCACAACTACAAACTCCACAACTAGAGACTCCACAACTAGAAACTTCACAACTACGAGCTCCACAACTACGAACCCCACAACTACAAACTCCACAACAAGAAACTCCACAACTAGAAACTCCACAACCAGAAACTCCGCAACTAGAAACTCCGCAACTAGAAATCCCACAACTAGAGACTTCACAACTAGAGACTTCACAAATAGAAACTCCGCAACTAGAAAATCCACAACTAGAAACTCCACAGCTAGAAACTCCACATTTTCAAACACCACAACTAGATACTCCACAACTACAAATTCCATAACTAGAAACTCCACAACTTGAAACTCAACAAATAGATACTCCACAACTATGGATTCCACAACTAGAAACTCTAACACTAGAAACTCCACAACCAGAAACTCCGCAACTAAAAACTCCGCAACTAGAAACTCCACAGCTAGAAAATCCACAGCTAGAAATTCCACAATTAGAAACTCCACAACTACAGACTCCGCAACTTTAAACTCCACAACTAGACAATCCGCAACTAGGAACTCTACAACTTCAAAATCCACAACTAAAAACTTCACAACTTGAAACTCCACAACTAGATACTCCACAACTACAAACTCCACAACTAGAAACTCCACAACTTGAAACTCCGCAACTAGAAACTCCGCCACTACAATCTCCACAACCGGAAAACTCCGCAACTAGAAACTCTGCAACTAGAAACTCCGCAACTAGAAACTCCAGAGCTAGAAACTCCACAACTACAAACTCCACAACTAGAGACTCCACAACTAGAAACTCCACAACTACGAGTCCCACAACTACGAATCTCACAACTACAAACTCAACAACTAGAAATTCCACAACTAGAAACTCAACAACTTTAGACTTCGCAACTAGAAACTCCACAACTAGAGACTCCACAACTAGGAACTCCACAACTAGAGACTCCACAACCAGAAACTCCACAGCTAGAAATTCCACAGCTTGAGACTTCGTATGTAGAGACTCGGCAACTAGAAACACAACAACTAGAAACTCCACAACGAGAAACTCCACAACTAGGAACTCCACAACTTGAAACACCACAACTAGATACTCCACAAAAACAAATTTCATAACTAGAAACTCCACAGCTAGAAAGTCCGCAACTAGAAACTCTGCAACTAGAAACTCCGCAACTAGAAACTCCACAGCTAGAAAATCCACCACTAGAAACTCCACAACTAGCAACTCCACAAGTACAGACTCCGCAACTAGAAAACTCCGCAACTAGAAACTCCCAACCAGACACTCCGCTACTAGGAACTCTACAACTTCAAAATCCACAACTAGAAACTCCCCAACTTGAAACACCACAACTAGATACTCCACAACTACAAACTCCACAACTAGAAACTCCGCAACTAGAAACTCCGCCACTAGAAACTCCACAACTATTAAACTCCGCAACTAGAAAATCTGCAACTAGAAACTCCGCAACTAGAAACTCCACAGCTAGAAACTTCACTACTTGAAACACCACTAGATACTCCACAACTACAAATTCCACAACTAGAAACTCCACAGCTAAGAAGTTCGCAACTAGAAACTCTGCAACTAGAAACTCCACAACTAGAAACTCCGCAACTAGAAACTCCACAGCTAGAAACTCCACAACTACAAACTCCACAACTAGAGACTCCTCAACTAGAAACTTCACAACTACGAGCTCCACAACTACGAACCCCACAACTACAAACACCACAACTAGAAACTAAACAACCAGAAACTCCACAACTAGAAACTCCACAACTTGAAACTCCGCCACTACAAATTCCACAACTAGAAACTCTACAACTTGAAACCCCACAAATAGATACTCCACAACTACGGACTCCAAAACTAGAAACTCCAACACTAGAAACTCCACATTCAGAAACTCCCACCTAAAAACTCCGCAACTAGAAACTCCACAACTACAAACTCCACAACTAGAGACTCCACAACAAGAAACTCTACAGCTAGGAAGTCCGCAACTAGAAACTCTGCAACTAGAAACTCCACAACTAGAAACTCAGCAACTAGAAACTCCACAGCTAGAAACTCCACAACTACAAACTCCACAACTAGAGACTCCACAACTAGAAACTTCACAACTACGAGCTCCACAACTACGAACCCCACAATTACAAACTCCACAACTAGAAACTAAACAACTAGAAACTCCACAACTTTAGACTTCGCAACTACAAACTCCACAACTAGAGACTCCACAACTAGAAACTCCACAACTAGAGATTCCACAACCAGAAACTCCACAGCTAGAAACTCCACAACTTGAGACTTCGCATTTAGAGATTCGGCAACTAGAAACTCAACAACTAGAAACTCCACAACTAGAAACTCCACAACTAGAAACTCCACAACTTGAAACACCACAACTAGATTCTCCACAACTACAAATTTCACAACTAGAAACTCCACAACTAAAAACTCCGCAACTAGAAACTCCGCAACTAGAAACTCCACAGCTAGAAAGTCCGCAACTAGAAACTGCGCCACTGCAATCTTCACAACTGGAAAACTCTGCAACTAGAAACTCTGCAACTAGAAACTCCGCAACTACAAACTCCACAGCTAGAAACTCCACAACTACAAACTCCACAACTAGAGACTCCACAACTAGAAACTCCACAACTACGAACTCCACAACTACGAACCCCAAAACTACAAACTCCACAACAAGAAACTCCACAACTAGAAACTCCACAACTTTAGACTTCGAAACTAGAAATCCACAACTAGAGACTCCACAACTAGGAACTCCACAACTAGAGACTCCACAACCAGAAACTCCACAGCTAGAAACTCCACAACTAGAGACTTTACAACTAGAAACTCCGCAACTAGAAACTCCACAGCTAGAACCTCCAAAACTTGAATTACCACAACTAGATACTACACAACTACAAATTCCACAACTAGAAACTCCACAACTTTAAACTCCACTACTAGAAAACCTCACAACTAGAAACTCCACAGTTAGATACTTCACTACTTGAAACACCACAACTAGATACTCCACAACTACAAATTCCGCAACTAGAAACTCCATGGCTAGAAAGTCCACAACTAGAATCTCTGCAACTAGAAACTCGACAACAAGAAACTGCACAGCTAGAAAATCTACCACTAGAAACTCCACAACTACAGACTCCACAACTACAGACTCCACAACTAGAAACTCCACAACTAAAAACTCCACAACCAGAAACTCCGCAACTAGAAATCCCACAACTAGAGACTCCACAACTAGAGACTTCACAACTAGAAACTCTGCAACTAGAAACTCCACAACTAGAAACTCCACAACTAGAAACTCCACAACTTGCAACCCCACAACTAGATACTCCACAACTACCAATTTCACAACTAGAAACTCCACAACTAAAACTCCGCCACTAGAAACTCCGCAACTAGAAACTCCACAGCTAGAAAGTCCGCAACTAGATACTCTGCAACTAGAAACTCCGCAACTAGAAACTCCACAGCTAGAAAATCCACCACTAGAAACTCCACAACTAGCAACACCACAACTACAGACTCCGCAACTAGAAAACTCCCCAACTAGAAACTCCCAACCAGACACTCCGCAACTAGGAACTCTACAACTTCAAAATCCACAACTAGAAACTCCCCATTTTGAAACTCCGCAACTAGATACTCCACAACTACAAACTCCACAACTAGAAACTCCTCAACTAGAAACTCCACAACTTGAAACTCCACAACTAATAAACTCCGCAACTAGAAAATCTGCAACTAGAAACGCTGCAACTAGAAACTCCACAGCTAGAAACTTCACTACTTGAAACACCACAACTAGATACTCCACAACTACGAATTCCACAACTAGAAACTCCACAGCTAGAAAGTTCGCAACTAGAAACTCTGCAACTAGAAACTCTACAACTAGAAACTGCACAGCTAGAAAATCTCCCACTAGAAACTCCACGACTACAGACTCCACAACTACAGACTTCACAACAAGAAACTCCACAACTAGAAACTCCACAACCAGAAAGTCCGCAACTAGAAATCCCACAACTAGAGACTCCATAACTAGAAACTCCACTACTAGAAAATTCCGCAACTAGAAACTCTGCAACTAGAAACTCCGCAACTAGAAACTCCACAGCTAGAAACTTCACTACTTGAAACACTACAACTTGATACTCCAAAACTACAAATTCTACAACAATAAACTCCAAAACTAGAAACACCGCAACTAGAAACTCCACAACTAGAAACTCCTCAACTAGAAACTCCATAACTAGCAACGCCACAACTACAGACTCCGCAACTAGAAAACTCCCCAACTAGAAACTCCCAACCAGACACTCCGACACTAGGAACTCTACAACTTCAAAATCCACAACTAGAAACTCCCCATTTTGAAACTCCGCAACTAGATACTCCACAACTACAAACTTCACAATCAGAAACTCCACAACTAGAAACTCCACAACTTGAAACTCCACAACTAATGAACTCCGCAACTAGAAAATCTGCAACTAGAAACTCTGCAACTAGAAACTCCACAGCTAGAAACTTCACTACTTTAAACACCACAACTAGATACTCCACAACTAGAGACTCCATAACTAGAAACTCCACTACTAGAAAACTCCGCAACTAGAAACTCTGCAACTAGAAACTCCGCAACTAGAAACTCCACAGCTAGAAACTTCACTACTTGAAACACTACAACTAGATACTCCAAAACTACGAATTCTACAACAATAAACTCCCAAACTAGAAACTCCGCAACTAGAAACTGCACAGCTAGAAACTCCTCAACTAGAAACTCCACAACTTGAAACACCACAACTAGATACTCCACAACTACAAACTCCAAACTAGAAACTCCACAACTAAAAACACCACAACTTGAAACTCCGCAACAAGAAACTCCACAACTAGAAACTCCACAACCAGAAACTCCGCAACTAGAAACTCCGCAACTAGAAATCCCACAACTAGAGACTCCACAACTAGAGACTTCACAACTAGAAACTCCGCGACTAGAAAATCCACAACTAGAAACACCACAACTACATACTCCACAACTACAAATTCCATAACTAGAAACTCCACAACTTGAAACTCAACAAATAGATACTCCACAACTATGGATTCCACAACTAGAAACTCTAACACTAGAAACTCCACAACCAGAAACTCCGCAACTAAAAACTCCGCAACTAGAAACTCCACAGCTAGAAAATCCACAGCTAGAAATTCCACAATTAGAAACTCCACAACTACAGACTCCGCAACTTTAAACTCCCCAACTAGACAATCCGTAACTAGGAACTCTACAACTTCAAAATCCACAACTAAAAACTTCACAACTTGAAACTCCACAACTAGATACTCCACAATTACAAACTCCACAACTAGAAACTCCACAACTTGAAACTCCGCAACTAGAAACTCCGCCACTACAATCTCCACAACTGGAAAACTCCGCAACTAGAAACTGCAACTAGAAACTCCGCAACTAGAAACTCCAGAGCTAGAAACTCCACAACTACAAACTCCACAACTAGAGACTCCACAACTAGAAACTCCACAACTACGAGTCCCACAACTACGAATCCCACAACTACAAACTCAACAACTAGAAATTCCACAACTAGAAACTCAACAACTTTAGACTTCGCAACTAGAAACTCCACAACTAGAGACTCCACAACTAGGAACTCCACAACTTGAGACTCCACAACCAGAAACTCCACAGCTAGAAATTCCACAGCTTGAGACTTCGTATGTAGAGACTCGGCAACTAGAAACACAACAACTAGAAACTCCACAACGAGAAACTCCACAACTAGAAACTCCACAACTTGAAACACCACAACTAGATACTCCACAAAAACAAATTTCATAACTAGAAACTCTGCAACTAGAAACTCCGCAACTAGAAACTCCACAGCTAGAAAATCCACCACTAGAAACTCCACAACTAGCAACTCCACAACTACAGACTCCGCAACTAGAAAACTCCGCAACTAGAAACTCCCAACCAGACACTCCGCAACTAGGAACTCTACAACTTCAAAATCCACAACTAGAAACTCCCCAACTTGAAACACCACAACTAGATACTCCACAACTACAAACTCCACAATTAGAAACTCCGCAACTAGAAACTCCGCCACTAGAAACTCCACAACTATTAAACTCCGCAACTAGAAAATCTGCAACTAGAAACTCCGCAACTAGAAACTCCACAGCTAGAAACTTCACTACTTGAAACACCACAACTAGATACTCCACAACTACAAATTCCACAACTAGAAACTCCACAGCTAGGAAGTTCGCAACTAGAAACTCTGCAACTAGAAACTCCACAACTAGAAACTCCGCAACTAAAAACTCCACAGCTAGAAACTCCACAACTACAAACTCCACAACTAGAGACTCCACAACTAGAAACTTCACAACTACGAGCTCCACAACTACGAACCCCACAACTACAAACACCACAACTAGAAACTAAACAAACAGAAACTCCACAACTAGAGATTCCACAACCAGAAACTCCACAGCTAGAAACTCCACAACTTGAGACTTCGCATTTAGAGACTCGGCAACTAGAAACTCAACAACTAGAAACTCCACAACTAGAAACTCCATAACTTGAAACACCACAACTAGATACTCCACAACTACAAATTTCACAACTAGAAACTCCACAACTAAAAACTCCGCAACTAGAAACTCCGCAACTAGAAACTCCGCCACTGCAATCTTCACAACTGGAAAACTATGCAACTAGAAACTCAGCAACTAGATTCTCCGCAACTACAAACTCCACAGCTAGAAACTCCACAACTACAAACTCCACAACTAGAGACTCCACAACTAGAAACTCCACAACTACGAACTCCACAACTACGAACCCCAAAACTACAAACTCCACAACTAGAAACTCCACAACTAGAAACTTCACAACTTTAGACTTCGCAACTAGAAATCCACAACTAGAGACTCCACAACTAGGAACTCCACAACTAGAGACTCCACAACCAGAAACTCCACAGCTAGAAACTCCACAACTAGAGACTTTACAACTAGAAACTCCGCAACTAGAAACTCCACAACTAGAAACTCCACAGCTAGAAACTCCAAAACTTAAATTACCACAACTAGATACTACACAGCTACAAATTCAACAACTAGAAACTCCACAACTTGAAACTCCACTACTAGAAAACTCCACAACTAGAAACTCCACAGCTAGAAACTTCACTACTTGAAACACTACAACTAGATACTCCAAAACTAGGAATTCCACAACAATAAACTCCAACACTAGAAACTCCTCAACTAGAAACTCCACAACTTGAAACACCACAACTAGATACTCTAGAAACTCCACAACTAGAAACTCCACAACTTGAAACTCCGCCACTACAAATTCCACAACTAGAAACTCCACAACTTGAAACCCAACAAATAGATACTCCACATTTACGGACTCCAAAACTAGAAACTCCAACACTAGAAACTCCACATTCAGAAACTCCGACCTGAAAACTCCGCAACTAGAAGCTCCACAACTACAAACTCCACAACTAGAGACTCCACAACAAGAAACTCTACAGCTAGGAAGTCCGCAACTAGAAACTCTGCAACTAGAAACTCCACAACAAGGAACTCCGCAACTAGAAACTCCACAGCTAGAAACTCCACAACTACAAACTCCACAACTAGAGACTCCACAACTAGAAACTTCACAACTACGAGCTCCACAACTACGAACCCCACAACTACAAACTCCACAACAAGAAACTCCACAACTAGAAACTCCACAACCAGAAACTCCGTAACTAGAAACTCCGCAACTAGAAATCCCACAACTAGAGACTCCACAACTAGAGACTTCACAACTAGAAACTCCGCAACTAGAAAATCCACAACTAGAAACTCCACAGCTAGAAACTCCACATTTTGAAACACCACAACTAGATACTCCACAACTACAAATTCCATAACTAGAAACTCCACAACTTGAAACTCAACAAATAGATACTCCACAACTATGGATTCCACAACTAGAAACTCTAACACTAGAAACTCCACAACCAGAAACTCCGCAACTAGAAACTCCACAGCTAGAAAATCCACAGCTAGAAATTCCACAATTAGAAACTCCACAACTACAGACTCCGCAACTTTAAACTGCACAACTAGACAATCCGCAACTAGGAACTCTACAACTTCAAAATCCACAACTAAAAACTTCACAACTTGAAACTCCACAACTAGATACTCCACAACTACAAACTCCACAACTAGAAACTCCACAACTTGAAACTCCGCAACTAGAAACTCCGCCACTACAATCTCCACAACCGGAAAACTCCGCAACTAGAAACTCTGCAACTAGAAACTCCGCAACTAGAAACTCCAGAGCTAGAAACTCCACAACTACAAACTCCACAACTAGAGACTCCACAACTAGAAACTCCACAACTATGAGTCCCACAACTACGAATCCCACAACTACAAACTCAACAACTAGAAATTCCACAACTAGAAACTCAACAACTTTAGACTTCGCAACTAGAAACTCCACAACTAGAGACTCCACAACTAGGAACTCCACAACTAGAGACTCCACAACCAGAAACTCCACAGCTAGAAATTCCACAGCTTGAGACTTCGTATGTAGAGACTCGGCAACTAGAAACACAACAACTAGAAACTCCACAACGAGAAACTCCACAACTAGGAACTCCACAACTTGAAACACCACAACTAGATACTCCACAAAAACAAATTTCATAACTAGAAACTCCACAGCTAGAAAGTCCGCAACTAGAAACTCTGCAACTAGAAACTCCGCAACTAGAAACTCCACAGCTAGAAAATCCACCACTAGAAACTCCACAACTAGCAACTCCACAACTACAGACTCCGCAACTAGAAAACTCCGCAACTAGAAACTCCCAACCAGACACTCCCCAACTAGGAACTCTACAACTTCAAAATCCACAACTAGAAACTCCCCAACTTGAAACACCACAACTAGATACTCCACAACTACAAACTCCACAACTAGAAACTCCGCAACTAGAAACTCCGCCACTAGAAACTCCAGAACTATCAAACTCCGCAACTAGAAAATCTGCAACTAGAAACTCCGCAACTAGAAACTCCACAGCTAGAAACTTCACTACTTGAAACACCACAACTAGATACTCCACAACTACAAATTCCACAACTAGAAACTCCACAGCTAGAAAGTTCGCAACTAGAAACTCTGCAACTAGAAACTCTACAACTAGAAACTGCACAGCTAGAAACTCCACAACTTGCAACCCCACAACTAGATACTCCACAACTACCAATTTCACAACTAGAAACTCCACAACTAAAACTCCGCAACTAGAAACTCCGCAACTAGAAACTCCACAGCTAGAAAGTCCGCAACTAGATACTCTGCAACTAGAAACTCCGCAACTAGAAACTCCACAGCTAGAAAATCCACCACTAGAAACTCCACAACTAGCAACACCACAACTACAGACTCCGCAACTAGAAAACTCCCCAACTAGAAACTCCCAACCAGACACTCCGCAACTAGGAACTCTACAACTTCAAAATCCACAACTAGAAACTCCCCATTTTGAAACTCCGCAACTAGATACTCCACAACTACAAACTCCACAACTAGAAACTCCTCAATTAGAAACTCCACAACTTGAAACTCCACAACTAATAAACTCCGCAACTAGAAAATCTGCAACTAGAAACGCTGCAACTAGAAACTCCACAGCTAGAAACTTCACTACTTGAAACACCACAACTAGATACTCCACAACTACGAATTCCACAACTAGAAACTCCACAGCTAGAAAGTTCGCAACTAGAAACTCTGCAACTAGGAACTCTACAACTAGAAACTGCACAGCTAGAAAATCTCCCACTAGAAACTCCACGACTACAGACTCCACAACTACAGACTTCACAACAAGAAACTCCACAACTAGAAACTCCACAACCAGAAAGTCCGCAACTAGAAATCCCACAACTAGAGACTCCATAACTAGAAACTCCACTACTAGAAAATTCCGCAACTAGAAACTCTGCAACTAGAAACTCCGCAACTAGAAACTCCACAGCTAGAAACTTCACTACTTGAAACACTACAACTTGATACTCCAAAACTACAAATTCTACAACAATAAACTCCAAAACTAGAAACTCCGCAACTAGAAACTCCACAACTAGAAACTCCTCAACTAGAAACTCCATAACTAGCAACGCCACAACTACAGACTCCGCAACTAGAAAACTCCCCAACTAGAAACTCCCAACCAGACACTCCGCAACTAGGAACTCTACAACTTCAAAATCCACAACTAGAAACTCCCCATTTTGAAACTCCGCAACTAGATACTCCACAACTACAAACTTCACAATCAGAAACTCCACAACTAGAAACTCCACAACTTGAAACTCCACAACTAATGAACTCCGCAACTAGAAAATCTGCAACTAGAAACTCTGCAACTAGAAACTCCACAGCTAGAAACTTCACTACTTGAAACACCACAACTAGATACTCCACAACTAGAGACTCCATAACTAGAAACTCCACTACTAGAAAACTCCGCAACTAGAAACTCTGCAACTAGAAACTCCGCAACTAGAAACTCCACAGCTAGAAACTTCACTACTTGAAACACTACAACTAGATACTCCAAAACTACGAATTCTACAACAATAAACTCCCAAACTAGAAACTCCGCAACTAGAAACTGCACAGCTAGAAACTCCTCAACTAGAAACTCCACAACTTGAAACACCACAACTAGATACTCCACAACTACAAACTCCAAACTAGAAACTCCACAACTAAAAACTCCACAACTTGAAACTCCGCAACAAGAAACTCCACAACTAGAAACTCCACAACCAGAAACTCCGCAACTAGAAACTCCGCAACTAGAAATCCCACAACTAGAGACTCCACAACTAGAGACTTCACAACTAGAAACTCCGCAACTAGAAAATCCACAACTAGAAACACCACAACTAGATACTCCATAACTACAAATTCCATAACTAGAAACTCCACAACTTGAAACTCAACAAATAGATACTCCACAACTATGGATTCCACAACTAGAAACTCTAACACTAGAAACTCCACAACCAGAAACTCCGCAACTAAAAACTCCGCAACTAGAAACTCCACAGCTAGAAAATCCACAGCTAGAAATTCCACAATTAGAAACTCCACAACTACAGACTCCGCAACTTTAAACTCCCCAACTAGACAATCCGTAACTAGGAACTCTACAACTTCAAAATCCACAACTAAAAACTTCACAACTTGAAACTCCACAACTAGATACTCCACAATTACAAACTCCACAACTAGAAACTCCACAACTTGAAACTCCGCAACTAGAAACTCCGCCACTACAATCTCCACAACTGGAAAACTCCGCAACTAGAAACTCTGCAACTAGAAACTCCGCAACTAGAAACTCCAGAGCTAGAAACTCCACAACTACAAACTCCACAACTAGAGACTCCACAACTAGAAACTCCACAACTACGAGTCCCACAACTACGAATCCCACAACTACAAACTCAACAACTAGAAATTCCACAACTAGAAACTCAACAACTTTAGACTTCGCAACTAGAAACTCCACAACTAGAGACTCCACAACTAGGAACTCCACAACTAGAGACTCCACAACCAGAAACTCCACAGCTAGAAATTCCACAGCTTGAGACTTCGTATGTAGAGACTCGGCAACTAGAAACACAACAACTAGAAACTCAACAACGAGAAACTCCACAACTAGAAACTCCACAACTTGAAACACCACAACTAGATACTCCACAAAAACAAATTTCATAACTAGAAACTCTGCAACTAGAAACTCCGCAACTAGAAACTCCACAGCTAGAAAATCCACCACTAGAAACTCCACAACTAGCAACTCCACAACTACAGACTCCGCAACTAGAAAACTCCGCAACTAGAAACTCCCAACCAGACACTCCGCAACTAGGAACTCTACAACTTCAAAATCCACAACTAGAAACTCCCCAACTTGAAACACCACAACTAGATACTCCACAACTACAAACTCCACAATTAGAAACTCCGCAACTAGAAACTCCGCCACTAGAAACTCCACAACTATTAAACTCCGCAACTAGAAAATCTGCAACTAGAAACTCCGCAACTAGAAACTCCACAGCTAGAAACTTCACTACTTGAAACACCACAACTAGATACTCCACAACTACAAATTCCACAACTAGAAACTCCACAGCTAGGAAGTTCGCAACTAGAAACTCTGCAACTAGAAACTCCACAACTAGAAACTCCGCAACTAGAAACTCCACAGCTAGAAACTCCACAACTACAAACTCCACAACTAGAGCCTCCACAACTAGAAACTTCACAACTACGAGCTCCACAACTACGAACCCCACAACTACAAACACCACAACTAGAAACTAAACAAACAGAAACTCAACAACTAGAGATTCCACAACCAGAAACTCCACAGCTAGAAACTCCACAACTTGAGACTTCGCATTTAGAGACTCGGCAACTAGAAACTCAACAACTAGAAACTCCACAACTAGAAACTCCATAACTTGAAACACCACAACTAGATACTCCACAACTACAAATTTCACAACTAGAAACTCCACAACTAAAAACTCCGCAACTAGAAACTCCGCAACTAGAAACTCCGCCACTGCAATCTTCACAACTGGAAAACTATGCAACTAGAAACTCAGCAACTAGATACTCCGCAACTACAAACTCCACAGCTAGAAACTCCACAACTACAAACTCAACAACTAGAGACTCCACAACTAGAAACTCCACAACTACGAACTCCACAACTACGAACCCCAAAACTACAAACTCCACAACTAGAAACTCCACAACTAGAAACTTCACAACTTTAGACTTCGCAACTAGAAATCCACAACTAGAGACTCCACAACTAGGAACTCCACAACTAGAGACTCCACAACCAGAAACTCCACAGCTAGAAACTCCAAAACTAGAGACTTTACAACTAGAAACTCCGCAACTAGAAACTCCACAACTAGAAACTCCACAGCTAGAAACTCCAAAACTTAAATTACCACAACTAGATACTACACAGCTACAAATTCCACAACTAGAAACTCCACAACTTGAAACTACACTACTAGAAAACTCCACAACTAGAAACTCCACAGCTAGAAAATTCACTACTTGAAACACTACAACTAGATACTCCAAAACTACGAATTCCACAACAATAAACTCCAACACTAGAAACTCCTCAACTAGAAACTCCACAACTTGAAACACCACAACTAGATACTCTAGAAACTCCACAACTAGAAACTCCACAACTTGAAACTCCGCCACTACAAATTCCACAACTAGAAACTCCACAACTTGAAACCCAAAAAATAGATACTCCACATTTACGGACTTCAAAACTAGAAACTCCAACACTAGAAACACCACATTCAGAAACTCCGACCTGAAAACTCCGCAACTAGAAACTCCACAACTACAAACTCCACAACTAGAGACTCCACAACAAGAAACTCTACAGCTAGGAAGTCCGCAACTAGAAACTCTGCAACTAGAAACTCCACAACAAGGAACTCCGCAAGTAGAAACTGCACAGCTAGAAACTCCACAACTACAAACTCCACAACTAGAGACTCCACAACTAGAAACTTCACAACTACGAGCTCCACAACTACGAACCCCACAACTACAAACTCCACAACCAGAAACTCCACACCTAGAAACTCCACAACCAGAAACTCCGCAACTAGAAACTCCGCAACTAGAAATCCCACAACTAGAGACTCCACAACTAGAGACTTCACAACTAGAAACTCCGCAACTAGAAAATCCACAACTAGAAACTCCACAGCTAGAAACTCCACATTTTGAAACACCACAACTAGATACTCCACAACTACAAATTCCATAACTAGAAACTCCACAACTTGAAACTCAACAAATAGATACTCCACAACTATGGATTCCACAACTAGAAACTCTAACACTAGAAACTCCACAACCAGAAACTCCGCAACTAAAAACTCCGCAACTAGAAACTCCACAGCTAGAAAATCCACAGCTAGAAATTCCACAATTAGAAACTCCACAACTACAGACTCCGCAACTTTAAACTCCACAACTAGACAATCCGCAACTAGGAACTCTACAACTTCAAAATCCACAACTAAAAACTTCACAACTTAAAACTCCACAACTAGATACTCCACAACTACAAACTCCACAACTAGAAACTCCACAACTTGAAACTCCGCAACTAGAAACTCCGCCACTACAATCTCCACAACCTGAAAACTCCGCAACTAGAAACTCTGCGACTAGAAACTCCGCAACTAGAAACTCCAGAGCTAGAAACTCCACAACTACAAACTCCACAACTAGAGACTCCACAACTAGAAACTCCACAACTACGAGTCCCACAACTACGAATCCCACAACTACAAACTCAACAACTAGAAATTCCACAACTAGAAACTCAACAACTTTAGACTTCGCAACTAGAAACTCCACAACTAGAGACTCCACAACTAGGAACTCCACAACTAGAGACTCCACAACCAGAAACTCCACAGCTAGAAATTCCACAGCTTGAGACTTCGTATGTAGAGACTCGGCAACTAGAAACACAACAACTAGAAACTCCACAACGAGAAACTCCACAACTAGGAACTCCACAACTTGAAACACCACAACTAGATACTCCACAAAAACAAATTTCATAACTAGAAACTCCACAGCTAGAAAGTCCGCAACTAGAAACTCTGCAAGTAGAAACTCCGCAACTAGAAACTCCACAGCTAGAAAATCCACCACTAGAAACTCCACAACTAGCAACTCCACAACTACAGACTCCGCAAATAGAAAACTCCGCAACTAGAAACTCCCAACCAGACACTCCGCAACTAGGAACTCTACAACTTCAAAATCCACAACTAGAAACTCCCCAACTTGAAACACCACAACTAGATACTCCACAACTACAAACTCCACAACTAGAAACTCAGTAACTAGAAACTCCGCCACTAGAAACTCCACAACTATCAAACTCCGCAACTAGAAAATCTGCAACTAGAAACTCCGCAACTAGAAACTCCACAGCTAGAAACTTCACTACTTGAAACACCACAACTAGATACTCCACAACTACAAATTCCACAACTAGAAACTCCACAGCTAGGAAGTTCGCAACTAGAAACTCTGCAACTAGAAACTCCACAACTAGAAACTCCGCAACTAGAAACTCCACAGCTAGAAACTCCGCAACTAGAAACTCCACAGCTAGAAACTCCACAACTACAAACTCCACAACTAGAGACTCCACAACTAGAAACTTCACAACTACGAGCTCCACAACTACGAAACTAAACAACTAGAAACTCCACAACTAGAGATTCCACAACCAGAAACTCCACAGCTAGAAACTCCACAACTTGAGACTTCGCATTTAGAGACTCGGCAACTAGAAACTCAACAACTAGAAACTCCACAACTAGAAACTCCATAACTTGAAACACCACAACTAGATACTCCACAACTACAAATTTCACAACTAGAAACTCCACAACTAAAAACTCCGCAACTAGAAACTCCGCAACTAGAAACTCCGCCACTGCAATCTTCACAACTGGAAAACTATGCAACTAGAAACTCAGCAACTAGAAACTCCGATACTACAAACCCACAGCTGGAAACTCCACAACTACAAACTCCACAACTAGAGACTCCGCAACTAGAAACTCAACAACTACGAACTCCACAACTACGAACCCCAAAACTACGAACTCCACAACTAGAAACTCCACAACTACAAACTCCACAACTAGAGACTCCACAACCAGAAACTCCACCGCTAGAAACTCCACAACTAGAGACTTTACAACTAGAAACTCCGCAACTAGAAACTCCACAACTAGAAACTCCACAGCTAGAAACTCCAAAACTTAAATTACCACAACTAGATACTACACAACTACAAATTCCACAACTAGAAACTCCACAACTTGAAACTCCACTACTAGAAAGCTCCACAACTAGAAACTCCACAGCTAGAAACTTCACTACTTGAAACACTACAACAAGATACTCCAAAACTACGAATTCCACAACAATAAACTCCAACACTAGAAACTCCTCAACTAGAAACTCCACAACTTGAAACACCACAACTAGATACTCTAGAAACTCCACAACTAGAAACTCCACAACTTGAAACTCCGCCACTACAAATTCCACAACTAGAAACTCCACAACTTGAAACCCAACAAATAGATACTCCACAACTACGGACTCCAAAACTAGAAACTCCAACACTAGAAACTCCACATTCAGAAACTCCGACCTAAAAACTCCGCAACTAGAAACTCCACAACTACAAACTCCACAACTAGAGACTCCACAACAAGAAACTCTACAGCTAGGAAGTCCGCAACTAGAAACTGTGCAACTAGAAACTCCACAACTAGAAACTCCGCAACTAGAAACTCCACAGCTAGAAACTCCACAACTACAAACTCCACAACTAGAGACTCCACAACTAGAAACTTCACAACTACGAGCTCCACAACTACGAACCCCACAACGACGAACTCCACAACTAGAAACTAAACAACTAGAAACTCCACAACTTTAGACTTCGCAACTACAAACTCCACAACTAGAGACTCCACAACTAGAAACTCCGCAACTAGAGATTCCACAACCAGAAACTCCACAGCTAGAAACTCCACAACTTGAGACTTCGCATTTAGAGATTCGGCAACTAGAAACTCAACAACTAGAAACTCAACAACTAGAAACTCCACAACTAGAAACTCCACAACTAGAAACTCCACAACTAAAAACTCCGCAACTAGAAACTCCGCAACTAGAAACTCCACAGCTAGAAAGTCCGCAACTAGAAACTGCGCCACTGCAATCTTCACAACCGGAAAACTCTGCAACTAGAAACTCTGCAACTAGAAACTCCGCAACTATTAACTCCACAGCTAGAAACTCCACAACTACAAACTCCACAACTAGAGACTCCACAACTAGAAACTCCACAACTACGAACTCCACAACTACGAACCCCAAAACTACAAACTCCACAACAAGAAACTCCACAACTAGAAACTCCACAACTTTAGACTTCGCAAGTAGAAATCCACAACTAGAGACTCCACAACTAGGAACTCCACAACTAGAGACTCCACAACCAGAAACTCCACAGCTAGAAACTCCACAACTAGAGACTTTACAACTAGAAACTCCGCAACTAGAAACTCCACAACTAGAAACTCCACAGCTAGAACCTCCAAAACTTGAATTACCACAACTAGATACTACACAACTACAAATTCCACAACTAGAAACTCCACAACTTTAAACTCCACTACTAGAAAACCTCACAACTAGAAACTCCACAGTTAGATACTTCACTACTTGAAACACCACAACTAGATACTCCACAACTACAAATTCCGCAACTAGAAACTCCACGGCTAGAAAGTCCACAACTAGAATCTCTGCAACTAGAAACTCGACAACAAGAAACTGCACAGCTAGAAAATCTACCACTAGAAACTCCACAACTACAGACTCCACAACTACAGACTCCACAACTAGAAACTCCACAACTAAAAACTCCACAACCAGAAACTCCGCAACTAGAAATCCCACAACTAGAGACTCCACAACTAGAGACTTCACAACTAGAAACTCTGCAACTAGAAACTCCACAACTAGAAACTCCACAACTAGAAACTCCACAACTTGCAACCCCACAACTAGACACTCCACAACTACCAATTTCACAACTAGAAACTCCACAACTAAAACTCCGCAACTAGAAACTCCGCAACTAGAAACTCCACAGCTAGAAAGTCCGCAACTAGATACTCTGCAACTAGAAACTCCGCAACTAGAAACTCCACAGCTAGAAAATCCACCACTAGAAACTCCACAACTAGCAACACCACAACTACAGACTCCGCAACTAGAAAACTCCGCAACTAGAAACTCCCAACCAGACACTCCGCAACTAGGAACTCTACAACTTCAAAATCCACAACTAGAAACTCCCCATTTTGAAACTCCGCAACTAGATACTCCACATTTACAAACTCCACAACTAGAAACTCCTCAACTAGAACTCCACAACTTGAAACTCCACAACTAATAAACTCCGCAACTAGAAAATCTGCAACTAGAAACGCTGCAACTAGAAACTCCACAGCTAGAAACTTCACTACTTGAAACACCACAACTACATACTCCACAACTACGAATTCCACAACTAGAAACTCCACAGCTAGAAAGTTCGCAACTAGAAACTCTGCAACTAGAAACTCTACAACTAGAAACTGCACAGCTAGAAAATCTCCCACTAGAAACTCCACGACTACAGACTCCACAACTACAGACTTCACAACAAGAAACTCCACAACTAGAAACTCCACAACCAGAAAGTCCGCAACTAGAAATCCCACAACTAGAGACTCCATAACTAGAAACTCCACTACTAGAAAATTCCGCAACTAGAAACTCTGCAACTAGAAACTCCGCAACTAGAAACTCCACAGCTAGAAACTTCACTACTTGAAACACTACAACTTGATACTCCAAAACTACAAATTCTACAACAATAAACTCCAAAACTAGAAACTCCGCAACTAGATACTCTGCAACTAGAAACTCCGCAACTAGAAACTCCACAGCTAGAAAATCCACCACTAGAAACTCCACAACTATCAACACCACAACTACAGACTCCGCAACTAGAAAACTCCGCAACTAGAAACTCCCAACCAGACACTCCGCAACTAGGAACTCTATAACTTCAAAATCCACAACTAGAAACTCCGCAACTAGATACTCCACAACTACAAACTTCACAATCAGAAACTCCACAACTAGAAACTCCACAACTTGAAACTCCACAACTAATGAACTCCGCAACTAGAAATTCTGCAACTAGAAACTCTGCAACTAGAAACTCCACAGCTAGAAACTTCACTACTTGAAACACCACAACTAGATACTCCACAACTACGAATTCCACAACTAGAAACTCCACAGCTAGAAAGTTCGCAACTAGAAACTCTGCAACTAGAAACTCTACAACTAGAAACTGCACAGCTAGAAAATCTCCCACTAGAAACTCCACAACTACAGACTTCACAACAAGAAACTCCACATTTAGAAACTCCACAACCAGAAACTCCGCAAATAGAAACTCCGCAACTAGAAATCCCACAACTAGAGACTCCATGACTAGAAACTCCACTACTAGAAAACTCCGCAACTAGAAACTCTGCAACTAGAAACTCCGCAACTAGAAACTCCACAGCTAGAAACTTCACTACTTGAAACACTACAACTAGATACTCCAAAACTACGAATTCTACAACAATAAACTCCCAAACTAGAAACTCCGCAACTGGAAACTGCACAGCTAGAAACTCCTCAACTAGAAACTCCACAACTTGAAACACCACAACTAGATACTCCACAACTACGAACTCCAAAACTAGAAACTCCACAACTAAAAACTCCACAACCAGAAACTCCGCAACTAGAAACTCCGCAACTAGAAATCCCACAACTAGAGACTCCACAACTAGAGACTTCACAACTAGAAACTCCGCAACTAGAAAATCCACAACTAGAAACACCACAACTAGATACTCCACAACTACAAATTCCATAACTAGAAACTCCACAACTTGAAACTCAACAAATAGATACTCCACAACTATGGATTCCACAACTAGAAACTCTAACACTAGAAACTCCACAACCAGAAACTCCGCAACTAAAAACTCCGCAACTAGAAACTCCACAGCTAGAAAATCCACAGCTAGAAATTCCACAATTAGAAACTCCACAACTACAGACTCCGCAACTTTAAACTCCACAACTAGACAATCCGTAACTAGGAACTCTACAACTTCAAAATCCACAACTAAAAACTCCGCAACTAGAAACTCCGCCACTACAATCTCCACAACTGGAAAACTCCGCAACTAGAAACTCTGCAACTAGAAACTCCGCAACTAGAAACTCCAGAGCTAGAAACTCCACAACTACAAACTCCACAACTAGAGACTCCACAACTAGAAACTCCACAACTACGAGTCCCACAACTACGAATCCCACAACTACAAACTCAACAACTAGAAATTCCACAACTAGAAACTCAACAACTTTAGACTTCGCAACTAGAAACTCCACAACTAGAGACTCCACAACTAGGAACTCCACAACTAGAGACTCCACAACCAGAAACTCTACAGCTAGAAATTCCGCAGCTTGAGACTTCGTATGTAGAGACTCGGCAACTAGAAACACAACAACTAGAAACTCCAAAACGAGAAACTCCACAACTAGAAACTCCACAACTTGAAACACCACAACTAGATACTCCACAAAAACAAATTTCATAACTAGAAACTCCACAGCTAGAAAGTCCGAAACAAGAAACTCTGCAACTAGAAACTCCGCAACTAGAAACTCCACAGCTAGAAAATCTACCACTAGAAACTCCACAACTAGCAACTCCACAACTACAGACTCCGCAACTAGAAAACTCCGCAACTAGAAACTCCCAACCAGACACTCCGCAACTAGGAACTCTACAACTTCAAAATCCACAACTAGAAACTCCCCAACTTGAAACACCACAACTAGATACTCCACAACTACAAACTCCACAACTAGAAACTCCACAACTAGAAACTCCGCCACTAGAAACTCCACAACTATTAAACTCCGCAACTAGAAAATCTGCAACTAGAAACTCCGCAACTAGAAACTCCACAGCTAGAAACTTCACTACTTGAAACACCACAACTAGATACTCCACAACTACAAATTCCACAACTAGAAACTCCACAGCTAGGAAGTTCGCAACTAGAAACTCTGCAACTAGAAACTCCACAACTAGAAACTCCGCAACTAGAAACTCCACAGCTAGAAACTCCACAACTACAAACTCCACAACTAGAGACTCCACAACTAGAAACTTCACAACTACGAGCTCCACAACTACGAACCCCACAACTACAAACACCACAACTAGAAACTAAACAACTAGAAACTCCACAACTAGAGATTCCACAACCAGAAACTCCACAGCTAGAAACTCCACAACTTGAGACTTCGCATTTAGAGACTCGGCAACTAGAAACTCAACAACTAGAAACTCCACAACTAGAAACTCCATAACTTGAAACACCACAACTAGATACTCCACAACTACAAATTTCACAACTAGAAACTCCACAACTAAAAACTCGGCAACTAGAAACTCCGCAACTAGAAACTCCGCCACTGCAATCTTCACAACTGGAAAACTATGCAACTAGAAACTCAGCAACTAGATACTCCGCAACTACAAACTCCACAGCTAGAAACTCCACAACTACAAACTCCACAACTAGAGACTCCACAACTAGAAAATCCACAACTACGAACTCCACAACTACGAACCCCAAAACTACTAACTCCACAACTAGAAACTCCACAACTAGAAACTTCAGAACTTTAGACTTCGCAACTAGAAATCCACAACTAGAGACTCCACAACTAGGAACTCCACAACTAGAGACTCCACAACCAGAAACTCCACAGCTAGAAACTCCACAACTAGAGACTTTACAACTAGAAACTCCGCAACTAGAAACTCCACAACTAGAAACCCCACAGCTAGAAAGTCCGCAACTAGAATTCTGCAACTAGAAACTCCGCAACTAGAAACTCCACAGCTAGAAAATCCACTACTAGAAACTCCACAACTAGCAACACCACAACTACAGACTCCGCAACTAGAAAACTCCGCAACTAGAAACTCCCAACCAGACACTCCGCAACTAGGAACTCTACAACTTCAAAATCCACAACTAGAAACTCCCCAACTTGAAACTCCGCAACTAGTTACTCCACAACTACAAACTCCACAACTAGAAACTCCTCAACTAGAAACTCCACAACATGAAACTCCACAACTAATAAACTCCGCAACTAGAAAATCTGCAACTAGAAACGCTGGAACTAGAAACTCCACAGCTAGAAACTTCACTACTTGAAACACCACAACTAGATACTCCACAACTACGAATTCCACAACTAGAAACTCCACAGCTAGAAAGTTCGCAACTAGAAACTCTGCAACTAGGAACTCTACAACTAGAAACTGCACAGCTAGAAAATCTCCCACTAGAAACTCCACGACTACAGACTCCACAACTACAGACTTCACAACAAGAAACTCCACAACTAGAAACTCCACAACCAGAAAGTCCGCAACTAGAAATCCCACAACTAGAGACTCCATAACTAGAAACTCCACTACTAGAAAATTCCGCAACTAGAAACTCTGCAACTAGAAACTCCGCAACTAGAAACTCCACAGCTAGAAACTTCACTACTTGAAACACTACAACTTGATACTCCAAAACTACAAATTCTACAACAATAAACTCCAAAACTAGAAACTCCGCAACTAGAAACTCCACAACTAGAAACTCCTCAACTAGAAACTCCATAACTAGCAACGCCACAACTACAGACTCCGCAACTAGAAAACTCCCCAACTAGAAACTCCCAACCAGACACTCCGCAACTAGGAACTCTACAACTTCAAAATCCACAACTAGAAACTCCCCATTTTGAAACTCCGCAACTAGATACTCCACAACTACAAACTTCACAATCAGAAACTCCACAACTAGAAACTCCACAACTTGAAACTCCACAACTAATGAACTCCGCAACTAGAAAATCTGCAACTAGAAACTCTGCAACTAGAAACTCCACAGCTAGAAACTTCACTACTTGAAACACCACAACTAGATACTCCACAACTAGAGACTCCATAACTAGAAACTCCACTACTAGAAAACTCCGCAACTAGAAACTCTGCAACTAGAAACTCCGCAACTAGAAACTCCACAGCTAGAAACTTCACTACTTGAAACACTACAACTAGATACTCCAAAACTACGAATTCTACAACAATAAACTCCCAAACTAGAAACTCCGCAACTAGAAACTGCACAGCTAGAAACTCCTCAACTAGAAACTCCACAACTTGAAACACCACAACTAGATACTCCACAACTACAAACTCCAAACTAGAAACTCCACAACTAAAAACTCCACAACTTGAAACTCCGCAACAAGAAACTCCACAACTAGAAACTCCACAACCAGAAACTCCGCAACTAGAAACTCCGCAACTAGAAATCCCACAACTAGAGACTCCACAACTAGAGACTTCACAACTAGAAACTCCGCAACTAGAAAATCCACAACTAGAAACACCACAACTAGATACTCCATAACTACAAATTCCATAACTAGAAACTCCACAACTTGAAACTCAACAAATAGATACTCCACAACTATGGATTCCACAACTAGAAACTCTAACACTAGAAACTCCACAACCAGAAACTCCGCAACTAAAAACTCCGCAACTAGAAACTCCACAGCTAGAAAATCCACAGCTAGAAATTCCACAATTAGAAACTCCACAACTACAGACTCCGCAACTTTAAACTCCCCAACTAGACAATCCGTAACTAGGAACTCTACAACTTCAAAATCCACAACTAAAAACTTCACAACTTGAAACTCCACAACTAGATACTCCACAATTACAAACTCCACAACTAGAAACTCCACAACTTGAAACTCCGCAACTAGAAACTCCGCCACTACAATCTCCACAACTGGAAAACTCCGCAACTAGAAACTCTGCAACTAGAAACTCCGCAACTAGAAACTCCAGAGCTAGAAACTCCACAACTACAAACTCCACAACTAGAGACTCCACAACTAGAAACTCCACAACTACGAGTCCCACAACTACGAATCCCACAACTACAAACTCAACAACTAGAAATTCCACAACTAGAAACTCAACAACTTTAGACTTCGCAACTAGAAACTCCACAACTAGAGACTCCACAACTAGGAACTCCACAACTAGAGACTCCACAACCAGAAACTCCACAGCTAGAAATTCCACAGCTTGAGACTTCGTATGTAGAGACTCGGCAACTAGAAACACAACAACTAGAAACTCAACAACGAGAAACTCCACAACTAGAAACTCCACAACTTGAAACACCACAACTAGATACTCCACAAAAACAAATTTCATAACTAGAAACTCTGCAACTAGAAACTCCGCAACTAGAAACTCCACAGCTAGAAAATCCACCACTAGAAACTCCACAACTAGCAACTCCACAACTACAGACTCCGCAACTAGAAAACTCCGCAACTAGAAACTCCCAACCAGACACTCCGCAACTAGGAACTCTACAACTTCAAAATCCACAACTAGAAACTCCCCAACTTGAAACACCACAACTAGATACTCCACAACTACAAACTCCACAATTAGAAACTCCGCAACTAGAAACTCCGCCACTAGAAACTCCACAACTATTAAACTCCGCAACTAGAAAATCTGCAACTAGAAACTCCGCAACTAGAAACTCCACAGCTAGAAACTTCACTACTTGAAACACCACAACTAGATACTCCACAACTACAAATTCCACAACTAGAAACTCCACAGCTAGGAAGTTCGCAACTAGAAACTCTGCAACTAGAAACTCCACAACTAGAAACTCCGCAACTAGAAACTCCACAGCTAGAAACTCCACAACTACAAACTCCACAACTAGAGCCTCCACAACTAGAAACTTCACAACTACGAGCTCCACAACTACGAACCCCACAACTACAAACACCACAACTAGAAACTAAACAAACAGAAACTCAACAACTAGAGATTCCACAACCAGAAACTCCACAGCTAGAAACTCCACAACTTGAGACTTCGCATTTAGAGACTCGGCAACTAGAAACTCAACAACTAGAAACTCCACAACTAGAAACTCCATAACTTGAAACACCACAACTAGATACTCCACAACTACAAATTTCACAACTAGAAACTCCACAACTAAAAACTCCGCAACTAGAAACTCCGCAACTAGAAACTCCGCCACTGCAATCTTCACAACTGGAAAACTATGCAACTAGAAACTCAGCAACTAGATACTCCGCAACTACAAACTCCACAGCTAGAAACTCCACAACTACAAACTCAACAACTAGAGACTCCACAACTAGAAACTCCACAACTACGAACTCCACAACTACGAACCCCAAAACTACAAACTCCACAACTAGAAACTCCACAACTAGAAACTTCACAACTTTAGACTTCGCAACTAGAAATCCACAACTAGAGACTCCACAACTAGGAACTCCACAACTAGAGACTCCACAACCAGAAACTCCACAGCTAGAAACTCCAAAACTAGAGACTTTACAACTAGAAACTCCGCAACTAGAAACTCCACAACTAGAAACTCCACAGCTAGAAACTCCAAAACTTAAATTACCACAACTAGATACTACACAGCTACAAATTCCACAACTAGAAACTCCACAACTTGAAACTCCACTACTAGAAAACTCCACAACTAGAAACTCCACAGCTAGAAAATTCACTACTTGAAACACTACAACTAGATACTCCAAAACTACGAATTCCACAACAATAAACTCCAACACTAGAAACTCCTCAACTAGAAACTCCACAACTTGAAACACCACAACTAGATACTCTAGAAACTCCACAACTAGAAACTCCACAACTTGAAACTCCGCCACTACAAATTCCACAACTAGAAACTCCACAACTTGAAACCCAAAAAATAGATACTCCACATTTACGGACTTCAAAACTAGAAACTCCAACACTAGAAACACCACATTCAGAAACTCCGACCTGAAAACTCCGCAACTAGAAACTCCACAACTACAAACTCCACAACTAGAGACTCCACAACAAGAAACTCTACAGCTAGGAAGTCCGCAACTAGAAACTCTGCAACTAGAAACTCCACAACAAGGAACTCCGCAAGTAGAAACTGCACAGCTAGAAACTCCACAACTACAAACTCCACAACTAGAGACTCCACAACTAGAAACTTCACAACTACGAGCTCCACAACTACGAACCCCACAACTACAAACTCCACAACAAGAAACTCCACACCTAGAAACTCCACAACCAGAAACTCCGCAACTAGAAACTCCGCAACTAGAAATCCCACAACTAGAGACTCCACAACTAGAGACTTCACAACTAGAAACTCCGCAACTAGAAAATCCACAACTAGAAACTCCACAGCTAGAAACTCCACATTTTGAAACACCACAACTAGATACTCCACAACTACAAATTCCATAACTAGAAACTCCACAACTTGAAACTCAACAAATAGATACTCCACAACTATGGATTCCACAACTAGAAACTCTAACACTAGAAACTCCACAACCAGAAACTCCGCAACTAAAAACTCCGCAACTAGAAACTCCACAGCTAGAAAATCCACAGCTAGAAATTCCACAATTAGAAACTCCACAACTACAGACTCCGCAACTTTAAACTCCACAACTAGACAATCCGCAACTAGGAACTCTACAACTTCAAAATCCACAACTAAAAACTTCACAACTTAAAACTCCACAACTAGATACTCCACAACTACAAACTCCACAACTAGAAACTCCACAACTTGAAACTCCGCAACTAGAAACTCCGCCACTACAATCTCCACAACCGGAAAACTCCGCAACTAGAAACTCTGCGACTAGAAACTCCGCAACTAGAAACTCCAGAGCTAGAAACTCCACAACTACAAACTCCACAACTAGAGACTCCACAACTAGAAACTCCACAACTACGAGTCCCACAACTACGAATCCCACAACTACAAACTCAACAACTAGAAATTCCACAACTAGAAACTCAACAACTTTAGACTTCGCAACTAGAAACTCCACAACTAGAGACTCCACAACTAGGAACTCCACAACTAGAGACTCCACAACCAGAAACTCCACAGCTAGAAATTCCACAGCTTGAGACTTCGTATGTAGAGACTCGGCAACTAGAAACACAACAACTAGAAACTCCACAACGAGAAACTCCACAACTAGGAACTCCACAACTTGAAACACCACAACTAGATACTCCACAAAAACAAATTTCATAACTAGAAACTCCACAGCTAGAAAGTCCGCAACTAGAAACTCTGCAAGTAGAAACTCCGCAACTAGAAACTCCACAGCTAGAAAATCCACCACTAGAAACTCCACAACTAGCAACTCCACAACTACAGACTCCGCAAATAGAAAACTCCGCAACTAGAAACTCCCAACCAGACACTCCGCAACTAGGAACTCTACAACTTCAAAATCCACAACTAGAAACTCCCCAACTTGAAACACCACAACTAGATACTCCACAACTACAAACTCCACAACTAGAAACTCAGCAACTAGAAACTCCGCCACTAGAAACTCCACAACTATCAAACTCCGCAACTAGAAAATCTGCAACTAGAAACTCCGCAACTAGAAACTCCACAGCTAGAAACTTCACTACTTGAAACACCACAACTAGATACTCCACAACTACAAATTCCACAACTAGAAACTCCACAGCTAGGAAGTTCGCAACTAGAAACTCTGCAACTAGAAACTCCACAACTAGAAACTCCGCAACTAGAAACTCCACAGCTAGAAACTCCGCAACTAGAAACTCCACAGCTAGAAACTCCACAACTACAAACTCCACAACTAGAGACTCCACAACTAGAAACTTCACAACTACGAGCTCCACAACTACGAAACTAAACAACTAGAAACTCCACAACTAGAGATTCCACAACCAGAAACTCCACAGCTAGAAACTCCACAACTTGAGACTTCGCATTTAGAGACTCGGCAACTAGAAACTCAACAACTAGAAACTCCACAACTAGAAACTCCATAACTTGAAACACCACAACTAGATACTCCACAACTACAAATTTCACAACTAGAAACTCCACAACTAAAAACTCCGCAACTAGAAACTCCGCAACTAGAAACTCCGCCACTGCAATCTTCACAACTGGAAAACTATGCAACTAGAAACTCAGCAACTAGAAACTCCGATACTACAAACCCACAGCTGGAAACTCCACAACTACAAACTCCACAACTAGAGACTCCGCAACTAGAAACTCAACAACTACGAACTCCACAACTACGAACCCCAAAACTACGAACTCCACAACTAGAAACTCCACAACTACAAACTCCACAACTAGAGACTCCACAACCAGAAACTCCACCGCTAGAAACTCCACAACTAGAGACTTTACAACTAGAAACTCCGCAACTAGAAACTCCACAACTAGAAACTCCACAGCTAGAAACTCCAAAACTTAAATTACCACAACTAGATACTACACAACTACAAATTCCACAACTAGAAACTCCACAACTTGAAACTCCACTACTAGAAAGCTCCACAACTAGAAACTCCACAGCTAGAAACTTCACTACTTGAAACACTACAACAAGATACTCCAAAACTACGAATTCCACAACAATAAACTCCAACACTAGAAACTCCTCAACTAGAAACTCCACAACTTGAAACACCACAACTAGATACTCTAGAAACTCCACAACTAGAAACTCCACAACTTGAAACTCCGCCACTACAAATTCCACAACTAGAAACTCCACAACTTGAAACCCAACAAATAGATACTCCACAACTACGGACTCCAAAACTAGAAACTCCAACACTAGAAACTCCACATTCAGAAACTCCGACCTAAAAACTCCGCAACTAGAAACTCCACAACTACAAACTCCACAACTAGAGACTCCACAACAAGAAACTCTACAGCTAGGAAGTCCGCAACTAGAAACTGTGCAACTAGAAACTCCACAACTAGAAACTCCGCAACTAGAAACTCCACAGCTAGAAACTCCACAACTACAAACTCCACAACTAGAGACTCCACAACTAGAAACTTCACAACTACGAGCTCCACAACTACGAACCCCACAACTACGAACTCCACAACTAGAAACTAAACAACTAGAAACTCCACAACTTTAGACTTCGCAACTACAAACTCCACAACTAGAGACTCCACAACTAGAAACTCCGCAACTAGAGATTCCACAACCAGAAACTCCACAGCTAGAAACTCCACAACTTGAGACTTCGCATTTAGAGATTCGGCAACTAGAAACTCAACAACTAGAAACTCAACAACTAGAAACTCCACAACTAGAAACTCCACAACTAGAAACTCCACAACTAAAAACTCCGCAACTAGAAACTCCGCAACTAGAAACTCCACAGCTAGAAAGTCCGCAACTAGAAACTGCGCCACTGCAATCTTCACAACCGGAAAACTCTGCAACTAGAAACTCTGCAACTAGAAACTCCGCAACTATTAACTCCACAGCTAGAAACTCCACAACTACAAACTCCACAACTAGAGACTCCACAACTAGAAACTCCACAACTACGAACTCCACAACTACGAACCCCAAAACTACAAACTCCACAACAAGAAACTCCACAACTAGAAACTCCACAACTTTAGACTTCGCAAGTAGAAATCCACAACTAGAGACTCCACAACTAGGAACTCCACAACTAGAGACTCCACAACCAGAAACTCCACAGCTAGAAACTCCACAACTAGAGACTTTACAACTAGAAACTCCGCAACTAGAAACTCCACAACTAGAAACTCCACAGCTAGAACCTCCAAAACTTGAATTACCACAACTAGATACTACACAACTACAAATTCCACAACTAGAAACTCCACAACTTTAAACTCCACTACTAGAAAACCTCACAACTAGAAACTCCACAGTTAGATACTTCACTACTTGAAACACCACAACTAGATACTCCACAACTACAAATTCCGCAACTAGAAACTCCACGGCTAGAAAGTCCACAACTAGAATCTCTGCAACTAGAAACTCGACAACAAGAAACTGCACAGCTAGAAAATCTACCACTAGAAACTCCACAACTACAGACTCCACAACTACAGACTCCACAACTAGAAACTCCACAACTAAAAACTCCACAACCAGAAACTCCGCAACTAGAAATCCCACAACTAGAGACTCCACAACTAGAGACTTCACAACTAGAAACTCTGCAACTAGAAACTCCACAACTAGAAACTCCACAACTAGAAACTCCACAACTTGCAACCCCACAACTAGACACTCCACAACTACCAATTTCACAACTAGAAACTCCACAACTAAAACTCCGCAACTAGAAACTCCGCAACTAGAAACTCCACAGCTAGAAAGTCCGCAACTAGATACTCTGCAACTAGAAACTCCGCAACAAGAAACTCCACAGCTAGAAAATCCACCACTAGAAACTCCACAACTAGCAACACCACAACTACAGACTCCGCAACTAGAAAACTCCGCAACTAGAAACTCCCAACCAGACACTCCGCAACTAGGAACTCTACAACTTCAAAATCCACAACTAGAAACTCCCCATTTTGAAACTCCGCAACTAGATACTCCACATTTACAAACTCCACAACTAGAAACTCCTCAACTAGAACTCCACAACTTGAAACTCCACAACTAATAAACTCCGCAACTAGAAAATCTGCAACTAGAAACGCTGCAACTAGAAACTCCACAGCTAGAAACTTCACTACTTGAAACACCACAACTACATACTCCACAACTACGAATTCCACAACTAGAAACTCCACAGCTAGAAAGTTCGCAACTAGAAACTCTGCAACTAGAAACTCTACAACTAGAAACTGCACAGCTAGAAAATCTCCCACTAGAAACTCCACGACTACAGACTCCACAACTACAGACTTCACAACAAGAAACTCCACAACTAGAAACTCCACAACCAGAAAGTCCGCAACTAGAAATCCCACAACTAGAGACTCCATAACTAGAAACTCCACTACTAGAAAATTCCGCAACTAGAAACTCTGCAACTAGAAACTCCGCAACTAGAAACTCCACAGCTAGAAACTTCACTACTTGAAACACTACAACTTGATACTCCAAAACTACAAATTCTACAACAATAAACTCCAAAACTAGAAACTCCGCAACTAGATACTCTGCAACTAGAAACTCCGCAACTAGAAACTCCACAGCTAGAAAATCCACCACTAGAAACTCCACAACTATCAACACCACAACTACAGACTCCGCAACTAGAAAACTCCGCAACTAGAAACTCCCAACCAGACACTCCGCAACTAGGAACTCTATAACTTCAAAATCCACAACTAGAAACTCCGCAACTAGATACTCCACAACTACAAACTTCACAATCAGAAACTCCACAACTAGAAACTCCACAACTTGAAACTCCACAACTAATGAACTCCGCAACTAGAAATTCTGCAACTAGAAACTCTGCAACTAGAAACTCCACAGCTAGAAACTTCACTACTTGAAACACCACAACTAGATACTCCACAACTACGAATTCCACAACTAGAAACTCCACAGCTAGAAAGTTCGCAACTAGAAACTCTGCAACTAGAAACTCTACAACTAGAAACTGCACAGCTAGAAAATCTCCCACTAGAAACTCCACAACTACAGACTTCACAACAAGAAACTCCACATTTAGAAACTCCACAACCAGAAACTCCGCAAATAGAAACTCCGCAACTAGAAATCCCACAACTAGAGACTCCATGACTAGAAACTCCACTACTAGAAAACTCCGCAACTAGAAACTCTGCAACTAGAAACTCCGCAACTAGAAACTCCACAGCTAGAAACTTCACTACTTGAAACACTACAACTAGATACTCCAAAACTACGAATTCTACAACAATAAACTCCCAAACTAGAAACTCCGCAACTGGAAACTGCACAGCTAGAAACTCCTCAACTAGAAACTCCACAACTTGAAACACCACAACTAGATACTCCACAACTACGAACTCCAAAACTAGAAACTCCACAACTAAAAACTCCACAACCAGAAACTCCGCAACTAGAAACTCCGCAACTAGAAATCCCACAACTAGAGACTCCACAACTAGAGACTTCACAACTAGAAACTCCGCAACTAGAAAATCCACAACTAGAAACACCACAACTAGATACTCCACAACTACAAATTCCATAACTAGAAACTCCACAACTTGAAACTCAACAAATAGATACTCCACAACTATGGATTCCACAACTAGAAACTCTAACACTAGAAACTCCACAACCAGAAACTCCGCAACTAAAAACTCCGCAACTAGAAACTCCACAGCTAGAAAATCCACAGCTAGAAATTCCACAATTAGAAACTCCACAACTACAGACTCCGCAACTTTAAACTCCACAACTAGACAATCCCTAACTAGGAACTCTACAACTTCAAAATCCACAACTAAAAACTCCGCAACTAGAAACTCCGCCACTACAATCTCCACAACTGGAAAACTCCGCAACTAGAAACTCTGCAACTAGAAACTCCGCAACTAGAAACTCCAGAGCTAGAAACTCCACAACTACAAACTCCACAACTAGAGACTCCACAACTAGAAACTCCACAACTACGAGTCCCACAACTACGAATCCCACAACTACAAACTCAACAACTAGAAATTCCACAACTAGAAACTCAACAACTTTAGACTTCGCAACTAGAAACTCCACAACTAGAGACTCCACAACTAGGAACTCCACAACTAGAGACTCCACAACCAGAAACTCTACAGCTAGAAATTCCGCAGCTTGAGACTTCGTATGTAGAGACTCGGCAACTAGAAACACAACAACTAGAAACTCCAAAACGAGAAACTCCACAACTAGAAACTCCACAACTTGAAACACCACAACTAGATACTCCACAAAAACAAATTTCATAACTAGAAACTCCACAGCTAGAAAGTCCGAAACAAGAAACTCTGCAACTAGAAACTCCGCAACTAGAAACTCCACAGCTAGAAAATCTACCACTAGAAACTCCACAACTAGCAACTCCACAACTACAGACTCCGCAACTAGAAAACTCCGCAACTAGGAACTCTACAACTTCAAAATCCACAACTAGAAACTCCCCAACTTGAAACACCACAACTAGATACTCCACAACTACAAACTCCACAACTAGAAACTCCACAACTAGAAACTCCGCCACTAGAAACTCCACAACTATTAAACTCCGCAACTAGAAAATCTGCAACTAGAAACTCCGCAACTAGAAACTCCACAGCTAGAAACTTCACTACTTGAAACACCACAACTAGATACTCCACAACTACAAATTCCACAACTAGAAACTCCACAGCTAGGAAGTTCGCAACTAGAAACTCTGCAACTAGAAACTCCACAACTAGAAACTCCGCAACTAGAAACTCCACAGCTAGAAACTCCACAACTACAAACTCCACAACTAGAGACTCCACAACTAGAAACTTCACAACTACGAGCTCCACAACTACGAACCCCACAACTACAAACACCACAACTAGAAACTAAACAACTAGAAACTCCACAACTAGAGATTCCACAACCAGAAACTCCACAGCTAGAAACTCCACAACTTGAGACTTCGCATTTAGAGACTCGGCAACTAGAAACTCAACAACTAGAAACTCCACAACTAGAAACTCCATAACTTGAAACACCACAACTAGATACTCCACAACTACAAATTTCACAACTAGAAACTCCACAACTAAAAACTCGGCAACTAGAAACTCCGCAACTAGAAACTCCGCCACTGCAATCTTCACAACTGGAAAACTATGCAACTAGAAACTCAGCAACTAGATACTCCGCAACTACAAACTCCACAGCTAGAAACTCCACAACTACAAACTCCACAACTAGAGACTCCACAACTAGAAACTCCACAACTACGAACTCCACAACTACGAACCCCAAAACTACTAACTCCACAACTAGAAACTCCACAGCTAGAAACTTCAGAACTTTAGACTTCGCAACTAGAAATCCACAACTAGAGACTCCACAACTAGGAACTCCACAACTAGAGACTCCACAACCAGAAACTCCACAGCTAGAAACTCCACAACTAGAGACTTTACAACTAGAAACTCCGCAACTAGAAACTCCACAACTAGAAACCCCACAGCTAGAAAGTCCGCAACTAGAATTCTGCAACTAGAAACTCCGCAACTAGAAACTCCACAGCTAGAAAATCCACTACTAGAAACTCCACAACTAGCAACACCACAACTACAGACTCCGCAACTAGAAAACTCCGCAACTAGAAACTCCCCAACTTGAAACTCCGCAACTAGTTACTCTACAACTACAAACTCCACAACTAGAAACTCCTCAACTAGAAACTCCACAACATGAAACTCCACAACTAATAAACTCCGCAACTAGAAAATCTGCAACTAGAAACGCTGGAACTAGAAACTCCACAGCTAGAAACTTCACTACTTGAAACACCACAACTAGATACTCCACAACTACGAATTCCACAACTAGAAACTCCACAGCTAGAAAGTTCGCAACTAGAAACTCTGCAACTAGAAACTCTACAACTAGAAACTCCACAGCTAGAAAGTCCGCAACTAGAAACTCTGCAACTAGAAACTCCGCAAGTAGAAACTCCACAGCTAGAAAATCCACCACTAGAAACTCCACAACTAGCAACTCCCATCTAGACACTCCGCAACTAGGAACTCTACAACTTCAAAATCCACAACTAGAAACTCCACAACTTGAAACTCCACAACTAGATACTCCACAACTACAAACTCCACAACTTGAAACTCCGCAACTAGAAACTCCATAACTAGAAACTCCACTACTAGAAAACTCCGCAACTAGAAACTCTGCAACTAGAAACTCCGCAACTAGAAACTCCACAGCTAGAAACTTCACTACTTGAAACACCACAACTAGATACTCCAAAACTACGAATTCCACAACTAGAAACTTCGCAACTAGAAAATCCGCAACTAGAAACTCCGGAACTAGAAACTCCACATTTGGAACACCACAACTAGATACTCCACAACTACAAATTCCATAACTAGAAACTCCACAACTTGAAACTCAACAAATAGATACTCCACAACTATGGACTCCACAACTAGAAACTCTAACACTAGAAACTCCACAACCAGAAACTCCGCAACTAAAAACTCCGCAACTAGAAACTCCACAGCTAGAAAATCCACAGCTAGAAATTCCAAAACTAGAAACTCCACAACTACAGACTCCGCAACTATAAACTCCACAACTAGATAATCCTCAACTAGGAACTCTACAACTTCAAAATCCACAACTAGATACTCCACAACTACAAACTCTACAACTACAAACTCCACAACTACAAACTCCGCAACTACAAACTCCACAACTTGAAACTCCGCAACTAGAAACTCCGTAACTAGAAACTCCACTACTAGAAAACTCCGCAACTAGAAACTCTGCAACTAGAAACTCCACAACTAGAAACTCCTCAACTAGAAACTCCACAACTAGAAAATCCACCACTAGAAACTCCACAGCTAGAATTTCCACATTTGGAAACACCACAACTAGATACTCCACAACTACAAATTCCATAACTAGAAACTCCACAACTTGAAACTCAACAAATAGATACTCCACAACTATGGACTTCACAACTAGAAACTCTAACACTAGAAACTCCACAACCAGAAACTCCACAACCAGAAACTCCGCAACTAGAAACTCCGCAACTAGAAATCCCACAACTAGAGACTCCACAACTAGAGACTTCACAACTAGAAACTCCGCAACTAGAAAATCCACAACTAGGAACTCCACAGCTAGAAACTCCACATTTTGAAACACCACAACTAGATACTCCACAACTACAAATTCCATAACTAGAAACTCCACAACTTGAAACTCAACAAATAGATACTCCACAACTATGGACTCCAAAACTAGAAACTCTAACACTAGAAACTCCACAACCAGAAACTCCGCAACTAAAAACTCCGCCACTACAATCTCCACAACTGGAAAACTCCACAACTAGAAACTCAGCAACTAGAAACTCCGCAAATAGAAACTCCAGAGCTAGAAACTCCACAACTACAAACTCCACAACTAGAGACTCCACAACTAGAAACTCCACAACTACGAGTCCCACAACTACGAACCCCACAACTACAAACTCAACAACTATAAATTCCACAACTAGAAACTCAACAACTTTAGACTTCGCAACTAGGAACTCCACAAAGAGAGACTCCACAACTAGGAACTCCACAACTGGAGACTCCACAACCAGAAACTCCGCAGCTAGAAATTCCACAACTTGAAACACCACAACTAGATACTCCACAAAAACAAATTTCATAAGTAGAAACTCCACAGCTAGAAAGTCCACAACTAGAAACTCTGCAACTAGAAACTCCGCAACTAGAAACTCCACAGCTAGAAAATCCACCACTAGAAACTCCCCAACTAGAAACTCCCAACCAGACATTCCGCAACTAGGAACTCTACAACTTCCAAATCCACAACTATAAACTCCCCAACATGAAACACCACAACTAGATACTCCACAACTACAAACTCCACAACTAGAAACTCCGCCACTAGAAACTCCACAACTATTAAACTCCGCAGCTAGAAAATCTGCAACTAGAAACTCCGCAACTAGAAACTCCACAGCTAGAAACTTCAACACTTGAAACACCACAACTAGATACTCCACAACTACGAATTCCACAACTAGAAACTCCACAACTAGGAAGTCCGCAACTAGAAAATCTGCAACTGGAAACTCCACAACTAGAAACTGCACAGCTAGAAACTCTGCAACTAGAAACTCCGCAACTAGAAACTCCACAGCTAGAAAATCCACCACTAGAAACTCCCCAACTAGAAACTCCCAACCAGACATTCCGCAACTAGGAACTCTACAACTTCCAAATCCACAACTATAAACTCCCCAACATGAAACACCACAACTAGATACTCCACAACTACAAACTCCACAACTAGAAACTCCGCAACTAGAAACTCCGCCACTAGAAACTCCACAACTATTAAACTCCGCAGCTAGAAAATCTGCAACTAGAAACTCCGCAACTAGAAACTCCACAGCTAGAAACTTCACTACTTGAAACACCACAACTAGATACTCCACAACTACGAATTCCACAACTAGAAACTCCACAACTAGGAAGTCCGCAACTAGAAAATCTGCAACTGGAAACTCCACAACTAGAAACTGCACAGCTAGAAAATCCACCACTAAAAACTCCACAACTAGCTACTCCACAACTAAAGACTCCGGAACTAGAAAACTCCGCAACTAGAAACTCCCAACAAGACTTTCCGCAACAAGAAACTCCGCAACTAGAAACTCCACAACTTGAGACTTCGAAACTACAAACTCCACAACTAGAAAATCCACAACTAGAAACTCCACAACTAGAAACTCCACAAATAGAAACTCCGCTACTAGAAACTCCACAGCTAGAAAGTCCGCAACTAGAAACTCTGCAACTAGAAACTCCGCAACTAGAAACTCCACAGATAGAAAATCCACCACTAGAAACTCCACAACTAGCAACTCCCATCTAGACACTCCGCAACTAGGAACTCTACAACTTCAAAATCCACAACTAGAAACTCCACAACTTGAAACTCCACAACTAGATACTCCACAACTACAAACTCCACAACTTGAAACTCCGCAACTAGAAACTCCATAACTAGAAACTCCACTACTAGAAAACTCCGCAACTAGAAACTCTGCAACTAGAAACTCCGCAACTAGAAACTCCACAGCTAGAAACTTCACTACTTGAAACACCAAAACTAGATACTCAAAAACTACGAATTCCACAACTAGAAACTTCGCAACTAGAAAATCCGCAACTAGAAACTCCGGAACTAGAAACTCCACAACTAGAGACTCCATAACTAGGAACTCCACAACTAGAAACTCCACAACTACAGACTCCACAACTAGAAACTCCAAAACTAGAAACTCCACAACCAGAAACGCCACAACCAGAAACTCCGCAACTAGAAACTCCGCCACTAGAAGTCCCACAACTAGAGACTCCACAACTAGAGACTTCACAACTAGAAACTCCGCAACTAGAAAATCCACAACTAGAAACTCCACAGCTAGAAACTCCACATTTTGAAACACCACAACTAGATACTCCACAACTACAAATTCCATAACTAGAAACTCCACAACTTGAAACTCAACAAATAGATACTCCACAACTATGGACTCCACAACTAAAAACTCTAACACTAGAAACTCCACAACCAGAAACTCCGCAACTAAAAACTCCGCAACTAGAAACTCCACAGCTAGAAAATCCACAGCTAGAAATTCCAAAACTAGAAACTCCACAACTACAGACTCCGCAACTATAAACTCCACAACTAGATAATCCTCAACTAGGAACTCTACAACTTCAAAATCCACAACTAAAAACTTCACAACTTGAAACTCCACAACTAGATACTCCACAACTACAAACTCCACAACTACAAACTCCACAACTTGAAACTCCGCAACTAGAAACTCCGTAACTAGAAACTCCACTACTAGAAAACTCCGCAACTAGAAACTCTGCAACTAGAAACTCCACAACTAGAGACTCCATAACTAGGAACTCCACAACTAGAAACTCCACAACTACAGACTCCACAACTACAGACTCCACAACTAGAAACTCCACAACTAGAAACTCCACAACCAGAAACTCCGCTACTAAAAACTCCGCAACTAGAAATCCCACAACTAGAGACTCCACAACTAGAGACTTCACAACTAGAAACTCCGCAACTAGAAAATCCACAACTAGGAACTCCACAGCTAGAAACTCCACATTTTGAAACACCACAACTAGATACTCCACAACTACAAATTCCATAACTAGAAACTCCACAACTTGAAACTCAACAAATAGATACTCCACAACTATGGACTCCAAAACTAGAAACTCTAACACTAGAAACTCCACAACCAGAAACTCCGCAACTAAAAACTCCGCCACTACAATCTCCACAACTGGAAAACTCCACAACTAGAAACTCTGCAACTAGAAACTCCGCAAATAGAAACTCCAGAGCTAGAAACTCCACAACTACAAACTCCACAACTAGAGACTCCACAACTAGAAACTCCACAACTACGAGTCCCACAACTACGAACCCCACAACTACAAACTCAACAACTATAAATTCCACAACTAGAAACTCAACAACTTTAGACTTCGCAACTAGAAACTCCACAAATAGAGACTCCACAACTAGGAACTCCACAACTAGACTCCACAACCAGAAACTCCACAGCTAGAAATTCCACAGCTTGAGACTTCGTATGTAGAGACTCGGCAACTAGAAACACAACAACTAGAAACTCCACAACGAGAAACTCCACAACTAGAAACTCCACAACTTGAAACACCACAACTAGATACTCCACAAAAACAAATTTCATAACTAGAAACTCCACAGCTAGAAAGTCCGCAACTAGAAACTCTGCAACTAGAAACTCCGCAACTAGAAACTCCACAGCTAGAAAATCCATCACTAGAAACTCCACAACTAGCAACTCCACAACTAGAGACTCCGCAACTAGAAAACTCCGCAACTAGAAACTCCCAACCAGACATTCCGCAACTAGGAACTCTACAACTTCCAAATCCACAACTATAAACTCCCCAACTTGAAACACCACAACTAGATACTCCACAACTACAAACTCCACAACTAGAAACTCCGCAACTAGAAACTCCGCCACTAGAAACTCCACAACTATTAAACTCCGCAGCTAGAACATCTGCAACTAGAAACTCCGCAACTAGAAACTCCACAGCTAGAAACTTCACTACTTGAAACACCACAACTAGATACTCCACAACTACGAATTCCACAACTAGAAACTCCACAACTAGGAAGTCCGCAACTAGAAAATCTGCAACTGGAAACTCCACAACTAGAAACTGCACAGCTAGAAAATCCACCACTAAAAACTCCACAACTAGCTACTCCACAACTAAAGACTCCGGAACTAGAAAACTCCGCAACTAGAAACTCCCAACAAGACTTTCCGCAACAAGAAACTCCGCAACTAGAAACTCCACAACTTGAGACTTCGAAACTACAAACTCCACAACTAGAAACTCCACAACTAGAAACTCCACAACTAGAAACTCCACAACTAGAAACTCCGCAACTAGAAACTCCACAGCTAGAAAGTCCGCAACTAGAAACTCTGCAACTAGAAACTCCGCAACTAGAAACTCCACAGCTAGAAAATCCACCACTAGAAACTCCACAACTAGCAACTCCCATCTAGACACTCCGAAACTAGGAACTCTACAACTTCAAAATCCCCAACTAGAAACTCCACAACTTGAAACTCCACAACTAGATACTCCTCAACTACAAACTCCACAACTTGAAACTCCGCAACTAGAAACTCCATAACTAGAAACTCCACTACTAGAAAACTCCGCAACTAGAAACTCTGCAACTAGAAACTCCGCAACTAGAAACTCCACAGCTAGAAACTTCACTACTTGAAACACCACAACTAGATACTCCAAAACTACGAATTCCAAAACTAGAAACTTCGCAACTAGAAAATCCGCCACTAGAAACTCCGGAACTAGAAACTCCACAACTAGAGACTCCATAACTAGGAACTCCACAACTAGAAACTCCACAACTACAGACTCCACAACTAGAAACTCCACAACTAGAAACTCAACAACCAGAAACGCCACAACCAGAAACTCCGCAACTAGAAACTCCGCAACTAGAAGTCCCACAACTAGAGACTCCACAACTAGAGACTTCACAACTAGAAACTCCGCAACTAGAAAATCCACAACTAGAAACTCCACAGCTAGAAACTCCACATTTTGAAACACCACAACTAGATACTCCACAACTACAAATTCCATAACTAGAAACTCCACAACTTGAAACTCAACAAATAGATACTCCACAACTATGGACTCCACAACTAAAAACTCTAACACTAGAAACTCCACAACCAGAAACTCCGCAACTAAAAACTCCGCAACTAGAAACTCCACAGCTAGAAAATCCACAGCTAGAAATTCCAAAACTAGAAACTCCACAACTACAGACTCCGCAACTATAAACTCCACAACTAGATAATCCTCAACTAGGAACTCTACAACTTCAAAATCCACAACTAAAAACTTCACAACTTGAAACTCCACAACTTGAAACTCCACAACTAGATACTCCACAACTAAAAACTCCACAACTACAAACTCCACAACTTGAAACTCCGCAACTAGAAACTCCGTAACTAGAAACTCCACTACTAGAAAACTCCGCAACTAGAAACTCTGCAACTAGAAACTCCACAACTAGAAACTCCTCAACTAGAAACTCCACAACTTGAAACACCACAACTAGATACTCCACAACTACAAACTCCACAACTTGAAACTCCGCAACTAGAAACTCCACAACTAGAGACTCCATAACTAGGAACTCCACAACTAGAAACTCCACAACTACAGACTCCACAACTACAGACTCCACAACTAGAAACTCCACAACCAGAAACTCCGCAACTAGAAACTCCGCAACTAGAAATCCCACAACTAGAGACTCCACAACTAGAGACTTCACAACTAGAAACTCCGCAACTAGAAAATCCACAACTAGAAACTCCACAGCTAGAAACTCCACATTTTGAAACACCACAACTAGATACTCCACAACTACAAATTCCATAACTAGAAACTCCACAACTTGAAACTCAACAAATAGATACTCCACAACTATGGACTTCACAACTAGAAACTCTAACACTACAAACTCCACAACCAGAAACTCCACAACCAGAAACTCCGCAACTAGAAACTCCGCAACTAGAAATCCCACAACTAGAGACTCCACAACTAGAGACTTTACAACTAGAAACTCCGCAACTAGAAAATCCACAACTAGAAACTCCACAGCTAGAAACTCCACATTTGGAAACACCACAACTAGATACTCCACAACTACAAATTCCATAACTAGAAACTCCACAACTTGAAACTCAACAAATAGATACTCCACAACTATGGACTTCACAACTAGAAACTCTAACACTAGAAACTCCACAACCAGAAACTCCGCAACTAGAAACTCCGCAACTAGAAATCCCACAACTAGAGACTCCACAACTAGAGACTTCACAACTAGAAACTCCGCAACTAGAAAATCCACAACTAGGAACTCCACAGCTAGAAACTCCACATTTTGAAACACCACAACTAGATACTCCACAACTACAAATTCCATAACTAGAAACTCCACAACTTGAAACTCAACAAATAGATACTCCACAACTATGGACTCCAAAACTAGAAACTCTAACACTAGAAACTCCACAACCAGAAACTCCGCAACTAAAAACTCCGCCACTACAATCTCCACAACTGGAAAACTCCACAACTAGAAACTCTGCAACTAGAAACTCCGCAAATAGAAACTCCAGAGCTAGAAACTCCACAACTACAAACTCCACAACTAGAGACTCCACAACTAGAAACTCCACAACTACGAGTCCCACAACTACGAACCCCACAACTACAAACTCAACAACTATAAATTCCACAACTAGAAACTCAAGAACTTTAGACTTCGCAACTAGAAACTCCACAAATAGAGACTCCACAACTAGGAACTCCACAACTAGAGACTCAACAACCAGAAACTCCACAGCTAGAAATTCCACAACTTGAAACACCACAACTAGATACTCCACAAAAACAAATTTCATAACTAGAAACTCCACAGCTATAAAGTCCACAGCTAGAAACTCTGCAACTAGAAACTCCGCAACTAGAAACTCCACAGCTAGAAAATCCACCACTAGAAACTCCCCAACTAGAAACTCCCAACCAGACATTCCGCAACTAGGAACTCTACAACTTCCAAATCCACAACTATAAACTCCCCAACATGAAACACCACAACTAGATACTCCACAACTACAAACTCCACAACTAGAAACTCCGCAACTAGAAACTTCGCCACTAGAAACTCCACAACTATTAAACTCCGCAGCTAGAAAATCTGCAACTAGAAACTCCGCAACTAGAAACTCCACAGCTAGAAACTTCAACACTTGAAACACCACAACTAGATACTCCACAACTACGAATTCCACAACTAGAAACTCCACAACTAGGAAGTCCGCAACTAGAAAATCTGCAACTGGAAACTCCACAACTAGAAACTGCACAGCTAGAAACTCTGCAACTAGAAACTCCGCAACTAGAAACTCCACAGCTAGAAAATCCACCACTAGAAACTCCCCAACTAGAAACTCCCAACCAGACATTCCGCAACTAGGAACTCTACAACTTCCAAATCCACAACTATAAACTCCCCAACATGAAACACCACAACTAGATACTCCACAACTACAAACTCCACAACTAGAAACTCCGCAACTAGAAACTCCGCCACTAGAAACTCCACAACTATTAAACTCCGCAGCTAGAAAATCTGCAACTAGAAACTCCGCAACTAGAAACTCCACAGCTAGAAACTTCACTACTTGAAACACCACAACTAGATACTCCACAACTACGAATTCCACAACTAGAAACTCCACAACTAGGAAGTCCGCAACTAGAAAATCTGCAACTGGAAACTCCACAACTAGAAACTGCACAGCTAGAAAATCCACCACTAAAAACTCCACAACTAGCTACTCCACAACTAAAGACTCCGGAACTAGAAAACTCCGCAACTAGAAACTCCCAACAAGACTTTCCGCAACAAGAAACTCCGCAACTAGAAACTCCACAACTTGAGACTTCGAAACTACAAACTCCACAACTAGAAACTCCACAACTAGAAACTCCACAACTAGAAACTCCACAAATAGAAACTCCGCAACTAGAAACTCCACAGCTAGAAAGTCCGCAACTAGAAACTCTGCAACTAGAAACTCCGCAACTAGAAACTCCACAGATAGAAAATCCACCACTAGAAACTCCACAACTAGCAACTCCCATCTAGACACTCCGCAACTAGGAACTCTACAACTTCAAAATCCACAACTAGAAACTCCACAACTTGAAACTCCACAACTAGATACTCCACAACTACAAACTCCACAACTTGAAACTCCGCAACTAGAAACTCCATAACTAGAAACTCCACTACTAGAAAACTCCGCAACTAGAAACTCTGCAACTAGAAACTCCGCAACTAGAAACTCCACAGCTAGAAACTTCACTACTTGAAACACCACAACTAGATACTCCAAAACTACGAATTCCACAACTAGAAACTTCGCAACTAGAAAATCCGCAACTAGAAACTCCGGAACTAGAAACTCCACAACTAGAGACTCCATAACTAGGAACTCCACAACTAGAAACTCCACAATTACAGACTCCACAACTAGAAACTCCACAACTAGAAACTCCACAACCAGAAACGCCACAACCAGAAACTCCGCAACTAGAAACTCCGCCACTAGAAGTCCCACAACTAGAGACTCCACAACTAGAGACTTCACAACTAGAAACTCCGCAACTAGAAAATCCACAACTAGAAACTCCACAGCTAGAAACTCCACATTTTGAAACACCACAACTAGATACTCCACAACTACAAATTCCATAACTAGAAACTCCACAACTTGAAACTCAACAAATAGATACTCCACAACTATGGACTCCACAACTAAAAACTCTAACACTAGAAACTCCACAACCAGAAACTCCGCAACTAAAAACTCCGCAACTAGAAACTCCACAGCTAGAAAATCCACAGCTAGAAATTCCAAAACTAGAAACTCCACAACTACAGACTCCGCAACTATAAACTCCACAACTAGATAATCCTCAACTAGGAACTCTACAACTTCAAAATCCACAACTAAAAACTTCACAACTTGAAACTCCACAACTAGATACTCCACAACTACAAACTCCACAACTACAAACTCCACAACTTGAAACTCCGCAACTAGAAACTCCGTAACTAGAAACTCCACTACTAGAAAACTCCGCAACTAGAAACTCTGCAACTAGAAACTCCACAACTAGAAACTCCTCAACTAGAAACTCCACAACTTGAAACACCACAACTAGATACTCCACAACTACAAACTCCACAACTAGAAACTCCACAACTAAAAACTCCACAACTTGAAACTCCGCAACTAGAAACTCCACAACTAGAGATTCCATAACTAGGAACTCCACAACTAGAAACTCCACAACTACAGACTCCACAACTACAGACTCCACAACTAGAAACTCCACAACTAGAAACTCCACAACCAGAAACTCCGCTACTAAAAACTCCGCAACTAGAAATCCCACAACTAGAGACTCCACAACTAGAGACTTCACAACTAGAAACTCCGCAACTAGAAAATCCACAACTAGGAACTCCACAGCTAGAAACTCCACATTATGAAACACCACAACTAGATACTCCACAACTACAAATTCCATAACTAGAAACTCCACAACTTGAAACTCAACAAATAGATACTCCAAAACTATGGACTCCAAAACTAGAAACTCTAACACTAGAAACTCCACAACCAGAAACTCCGCAACTAAAAACTCCGCCACTACAATCTCCACAACTGGAAAACTCCACAACTAGAAACTCTGCAACTAGAAACTCCGCAAATAGAAACTCCAGAGCTAGAAACTCCACAACTACAAACTCCACAACTAGAGACTCCACAACTAGAAACTCCACAACTACGAGTCCCACAACTACGAACCCCACAACTACAAACTCAACAACTATAAATTCCACAACTAGAAACTCAACAACTTTAGACTTCGCAACTAGAAACTCCACAAATAGAGACTCCACAACTAGGAACTCCACAACTAGAGACTCCACAACCAGAAACTCTACAGCTAGAAATTCCACAGCTTGAGACTTCGTATGTAGAGACTCGGCAACTAGAAACACAACAACTAAAAACTCCACAACGAGAAACTCCACAACTAGAAACTCCACAACTTGAAACACCACAACTAGATACTCCACAAAAACAAATTTCATAACTAGAAACTCCACAGCTAGAAAGTCCGCAACTAGAAACTCTGCAACTAGAAACTCCGCAACTAGAAACTCCACAGCTAGAAAATCCACCACTAGAAACTCCACAACTAGCAACTCCACAACTAGAGACTCCGCAACTAGAAAACTCCGCAACTAGAAACTCCCAACCAGACATTCCGCAACTAGGAACTCTACAACTTCCAAATCCACAACTATAAACTCCCCAACTTGAAACACCACAACTAGATACTCCACAACTACAAACTCCACAACTAGAAACTCCGCAACTAGAAACTCCGCCACTAGAAACTCCACAACTATTAAACTCCGCAGCTAGAACATCTGCAACTAGAAACTCCGCAACTAGAAACTCCACAGCTAGAAACTTCACTACTTGAAACACCACAACTAGATACTCCAAAACTACGAATTCCACAACTAGAATTTTCGCAACTAGAAAATCCGCCACTAGAAACTCCGGAACTAGAAACTCCACAACTAGAGACTCCATAACTAGGAACTCCACAACTAGAAACTCCACAACTACAGACTCCACAACTACAAACTCCACAACTACAAACTCCACAACTTGAAACTCCGCAACTAGAAACTCCGTAACTAGAAACTCCACTACTAGAAAACTCCGCAACTAGAAACTCTGCAACTAGAAACTCCACAACTAGAAACTCCTCAACTAGAAACTCCACAACTTGAAACACCACAACTAGATACTCCACAACTACAAACTCCACAACTAGAAACTCCACAACTAAAAACTCCACAACTTGAAACTCCGCAACTAGAAACTCCACAACTAGAGACTCCATAACTAGGAACTCCACAACTAGAAACTCCACAACTACAGACTCCACAACTACAGACTCCACAACTAGAAACTCCACAACTAGAAACTCCACAACCAGAAACTCCGCTACTAAAAACTCCGCAACTAGAAATCCCACAACTAGAGACTCCACAACTAGAGACTTCACAACTAGAAACTCCGCAACTAGAAAATCCGCAACTAGGAACTCCACAGCTAGAAACTCCACATTTTGAAACACCACAACTAGATACTCCACAACTACAAATTCCATAACTAGAAACTCCACAACTTGAAACTCAACAAATAGATACTCCACAACTATGGACTCCAAAACTAGAAACTCTAACACTAGAAACTCCACAACCAGAAACTCCGCAACTAAAAACTCCGCCACTACAATCTCCACAACTGGAAAACTCCACAACTAGAAACTCTGCAACTAGAAACTCCGCAAATAGAAACTCCAGAGCTAGAAACTCCACAACTACAAACTCCACAACTAGAGACTCCAAACTAGAAACTCCACAACTACGAGTCCCACAACTACGAACCCCACAACTACAAACTCAACAACTATAAATTCCACAACTAGAAACTCAACAACTTTAGACTTCGCAACTAGAAACTCCACAAATAGAGACTCCACAACTAGGAACTCCACAACTAGAGACTCCACAACCAGAAACTCCACAGCTAGAAATTCCACAGCTTGAGACTTCGTATGTAGAGACTCGGCAACTAGAAACACAACAACTAGAAACTCCACAACGAGAAACTCCACAACTAGAAACTCCACAACTTGAAACACCACAACTAGATACTCCACAAAAACAAATTTCATAACTAGAAACTCCACAGCTAGAAAGTCCGCAACTAGAAACTCTGCAACTAGAAACTCCGCAACTAGAAACTCCACAGCTAGAAAATCCACCACTAGAAACTCCACAACTAGCAACTCCACAACTAGAGACTCCGCAACTAGAAAACTCCGAACTAGAAACTCCCAACCAGACATTCCGCAACTAGGAACTCTACAACTTCCAAATCCACAACTATAAACTCCCCAACTTGAAACACCACAACTAGATACTCCACAACTACAAACTCCACAACTAGAAACTCCGCAACTAGAAACTCCGCCACTAGAAACTCCACAACTATTAAACTCCGCAGCTAGAACATCTGCAACTAGAAACTCCGCAACTAGAAACTCCACAGCTAGAAACTTCACTACTTGAAACACCACAACTAGATACTCCACAACTACGAATTCCACAACTAGAAACTCCACAACTAGGAAGTCCGCAACTAGAAAATCTGCAACTGGAAACTCCACAACTAGAAACTGCACAGCTAGAAAATCCACCACTAAAAACTCCACAACTAGCTACTCCACAACTAAAGACTCCGGAACTAGAAAACTCCGCAACTAGAAACTCCCAACAAGACTTTCCGCAACAAGAAACTCCGCAACTAGAAACTCCACAACTTGAGACTTCGAAACTACAAACTCCACAACTAGAAACTCCACAACTAGAAACTCCACAACTAGAAACTCCACAACTAGAAACTCCGCAACTAGAAACTCCACAGCTAGAAAGTCCGCAACTAGAAACTCTGCAACTAGAAACTCCGCAACTAGAAACTCCACAGCTAGAAAATCCACCACTAGAAACTCCACAACTAGCAACTCCCATCTAGACACTCCGAAACTAGGAACTCTACAACTTCAAAATCCCCAACTAGAAACTCCACAACTTGAAACACCACAACTAGATACTCCTCAACTACAAACTCCACAACTTGAAACTCCGCAACTAGAAACTCCATAACTAGAAACTCCACTACTAGAAAACTCCGCAACTAGAAACTCCGCAACTAGAAACTCCACAGCTAGAAACTTCACTACTTGAAACACCACAACTAGATACTCCAAAACTACGAATTCCACAACTAGAAACTTCGCAACTAGAAAATCCGCCACTAGAAACTCCGGAACTAGAAACTCCACAACTAGAGACTCCATAACTAGGAACTCCACAACTAGAAACTCCACAACTACAGACTCCACAACTAGAAACTCCACAACTAGAAACTCAACAACCAGAAACGCCACAACCAGAAACTCCGCAACTAGAAACTCCGCAACTAGAAGTCCCACAACTAGAGACTCCACAACTAGAGACTTCACAACTAGAAACTCCGCAACTAGAAAATCCACAACTAGAAACTCCACAGCTAGAAACTCCACATTTTGAAACACCACAACTAGATACTCCACAACTACAAATTCCATAACTAGAAACTCCACAACTTGAAACTCAACAAATAGATACTCCACAACTAGGGACTCCACAACTAAAAACTCTAACACTAGAAACTCCACAACCAGAAACTCCGCTACTAAAAACTCCGCAACTAGAAACTCCACAGCTAGAAAATCCACAGCTAGAAATTTCAAAACTAGAAACTCCACAACTACAGACTCCGCAACTATAAACTCCACAACTAGATAATCCTCAACTAGGAACTCTACAACTTCAAAATCCACAACTAAAAACTTCACAACTTGAAACTCCACAACTTGAAACTCCACAACTAGGTACTCCACAACTACAAACTCCACAACTACAAACTCCACAACTTGAAACTCCGCAACTAGAAACTCCGTAACTAGAAACTCCACTACTAGAAAACTCCGCAACTAGAAACTCTGCAACTAGAAACTCCACAACTAGAAACTCCTCAACTAGAAACTCCACAACTTGAAACACCACAACTAGATACTCCACAACTACAAACTCCACAACTTGAAACTCCGCAACTACAAACTCCACAACTAGAGACTCCATAACTAGGAACTCCACAACTAGAAACTCCACAACTACAGACTCCACAACTACAGACTCCACAACTAGAAACTCCACAACCAGAAACTCCGCAACTAGAAACTCCGCAAATAGAAATCCCACAACTAGAGACTCCACAACTAGAGACTTCACAACTAGAAACTCCGCAACTAGAAAATCCACAACTAGAAACTCCACAGCTAGAAACTCTACAACTAGGAACTCCACAGCTAGAAACTCCACATTTTGAAACACCACAACTAGATACTCCACAACTACAAATTCCATAACTAGAAACTCCACAACTTGAAACTCAACAAATAGATACTCCACAACTATGGACTCCAAAACTAGAAACTCTAACACTAGAAACTCCACAACCAGAAACTCCGCAACTAAAAACTCCGCCACTACAATCTCCACAACTGGAAAACTCCACAACTAGAAACTCTGCAACTAGAAACTCCGCAAATAGAAACTCCAGAGCTAGAAACTCCACAACTACAAACTCCACAACTAGAGACTCCAAACTAGAAACTCCACAACTACGAGTCCCACAACTACGAACCCCACAACTACAAACTCAACAACTATAAATTCCACAACTAGAAACTCAACAACTTTAGACTTCGCAACTAGAAACTCCACAAAAAGAGACTCCACAACTAGGAACTCCACAACTAGAGACTCCACAACCAGAAACTCCACAGCTAGAAATTCCACAGCTTGAGACTTCGTATGTAGAGACTCGGCAACTAGAAACACAACAACTAGAAACTCCACAACGAGAAACTCCTCAACTAGAAACTCCACAACTTGAAACACCACAACAAGATACTCCACAAAAACAAATTTCATAACTAGAAACTCCACAGCTAGAAAGTCCGCAACTAGAAACTCTGCAACTAGAAACTCCGCAACTAGAAACTCCACAGCTAGAAAATCCACCACTAGAAACTCCACAACTAGCAACTCCACAACTAGAGACTCCGCAACTAGAAAACTCCGCAACTAGAAACTCCCAACCAGACATTCCGCAACTAGGAACTCTACAACTTCCAAATCCACAACTATAAACTCCCCAACTTGAAACACCACAACTAGATACTCCACAACTACAAACTCCACAACTAGAAACTCCGCAACTAGAAACTCCGCCACTAGAAACTCCACAACTATTAAACTCCGCAGCTAGAACATCTGCAACTAGAAACTCCGCAACTAGAAACTCCACAGCTAGAAACTTCACTACTTGAAACACCACAACTAGATACTCCACAACTACGAATTCCACAACTAGAAACTCCACAACTAGGAAGTCCGCAACTAGAAAATCTGCAACTGGAAATTCCACAACTAGAAACTGCACAGCTAGAAAATCCACCACTAAAAACTCCACAACTAGCTACTCCACAACTAAAGACTCCGGAACTAGAAAACTCCGCAACTAGAAACTCCCAACAAGACTTTCCGCAACAAGAAACTCCGCAACTAGAAACTCCACAACTTGAGACTTCGAAACTACAAACTCCACAACTAGAAACTCCACAACTAGAAACTCCACAACTAGAAACTCCACAACTAGAAACTCCGCAACTAGAAACTCCACAGCTAGAAAGTCCGCAACTAGAAACTCTGCAACTAGAAACTCCGCAACTAGAAACTCCACAGCTAGAAAATCCACCACTAGAAACTCCACAACTAGCAACTCCCATCTAGACACTCCGAAACTAGGAACTCTACAACTTCAAAATCCCCAACTAGAAACTCCACAACTTGAAACTCCACAACTATATACTCCTCAACTACAAACTCCACAACTTGAAACTCCACAACTAAAAGCTCCACAACTTTAGACTTCGCAACTAGAAACTCCACAACTACAGACTCCACAACTAGGAACACCACAACTAGAGACTCCACAACCAGAAACTCCACAGCTAGAAATTCCACAGCTTGAGACTTCTTATGTAGAGACTCGGCAACTAGAAACACAACAACTAGAAACTCCACAACGAGAAACTCCACAACTAGAAACTCCACAACTTGAAACACCACAACTAGATACTCCACAAAAACAAATTTCATAACTAGAAACTCCACAGCTAGAAAGTCCGCAACTAGAAACTCTGCAAATAGAAACTCCGCAACTAGAAACTCCACAGCTAGAAACTTCACTACTTGAAACACCACAACTAGATACTCCACAACTACGAATTCCACAACTAGAAACTCCACAACTAGGAAGTCCGCAACTAGAAAATCTGCAACTGGAAACTCCACAACTAGAAACTGCACAGCTAGAAAATCCACCACTAAAAACTCCACAACTAGCTACTCCACAACTAAAGACTCCGGAACTAGAAAACTCCGCAACTAGAAACTCCCAACAAGACTTTCCGCAACAAGAAACTCCGCAACTAGAAACTCCACAACTTGAGACTTCGAAACTACAAACTCCACAACTAGAAACTCCACAACTAGAAACTCCACAACTAGAAACTCCACAACTAGAAACTCCGCAACTAGAAACTCCACAGCTAGAAAGTCCGCAACTAGAAACTCTGCAACTAGAAACTCCACAACTAGCAACTCCACAACTAGAGACTCCGCAACTAGAAAACTCCGCAACTAGAAACTCCCAACCAGACATTCCGCAACTAGGAACTCTACAACTTCAAAATCCCCAACTAGAAACTCCACAACTTGAAACTCCACAACTAGATACTCCTCAACTACAAACTCCACAACTTGAAACTCCGCAACTAGAAACTCCATAACTAGAAACTCCACTACTAGAAAACTCCGCAACTAGAAACTCCGCAACTAGAAACTCCACAGCTAGAAACTTCACTACTTGAAACACCACAACTAGATACTCCAAAACTACGAATTCCACAACTAGAAACTTCGCAACTAGAAAATCCGCCACTAGAAACTCCGGAACTAGAAACTCCACAACTAGAGACTCCATAACTAGAAACTGCACAGCTAGAAAATCCACCACTAAAAACTCCACAACTAGCTACTCCACAACTAAAGACTCCGGAACTAGAAAACTCCGCAACTAGAAACTCCCAACAAGACTTTCCGCAACAAGAAACTCCGCAACTAGAAACTCCACAACTTGAGACTTCGAAACTACAAACTCCACAACTAGAAACTCCACAACTAGAAACTCCACAACTAGAAACTCCACAACTAGAAACTCCGCAACTAGAAACTCCACAGCTAGAAAGTCCGCAACTAGAAACTCTGCAACTAGAAACTCCGCAACTAGAAACTCCACAGCTAGAAAATCCACCACTAGAAACTCCACAACTAGCAACTCCCATCTAGACACTCCGAAACTAGGAACTCTACAACTTCAAAATCCCCAACTAGAAACTCCACAACTTGAAACTCCACAACTAGATACTCCTCAACTACAAACTCCACAACTTGAAACTCCGCAACTAGAAACTCCATAACTAGAAACTCCACTACTAGAAAACTCCGCAACTAGAAACTCTGCAACTAGAAACTCCGCAACTAGAAACTCCACAGCTAGAAACTTCACTACTTGAAACACCACAACTAGATACTCCAAAACTACGAATTCCAAAACTAGAAACTTCGCAACTAGAAAATCCGCCACTAGAAACTCCGGAACTAGAAACTCCACAACTAGAGACTCCATAACTAGGAACTCCACAACTAGAAACTCCACAACTACAGACTCCACAACTAGAAACTCCACAACTAGAAACTCAACAACCAGAAACGCCACAACCAGAAACTCCGCAACTAGAAACTCCGCAACTAGAAGTCCCACAACTAGAGACTCCACAACTAGAGACTTCACAACTAGAAACTCCGCAACTAGAAAATCCACAACTAGAAACTCCACAGCTAGAAACTCCACATTTTGAAACACCACAACTAGATACTCCACAACTACAAATTCCATAACTAGAAACTCCACAACTTGAAACTCAACAAATAGATACTCCACAACTATGGACTCCACAACTAAAAACTCTAACACTAGAAACTCCACAACCAGAAACTCCGCAACTAAAAACTCCGCAACTAGAAACTCCACAGCTAGAAAATCCACAGCTAGAAATTCCAAAACTAGAAACTCCACAACTACAGACTCCGCAACTATAAACTCCACAACTAGATAATCCTCAACTAGGAACTCTACAACTTCAAAATCCACAACTAAAAACTTCACAACTTGAAACTCCACAACTTGAAACTCCACAACTAGATACTCCACAACTAAAAACTCCACAACTACAAACTCCACAACTTGAAACTCCGCAACTAGAAACTCCGTAACTAGAAACTCCACTACTAGAAAACTCCGCAACTAGAAACTCTGCAACTAGAAACTCCACAACTAGAAACTCCTCAACTAGAAACTCCACAACTTGAAACACCACAACTAGATACTCCACAACTACAAACTCCACAACTTGAAACTCCGCAACTAGAAACTCCACAACTAGAGACTCCATAACTAGGAACTCCACAACTAGAAACTCCACAACTACAGACTCCACAACTACAGACTCCACAACTAGAAACTCCACAACCAGAAACTCCGCAACTAGAAACTCCGCAACTAGAAATCCCACAACTAGAGACTCCACAACTAGAGACTTCACAACTAGAAACTCCGCAACTAGAAAATCCACAACTAGAAACTCCACAGCTAGAAACTCCACATTTTGAAACACCACAACTAGATACTCCACAACTACAAATTCCATAACTAGAAACTCCACAACTTGAAACTCAACAAATAGATACTCCACAACTATGGACTTCACAACTAGAAACTCTAACACTACAAACTCCACAACCAGAAACTCCACAACCAGAAACTCCGCAACTAGAAACTCCGCAACTAGAAATCCCACAACTAGAGACTCCACAACTAGAGACTTTACAACTAGAAACTCCGCAACTAGAAAATCCACAACTAGAAACTCCACAGCTAGAAACTCCACATTTGGAAACACCACAACTAGATACTCCACAACTACAAATTCCATAACTAGAAACTCCACAACTTGAAACTCAACAAATAGATACTCCACAACTATGGACTTCACAACTAGAAACTCTAACACTAGAAACTCCACAACCAGAAACTCCGCAACTAGAAACTCCGCAACTAGAAATCCCACAACTAGAGACTCCACAACTAGAGACTTCACAACTAGAAACTCCGCAACTAGAAAATCCACAACTAGGAACTCCACAGCTAGAAACTCCACATTTTGAAACACCACAACTAGATACTCCACAACTACAAATTCCATAACTAGAAACTCCACAACTTGAAACTCAACAAATAGATACTCCACAACTATGGACTCCAAAACTAGAAACTCTAACACTAGAAACTCCACAACCAGAAACTCCGCAACTAAAAACTCCGCCACTACAATCTCCACAACTGGAAAACTCCACAACTAGAAACTCTGCAACTAGAAACTCCGCAAATAGAAACTCCAGAGCTAGAAACTCCACAACTACAAACTCCACAACTAGAGACTCCACAACTAGAAACTCCACAACTACGAGTCCCACAACTACGAACCCCACAACTACAAACTCAACAACTATAAATTCCACAACTAGAAACTCAAGAACTTTAGACTTCGCAACTAGAAACTCCACAAATAGAGACTCCACAACTAGGAACTCCACAACTAGAGACTCAACAACCAGAAACTCCACAGCTAGAAATTCCACAACTTGAAACACCACAACTAGATACTCCACAAAAACAAATTTCATAACTAGAAACTCCACAGCTATAAAGTCCACAGCTAGAAACTCTGCAACTAGAAACTCCGCAACTAGAAACTCCACAGCTAGAAAATCCACCACTAGAAACTCCCCAACTAGAAACTCCCAACCAGACATTCCGCAACTAGGAACTCTACAACTTCCAAATCCACAACTATAAACTCCCCAACATGAAACACCACAACTAGATACTCCACAACTACAAACTCCACAACTAGAAACTCCGCAACTAGAAACTTCGCCACTAGAAACTCCACAACTATTAAACTCCGCAGCTAGAAAATCTGCAACTAGAAACTCCGCAACTAGAAACTCCACAGCTAGAAACTTCAACACTTGAAACACCACAACTAGATACTCCACAACTACGAATTCCACAACTAGAAACTCCACAACTAGGAAGTCCGCAACTAGAAAATCTGCAACTGGAAACTCCACAACTAGAAACTGCACAGCTAGAAACTCTGCAACTAGAAACTCCGCAACTAGAAACTCCACAGCTAGAAAATCCACCACTAGAAACTCCCCAACTAGAAACTCCCAACCAGACATTCCGCAACTAGGAACTCTACAACTTCCAAATCCACAACTATAAACTCCCCAACATGAAACACCACAACTAGATACTCCACAACTACAAACTCCACAACTAGAAACTCCGCAACTAGAAACTCCGCCACTAGAAACTCCACAACTATTAAACTCCGCAGCTAGAAAATCTGCAACTAGAAACTCCGCAACTAGAAACTCCACAGCTAGAAACTTCACTACTTGAAACACCACAACTAGATACTCCACAACTACGAATTCCACAACTAGAAACTCCACAACTAGGAAGTCCGCAACTAGAAAATCTGCAACTGGAAACTCCACAACTAGAAACTGCACAGCTAGAAAATCCACCACTAAAAACTCCACAACTAGCTACTCCACAACTAAAGACTCCGGAACTAGAAAACTCCGCAACTAGAAACTCCCAACAAGACTTTCCGCAACAAGAAACTCCGCAACTAGAAACTCCACAACTTGAGACTTCGAAACTACAAACTCCACAACTAGAAACTCCACAACTAGAAACTCCACAACTAGAAACTCCACAAATAGAAACTCCGCAACTAGAAACTCCACAGCTAGAAAGTCCGCAACTAGAAACTCTGCAACTAGAAACTCCGCAACTAGAAACTCCACAGATAGAAAATCCACCACTAGAAACTCCACAACTAGCAACTCCCATCTAGACACTCCGCAACTAGGAACTCTACAACTTCAAAATCCACAACTAGAAACTCCACAACTTGAAACTCCACAACTAGATACTCCACAACTACAAACTCCACAACTTGAAACTCCGCAACTAGAAACTCCATAACTAGAAACTCCACTACTAGAAAACTCCGCAACTAGAAACTCTGCAACTAGAAACTCCGCAACTAGAAACTCCACAGCTAGAAACTTCACTACTTGAAACACCACAACTAGATACTCCAAAACTACGAATTCCACAACTAGAAACTTCGCAACTAGAAAATCCGCAACTAGAAACTCCGGAACTAGAAACTCCACAACTAGAGACTCCATAACTAGGAACTCCACAACTAGAAACTCCACAATTACAGACTCCACAACTAGAAACTCCACAACTAGAAACTCCACAACCAGAAACGCCACAACCAGAAACTCCGCAACTAGAAACTCCGCCACTAGAAGTCCCACAACTAGAGACTCCACAACTAGAGACTTCACAACTAGAAACTCCGCAACTAGAAAATCCACAACTAGAAACTCCACAGCTAGAAACTCCACATTTTGAAACACCACAACTAGATACTCCACAACTACAAATTCCATAACTAGAAACTCCACAACTTGAAACTCAACAAATAGATACTCCACAACTATGGACTCCACAACTAAAAACTCTAACACTAGAAACTCCACAACCAGAAACTCCGCAACTAAAAACTCCGCAACTAGAAACTCCACAGCTAGAAAATCCACAGCTAGAAATTCCAAAACTAGAAACTCCACAACTACAGACTCCGCAACTATAAACTCCACAACTAGATAATCCTCAACTAGGAACTCTACAACTTCAAAATCCACAACTAAAAACTTCACAACTTGAAACTCCACAACTAGATACTCCACAACTACAAACTCCACAACTACAAACTCCACAACTTGAAACTCCGCAACTAGAAACTCCGTAACTAGAAACTCCACTACTAGAAAACTCCGCAACTAGAAACTCTGCAACTAGAAACTCCACAACTAGAAACTCCTCAACTAGAAACTCCACAACTTGAAACACCACAACTAGATACTCCACAACTACAAACTCCACAACTAGAAACTCCACAACTAAAAACTCCACAACTTGAAACTCCGCAACTAGAAACTCCACAACTAGAGACTCCATAACTAGGAACTCCACAACTAGAAACTCCACAACTACAGACTCCACAACTACAGACTCCACAACTAGAAACTCCACAACTAGAAACTCCACAACCAGAAACTCCGCTACTAAAAACTCCGCAACTAGAAATCCCACAACTAGAGACTCCACAACTAGAGACTTCACAACTAGAAACTCCGCAACTAGAAAATCCACAACTAGGAACTCCACAGCTAGAAACTCCACATTATGAAACACCACAACTAGATACTCCACAACTACAAATTCCATAACTAGAAACTCCACAACTTGAAACTCAACAAATAGATACTCCAAAACTATGGACTCCAAAACTAGAAACTCTAACACTAGAAACTCCACAACCAGAAACTCCGCAACTAAAAACTCCGCCACTACAATCTCCACAACTGGAAAACTCCACAACTAGAAACTCTGCAACTAGAAACTCCGCAAATAGAAACTCCAGAGCTAGAAACTCCACAACTACAAACTCCACAACTAGAGACTCCACAACTAGAAACTCCACAACTACGAGTCCCACAACTACGAACCCCACAACTACAAACTCAACAACTATAAATTCCACAACTAGAAACTCAACAACTTTAGACTTCGCAACTAGAAACTCCACAAATAGAGACTCCACAACTAGGAACTCCACAACTAGAGACTCCACAACCAGAAACTCTACAGCTAGAAATTCCACAGCTTGAGACTTCGTATGTAGAGACTCGGCAACTAGAAACACAACAACTAAAAACTCCACAACGAGAAACTCCACAACTAGAAACTCCACAACTTGAAACACCACAACTAGATACTCCACAAAAACAAATTTCATAACTAGAAACTCCACAGCTAGAAAGTCCGCAACTAGAAACTCTGCAACTAGAAACTCCGCAACTAGAAACTCCACAGCTAGAAAATCCACCACTAGAAACTCCACAACTAGCAACTCCACAACTAGAGACTCCGCAACTAGAAAACTCCGCAACTAGAAACTCCCAACCAGACATTCCGCAACTAGGAACTCTACAACTTCCAAATCCACAACTATAAACTCCCCAACTTGAAACACCACAACTAGATACTCCACAACTACAAACTCCACAACTAGAAACTCCGCAACTAGAAACTCCGCCACTAGAAACTCCACAACTATTAAACTCCGCAGCTAGAACATCTGCAACTAGAAACTCCGCAACTAGAAACTCCACAGCTAGAAACTTCACTACTTGAAACACCACAACTAGATACTCCAAAACTACGAATTCCACAACTAGAATTTTCGCAACTAGAAAATCCGCCACTAGAAACTCCGGAACTAGAAACTCCACAACTAGAGACTCCATAACTAGGAACTCCACAACTAGAAACTCCACAACTACAGACTCCACAACTACAAACTCCACAACTACAAACTCCACAACTTGAAACTCCGCAACTAGAAACTCCGTAACTAGAAACTCCACTACTAGAAAACTCCGCAACTAGAAACTCTGCAACTAGAAACTCCACAACTAGAAACTCCTCAACTAGAAACTCCACAACTTGAAACACCACAACTAGATACTCCACAACTACAAACTCCACAACTAGAAACTCCACAACTAAAAACTCCACAACTTGAAACTCCGCAACTAGAAACTCCACAACTAGAGACTCCATAACTAGGAACTCCACAACTAGAAACTCCACAACTACAGACTCCACAACTACAGACTCCACAACTAGAAACTCCACAACTAGAAACTCCACAACCAGAAACTCCGCTACTAAAAACTCCGCAACTAGAAATCCCACAACTAGAGACTCCACAACTAGAGACTTCACAACTAGAAACTCCGCAACTAGAAAATCCGCAACTAGGAACTCCACAGCTAGAAACTCCACATTTTGAAACACCACAACTAGATACTCCACAACTACAAATTCCATAACTAGAAACTCCACAACTTGAAACTCAACAAATAGATACTCCACAACTATGGACTCCAAAACTAGAAACTCTAACACTAGAAACTCCACAACCAGAAACTCCGCAACTAAAAACTCCGCCACTACAATCTCCACAACTGGAAAACTCCACAACTAGAAACTCTGCAACTAGAAACTCCGCAAATAGAAACTCCAGAGCTAGAAACTCCACAACTACAAACTCCACAACTAGAGACTCCAAACTAGAAACTCCACAACTACGAGTCCCACAACTACGAACCCCACAACTACAAACTCAACAACTATAAATTCCACAACTAGAAACTCAACAACTTTAGACTTCGCAACTAGAAACTCCACAAATAGAGACTCCACAACTAGGAACTCCACAACTAGAGACTCCACAACCAGAAACTCCACAGCTAGAAATTCCACAGCTTGAGACTTCGTATGTAGAGACTCGGCAACTAGAAACACAACAACTAGAAACTCCACAACGAGAAACTCCACAACTAGAAACTCCACAACTTGAAACACCACAACTAGATACTCCATAAAAACAAATTTCATAACTAGAAACTCCACAGCTAGAAAGTCCGCAACTAGAAACTCTGCAACTAGAAACTCCGCAACTAGAAACTCCACAGCTAGAAAATCCACCACTAGAAACTCCACAACTAGCAACTCCACAACTAGAGACTCCGCAACTAGAAAACTCCGAACTAGAAACTCCCAACCAGACATTCCGCAACTAGGAACTCTACAACTTCCAAATCCACAACTATAAACTCCCCAACTTGAAACACCACAACTAGATACTCCACAACTACAAACTCCACAACTAGAAACTCCGCAACTAGAAACTCCGCCACTAGAAACTCCACAACTATTAAACTCCGCAGCTAGAACATCTGCAACTAGAAACTCCGCAACTAGAAACTCCACAGCTAGAAACTTCACTACTTGAAACACCACAACTAGATACTCCACAACTACGAATTCCACAACTAGAAACTCCACAACTAGGAAGTCCGCAACTAGAAAATCTGCAACTGGAAACTCCACAACTAGAAACTGCACAGCTAGAAAATCCACCACTAAAAACTCCACAACTAGCTACTCCACAACTAAAGACTCCGGAACTAGAAAACTCCGCAACTAGAAACTCCCAACAAGACTTTCCGCAACAAGAAACTCCGCAACTAGAAACTCCACAACTTGAGACTTCGAAACTACAAACTCCACAACTAGAAACTCCACAACTAGAAACTCCACAACTAGAAACTCCACAACTAGAAACTCCGCAACTAGAAACTCCACAGCTAGAAAGTCCGCAACTAGAAACTCTGCAACTAGAAACTCCGCAACTAGAAACTCCACAGCTAGAAAATCCACCACTAGAAACTCCACAACTAGCAACTCCCATCTAGACACTCCGAAACTAGGAACTCTACAACTTCAAAATCCCCAACTAGAAACTCCACAACTTGAAACACCACAACTAGATACTCCTCAACTACAAACTCCACAACTTGAAACTCCGCAACTAGAAACTCCATAACTAGAAACTCCACTACTAGAAAACTCCGCAACTAGAAACTCCGCAACTAGAAACTCCACAGCTAGAAACTTCACTACTTGAAACACCACAACTAGATACTCCAAAACTACGAATTCCACAACTAGAAACTTCGCAACTAGAAAATCCGCCACTAGAAACTCCGGAACTAGAAACTCCACAACTAGAGACTCCATAACTAGGAACTCCACAACTAGAAACTCCACAACTACAGACTCCACAACTAGAAACTCCACAACTAGAAACTCAACAACCAGAAACGCCACAACCAGAAACTCCGCAACTAGAAACTCCGCAACTAGAAGTCCCACAACTAGAGACTCCACAACTAGAGACTTCACAACTAGAAACTCCGCAACTAGAAAATCCACAACTAGAAACTCCACAGCTAGAAACTCCACATTTTGAAACACCACAACTAGATACTCCACAACTACAAATTCCATAACTAGAAACTCCACAACTTGAAACTCAACAAATAGATACTCCACAACTAGGGACTCCACAACTAAAAACTCTAACACTAGAAACTCCACAACCAGAAACTCCGCTACTAAAAACTCCGCAACTAGAAACTCCACAGCTAGAAAATCCACAGCTAGAAATTTCAAAACTAGAAACTCCACAACTACAGACTCCGCAACTATAAACTCCACAACTAGATAATCCTCAACTAGGAACTCTACAACTTCAAAATCCACAACTAAAAACTTCACAACTTGAAACTCCACAACTTGAAACTCCACAACTAGGTACTCCACAACTACAAACTCCACAACTACAAACTCCACAACTTGAAACTCCGCAACTAGAAACTCCGTAACTAGAAACTCCACTACTAGAAAACTCCGCAACTAGAAACTCTGCAACTAGAAACTCCACAACTAGAAACTCCTCAACTAGAAACTCCACAACTTGAAACACCACAACTAGATACTCCACAACTACAAACTCCACAACTTGAAACTCCGCAACTACAAACTCCACAACTAGAGACTCCATAACTAGGAACTCCACAACTAGAAACTCCACAACTACAGACTCCACAACTACAGACTCCACAACTAGAAACTCCACAACCAGAAACTCCGCAACTAGAAACTCCGCAAATAGAAATCCCACAACTAGAGACTCCACAACTAGAGACTTCACAACTAGAAACTCCGCAACTAGAAAATCCACAACTAGAAACTCCACAGCTAGAAACTCTACAACTAGGAACTCCACAGCTAGAAACTCCACATTTTGAAACACCACAACTAGATACTCCACAACTACAAATTCCATAACTAGAAACTCCACAACTTGAAACTCAACAAATAGATACTCCACAACTATGGACTCCAAAACTAGAAACTCTAACACTAGAAACTCCACAACCAGAAACTCCGCAACTAAAAACTCCGCCACTACAATCTCCACAACTGGAAAACTCCACAACTAGAAACTCTGCAACTAGAAACTCCGCAAATAGAAACTCCAGAGCTAGAAACTCCACAACTACAAACTCCACAACTAGAGACTCCAAACTAGAAACTCCACAACTACGAGTCCCACAACTACGAACCCCACAACTACAAACTCAACAACTATAAATTCCACAACTAGAAACTCAACAACTTTAGACTTCGCAACTAGAAACTCCACAAAAAGAGACTCCACAACTAGGAACTCCACAACTAGAGACTCCACAACCAGAAACTCCACAGCTAGAAATTCCACAGCTTGAGACTTCGTATGTAGAGACTCGGCAACTAGAAACACAACAACTAGAAACTCCACAACGAGAAACTCCTCAACTAGAAACTCCACAACTTGAAACACCACAACAAGATACTCCACAAAAACAAATTTCATAACTAGAAACTCCACAGCTAGAAAGTCCGCAACTAGAAACTCTGCAACTAGAAACTCCGCAACTAGAAACTCCACAGCTAGAAAATCCACCACTAGAAACTCCACAACTAGCAACTCCACAACTAGAGACTCCGCAACTAGAAAACTCCGCAACTAGAAACTCCCAACCAGACATTCCGCAACTAGGAACTCTACAACTTCCAAATCCACAACTATAAACTCCCCAACTTGAAACACCACAACTAGATACTCCACAACTACAAACTCCACAACTAGAAACTCCGCAACTAGAAACTCCGCCACTAGAAACTCCACAACTATTAAACTCCGCAGCTAGAACATCTGCAACTAGAAACTCCGCAACTAGAAACTCCACAGCTAGAAACTTCACTACTTGAAACACCACAACTAGATACTCCACAACTACGAATTCCACAACTAGAAACTCCACAACTAGGAAGTCCGCAACTAGAAAATCTGCAACTGGAAATTCCACAACTAGAAACTGCACAGCTAGAAAATCCACCACTAAAAACTCCACAACTAGCTACTCCACAACTAAAGACTCCGGAACTAGAAAACTCCGCAACTAGAAACTCCCAACAAGACTTTCCGCAACAAGAAACTCCGCAACTAGAAACTCCACAACTTGAGACTTCGAAACTACAAACTCCACAACTAGAAACTCCACAACTAGAAACTCCACAACTAGAAACTCCACAACTAGAAACTCCGCAACTAGAAACTCCACAGCTAGAAAGTCCGCAACTAGAAACTCTGCAACTAGAAACTCCGCAACTAGAAACTCCACAGCTAGAAAATCCACCACTAGAAACTCCACAACTAGCAACTCCCATCTAGACACTCCGAAACTAGGAACTCTACAACTTCAAAATCCCCAACTAGAAACTCCACAACTTGAAACTCCACAACTATATACTCCTCAACTACAAACTCCACAACTTGAAACTCCACAACTAAAAGCTCCACAACTTTAGACTTCGCAACTAGAAACTCCACAACTACAGACTCCACAACTAGGAACACCACAACTAGAGACTCCACAACCAGAAACTCCACAGCTAGAAATTCCACAGCTTGAGACTTCTTATGTAGAGACTCGGCAACTAGAAACACAACAACTAGAAACTCCACAACGAGAAACTCCACAACTAGAAACTCCACAACTTGAAACACCACAACTAGATACTCCACAAAAACAAATTTCATAACTAGAAACTCCACAGCTAGAAAGTCCGCAACTAGAAACTCTGCAAATAGAAACTCCGCAACTAGAAACTCCACAGCTAGAAACTTCACTACTTGAAACACCACAACTAGATACTCCACAACTACGAATTCCACAACTAGAAACTCCACAACTAGGAAGTCCGCAACTAGAAAATCTGCAACTGGAAACTCCACAACTAGAAACTGCACAGCTAGAAAATCCACCACTAAAAACTCCACAACTAGCTACTCCACAACTAAAGACTCCGGAACTAGAAAACTGCGCAACTAGAAACTCCCAACAAGACTTTCCGCAACAAGAAACTCCGCAACTAGAAACTCCACAACTTGAGACTTCGAAACTACAAACTCCACAACTAGAAACTCCACAACTAGAAACTCCACAACTAGAAACTCCACAACTAGAAACTCCGCAACTAGAAACTCCACAGCTAGAAAGTCCGCAACTAGAAACTCTGCAACTAGAAACTCCGCAACTAGAAACTCCACAGCTAGAAAATCCACCACTAGAAACTCCACAACTAGCAACTCCCATCTAGACACTCCGAAACTAGGAACTCTACAACTTCAAAATCCCCAACTAGAAACTCCACAACTTGAAACTCCACAACTAGATACTCCTCAACTACAAACTCCACAACTTGAAACTCCGCAACTAGAAACTCCATAACTAGAAACTCCACTACTAGAAAACTCCGCAACTAGAAACTCCGCAACTAGAAACTCCACAGCTAGAAACTTCACTACTTGAAACACCACAACTAGATACTCCAAAACTACGAATTCCACAACTAGAAACTTCGCAACTAGAAAATCCGCCACTAGAAACTCCGGAACTAGAAACTCCACAACTAGAGACTCCATAACTAGGAACTCCACAACTAGAAACTCCACAACTACAGACTCCACAACTAGAAACTCCACAACTAGAAACTCAACAACCAGAAACGCCACAACCAGAAACTCCGCAACTAGAAACTCCGCAACTAGAAGTCCCACAACTAGAGACTCCACAACTAGAGACTTCACAACTAGAAACTCCGCAACTAGAAAATCCACAACTAGAAACTCCACAGCTAGAAACTCCACATTTTGAAACACCACAACTAGATACTCCACAACTACAAATTCCATAACTAGAAACTCCACAACTTGAAACTCAACAAATAGATACTCCACAACTATGGACTCCACAACTAAAAACTCTAACACTAGAAACTCCACAACCAGAAACTCCGCTACTAAAAACTCCGCAACTAGAAACTCCACAGCTAGAAAATCCACAGCTAGAAATTCCAAAACTAGAAACTCCACAACTACAGACTCCGCAACTATAAACTCCACAACTAGATAATCCTCAACTAGGAACTCTACAACTAGAAACTCCCAACCAGACATTCCGCAACTAGGAACTCTACAACTTCCAAATCCACAACTATAAACTCCCCAACATGAAACACCACAACTAGATACTCCACAACTACAAACTCCACAACTAGAAACTCCGCAACTAGAAACTCCGCCACTAGAAACTCCACAACTATTAAACTCCGCAGCTAGAAAATCTGCAACTAGAAACTCCGCAACTAGAAACTCCACAGCTAGAAACTTCACTACTTGAAACACCACAACTAGATACTCCACAACTACGAATTCCACAACTAGAAACTCCACAACTAGGAAGTCCGCAACTAGAAAATCTGCAACTGGAAACTCCACAACTAGAAACTGCACAGCTAGAAAATCCACCACTAAAAACTCCACAACTAGCTACTCCACAACTAAAGACTCCGGAACTAGAAAACTCCGCAACTAGAAACTCCCAACAAGACTTTCCGCAACAAGAAACTCCGCAACTAGAAACTCCACAACTTGAGACTTCGAAACTACAAACTCCACAACTAGAAACTCCACAACTAGAAACTCCACAACTAGAAACTCCACAAATAGAAACTCCGCAACTAGAAACTCCACAGCTAGAAAGTCCGCAACTAGAAACTCTGCAACTAGAAACTCCGCAACTAGAAACTCCACAGATAGAAAATCCACCACTAGAAACTCCACAACTAGCAACTCCCATCTAGACACTCCGCAACTAGGAACTCTACAACTTCAAAATCCACAACTAGAAACTCCACAACTTGAAACTCCACAACTAGATACTCCACAACTACAAACTCCACAACTTGAAACTCCGCAACTAGAAACTCCATAACTAGAAACTCCACTACTAGAAAACTCCGCAACTAGAAACTCTGCAACTAGAAACTCCGCAACTAGAAACTCCACAGCTAGAAACTTCACTACTTGAAACACCACAACTAGATACTCCAAAACTACGAATTCCACAACTAGAAACTTCGCAACTAGAAAATCCGCAACTAGAAACTCCGGAACTAGAAACTCCACAACTAGAGACTCCATAACTAGGAACTCCACAACTAGAAACTCCACAATTACAGACTCCACAACTAGAAACTCCACAACTAGAAACTCCACAACCAGAAACGCCACATCCAGAAACTCTGCAACTAGAAACTCCGCCACTAGAAGTCCCACAACTAGAGACTCCACAACTAGAGACTTCACAACTAGAAACTCCGCAACTAGAAAATCCACAACTAGAAACTCCACAGCTAGAAACTCCACATTTTGAAACACCACAACTAGATACTCCACAACTACAAATTCCATAACTAGAAACTCCACAACTTGAAACTCAACAAATAGATACTCCACAACTATGGACTCCACAACTAAAAACTCTAACACTAGAAACTCCACAACCAGAAACTCCGCAACTAAAAACTCCGCAACTAGAAACTCCACAGCTAGAAAATCCACAGCTAGAAATTCCAAAACTAGAAACTCCACAACTACAGACTCCGCAACTATAAACTCCACAACTAGATAATCCTCAACTAGGAACTCTACAACTTCAAAATCCACAACTAAAAACTTCACAACTTGAAACTCCACAACTAGATACTCCACAACTACAAACTCCACAACTACAAACTCCACAACTTGAAACTCCGCAACTAGAAACTCCGTAACTAGAAACTCCACTACTAGAAAACTCCGCAACTAGAAACTCTGCAACTAGAAACTCCACAACTAGAAACTCCTCAACTAGAAACTCCACAACTTGAAACACCACAACTAGATACTCCACAACTACAAACTCCACAACTAGAAACTCCACAACTAAAAACTCCACAACTTGAAACTCCGCAACTAGAAACTCCACAACTAGAGACTCCATAACTAGGAACTCCACAACTAGAAACTCCACAACTACAGACTCCACAACTACAGACTCCACAACTAGAAACTCCACAACTAGAAACTCCACAACCAGAAACTCCGCTACTAAAAACTCCGCAACTAGAAATCCCACAACTAGAGACTCCACAACTAGAGACTTCACAACTAGAAACTCCGCAACTAGAAAATCCACAACTAGGAACTCCACAGCTAGAAACTCCACATTTTGAAACACCACAACTAGATACTCCACAACTACAAATTCCATAACTAGAAACTCCACAACTTGAAACTCAACAAATAGATACTCCAAAACTATGGACTCCAAAACTAGAAACTCTAACACTAGAAACTCCACAACCAGAAACTCCGCAACTAAAAACTCCGCCACTACAATCTCCACAACTGGAAAACTCCACAACTAGAAACTCTGCAACTAGAAACTCCGCAAATAGAAACTCCAGAGCTAGAAACTCCACAACTACAAACTCCACAACTAGAGACTCCACAACTAGAAACTCCACAACTACGAGTCCCACAACTACGAACCCCACAACTACAAACTCAACAACTATAAATTCCACAACTAGAAACTCAACAACTTTAGACTTCGCAACTAGAAACTCCACAAATAGAGACTCCACAACTAGGAACTCCACAACTAGAGACTCCACAACCAGAAACTCCACAGCTAGAAATTCCACAGCTTGAGACTTCGTATGTAGAGACTCGGCAACTAGAAACACAACAACTAAAAACTCCACAACGAGAAACTCCACAACTAGAAACTCCACAACTTGAAACACCACAACTAGATACTCCACAAAAACAAATTTCATAACTAGAAACTCCACAGCTAGAAAGTCCGCAACTAGAAACTCTGCAACTAGAAACTCCGCAACTAGAAACTCCACAGCTAGAAAATCCACCACTAGAAACTCCACAACTAGCAACTCCACAACTAGAGACTCCGCAACTAGAAAACTCCGCAACTAGAAACTCCCAACCAGACATTCCGCAACTAGGAACTCTACAACTTCCAAATCCACAACTATAAACTCCCCAACTTGAAACACCACAACTAGATACTCCACAACTACAAACTCCACAACTAGAAACTCCGCAACTAGAAACTCCGCCACTAGAAACTCCACAACTATTAAACTCCGCAGCTAGAACATCTGCAACTAGAAACTCCGCAACTAGAAACTCCACAGCTAGAAACTTCACTACTTGAAACACCACAACTAGATACTCCAAAACTACGAATTCCACAACTAGAATTTTCGCAACTAGAAAATCCGCCACTAGAAACTCCGGAACTAGAAACTCCACAACTAGAGACTCCATAACTAGGAACTCCACAACTAGAAACTCCACAACTACAGACTCCACAACTACAAACTCCACAACTACAAACTCCACAACTTGAAACTCCGCAACTAGAAACTCCGTAAGTAGAAACTCCACTACTAGAAAACTCCGCAACTAGAAACTCTGCAACTAGAAACTCCACAACTAGAAACTCCTCAACTAGAAACTCCACAACTTGAAACACCACAACTAGATACTCCACAACTACAAACTCCACAACTAGAAACTCCACAACTAAAAACTCCACAACTTGAAACTCCGCAACTAGAAACTCCACAACTAGAGACTCCATAACTAGGAACTCCACAACTAGAAACTCCACAACTACAGACTCCACAACTACAGACTCCACAACTAGAAACTCCACAACTAGAAACTCCACAACCAGAAACTCCGCTACTAAAAACTCCGCAACTAGAAATCCCACAACTAGAGACTCCACAACTAGAGACTTCACAACTAGAAACTCCGCAACTAGAAAATCCGCAACTAGGAACTCCACAGCTAGAAACTCCACATTTTGAAACACCACAACTAGATACTCCACAACTACAAATTCCATAACTAGAAACTCCACAACTTGAAACTCAACAAATAGATACTCCACAACTATGGACTCCAAAACTAGAAACTCTAACACTAGAAACTCCACAACCAGAAACTCCGCAACTAAAAACTCCGCCACTACAATCTCCACAACTGAAAAACTCCACAACTAGAAACTCTGCAACTAGAAACTCCGCAAATAGAAACTCCAGAGCTAGAAACTCCACAACTACAAACTCCACAACTAGAGACTCCAAACTAGAAACTCCACAACTACGAGTCCCACAACTACGAACCCCACAACTACAAACTCAACAACTATAAATTCCACAACTAGAAACTCAACAACTTTAGACTTCGCAACTAGAAACTCCACAAATAGAGACTCCACAACTAGGAACTCCACAACTAGAGACTCCACAACCAGAAACTCCACAGCTAGAAATTCCACAGCTTGAGACTTCGTATGTAGAGACTCGGCAACTAGAAACACAACAACTAGAAACTCCACAACGAGAAACTCCACAACTAGAAACTCCACAACTTGAAACACCACAACTAGATACTCCACAAAAACAAATTTCATAACTAGAAACTCCACAGCTAGAAAGTCCGCAACTAGAAACTCTGCAACTAGAAACTCCGCAACTAGAAACTCCACAGCTAGAAAATCCACCACTAGAAACTCCACAACTAGCAACTCCACAACTAGAGACTCCGCAACTAGAAAACTCCGCAACTAGAAACTCCCAACCAGACATTCCGCAACTAGGAACTCTACAACTTCCAAATCCACAACTATAAACTCCCCAACTTGAAACACCACAACTAGATACTCCACAACTACAAACTCCACAACTAGAAACTCCGCAACTAGAAACTCCGCCACTAGAAACTCCACAACTATTAAACTCCGCAGCTAGAACATCTGCAACTAGAAACTCCGCAACTAGAAACTCCACAGCTAGAAACTTCACTACTTGAAACACCACAACTAGATACTCCACAACTACGAATTCCACAACTAGAAACTCCACAACTAGGAAGTCCGCAACTAGAAAATCTGCAACTGGAAACTCCACAACTAGAAACTGCACAGCTAGAAAATCCACCACTAAAAACTCCACAACTAGCTACTCCACAACTAAAGACTCCGGAACTAGAAAACTCCGCAACTAGAAACTCCCAACAAGACTTTCCGCAACAAGAAACTCCGCAACTAGAAACTCCACAACTTGAGACTTCGAAACTACAAACTCCACAACTAGAAACTCCACAACTAGAAACTCCACAACTAGAAACTCCACAACTAGAAACTCCGCAACTAGAAACTCCACAGCTAGAAAGTCCGCAACTAGAAACTCTGCAACTAGAAACTCCGCAACTAGAAACTCCACAGCTAGAAAAACCACCACTAGAAACTCCACAACTAGCAACTCCCATCTAGACACTCCGAAACTAGGAACTCTACAACTTCAAAATCCCCAACTAGAAACTCCACAACTTGAAACTCCACAACTATATACTCCTCAACTACAAACTCCACAACTTGAAACTCCACAACTAAAAGCTCCACAACTTTAGACTTCGCAACTAGAAACTCCACAACTACAGACTCCACAACTAGGAACACCACAACTAGAGACTCCACAACCAGAAACTCCACAGCTAGAAATTCCACAGCTTGAGACTTCTTATGTAGAGACTCGGCAACTAGAAACACAACAACTAGAAACTCCACAACGAGAAACTCCACAACTAGAAACTCCACAACTTGAAACACCACAACTAGATACTCCACAAAAACAAATTTCATAACTAGAAACTCCACAGCTAGAAAGTCCGCAACTAGAAACTCTGCAAATAGAAACTCCGCAACTAGAAACTCCACAGCTAGAAACTTCACTACTTGAAACACCACAACTAGATACTCCACAACTACGAATTCCACAACTAGAAACTCCACAACTAGGAAGTCCGCAACTAGAAAATCTGCAACTGGAAAATCCACAACTAGAAACTGCACAGCTAGAAAATCCACCACTAAAAACTCCACAACTAGCTACTCCACAACTAAAGACTCCGGAACTAGAAAACTCCGCAACTAGAAACTCCCAACAAGACTTTCCGCAACAAGAAACTCCGCAACTAGAAACTCCACAACTTGAGACTTCGAAACTACAAACTCCACAACTAGAAACTCCACAACTAGAAACTCCACAACTAGAAACTCCACAACTAGAAACTCCGCAACTAGAAACTCCACAGCTAGAAAGTCCGCAACTAGAAACTCTGCAACTAGAAACTCCGCAACTAGAAACTCCACAGCTAGAAAATCCACCACTAGAAACTCCACAACTAGCAACTCCCATCTAGACACTCCGAAACTAGGAACTCTACAACTTCAAAATCCCCAACTAGAAACTCCACAACTTGAAACTCCACAACTAGATACTCCTCAACTACAAACTCCACAACTTGAAACTCCGCAACTAGAAACTCCATAACTAGAAACTCCACTACTAGAAAACTCCGCAACTAGAAACTCCGCAACTAGAAACTCCACAGCTAGAAACTTCACTACTTGAAACACCACAACTAGATACTCCAAAACTACGAATTCCACAACTAGAAACTTCGCAACTAGAAAATCCGCCACTAGAAACTCCGGAACTAGAAACTCCACAACTAGAGACTCCATAACTAGGAACTCCACAACTAGAAACTCCACAACTACAGACTCCACAACTAGAAACTCCACAACTAGAAACTCAACAACCAGAAACGCCACAACCAGAAACTCCGCAACTAGAAACTCCGCAACTAGAAGTCCCACAACTAGAGACTCCACAACTAGAGACTTCACAACTAGAAACTCCGCAACTAGAAAATCCACAACTAGAAACTCCACAGCTAGAAACTCCACATTTTGAAACACCACAACTAGATACTCCACAACTACAAATTCCATAACTAGAAACTCCACAACTTGAAACTCAACAAATAGATACTCCACAACTATGGACTCCACAACTAAAAACTCTAACACTAGAAACTCCACAACCAGAAACTCCGCTACTAAAAACTCCGCAACTAGAAACTCCACAGCTAGAAAATCCACAGCTAGAAATTCCAAAACTAGAAACTCCACAACTACAGACTCCGCAACTATAAACTCCACAACTAGATAATCCTCAACTAGGAACTCTACAACTTCAAAATCCACAACTAAAAACTTCACAACTTGAAACTCCACAACTTGAAACTCCACAACTAGATACTCCACAACTACAAACTCCACAACTACAAACTCCACAACTTGAAACTCCGCAACTAGAAACTCCGTAACTAGAAACTCCACTACTAGAAAACTCCGCAACTAGAAACTCTGCAACTAGAAACTCCACAACTAGAAACTCCTCAACTAGAAACTCCACAACTTGAAACACCACAACTAGATACTCCACAACTACAAACTCCACAACTTGAAACTCCGCAACTACAAACTCCACAACTAGAGACTCCATAACTAGGAACTCCACAACTAGAAACTCCACAACTACAGACTCCACAACTACAGACTCCAATACTAGAAACTACACAACCAGAAACTCCGCAACTAGAAACTCCGCAAATAGAAATCCCACAACTAGAGACTCCACAACTAGAGACTTCACAACTAGAAACTCCGCAACTAGAAAATCCACAACTAGAAACTCCACAGCTAGAAACTCTACAACTAGGAACTCCACAGCTAGAAACTCCACATTTTGAAACACCACAACTAGATACTCCACAACTACAAATTCCATAACTAGAAACTCCACAACTTGAAACTCAACAAATAGATACTCCACAACTATGGACTCAAAAACTAGAAACTCTAACACTAGAAACTCCACAACCAGAAACTCCGCAACTAAAAACTCCGCCACTACAATCTCCACAACTGGAAAACTCCACAACTAGAAACTCTGCAACTAGAAACTCCGCAAATAGAAACTCCAGAGCTAGAAACTCCACAACTACAAACTCCACAACTAGAGACTCCCAACTAGAAACTCCACAACTACGAGTCCCACAACTACGAACCCCACAACTACAAACTCAACAACTATAAATTCCACAACTAGAAACTCAACAACTTTAGACTTCGCAACTAGAAACTCCACAAAAAGAGACTCCACAACTAGGAACTCCACAACTAGAGACTCCACAACCAGAAACTCCACAGCTAGAAATTCCACAGCTTGAGACTTCGTATGTAGAGACTCGGCAACTAGAAACACAACAACTAGAAACTCCACAACGAGAAACTCCACAACTAGAAACTCCACAACTTGAAACACCACAACTAGATACTCCACAAAAACAAATTTCATAACTAGAAACTCCACAGCTAGAAAGTCCGCAACTAGAAACTCTGCAACTAGAAACTCCGCAACTAGAAACTCCACAGCTAGAAAATCCACCACTAGAAACTCCACAACTAGCAACTCCACAACTAGAGACTCCGCAACTAGAAAACTCCGCAACTAGAAACTCCCAACCAGACATTCCGCAACTAGGAACTCTACAACTTCCAAATCCACAACTATAAACTCCCCAACTTGAAACACCACAACTAGATACTCCACAACTACAAACTCCACAACTAGAAACTCCGCAACTAGAAACTCCGCCACTAGAAACTCCACAACTATTAAACTCCGCAGCTAGAACATCTGCAACTAGAAACTCCGCAACTAGAAACTCCACAGCTAGAAACTTCAGTACTTGAAACACCACAACTAGATACTCCACAACTACGAATTCCACAACTAGAAACTCCACAACTAGGAAGTCCGCAACTAGAAAATCTGCAACTGGAAACTCCACAACTAGAAACTGCACAGCTAGAAAATCCACCACTAAAAACTCCACAACTAGCTACTCCACAACTAAAGACTCCGGAACTAGAAAACTCCGCAACTAGAAACTCCCAACAAGACTTTCCGCAACAAGAAACTCCGCAACTAGAAACTCCACAACTTGAGACTTCGAAACTACAAACTCCACAACTAGAAACTCCACAACTAGAAACTCCACAACTAGAAACTCCACAACTAGAAACTCCGCAACTAGAAACTCCACAGCTAGAAAGTCCGCAACTAGAAACTCTGCAACTAGAAACTCCGCAACTAGAAACTCCACAGCTAGAAAATCCACCACTAGAAACTCCACAACTAGCAACTCCCATCTAGACACTCCGAAACTAGGAACTCTACAACTTCAAAATCCCCAACTAGAAACTCCACAACTTGAAACTCCACAACTATATACTCCTCAACTACAAACTCCACAACTTGAAACTCCACAACTAAAAGCTCCACAACTTTAGACTTCGCAACTAGAAACTCCACAACTAGAGACTCCACAACTAGGAACACCACAACTAGAGACTCCACAACCAGAAACTCCACAGCTAGAAATTCCACAGCTTGAGACTTCTTATGTAGAGACTCGGCAACTAGAAACACAACAACTAGAAACTCCACAACGAGAAACTCCACAACTAGAAACTCCACAACTTGAAACACCACAACTAGATACTCCACAAAAACAAATTTCATAACTAGAAACTCCACAGCTAGAAAGTCCGCCACTAGAAACTCTGCAAATAGAAACTCCGCAACTAGAAACTCCACAGCTAGAAAATCCACCACTAGAAACTCAACAACTAGCAACTCCACAACTACAGACTCCGCAACTAGAAAACTCCGCGACTAGAAACTCCCAACCAGACACTCCGCAACTAGGAACTCTACAACTTCAAAATCCACAACTAGAAACTCCCCAACTTGAAACACCACAACTAGATACTCCACAACTACAAACTCCACAACTAGAATCTCCGCAACTAGAAACTCCGCCACTAGAAACTCCACAACTATTAAACTCCACAGCTAGAAAATCTGCAATTAGAAACTCCGCAACTAGAAGCTACACAGCTAGAAACTTCACTACTTGAAACACCACAACTAGATACTCCACAACTACGAATTCCACAACTAGAAACTCCACAGCTAGGAAGTCCGCAACTAGAAACTCCACAACTAGAAACTGCACAGCTAGAAAATCCACCACTAAAAACTCCACAACTAGCTACTCCACAACTAAAGACTCCGGAACTAGAAAACTCCGCAACTAGAAACTCCCAACTAGACTTTCCGCAACGAGAAACTCCGCAACTAGAAACTCCCCAACTTGACACTTCGAAACTACAAACTCCACAACTAGAAACTCCACAACTAGAAACTCCGCAACTAGAAACTCCACAGCTAGAAAGTCCGCAACTAGAAACTCTGCGACTAGAAACTCCGCAACTAGAAACTCCACAGCTAGAAAATCCACCACTAGAAACTCCACAACTAGCAACTCCCATATGGACACTCCGCAACTAGGAACTCTACAACTTCAAAATCCACAACTAGAAACTCCACAACTTGAAACTCCACAACTAGATACTCCACAACTACAAACTCCACAACTTGAAACTCCGCAACTAGAAACTCCATAACTAGAAACTCCACTACTAGAAAACTCCGCAACTGGAAACTCTGCAACTAGAAAATCCGCAACTAGAAACTCCACAGCTAGAAACTTCACTACTTGAAACACCACAACTAGATACTCCAAAACTACGAATTCCACAACTAGAAACTTCGCAACTAGAAAATCCGCAACTAGAAACTCCGGAACTAGAAACTCCACAACTAGAGACTCCATAACTAGGAACTCCACAACTAGAAACTCCACAACTACAGACTCCACAACTAGAAACTCCACAACTAGAAACTCCACAACCAGAAACTCCACAACCAGAAACTCCGCAACTAGAAACTCCGCAACTAGAAATCCCACAACTAGAGACTCCACAACTAGACTTCACAACTAGAAACTCCGCAACTAGAAAATCCACAACTAGGAACTCCACAGCTAGAAACTCTACATTTTGAAACACCACAACTAGATACTCCACAACTACAAATTCCATAACTAGAAACTCCACTACCAGAAACTCCGCAACTAAAAATTCCGCAACTAGAAACTCCACAGCTAAAAAATGCACAGCTAGAAATTCCAAAACTAGAAACTCCACAACTACAGACTCCGCAACTATAAACTCCACAACTAGATAATCCTCAACTAGGAACTCTACAACTTCAAAATCCACAACTAAAAACTTCACAACTTGAAACTCCACAACTAGATACTCCACAACTACAAACTCCACAACTACAAACTCCACAACTTGAAACTCCGCAACTAGAAACTCCGTAACTAGAAACTCCACTACTAGAAAACTCCGCAACTAGAAACTCCACAACTAAAAACTCCACAACTTGAAACTCCGCAACTAGAAACTCCACAGCTAGAAAGTCCGCAACTAGAAACTCTGCAACTAGAAACTCCGCAACTAGAAATTCCACAGCTAGAAAATCCACCACTAGAAACTCCACAACTAGCAACTCCCAACTAGACACTCCGCAACTAGGAACTCTACCAATTCTAAATCCACAACTAGAAACTCCACAACTAGATACTCCACAACTACAAACTCCACAACTAGAAACTCCACAACTAGAAACTCCACAACTAGAAACTCCGCAACTAGAAACTCCACAACTAGAGACTCCATAACTAGGAACTCCACAACTAGAAACTCCACAACTACAGACTCCACAACTACAGACTCCACAACTGGAAACTCCACAACTAGAAACTCCACAACCAGAAAATCCGCAACTAAAAACTCCGCAACTAGAAACTCCGCAACTAGAGACACCACAACTAGAGACTTCACAACTAGAAACTCCGCAACCAGAAAATCCACAACTAGAAACTCCACAGCTAGAAACTGCACATTTTGAAACACCACAACTAGATACTCCACAACTACAAATTCCATAACTAGAAACTCCACAACTTGAAACTCAACAAATAGATACTCCACAACGATGGACTCCACAACTATGGACTCCACAACTAGAAACTCTAACACTAGAAACTCCACAACCAGAAACTCCGCAACTAAAAACTCCGCAAATAGAAACTCCACAGCTAGAAAATCCACAGCTAGAAATTCAACAACTAGAAACTCCACAACTACAGACTCCGCAACTATAAACTCCACAACTAGACAATCCGCAACTAGGAACTCTACAACTTCCAAATCCACATCTATAAACTCCCCACCTTGAAACACCACAACTAGATACTCCACAACTACAAACTCCACAACTAGAAACTCCGCAACTAGAAACTTCGCCACTAGAAACTCCACAACTATTAAACTCTGCAGCTAGAAAATCTGCAACTAGAAACTCCGCAACTAGAAACTCCACAGCTAGAAACTTCACTACTTGAAACACCACAACTAGATACTCCACAACTACGAATTCCACAACTAGAAACTCCACAACTAGGAAGTCCGCAACTAGAAACTCTGCAACTGGAAACTCCACAACTAGAAACTGCACAGCTAGAAAATCCACAACTAGAAACTCCACAACTAGAAACTCCACAACTAGAAACTCCACAACTAGAAACTCCGCAACTAGAAACTCCACAGCTAGAAAGTCCGCAACTAGAAACTTTGCAACTAGAAACTCCACAACTAGAAACTCCACAGCTAGAAAAACCACCACTAGAAACTCCACAACTAGCAACTCCCATCTAGACACTCTGCAACTAGGAATTCTACAACTTCAAAATCCACAACTAGAAACTCCACAGCTAGAAAGTCCGCAACTAGAAACTCTGCAACTAGAAACTCCGCAACTAGAAACTCCACAGCTAGAAAATCCACCACTAGAAACTCCACAACTTACAACTCCCATCTAGACACTCTGCAACTAGGAATTCTACAACTTCAAAATCCACAACTAGAAACTCCACAACTTGAAACTCCACAACTAGATACTCCACAACTACAAACTCCACAACTTGAAACTCCGCAACTAGAAACTCCATAACTAGAAACTCCACTAGTAGAAAACTCCGCAACTAGAAACTCTGCAACTAGAAACTCCGCAACTAGAAACTCCACAGCTAGAAACTTCACTACTTGAAACACCACAACTAGATACTCCAAAACTACGAATTCCACAACTAGAAACTTCGCAACTAGAAAATCCGCAACTAGAAACTCCGGAACTAGAAACTCCACAACTAGAGACTCCATAACTAGGAACTCCACAACTAGAAACTCCACAACTACAGACTCCACAACTAGAAACTCCACAACTAGAAACTCCACAACCAGAAACTCCACAACCAGAAACACCGCAACTAGAAACTCCGCAACTAGAAACTCAACAAATAGATACTCCACAACTATGGACTCCACAACTAAAAACTCTAACACTAGAAACTCCACAACCAGAAACTCCGCCACTAAAAACTCCGCAACTAGAAACTCCACAGCTAGAAAATCCACAGCTAGAAATTCCAAAACTAGAAACTCCACAACTACAGACTCCGCAACTATAAACTCCACAACTAGATAATCCTCAACTAGGAACTCTACAACTTCAAAATCCACAACTAAAAACTTCACAACTTGAAACTCCACAACTAGATACTCCACAACTACGAACTCCTCAACTATAAACTCCACAACTTGAAACTCCGCAACTAGAAACTCCGTAACTAGAAACTCCACTACTAGAAAACTCCGCAACTAGAAACCCTGCAACTAGAAACTCCACAACTAGAAACTCCTCAACTAGAAACTCCACAACTTGAAACACCACAACTAGATACTCCACAACTACAAACTCCACAACTAGAAACTCCACAACTAAAAGCTCCACAACTTTAGACTTCGCAACTAGAAACTCCACAACTAGAGACTCCACAACTATGAACACCACAACTAGAGACTCCACAACCAGAAACTCCACAGCTAGAAATTCCACAGCTTGAGACTTGTTATGTAGAGACTCGGCAACTAGAAACACAACAACTAGAAACTCCACAACGAGAAACTCCACAACTAGAAACTCCACAACTTGAAACACCACAACTAGATACTCCACAAAAACAAATTTCATAACTAGAAACTCCACAGCTAGAAAGTCCGCAACTAGAAACTCTGCAAATAGAAACTCCGCAACTAGAAACTCCACAGCTAGAAAATCCACCACTAGAAACTCCACAACTAGCAACTCCACAACTACAGACTCCGCAACTAGAAAACTCCGCGACTAGAAACTCCCAACCAGACACTCCGCAACTAGGAACTCTACAACTTCAAAATCCACAACTAGAAACTCCCCAACTTGAAACACCACAACTAGATACTCCACAACTACAAACTCCACAACTAGGAACTCCGCAACTAGAAACTCTGCCACTAGAAACTCCACAACTATTAAACTCCACAGCTAGAAAATCTGCATATAGAAACTCCGCAACTAGAAACTACACAGCTAGAAACTTCACTACTTGAAACACCACAACTAGATACTCCACAACTACGAATTCCACAACTAGAAACTCCACAACTAGGAAGTCCGCAACTAGAAACTCTGCAACTGGAAACTCCACAACTAGTAACTGCACAGCTAGAAAATCCACCACTAAAACTCCACAACTAGCTACTCCACAACTAAAGACTCCGGAACTAGAAAACTCCGCAACTAGAAACTCCCAACAAGACTTTCCGCAACAAGAAACTCCGCAACTAGAAACTCCACAACTTGAGACTTCGAAACTACAAACTCCACAACTAGAAACTCCACAACTAGAAACTCCACAACTAGAAACTCCACAACTAGAAACTCCGCAACTAGAAACTCCACAGCTAGAAAGTCCGCAACTAGAAACTCTGCAACTAGAAACTCCGCAACTAGAAACTCCACAGCTAGAAAATCCACCACTAGAAACTCCACAACTAGCAACTCCCAACTAGACACTCCGCAACTAGGAATTCTACAACTTCAAAATCCACAACTAGAAACTCCACAACTTGAAACTCCACAACTAGATACTCCACAACTACAAACTCCACAACTAGAGACTCCATAACTAGGAACTCCACAACTAGAAACTCCACAACTACAGACTCCACAACTACAGACTCCAATACTAGAAACTACACAACCAGAAACTCCGCAACTAGAAACTCCGCAAATAGAAATCCCACAACTAGAGACTCCACAACTAGAGACTTCACAACTAGAAACTCCGCAACTAGAAAATCCACAACTAGAAACTCCACAGCTAGAAACTCTACAACTAGGAACTCCACAGCTAGAAACTCCACATTTTGAAACACCACAACTAGATACTCCACAACTACAAATTCCATAACTAGAAACTCCACAACTTGAAACTCAACAAATAGATACTCCACAACTATGGACTCAAAAACTAGAAACTCTAACACTAGAAACTCCACAACCAGAAACTCCGCAACTAAAAACTCCGCCACTACAATCTCCACAACTGGAAAACTCCACAACTAGAAACTCTGCAACTAGAAACTCCGCAAATAGAAACTCCAGAGCTAGAAACTCCACAACTACAAACTCCACAACTAGAGACTCCCAACTAGAAACTCCACAACTACGAGTCCCACAACTACGAACCCCACAACTACAAACTCAACAACTATAAATTCCACAACTAGAAACTCAACAACTTTAGACTTCGCAACTAGAAACTCCACAAAAAGAGACTCCACAACTAGGAACTCCACAACTAGAGACTCCACAACCAGAAACTCCACAGCTAGAAATTCCACAGCTTGAGACTTCGTATGTAGAGACTCGGCAACTAGAAACACAACAACTAGAAACTCCACAACGAGAAACTCCACAACTAGAAACTCCACAACTTGAAACACCACAACTAGATACTCCACAAAAACAAATTTCATAACTAGAAACTCCACAGCTAGAAAGTCCGCAACTAGAAACTCTGCAACTAGAAACTCCGCAACTAGAAACTCCACAGCTAGAAAATCCACCACTAGAAACTCCACAACTAGCAACTCCACAACTAGAGACTCCGCAACTAGAAAACTCCGCAACTAGAAACTCCCAACCAGACATTCCGCAACTAGGAACTCTACAACTTCCAAATCCACAACTATAAACTCCCCAACTTGAAACACCACAACTAGATACTCCACAACTACAAACTCCACAACTAGAAACTCCGCAACTAGAAACTCCGCCACTAGAAACTCCACAACTATTAAACTCCGCAGCTAGAACATCTGCAACTAGAAACTCCGCAACTAGAAACTCCACAGCTAGAAACTTCAGTACTTGAAACACCACAACTAGATACTCCACAACTACGAATTCCACAACTAGAAACTCCACAACTAGGAAGTCCGCAACTAGAAAATCTGCAACTGGAAACTCCACAACTAGAAACTGCACAGCTAGAAAATCCACCACTAAAAACTCCACAACTAGCTACTCCACAACTAAAGACTCCGGAACTAGAAAACTCCGCAACTAGAAACTCCCAACAAGACTTTCCGCAACAAGAAACTCCGCAACTAGAAACTCCACAACTTGAGACTTCGAAACTACAAACTCCACAACTAGAAACTCCACAACTAGAAACTCCACAACTAGAAACTCCACAACTAGAAACTCCGCAACTAGAAACTCCACAGCTAGAAAGTCCGCAACTAGAAACTCTGCAACTAGAAACTCCGCAACTAGAAACTCCACAGCTAGAAAATCCACCACTAGAAACTCCACAACTAGCAACTCCCATCTAGACACTCCGAAACTAGGAACTCTACAACTTCAAAATCCCCAACTAGAAACTCCACAACTTGAAACTCCACAACTATATACTCCTCAACTACAAACTCCACAACTTGAAACTCCACAACTAAAAGCTCCACAACTTTAGACTTCGCAACTAGAAACTCCACAACTAGAGACTCCACAACTAGGAACACCACAACTAGAGACTCCACAACCAGAAACTCCACAGCTAGAAATTCCACAGCTTGAGACTTCTTATGTAGAGACTCGGCAACTAGAAACACAACAACTAGAAACTCCACAACGAGAAACTCCACAACTAGAAACTCCACAACTTGAAACACCACAACTAGATACTCCACAAAAACAAATTTCATAACTAGAAACTCCACAGCTAGAAAGTCCGCCACTAGAAACTCTGCAAATAGAAACTCCGCCACTAGAAACTCCACAGCTAGAAAATCCACCACTAGAAACTCCACAACTAGCAACTCCACAACTACAGACTCCGCAACTAGAAAACTCCGCGACTAGAAACTCCCAACCAGACACTCCGCAACTAGGAACTCTACAACTTCAAAATCCACAACTAGAAACTCCCCAACTTGAAACACCACAACTAGATACTCCACAACTACAAACTCCACAACTAGAATCTCCGCAACTAGAAACTCCGCCACTAGAAACTCCACAACTATTAAACTCCACAGCTAGAAAATCTGCAATTAGAAACTCCGCAACTAGAAACTACACAGCTAGAAACTTCACTACTTGAAACACCACAACTAGATACTCCACAACTACGAATTCCACAACTAGAAACTCCACAGCTAGGAAGTCCGCAACTAGAAACTCCACAACTAGAAACTGCACAGCTAGAAAATCCACCACTAAAAACTCCACAACTAGCTACTCCACAACTAAAGACTCCGGAACTAGAAAACTCCGCAACTAGAAACTCCCAACTAGACTTTCCGCAACGAGAAACTCCGCAACTAGAAACTCCCCAACTTGACACTTCGAAACTACAAACTCCACAACTAGAAACTCCACAACTAGAAACTCCGCAACTAGAAACTCCACAGCTAGAAAGTCCGCAACTAGAAACTCTGCGACTAGAAACTCCGCAACTAGAAACTCCACAGCTAGAAAATCCACCACTAGAAACTCCACAACTAGCAACTCCACAACTACAGACTCCGCAACTAGAAAACTCCGCGACTAGAAACTCCCAACCAGACACTCCGCAACTAGGAACTCTACAACTTCAAAATCCACAACTAGAAACTCCCCAACTTGAAACACCACAACTAGATACTCCACAACTACAAACTCCACAACTAGAATCTCCGCAACTAGAAACTCCGCCACTAGAAACTCCACAACAATTAAACTCCACAGCTAGAAAATCTGCAATTAGAAACTCCGCAACTAGAAACTACACAGCTAGAAACTTCACTACTTGAAACACCACAACTAGATACTCCACAACTACGAATTCCACAACTAGAAACTCCACAGCTAGGAAGTCCGCAACTAGAAACTCCACAACTAGAAACTGCACAGCTAGAAAATCCACCACTAAAAACTCCACAACTAGCTACTCCACAACTAAAGACTCCGGAACTAGAAAACTCCGCAACTAGAAACTCCCAACTAGACTTTCCGCAACGAGAAACTCCGCAACTAGAAACTCCCCAACTTGACACTTCGAAACTACAAACTCCACAACTAGAAACTCCACAACTAGAAACTCCGCAACTAGAAACTCCACAGCTAGAAAGTCCGCAACTAGAAACTCTGCGACTAGAAACTCCGCAACTAGAAACTCCACAGCTAGAAAATCCACCACTAGAAACTCCACAACTAGCAACTCCCATATGGACACTCCGCAACTAGGAACTCTACAACTTCAAAATCCACAACTAGAAACTCCACAACTTGAAACTCCACAACTAGATACTCCACAACTACAAACTCCACAACTTGAAACTCCGCAACTAGAAACTCCATAACTAGAAACTCCACTACTAGAAAACTCCGCAACTGGAAACTCTGCAACTAGAAAATCCGCAACTAGAAACTCCACAGCTAGAAACTTCACTACTTGAAACACCACAACTAGATACTCCAAAACTACGAATTCCACAACTAGGAACTTCGCAACTAGAAAATCCGCAACTAGAAACTCCGGAACTAGAAACTCCACAACTAGAGACTCCATAACTAGGAACTCCACAACTAGAAACTCCACAACTACAGACTCCACAACTAGAAACTCCACAACTAGAAACTCCACAACCAGAAACTCCACAACCAGAAACTCCGCAACTAGAAACTCCGCAACTAGAAATCCCACAACTACAGACTCCACAACTAGACTTCACAACTAGAAACTCCGCAACTAGAAAATCCACAACTAGGAACTCCACAGCTAGAAACTCTACATTTTGAAACACCACAACTAGATACTCCACAACTACAAATTCCATAACTAGAAACTCCACTACCAGAAACTCCGCAACTAAAAATTCCGCAACTAGAAACTCCACAGCTAAAAAATCCACAGCTAGAAATTCCAAAACTAGAAACTCCACAACTACAGACTCCGCAACTATAAACTCCACAACTAGATAATCCTCAACTAGGAACTCTACAACTTCAAAATCCACAACTAAAAACTTCACAACTTGAAACTCCACAACTAGATACTCCACAACTACAAACTCCACAACTACAAACTCCACAACTTGAAACTCCGCAACTAGAAACTCCGTAACTAGAAACTCCACTACTAGAAAACTCCGCAACTAGAAACTCCACAACTAAAAACTCCACAACTTGAAACTCCGCAACTAGAAACTCCACAGCTAGAAAGTCCGCAACTAGAAACTCTGCAACTAGAAACTCCGCAACTAGAAATTCCACAGCTAGAAAATCCACCACTAGAAACTCCACAACTAGCAACTCCCAACTAGGCACTCCGCAACTAGGAACTCTACCAATTCTAAATCCACAACTAGAAACTCCACAACTAGATACTCCACAACTACAAACTCCACAACTAGAAACTCCACAACTAGAAACTCCACAACTAGAAACTCCGCAACTAGAAACTCCACAACTAGAGACTCCATAACTAGGAACTCCACAACTAGAAACTCCACAACTACAGACTCCACAACTACAGACTCCACAACTGGAAACTCCACAACTAGAAACTCCACAACCAGAAAATCCGCAACTAAAAACTCCGCAACTAGAAACTCCGCAACTAGAGACACCACAACTAGAGACTTCACAACTAGAAACTCCGCAACCAGAAAATCCACAACTAGAAACTCCACAGCTAGAAACTGCACATTTTGAAACACCACAACTAGATACTCCACAACTACAAATTCCATAACTAGAAACTCCACAACTTGAAACTCAACAAATAGATACTCCACAACGATGGACTCCACAACTATGGACTCCACAACTAGAAACTCTAACACTAGAAACTCCACAACCAGAAACTCCGCAACTAAAAACTCCGCAAATAGAAACTCCACAGCTAGAAAATCCACAGCTAGAAATTCAACAACTAGAAACTCCACAACTACAGACTCCGCAACTATAAACTCCACAACTAGACAATCCGCAACTAGGAACTCTACAACTTCCAAATCCACATCTATAAACTCCCCAACTTGAAACACCACAACTAGATACTCCACAACTACAAACTCCACAACTAGAAACTCCGCAACTAGAAACTTCGCCACTAGAAACTCCACAACTATTAAACTCTGCAGCTAGAAAATCTGCAACTAGAAACTCCGCAACTAGAAACTCCACAGCTAGAAACTTCACTACTTGAAACACCACAACTAGATACTCCACAACTACGAATTCCACAACTAGAAACTCCACAACTAGGAAGTCCGCAACTAGAAACTCTGCAACTGGAAACTCCACAACTAGAAACTGCACAGCTAGAAAATCCACAACTAGAAACTCCACAACTAGAAACTCCACAACTAGAAACTCCACAACTAGAAACTCCGCAACTAGAAACTCCACAGCTAGAAAGTCCGCAACTAGAAACTTTGCAACTAGAAACTCCACAACTAGAAACTCCACAGCTAGAAAAACCACCACTAGAAACTCCACAACTAGCAACTCCCATCTAGACACTCTGCAACTAGGAATTCTACAACTTCAAAATCCACAACTAGAAACTCCACAGCTAGAAAGTCCGCAACTAGAAACTCTGCAACTAGAAACTCCGCAACTAGAAACTCCACAGCTAGAAAATCCACCACTAGAAACTCCACAACTTACACCTCCCATCTAGACACTCTGCAACTAGGAATTCTACAACTTCAAAATCCACAACTAGAAACTCCACAACTTGAAACTCCACAACTAGATACTCCACAACTACAAACTCCACAACTTGAAACTCCGCAACTAGAAACTCCATAACTAGAAACTCCACTAGTAGAAAACTCCGCAACTAGAAACTCTGCAACTAGAAACTCCGCAACTAGAAACTCCACAGCTAGAAACTTCACTACTTGAAACACCACAACTAGATACTCCAAAACTACGAATTCCACAACTAGAAACTTCGCAACTAGAAAATCCGCAACTAGAAACTCCGGAACTAGAAACTCCACAACTAGAGACTCCATAACTAGGAACTCCACAACTAGAAACTCCACAACTACAGACTCCACAACTAGAAACTCCACAACTAGAAACTCCACAACCAGAAACTCCACAACCAGAAACACCGCAACTAGAAACTCCGCAACTAGAAACTCAACAAATAGATACTCCACAACTATGGACTCCACAACTAAAAACTCTAACACTAGAAACTCCACAACCAGAAACTCCGCCACTAAAAACTCCGCAACTAGAAACTCCACAGCTAGAAAATCCACAGCTAGAAATTCCAAAACTAGAAACTCCACAACTACAGACTCCGCAACTATAAACTCCACAACTAGATAATCCTCAACTAGGAACTCTACAACTTCAAAATCCACAACTAAAAACTTCACAACTTGAAACTCCACAACTAGATACTCCACAACTACGAACTCCTCAACTATAAACTCCACAACTTGAAACTCCGCAACTAGAAACTCCGTAACTAGAAACTCCACTACTAGAAAACTCCGCAACTAGAAACCCTGCAACTAGAAACTCCACAACTAGAAACTCCTCAACTAGAAACTCCACAACTTGAAACACCACAACTAGATACTCCACAACTACAAACTCCACAACTAGAAACTCCACAACTAAAAGCTCCACAACTTTAGACTTCGCAACTAGAAACTCCACAACTAGAGACTCCACAATTATGAACACCACAACTAGAGACTCCACAACCAGAAACTCCACAGCTAGAAATTCCACAGCTTGAGACTTGTTATGTAGAGACTCGGCAACTAGAAACACAACAACTAGAAACTCCACAACGAGAAACTCCACAACTAGAAACTCCACAACTTGAAACACCACAACTAGATACTCCACAAAAACAAATTTCATAACTAGAAACTCCACAGCTAGAAAGTCCGCAACTAGAAACTCTGCAAATAGAAACTCCGCAACTAGAAACTCCACAGCTAGAAAATCCACCACTAGAAACTCCACAACTAGCAACTCAATCAAAATCTTTATTTCAGTTTGCACATACAAACATACAAACTAGGGATGGCGAGAAAAAAGCAGCGAATTTTACGCCGCTTGACGAGCCTGGCCATCCCCACATGTCAGCAGTAGGGCACTAAGCAGAAACAACCACTGTTCCAGGTCTTGTAAGTAAAACAAAAAGACCTATGTATCATAATTGACAACAGTAATTTCACTATAAAGCAATAACATAGAATTGGTACAACATATGAAGACATGAGTACATTTGATATTACAATGATACATATTGCCGAATAATGCTCTTGCGAATGGCAGAAAGAGACATAGTATTCAGGCAGTCATAAAATGATGTGTTCAAGAAATTTGGCACAATATAACTCAACATAGAAAAACCATAATTTGTTCTACACTTTGGTAATACATAACTACTTTGGGCTCTAGTATCATATGATGAGTGGCGAAACGTAAGTGGAGCAATTTTAGAAAAAAAAAGGGGTCATTTTTCCTTATTATTCTTTTATAAAAACATGCAAATCTGTAGTCGAATAATTTGTTGACTGGTACAATATTATATTGTAGGAAGATATGTTTAGTGGGCGAATCGTAGGAGCCATTCACAATTGCGCGGAGCATTTTCTTTTGTAGGGCTTGTAGTTTTATTATATTTGACACCGTTGTATTGCCCCAGACTAGTAGGCAATAGCTTATATGGGAATAGAAAAATGCATAGTACAAAGTAAGTTTTGTTTTGGTTGGAAAAATATATCTGTTACGAGAAGTGATTCCAATTATTCTAGAGAGTGTTGAGGAAAGATTATTAACATGTGCATCCCATGACATTGTATTGCTGAATGTTATTCCTAATGATTTAAAGGTGTCCACGCACTCGATCACAGTATCACCTAGGTATAAGCAGGGAGGTAGAAACACTTGTTTTCTTTTAGGTAGGAAAAGTACTGCTTTCGTTTTCTGTTTGTTTATTTTCAAAGAGTTAACTGAAGACCACATAGCAAGTGATGAGAGCGCATCGTTTGCAATTTTTTCTAAGTGTCCTATGTCATTAGAGGAAAAAAATAGGCTGGTGTCATCTGCATATATAATGTATTTCGCATGAGTGCTGATATTAGGAATATCATTTATATATACATTAAATAGCAGCGGCCCCAAAATGCTACCCTGAGGGACGCCATTTGAAATACTTAGAGTCTGTGAAGCGCAATTGTTAATGACTACGTATTGAGACCGTGAGCCCAGGTATGACTTCAATAGGTTAAGGGCGTGTCCACGTACACCGTAGTGCTCTAATTTTGCAAAAAGAATATCATGATTTAAGCAGTCGAAGGCTTTGCTGAAATCAACAAAAATACCAAGAGTTAAGAGCTGTGTCTCAAAATTTTTTAATATATATTCTTTTTGAACAAGTAGCGCATGTTCCGTAGATCTGTTTTGCGTAAAGCCATATTGACAGTCAGTTATTACGGAATGTTTAAGAAGAAAGCCGTTGAGTCGAACGCGGATTAGTTGTTCTAACCCCTTAGAGAAATACGGAAGAATAGACACTGGCCTGTAGTTTCCCAAAACGTTGGCGTCTCCTTTCTTATAAATCACGGTCACCCTGGCTAGTTGCATATCAGCAGGAAAATGAGCTGTTGTAAGCGCGGTGTTATAAATGTGTGTTAGACAAGGCGTAATTATATCAAGAACATACTTCACTGGCCGACTTTGAATATTGTGCGTATCAAGACTAGAGGTATCTTTTAACTTTCTGCATATAGAAAAAACTTCCGTTTCATCTGTTGGTGCAAAAAATAAGGATGGTCCTAGTTTGCCGCCTAGAAAACTAGAGATTCCAGCATTGAAATCACTGTGACCTACCTCAGAGAAAAATTTATTAAAAGTGTTAGCGAGATGCGAGCCGGACGTTTCGTTGCCTTCAATTACTAAACTTGTTATATTTCTGCCGATCGTGTTTCTATTTAAAAGCATGTTTAAGCATCTCCATTTTTCTTTTGGCTTTTTAGAAAGATTTTTGTCGAATAAGTTATTGTAATAAGCAGTTCTCGCTACTCTAATTTCTCTATTCAAGCGGTTGCGCAGTGATTTGTACTGTGCTAGTACGTCGGTGTCTCTCGTTTTAATGAACACCGCAAACATCTTGTGTTTCTTTTTAACTTGTCGTGTAAGCTGACTGGTCATCCAGGGTTTACGGGCATTCTTAGATGCATTTATAGTAACAATGGGAAAACACGCGTTGTATAACAACGCGTGTTTCCCATTGTTACTATACTCCACAACTACAGACTCCGCAACTAGAAAACTCCGCGACTAGAAACTCCCAACCAGACACTCCGCAACTAGGAACTCTACAACTTCAAAATCCACAACTAGAAACTCCCCAACTTGAAACACCACAACTAGATACTCCACAACTACAAACTCCACAACTAGAAACTCCGCAACTAGAAACTCTGCCACTAGAAACTCCACAACTATTAAACTCCACAGCTAGAAAATCTGCATATAGAAACTCCGCAACTAGAAACTACACAGCTAGAAACTTCACTACTTGAAACACCACAACTAGATACTCCACAACTACGAATTCCACAACTAGAAACTCCACAACTAGGAAGTCCGCAACTAGAAACTCTGCAACTGGAAACTCCACAACTAGTAACTGCACAGCTAGAAAATCCACCACTAAAACTCCACAACTAGCTACTCCACAACTAAAGACTCCGGAACTAGAAAACTCCGCAACTAGAAACTCCCAACAAGACTTTCCGCAACAAGAAACTCCGCAACTAGAAACTCCACAACTTGAGACTTCGAAACTACAAACTCCACAACTAGAAACTCCACAACTAGAAACTCCACAACTAGAAACTCCACAACTAGAAACTCCGCAACTAGAAACTCCACAGCTAGAAAGTCCGCAACTAGAAACTCTGCAACTAGAAACTCCGCAACTAGAAACTCCACAGCTAGAAAATCCACCACTAGAAACTCCACAACTAGCAACTCCCAACTAGACACTCCGCAACTAGGAATTCTACAACTTCAAAATCCACAACTAGAAACTGCACAACTTGAAACTCCACAACTAGATACTCCACAACTACAAACTCCACAACTTGAAACTCCGCAACTAGAAACTCCATAACTAGAAACTCCACTAGTAGAAAACTCCGCAACTAGAAACTCCACAGCTAGAAACTTCACTACTTGAAACACCACAACTAGATACTCCAAAACTACGAATTCCACAAGTAGAATCTTCGCAACTAGAAAATCCGCAACTAGAAACTCCGGAACTAGAAACTACACAACTAGAGACTCCATAACTAGGAACTCCACAACTAGAAACTCCACAACTAGAAACTCCACAACCAGAAACTCCACAACCAGAAACTTCGCAACTAGAAATCCTACAACTAGAGACTCCACAACTAGAGACTTCACAACTAGAAACTCCGCAACTAGAAAATCCACAACTAGGAACTCCACAGCTAGAAACTCCACATTTTGAAACACCACAACTAGATACTCCACAACTACAAATTCCATAACTAGAAACTCCACAACTTGAAACTCAACAAATAGATACTCCACAACTATGGACTCCAAAACTAGAAACTCTAACACTAGAAACTCCACAACTAGAAACTCCGCAACTAGAAACTTCGCCACTAGAAACTCCACAACTATTAAACTCTGCAGCTAGAAAATCTGCAACTAGAAACTCCGCAACTAGAAACTCCACAGCTAGAAACTTCACTACTTGAAACACCACAACTAGATACTCCACAACTACGAATTCCACAACTAGAAACTCCACAACTAGGAAGTCCGCAACTAGAAACTCTGCAACTGGAAACTCCACAACTAGAAACTGCACAGCTAGAAAATCCACAACTAGAAACTCCACAACTAGAAACTCCCCAACTAGAAACTCCACAACTAGAAACTCCGCAACTAGAAACTCCACAGCTAGAAAGTCCGCAACTAGAAACTTTGCAACTAGAAACTCCTCAACTAGAAACTCCACAGCTAGAAAATCCACCACTAGAAACTCCACAACTAGCAACTCCCATCTAGACACTCTGCAACTAGGAATTCTACAACTTCAAAATCCACAACTAGAAACTCCACAGCTAGAAAGTCCGCAACTAGAAACTCTGCAACTAGAAACTCCGCAACTAGAAACTCCACAGCTAGAAAATCCACCACTAGAAACTCCACAACTTACAACTCCCATCTAGACACTCTGCAACTAGGAATTCTACAACTTCAAAATCCACAACTAGAAACTCCACAACTTGAAACTCCACAACTAGATACTCCACAACTACAAACTCCACAACTTGAAACTCCGCAACTAGAAACTCCATAACTAGAAACTCCACTAGTAGAAAACTCCGCAACTAGAAACTCTGCAACTAGAAACTCCGCAACTAGAAACTCCACAGCTAGAAACTTCACTACTTGAAACACCACAACTAGATACTCCAAAACTACGAATTCCACAACTAGAAACTTCGCAACTAGAAAATCCGCAACTAGAAACTCCGGAACTAGAAACTCCACAACTAGAGACTCCATAACTAGGAACTCCACAACTAGAAACTCCACAACTACAGACTCCACAACTAGAAACTCCACAACTAGAAACTCCACAACCAGAAACTCCACAACCAGAAACACCGCAACTAGAAACTCCGCAACTAGAAATCCCACAACTAGAGACTCCACAACTAGAGACTTCACAACTAGAAACTCCGCAACTAGAAAATCCACAACTAGAAACTCCACAGCTAGAAACTCCACATTTTGAAACACCACAACTAGATACTCCACAACTACAAATTCCATAACTAGAAACTCCACAACTTGAAACTCAACAAATAGATACTCCACAACTATGGACTCCACAACTAAAAACTCTAACACTAGAAACTCCACAACCAGAAACTCCGCCACTAAAAACTCCGCAACTAGAAACTCCACAGCTAGAAAATCCACAGCTAGAAATTCCAAAACTAGAAACTCCACAACTACAGACTCCGCAACTATAAACTCCACAACTAGATAATCCTCAACTAGGAACTCTACAACTTCAAAATCCACAACTAAAAACTTCACAACTTGAAACTCCACAACTAGATACTCCACAACTACGAACTCCTCAACTATAAACTCCACAACTTGAAACTCCGCAACTAGAAACTCCGTAACTAGAAACTCCACTACTAGAAAACTCCGCAACTAGAAACTCTGCAACTAGAAACTCCACAACTAGAAACTCCTCAACTAGAAACTCCACAACTTGAAACACCACAACTAGATACTCCACAACTACAAACTCCACAACTAGAAACTCCACAACTAAAAGCTCCACAACTTTAGACTTCGCAACTAGAAACTCCACAACTAGAGACTCCACAACTAGGAACACCACAACTAGAGACTCCACAACCAGAAACTCCACAGCTAGAAATTCCACAGCTTGAGACTTGTTATGTAGAGACTCGGCAACTAGAAACACAACAACTAGAAACTCCACAACGAGAAACTCCACAACTAGAAACTCCACAACTTGAAACACCACAACTAGATACTCCACAAAAACAAATTTCATAACTAGAAACTCCACAGCTAGAAAGTCCGCAACTAGAAACTCTGCAAATAGAAACTCCGCAACTAGAAACTCCACAGCTAGAAAATCCACCACTAGAAACTCCACAACTAGCAACTCCACAACTACAGACTCCGCAACTAGAAAACTCCGCGACTAGAAACTCCCAACCAGACACTCCGCAACTAGGAACTCTACAACTTCAAAATCCACAACTAGAAACTCCCCAACTTGAAACACCACAACTAGATACTCCACAACTACAAACTCCACAACTAGAAACTCCGCAACTAGAAACTCTGCCACTAGAAACTCCACAACTATTAAACTCCACAGCTAGAAAATCTGCATATAGAAACTCCGCAACTAGAAACTCCACAGCTAGAAACTTCACTACTTGAAACACCACAACTAGATACTCCACAACTACGAATTCCACAACTAAAAACTCCACAACTAGGAAGTCCGCAACTAGAAACTCTGCAACTGGAAACTCCACAACTAGTAACTGCACAGCTAGAAAATCCACCACTAAAACTCCACAACTAGCTACTCCACAACTAAAGACTCCGGAACTAGAAAACTCCGCAACTAGAAACTCCCAACAAGACTTTCCGCAACAAGAAACTCCGCAACTAGAAACTCCACAACTTGAGACTTCGAAACTACAAACTCCACAACTAGAAACTCCACAACTAGAAACTCCACAACTAGAAACTCCACAACTAGAAACTCCGCAACTAGAAACTCCACAGCTAGAAAGTCCGCAACTAGAAACTCTGCAACTAGAAACTCCGCAACTAGAAACTCCACAGCTAGAAAATCCACCACTAGAAACTCCACAACTAGCAACTCCCAACTAGACACTCCGCAACTAGGAATTCTACAACTTCAAAATCCACAACTAGAAACTCCACAACTTGAAACTCCACAACTAGATACTCCACAACTACAAACTCCAAAACTTGAAACTCCGCAACTAGAAACTCCATAACTAGAAACTCCACTAGTAGAAAACTCCGCAACTAGAAACTCCACAGCTAGAAACTTCACTACTTGAAACACCACAACTAGATACTCCAAAACTACGAATTCCACAAGTAGAATCTTCGCAACTAGAAAATCCGCAACTAGAAACTCCGGAACTAGAAACTACACAACTAGAGACTCCATAACTAGGAACTCCACAACTAGAAACTCCACAACTAGAAACTCCACAACCAGAAACTCCACAACCAGAAACTTCGCAACTAGAAATCCTACAACTAGAGACTCCACAACTAGAGACTTCACAACTAGAAACTCCGCAACTAGAAAATCCACAACTAGGAACTCCACAGCTAGAAACTCCACATTTTGAAACACCACAACTAGATACTCCACAACTACAAATTCCATAACTAGAAACTCCACAACTTGAAACTCAACAAATAGATACTCCACAACTATGGACTCCAAAACTAGAAACTCTAACACTAGAAACTCCACAACCAGAAACTCCGCCACTAAAAACTCCGCCACTACAATCTCCACAACTGGAAAACTCCACAACTAGAAACTCTGCAACTAGAAACTCCGCAAATAGAAACTCCAGAGCTAGAAACTCCACAACTACAAACTCCACAACTAGAGACTCCACAACTAGAAACTCCACAACTACGAGTCCCACAACTACGAACCCTACAACTACAAACTAAACAACTATAAATTCCACAGCTAGAAACTCAACAACTTTAGACTTCGCAACTAGAAACTCCACAAATAGAGACTCCACAACTAGGAACTCCACAACTAGAGACTCCACAACCAGAAACTCCACAGCTAGAAATTCCACAGCTTGAGACTTCGTATGTAGAGACTCGGCAACTAGAAACACAACAACTAGAAACTCCACAACGAGAAACTCCACAACTAGAAACTCCACAACTTAAAACACCACAACTAGATACTCCACAAAAACAAATTTCATAACTAGAAACTCCACAGCTAGAAAGTCCGCAACTAGAAACTCTGCAACTAGAAACTCCGCAACTAGAAACTCCACAGCTAGAAAATCCACCACTAGAAACTCCACAACTAGCAACTCCACAACTACAGACTCCGCAACTAGAAAACTCCGCAACTAGAAACTCCCAACCAGACATTCCGCAACTAGGAACTCTACAACTTCCAAATCCACAACTATAAACTCCCCAACTTGAAACACCACAACTAGATACTCCACAACTACAAACTCCACAACTAGAAACTCCGCAACTAGAAACTCCGCCACTAGAAACTCCACAACTATTAAACTCTGCAGCTAGAAAATCTGCAACTAGAAACTCCGCAACTAGAAACTCCACTACTTGAAACACCACAACTAGATACTCCACAACTACGAATTCCACAACTAGAATCTCCACAACTAGGAAGTCCGCAACTAGAAACTCTGCAACTAGAAACTCCGCAACTAGAAACTCCACAGCTAGAAAATCCACCACTAGAAACTCCACAACTAGCAACTCCACAACTACAGACTCCGCAACTAGAAAACTCGGCAACTAGAAACTCCCAACCAGACATTCCGCAACTAGGAACTCTACAACTTCCAAATCCACAACTATAAACTCCCCAACTTGAAACACCACAACTAGATACTCCACAACTACAAACTCCACAACTAGAAACTCCGCAACTAGAAACTTCGCCACTAGAAACTCCACAACTATTAAACTCTGCAGCTAGAAAATCTGCAACTAGAAACTCCGCAACTAGAAACTCCACAGCTAGAAACTTCACTACTTGAAACACCACAACTAGATACTCCACAACTACGAATTCCACAACTAGAAACTCCACAACTAGGAAGTCCGCAACTAGAAACTCTGCAACTGGAAACTCCACAACTAGAAACTGCACAGCTAGAAAATCCACCACTAAAAACTCCACAACTAGCTACTCCACAACTAAAGACTCCGGAACTAGAAAACTCCGCAACTAGAAACTCCCAACAAGACTTTCCGCAATAAGAAACTCCGCAACTAGAAACTCCACAACTTGACACTTCGAAACTACAAACTCCACAACTAGAAACTCCACAACTAGAAACTCCGCAACTAGAAACTCCACAGCTAGAAAGTCCGCAACTAGAAACTCTGCGACTAGAAACTCCGCAACTAGAAACTCCACAGCTAGAAAATCCACCACTAGAAACTCCACAACTAGCAACTCCCATCTAGACACTCCGCAACTAGGAACTCTACAACTTCAAAATCCACAACTAAAAACTTCACAACTTGAAACTCCACAACTACAAACTCCACAACTACAAACTCCACAACTTGAAACTCCGCAACTAGAAACTCCGTAACTAGAAACTCCACTACTAGAAAACTCCGCAACTAGAAACTCTGCAACTAGAAACTCCACAACTTGAAACACCACAACTAGATACTCCACAACTACAAACTCCACAACTAGAAACTCCACAACTAAAAACTCCACAACTTGAAACTCCGCAACTAGAAACTCCACAGCTAGAAAGTCCGCAACTAGAAACTCTGCAACTAGAAACTCCGCAACTAGAAATTCCACAGCTAGAAAATCCACCACTAGAAACTCCACAACTAGCAACTCCCAACTAGACACTCCGCAACTAGGAACTCTACAAATTCTAAATCCACAACTAGAAACTCCACAACTAGATACTCCACAACTAGAAACTCCACAACTAGAAACTCCACAACTAGAAACTCCACAACTAGAAACTCCGCAACTAGAAACTCCACAACTAGAGACTCCATAACTAGGAACTCCACAAGTAGAAACTCCACAACTACAGACTCCACAACTACAGACTCCACAACTGGAAACTCCACAACTAGATACTCCACAACCAGAAACTCCGCAACTAAAAACTCCGCAACTAGAAACTCCGCAACTAGAGACAGCACAACTAGAGACTTCACAACTAGAAACTCCGCAACCAGAAAATCCACAACTAGAAGCTACACAGCTAGAAACTTCACTACTTGAAACACCACAACTAGATACTCCACAACTACGAATTCCACAACTAGAAACTCCACAGCTAGGAAGTCCGCAACTAGAAACTCCACAACTAGAAACTGCACAGCTAGAAAATCCACCACTAAAAACTCCACAACTAGCTACTCCACAACTAAAGACTCCGGAACTAGAAAACTCCGCAACTAGAAACTCCCAACTAGACTTTCCGCAACGAGAAACTCCGCAACTAGAAACTCCCCAACTTGACACTTCGAAACTACAAACTCCACAACTAGAAACTCCACAACTAGAAACTCCGCAACTAGAAACTCCACAGCTAGAAAGTCCGCAACTAGAAACTCTGCGACTAGAAACTCCGCAACTAGAAACTCCACAGCTAGAAAATCCACCACTAGAAACTCCACAACTAGCAACTCCCATATGGACACTCCGCAACTAGGAACTCTACAACTTCAAAATCCACAACTAGAAACTCCACAACTTGAAACTCCACAACTAGATACTCCACAACTACAAACTCCACAACTTGAAACTCCGCAACTAGAAACTCCATAACTAGAAACTCCACTACTAGAAAACTCCGCAACTGGAAACTCTGCAACTAGAAAATCCGCAACTAGAAACTCCACAGCTAGAAACTTCACTACTTGAAACACCACAACTAGATACTCCAAAACTACGAATTCCACAACTAGAAACTTCGCAACTAGAAAATCCGCAACTAGAAACTCCGGAACTAGAAACTCCACAACTAGAGACTCCATAACTAGGAACTCCACAACTAGAAACTCCACAACTACAGACTCCACAACTAGAAACTCCACAACTAGAAACTCCACAACCAGAAACTCCACAACCAGAAACTCCGCAACTAGAAACTCCGCAACTAGAAATCCCACAACTAGAGACTCCACAACTAGACTTCACAACTAGAAACTCCGCAACTAGAAAATCCACAACTAGGAACTCCACAGCTAGAAACTCTACATTTTGAAACACCACAACTAGATACTCCACAACTACAAATTCCATAACTAGAAACTCCACTACCAGAAACTCCGCAACTAAAAATTCCGCAACTAGAAACTCCACAGCTAAAAAATGCACAGCTAGAAATTCCAAAACTAGAAACTCCACAACTACAGACTCCGCAACTATAAACTCCACAACTAGATAATCCTCAACTAGGAACTCTACAACTTCAAAATCCACAACTAAAAACTTCACAACTTGAAACTCCACAACTAGATACTCCACAACTACAAACTCCACAACTACAAACTCCACAACTTGAAACTCCGCAACTAGAAACTCCGTAACTAGAAACTCCACTACTAGAAAACTCCGCAACTAGAAACTCCACAACTAAAAACTCCACAACTTGAAACTCCGCAACTAGAAACTCCACAGCTAGAAAGTCCGCAACTAGAAACTCTGCAACTAGAAACTCCGCAACTAGAAATTCCACAGCTAGAAAATCCACCACTAGAAACTCCACAACTAGCAACTCCCAACTAGACACTCCGCAACTAGGAACTCTACCAATTCTAAATCCACAACTAGAAACTCCACAACTAGATACTCCACAACTACAAACTCCACAACTAGAAACTCCACAACTAGAAACTCCACAACTAGAAACTCCGCAACTAGAAACTCCACAACTAGAGACTCCATAACTAGGAACTCCACAACTAGAAACTCCACAACTACAGACTCCACAACTACAGACTCCACAACTGGAAACTCCACAACTAGAAACTCCACAACCAGAAAATCCGCAACTAAAAACTCCGCAACTAGAAACTCCGCAACTAGAGACACCACAACTAGAGACTTCACAACTAGAAACTCCGCAACCAGAAAATCCACAACTAGAAACTCCACAGCTAGAAACTGCACATTTTGAAACACCACAACTAGATACTCCACAACTACAAATTCCATAACTAGAAACTCCACAACTTGAAACTCAACAAATAGATACTCCACAACGATGGACTCCACAACTATGGACTCCACAACTAGAAACTCTAACACTAGAAACTCCACAACCAGAAACTCCGCAACTAAAAACTCCGCAAATAGAAACTCCACAGCTAGAAAATCCACAGCTAGAAATTCAACAACTAGAAACTCCACAACTACAGACTCCGCAACTATAAACTCCACAACTAGACAATCCGCAACTAGGAACTCTACAACTTCCAAATCCACATCTATAAACTCCCCACCTTGAAACACCACAACTAGATACTCCACAACTACAAACTCCACAACTAGAAACTCCGCAACTAGAAACTTCGCCACTAGAAACTCCACAACTATTAAACTCTGCAGCTAGAAAATCTGCAACTAGAAACTCCGCAACTAGAAACTCCACAGCTAGAAACTTCACTACTTGAAACACCACAACTAGATACTCCACAACTACGAATTCCACAACTAGAAACTCCACAACTAGGAAGTCCGCAACTAGAAACTCTGCAACTGGAAACTCCACAACTAGAAACTGCACAGCTAGAAAATCCACAACTAGAAACTCCACAACTAGAAACTCCACAACTAGAAACTCCACAACTAGAAACTCCGCAACTAGAAACTCCACAGCTAGAAAGTCCGCAACTAGAAACTTTGCAACTAGAAACTCCACAACTAGAAACTCCACAGCTAGAAAAACCACCACTAGAAACTCCACAACTAGCAACTCCCATCTAGACACTCTGCAACTAGGAATTCTACAACTTCAAAATCCACAACTAGAAACTCCACAGCTAGAAAGTCCGCAACTAGAAACTCTGCAACTAGAAACTCCGCAACTAGAAACTCCACAGCTAGAAAATCCACCACTAGAAACTCCACAACTTACAACTCCCATCTAGACACTCTGCAACTAGGAATTCTACAACTTCAAAATCCACAACTAGAAACTCCACAACTTGAAACTCCACAACTAGATACTCCACAACTACAAACTCCACAACTTGAAACTCCGCAACTAGAAACTCCATAACTAGAAACTCCACTAGTAGAAAACTCCGCAACTAGAAACTCTGCAACTAGAAACTCCGCAACTAGAAACTCCACAGCTAGAAACTTCACTACTTGAAACACCACAACTAGATACTCCAAAACTACGAATTCCACAACTAGAAACTTCGCAACTAGAAAATCCGCAACTAGAAACTCCGGAACTAGAAACTCCACAACTAGAGACTCCATAACTAGGAACTCCACAACTAGAAACTCCACAACTACAGACTCCACAACTAGAAACTCCACAACTAGAAACTCCACAACCAGAAACTCCACAACCAGAAACACCGCAACTAGAAACTCCGCAACTAGAAACTCAACAAATAGATACTCCACAACTATGGACTCCACAACTAAAAACTCTAACACTAGAAACTCCACAACCAGAAACTCCGCCACTAAAAACTCCGCAACTAGAAACTCCACAGCTAGAAAATCCACAGCTAGAAATTCCAAAACTAGAAACTCCACAACTACAGACTCCGCAACTATAAACTCCACAACTAGATAATCCTCAACTAGGAACTCTACAACTTCAAAATCCACAACTAAAAACTTCACAACTTGAAACTCCACAACTAGATACTCCACAACTACGAACTCCTCAACTATAAACTCCACAACTTGAAACTCCGCAACTAGAAACTCCGTAACTAGAAACTCCACTACTAGAAAACTCCGCAACTAGAAACCCTGCAACTAGAAACTCCACAACTAGAAACTCCTCAACTAGAAACTCCACAACTTGAAACACCACAACTAGATACTCCACAACTACAAACTCCACAACTAGAAACTCCACAACTAAAAGCTCCACAACTTTAGACTTCGCAACTAGAAACTCCACAACTAGAGACTCCACAACTATGAACACCACAACTAGAGACTCCACAACCAGAAACTCCACAGCTAGAAATTCCACAGCTTGAGACTTGTTATGTAGAGACTCGGCAACTAGAAACACAACAACTAGAAACTCCACAACGAGAAACTCCACAACTAGAAACTCCACAACTTGAAACACCACAACTAGATACTCCACAAAAACAAATTTCATAACTAGAAACTCCACAGCTAGAAAGTCCGCAACTAGAAACTCTGCAAATAGAAACTCCGCAACTAGAAACTCCACAGCTAGAAAATCCACCACTAGAAACTCCACAACTAGCAACTCCACAACTACAGACTCCGCAACTAGAAAACTCCGCGACTAGAAACTCCCAACCAGACACTCCGCAACTAGGAACTCTACAACTTCAAAATCCACAACTAGAAACTCCCCAACTTGAAACACCACAACTAGATACTCCACAACTACAAACTCCACAACTAGGAACTCCGCAACTAGAAACTCTGCCACTAGAAACTCCACAACTATTAAACTCCACAGCTAGAAAATCTGCATATAGAAACTCCGCAACTAGAAACTACACAGCTAGAAACTTCACTACTTGAAACACCACAACTAGATACTCCACAACTACGAATTCCACAACTAGAAACTCCACAACTAGGAAGTCCGCAACTAGAAACTCTGCAACTGGAAACTCCACAACTAGTAACTGCACAGCTAGAAAATCCACCACTAAAACTCCACAACTAGCTACTCCACAACTAAAGACTCCGGAACTAGAAAACTCCGCAACTAGAAACTCCCAACAAGACTTTCCGCAACAAGAAACTCCGCAACTAGAAACTCCACAACTTGAGACTTCGAAACTACAAACTCCACAACTAGAAACTCCACAACTAGAAACTCCACAACTAGAAACTCCACAACTAGAAACTCCGCAACTAGAAACTCCACAGCTAGAAAGTCCGCAACTAGAAACTCTGCAACTAGAAACTCCGCAACTAGAAACTCCACAGCTAGAAAATCCACCACTAGAAACTCCACAACTAGCAACTCCCAACTAGACACTCCGCAACTAGGAATTCTACAACTTCAAAATCCACAACTAGAAACTCCACAACTTGAAACTCCACAACTAGATACTCCACAACTACAAACTCCACAACTAGAGACTCCATAACTAGGAACTCCACAACTAGAAACTCCACAACTACAGACTCCACAACTACAGACTCCAATACTAGAAACTACACAACCAGAAACTCCGCAACTAGAAACTCCGCAAATAGAAATCCCACAACTAGAGACTCCACAACTAGAGACTTCACAACTAGAAACTCCGCAACTAGAAAATCCACAACTAGAAACTCCACAGCTAGAAACTCTACAACTAGGAACTCCACAGCTAGAAACTCCACATTTTGAAACACCACAACTAGATACTCCACAACTACAAATTCCATAACTAGAAACTCCACAACTTGAAACTCAACAAATAGATACTCCACAACTATGGACTCAAAAACTAGAAACTCTAACACTAGAAACTCCACAACCAGAAACTCCGCAACTAAAAACTCCGCCACTACAATCTCCACAACTGGAAAACTCCACAACTAGAAACTCTGCAACTAGAAACTCCGCAAATAGAAACTCCAGAGCTAGAAACTCCACAACTACAAACTCCACAACTAGAGACTCCCAACTAGAAACTCCACAACTACGAGTCCCACAACTACGAACCCCACAACTACAAACTCAACAACTATAAATTCCACAACTAGAAACTCAACAACTTTAGACTTCGCAACTAGAAACTCCACAAAAAGAGACTCCACAACTAGGAACTCCACAACTAGAGACTCCACAACCAGAAACTCCACAGCTAGAAATTCCACAGCTTGAGACTTCGTATGTAGAGACTCGGCAACTAGAAACACAACAACTAGAAACTCCACAACGAGAAACTCCACAACTAGAAACTCCACAACTTGAAACACCACAACTAGATACTCCACAAAAACAAATTTCATAACTAGAAACTCCACAGCTAGAAAGTCCGCAACTAGAAACTCTGCAACTAGAAACTCCGCAACTAGAAACTCCACAGCTAGAAAATCCACCACTAGAAACTCCACAACTAGCAACTCCACAACTAGAGACTCCGCAACTAGAAAACTCCGCAACTAGAAACTCCCAACCAGACATTCCGCAACTAGGAACTCTACAACTTCCAAATCCACAACTATAAACTCCCCAACTTGAAACACCACAACTAGATACTCCACAACTACAAACTCCACAACTAGAAACTCCGCAACTAGAAACTCCGCCACTAGAAACTCCACAACTATTAAACTCCGCAGCTAGAACATCTGCAACTAGAAACTCCGCAACTAGAAACTCCACAGCTAGAAACTTCAGTACTTGAAACACCACAACTAGATACTCCACAACTACGAATTCCACAACTAGAAACTCCACAACTAGGAAGTCCGCAACTAGAAAATCTGCAACTGGAAACTCCACAACTAGAAACTGCACAGCTAGAAAATCCACCACTAAAAACTCCACAACTAGCTACTCCACAACTAAAGACTCCGGAACTAGAAAACTCCGCAACTAGAAACTCCCAACAAGACTTTCCGCAACAAGAAACTCCGCAACTAGAAACTCCACAACTTGAGACTTCGAAACTACAAACTCCACAACTAGAAACTCCACAACTAGAAACTCCACAACTAGAAACTCCACAACTAGAAACTCCGCAACTAGAAACTCCACAGCTAGAAAGTCCGCAACTAGAAACTCTGCAACTAGAAACTCCGCAACTAGAAACTCCACAGCTAGAAAATCCACCACTAGAAACTCCACAACTAGCAACTCCCATCTAGACACTCCGAAACTAGGAACTCTACAACTTCAAAATCCCCAACTAGAAACTCCACAACTTGAAACTCCACAACTATATACTCCTCAACTACAAACTCCACAACTTGAAACTCCACAACTAAAAGCTCCACAACTTTAGACTTCGCAACTAGAAACTCCACAACTAGAGACTCCACAACTAGGAACACCACAACTAGAGACTCCACAACCAGAAACTCCACAGCTAGAAATTCCACAGCTTGAGACTTCTTATGTAGAGACTCGGCAACTAGAAACACAACAACTAGAAACTCCACAACGAGAAACTCCACAACTAGAAACTCCACAACTTGAAACACCACAACTAGATACTCCACAAAAACAAATTTCATAACTAGAAACTCCACAGCTAGAAAGTCCGCCACTAGAAACTCTGCAAATAGAAACTCCGCCACTAGAAACTCCACAGCTAGAAAATCCACCACTAGAAACTCCACAACTAGCAACTCCACAACTACAGACTCCGCAACTAGAAAACTCCGCGACTAGAAACTCCCAACCAGACACTCCGCAACTAGGAACTCTACAACTTCAAAATCCACAACTAGAAACTCCCCAACTTGAAACACCACAACTAGATACTCCACAACTACAAACTCCACAACTAGAATCTCCGCAACTAGAAACTCCGCCACTAGAAACTCCACAACTATTAAACTCCACAGCTAGAAAATCTGCAATTAGAAACTCCGCAACTAGAAACTACACAGCTAGAAACTTCACTACTTGAAACACCACAACTAGATACTCCACAACTACGAATTCCACAACTAGAAACTCCACAGCTAGGAAGTCCGCAACTAGAAACTCCACAACTAGAAACTGCACAGCTAGAAAATCCACCACTAAAAACTCCACAACTAGCTACTCCACAACTAAAGACTCCGGAACTAGAAAACTCCGCAACTAGAAACTCCCAACTAGACTTTCCGCAACGAGAAACTCCGCAACTAGAAACTCCCCAACTTGACACTTCGAAACTACAAACTCCACAACTAGAAACTCCACAACTAGAAACTCCGCAACTAGAAACTCCACAGCTAGAAAGTCCGCAACTAGAAACTCTGCGACTAGAAACTCCGCAACTAGAAACTCCACAGCTAGAAAATCCACCACTAGAAACTCCACAACTAGCAACTCCACAACTACAGACTCCGCAACTAGAAAACTCCGCGACTAGAAACTCCCAACCAGACACTCCGCAACTAGGAACTCTACAACTTCAAAATCCACAACTAGAAACTCCCCAACTTGAAACACCACAACTAGATACTCCACAACTACAAACTCCACAACTAGAATCTCCGCAACTAGAAACTCCGCCACTAGAAACTCCACAACAATTAAACTCCACAGCTAGAAAATCTGCAATTAGAAACTCCGCAACTAGAAACTACACAGCTAGAAACTTCACTACTTGAAACACCACAACTAGATACTCCACAACTACGAATTCCACAACTAGAAACTCCACAGCTAGGAAGTCCGCAACTAGAAACTCCACAACTAGAAACTGCACAGCTAGAAAATCCACCACTAAAAACTCCACAACTAGCTACTCCACAACTAAAGACTCCGGAACTAGAAAACTCCGCAACTAGAAACTCCCAACTAGACTTTCCGCAACGAGAAACTCCGCAACTAGAAACTCCCCAACTTGACACTTCGAAACTACAAACTCCACAACTAGAAACTCCACAACTAGAAACTCCGCAACTAGAAACTCCACAGCTAGAAAGTCCGCAACTAGAAACTCTGCGACTAGAAACTCCGCAACTAGAAACTCCACAGCTAGAAAATCCACCACTAGAAACTCCACAACTAGCAACTCCCATATGGACACTCCGCAACTAGGAACTCTACAACTTCAAAATCCACAACTAGAAACTCCACAACTTGAAACTCCACAACTAGATACTCCACAACTACAAACTCCACAACTTGAAACTCCGCAACTAGAAACTCCATAACTAGAAACTCCACTACTAGAAAACTCCGCAACTGGAAACTCTGCAACTAGAAAATCCGCAACTAGAAACTCCACAGCTAGAAACTTCACTACTTGAAACACCACAACTAGATACTCCAAAACTACGAATTCCACAACTAGGAACTTCGCAACTAGAAAATCCGCAACTAGAAACTCCGGAACTAGAAACTCCACAACTAGAGACTCCATAACTAGGAACTCCACAACTAGAAACTCCACAACTACAGACTCCACAACTAGAAACTCCACAACTAGAAACTCCACAACCAGAAACTCCACAACCAGAAACTCCGCAACTAGAAACTCCGCAACTAGAAATCCCACAACTACAGACTCCACAACTAGACTTCACAACTAGAAACTCCGCAACTAGAAAATCCACAACTAGGAACTCCACAGCTAGAAACTCTACATTTTGAAACACCACAACTAGATACTCCACAACTACAAATTCCATAACTAGAAACTCCACTACCAGAAACTCCGCAACTAAAAATTCCGCAACTAGAAACTCCACAGCTAAAAAATCCACAGCTAGAAATTCCAAAACTAGAAACTCCACAACTACAGACTCCGCAACTATAAACTCCACAACTAGATAATCCTCAACTAGGAACTCTACAACTTCAAAATCCACAACTAAAAACTTCACAACTTGAAACTCCACAACTAGATACTCCACAACTACAAACTCCACAACTACAAACTCCACAACTTGAAACTCCGCAACTAGAAACTCCGTAACTAGAAACTCCACTACTAGAAAACTCCGCAACTAGAAACTCCACAACTAAAAACTCCACAACTTGAAACTCCGCAACTAGAAACTCCACAGCTAGAAAGTCCGCAACTAGAAACTCTGCAACTAGAAACTCCGCAACTAGAAATTCCACAGCTAGAAAATCCACCACTAGAAACTCCACAACTAGCAACTCCCAACTAGGCACTCCGCAACTAGGAACTCTACCAATTCTAAATCCACAACTAGAAACTCCACAACTAGATACTCCACAACTACAAACTCCACAACTAGAAACTCCACAACTAGAAACTCCACAACTAGAAACTCCGCAACTAGAAACTCCACAACTAGAGACTCCATAACTAGGAACTCCACAACTAGAAACTCCACAACTACAGACTCCACAACTACAGACTCCACAACTGGAAACTCCACAACTAGAAACTCCACAACCAGAAAATCCGCAACTAAAAACTCCGCAACTAGAAACTCCGCAACTAGAGACACCACAACTAGAGACTTCACAACTAGAAACTCCGCAACCAGAAAATCCACAACTAGAAACTCCACAGCTAGAAACTGCACATTTTGAAACACCACAACTAGATACTCCACAACTACAAATTCCATAACTAGAAACTCCACAACTTGAAACTCAACAAATAGATACTCCACAACGATGGACTCCACAACTATGGACTCCACAACTAGAAACTCTAACACTAGAAACTCCACAACCAGAAACTCCGCAACTAAAAACTCCGCAAATAGAAACTCCACAGCTAGAAAATCCACAGCTAGAAATTCAACAACTAGAAACTCCACAACTACAGACTCCGCAACTATAAACTCCACAACTAGACAATCCGCAACTAGGAACTCTACAACTTCCAAATCCACATCTATAAACTCCCCAACTTGAAACACCACAACTAGATACTCCACAACTACAAACTCCACAACTAGAAACTCCGCAACTAGAAACTTCGCCACTAGAAACTCCACAACTATTAAACTCTGCAGCTAGAAAATCTGCAACTAGAAACTCCGCAACTAGAAACTCCACAGCTAGAAACTTCACTACTTGAAACACCACAACTAGATACTCCACAACTACGAATTCCACAACTAGAAACTCCACAACTAGGAAGTCCGCAACTAGAAACTCTGCAACTGGAAACTCCACAACTAGAAACTGCACAGCTAGAAAATCCACAACTAGAAACTCCACAACTAGAAACTCCACAACTAGAAACTCCACAACTAGAAACTCCGCAACTAGAAACTCCACAGCTAGAAAGTCCGCAACTAGAAACTTTGCAACTAGAAACTCCACAACTAGAAACTCCACAGCTAGAAAAACCACCACTAGAAACTCCACAACTAGCAACTCCCATCTAGACACTCTGCAACTAGGAATTCTACAACTTCAAAATCCACAACTAGAAACTCCACAGCTAGAAAGTCCGCAACTAGAAACTCTGCAACTAGAAACTCCGCAACTAGAAACTCCACAGCTAGAAAATCCACCACTAGAAACTCCACAACTTACACCTCCCATCTAGACACTCTGCAACTAGGAATTCTACAACTTCAAAATCCACAACTAGAAACTCCACAACTTGAAACTCCACAACTAGATACTCCACAACTACAAACTCCACAACTTGAAACTCCGCAACTAGAAACTCCATAACTAGAAACTCCACTAGTAGAAAACTCCGCAACTAGAAACTCTGCAACTAGAAACTCCGCAACTAGAAACTCCACAGCTAGAAACTTCACTACTTGAAACACCACAACTAGATACTCCAAAACTACGAATTCCACAACTAGAAACTTCGCAACTAGAAAATCCGCAACTAGAAACTCCGGAACTAGAAACTCCACAACTAGAGACTCCATAACTAGGAACTCCACAACTAGAAACTCCACAACTACAGACTCCACAACTAGAAACTCCACAACTAGAAACTCCACAACCAGAAACTCCACAACCAGAAACACCGCAACTAGAAACTCCGCAACTAGAAACTCAACAAATAGATACTCCACAACTATGGACTCCACAACTAAAAACTCTAACACTAGAAACTCCACAACCAGAAACTCCGCCACTAAAAACTCCGCAACTAGAAACTCCACAGCTAGAAAATCCACAGCTAGAAATTCCAAAACTAGAAACTCCACAACTACAGACTCCGCAACTATAAACTCCACAACTAGATAATCCTCAACTAGGAACTCTACAACTTCAAAATCCACAACTAAAAACTTCACAACTTGAAACTCCACAACTAGATACTCCACAACTACGAACTCCTCAACTATAAACTCCACAACTTGAAACTCCGCAACTAGAAACTCCGTAACTAGAAACTCCACTACTAGAAAACTCCGCAACTAGAAACCCTGCAACTAGAAACTCCACAACTAGAAACTCCTCAACTAGAAACTCCACAACTTGAAACACCACAACTAGATACTCCACAACTACAAACTCCACAACTAGAAACTCCACAACTAAAAGCTCCACAACTTTAGACTTCGCAACTAGAAACTCCACAACTAGAGACTCCACAATTATGAACACCACAACTAGAGACTCCACAACCAGAAACTCCACAGCTAGAAATTCCACAGCTTGAGACTTGTTATGTAGAGACTCGGCAACTAGAAACACAACAACTAGAAACTCCACAACGAGAAACTCCACAACTAGAAACTCCACAACTTGAAACACCACAACTAGATACTCCACAAAAACAAATTTCATAACTAGAAACTCCACAGCTAGAAAGTCCGCAACTAGAAACTCTGCAAATAGAAACTCCGCAACTAGAAACTCCACAGCTAGAAAATCCACCACTAGAAACTCCACAACTAGCAACTCAATCAAAATCTTTATTTCAGTTTGCACATACAAACATACAAACTAGGGATGGCGAGAAAAAAGCAGCGAATTTTACGCCGCTTGACGAGCCTGGCCATCCCCACATGTCAGCAGTAGGGCACTAAGCAGAAACAACCACTGTTCCAGGTCTTGTAAGTAAAACAAAAAGACCTATGTATCATAATTGACAACAGTAATTTCACTATAAAGCAATAACATAGAATTGGTACAACATATGAAGACATGAGTACATTTGATATTACAATGATACATATTGCCGAATAATGCTCTTGCGAATGGCAGAAAGAGACATAGTATTCAGGCAGTCATAAAATGATGTGTTCAAGAAATTTGGCACAATATAACTCAACATAGAAAAACCATAATTTGTTCTACACTTTGGTAATACATAACTACTTTGGGCTCTAGTATCATATGATGAGTGGCGAAACGTAAGTGGAGCAATTTTAGAAAAAAAAAGGGGTCATTTTTCCTTATTATTCTTTTATAAAAACATGCAAATCTGTAGTCGAATAATTTGTTGACTGGTACAATATTATATTGTAGGAAGATATGTTTAGTGGGCGAATCGTAGGAGCCATTCACAATTGCGCGGAGCATTTTCTTTTGTAGGGCTTGTAGTTTTATTATATTTGACACCGTTGTATTGCCCCAGACTAGTAGGCAATAGCTTATATGGGAATAGAAAAATGCATAGTACAAAGTAAGTTTTGTTTTGGTTGGAAAAATATATCTGTTACGAGAAGTGATTCCAATTATTCTAGAGAGTGTTGAGGAAAGATTATTAACATGTGCATCCCATGACATTGTATTGCTGAATGTTATTCCTAATGATTTAAAGGTGTCCACGCACTCGATCACAGTATCACCTAGGTATAAGCAGGGAGGTAGAAACACTTGTTTTCTTTTAGGTAGGAAAAGTACTGCTTTCGTTTTCTGTTTGTTTATTTTCAAAGAGTTAACTGAAGACCACATAGCAAGTGATGAGAGCGCATCGTTTGCAATTTTTTCTAAGTGTCCTATGTCATTAGAGGAAAAAAATAGGCTGGTGTCATCTGCATATATAATGTATTTCGCATGAGTGCTGATATTAGGAATATCATTTATATATACATTAAATAGCAGCGGCCCCAAAATGCTACCCTGAGGGACGCCATTTGAAATACTTAGAGTCTGTGAAGCGCAATTGTTAATGACTACGTATTGAGACCGTGAGCCCAGGTATGACTTCAATAGGTTAAGGGCGTGTCCACGTACACCGTAGTGCTCTAATTTTGCAAAAAGAATATCATGATTTAAGCAGTCGAAGGCTTTGCTGAAATCAACAAAAATACCAAGAGTTAAGAGCTGTGTCTCAAAATTTTTTAATATATATTCTTTTTGAACAAGTAGCGCATGTTCCGTAGATCTGTTTTGCGTAAAGCCATATTGACAGTCAGTTATTACGGAATGTTTAAGAAGAAAGCCGTTGAGTCGAACGCGGATTAGTTGTTCTAACCCCTTAGAGAAATACGGAAGAATAGACACTGGCCTGTAGTTTCCCAAAACGTTGGCGTCTCCTTTCTTATAAATCACGGTCACCCTGGCTAGTTGCATATCAGCAGGAAAATGAGCTGTTGTAAGCGCGGTGTTATAAATGTGTGTTAGACAAGGCGTAATTATATCAAGAACATACTTCACTGGCCGACTTTGAATATTGTGCGTATCAAGACTAGAGGTATCTTTTAACTTTCTGCATATAGAAAAAACTTCCGTTTCATCTGTTGGTGCAAAAAATAAGGATGGTCCTAGTTTGCCGCCTAGAAAACTAGAGATTCCAGCATTGAAATCACTGTGACCTACCTCAGAGAAAAATTTATTAAAAGTGTTAGCGAGATGCGAGCCGGACGTTTCGTTGCCTTCAATTACTAAACTTGTTATATTTCTGCCGATCGTGTTTCTATTTAAAAGCATGTTTAAGCATCTCCATTTTTCTTTTGGCTTTTTAGAAAGATTTTTGTCGAATAAGTTATTGTAATAAGCAGTTCTCGCTACTCTAATTTCTCTATTCAAGCGGTTGCGCAGTGATTTGTACTGTGCTAGTACGTCGGTGTCTCTCGTTTTAATGAACACCGCAAACATCTTGTGTTTCTTTTTAACTTGTCGTGTAAGCTGACTGGTCATCCAGGGTTTACGGGCATTCTTAGATGCATTTATAGTAACAATGGGAAAACACGCGTTGTATAACAACGCGTGTTTCCCATTGTTACTATACTCCACAACTACAGACTCCGCAACTAGAAAACTCCGCGACTAGAAACTCCCAACCAGACACTCCGCAACTAGGAACTCTACAACTTCAAAATCCACAACTAGAAACTCCCCAACTTGAAACACCACAACTAGATACTCCACAACTACAAACTCCACAACTAGAAACTCCGCAACTAGAAACTCTGCCACTAGAAACTCCACAACTATTAAACTCCACAGCTAGAAAATCTGCATATAGAAACTCCGCAACTAGAAACTACACAGCTAGAAACTTCACTACTTGAAACACCACAACTAGATAC